>NC_142464.1:122267394-122921561 GCF_049115385.1 Moschus berezovskii
ACTTTTCCCTTTTCTCTCTGGGGCAATCTTTCTTAACCACAAGCTTGACCCAGGCAAGCCATGATCCTCGCCTTGGGGCAGCTTCATCATGCATGTGTCTTGTGACCAAAAGCGACCTTTGTATTCTTATCTATAAAGTGAATATGTAGTGACCAGGGACTGGGAGATGTGCTGACCTAGATGAAGAGAAAAAGTTAAAATTTTACATAACCTCCTGCTCCTTCTGCCTCTGTAACTGCGCGTGCTCCTTCCAACATCTGGATCATGTAGGTCATGTAGTCTCAGAAAATGGGGACTCACAATACTAGGAACTGGATCATATTTCACTCACCCTTGTCCTGCTCTTTGTAATCGCTCAGCCCCCTGCAAATGCACTTAATCATCACTGTCTGTGTATAAAAACTCTGTAAGCCCTGTGTTTGGGGCTCAGAGCTTGGAGTGTCAACTCCTCTGGAAAACCTGAGTTCTCCAACTCTCCGAGTGTGGTGCTTGGATTCTCAAGTACTGGTTTCTGCAACATTTCTGGAGGACCCAGCAAGATTGCAACCATGCCATCCCTTGAGCCACCAGACTGGTTGCTCGGCCGGGTTGGAGTGGAGGAGCCCTGAAATGAACGAGGTGGCACACCACCTGCTGGTATTCTGGATTCTCTTTCGGAACGGCGTTCTGACTCTCCAGGTGGCCGAGCCCTGACCGGACTCATTGGAGGAATGGACCAACTCACCAGGAACAGCCACAGGATCAAGTAAGGCCCCATGGCCAGTCCCCAGTCAGGTCCTACCCTAATGGGTAGAAAAGGAGACTGATCACCTCCTTGGAGATCCCAGGAAGGGAGCATCAGACAGGGAGACCTGGGGGCTCAGGAAAAGGGAGGTATTGTGATAACCCCTTGAATCACTGTGTGGGCACGATTGCTGACTGAAGGAACTGAAAGTGAGCAACTCAGTCCTCGGACTACAGAGCCCGAGAGGGTCCAAAACCTGCAGTTCTGTGACGACCTCATAAGGCCGAAAGGCAGTGCCAGTCTGTGGGGGATTTGATCCCTCCCTGCGAGGCTGGTCTGGGTCGGCAGTTTATATTGACCTGTCAGTGTTCAGAGGCATCTTAACTCTCCCTCAGGAGAGCAGCCAGGAGGATGAGAGATGAACGTGAACCAGTGTGCAGCCTGATTCGCTTGTGCTTCAGGCTCGACTGTGTGGCTTCACGGCCTTCATGGCTACGAAGTCCAAGTGGGCCCTAACTTGCGGTTCCGTGGTGACCTCATGTGGCTCAAGGCAGTGTCTGCTCTGAGGGAGCCAGTCCCTCACTGTGAGACAGAACTGGATCAGGGGTATATACTGATCTGCCAGTGCTACGAGGCACCTAAGTTCCCCCCAGGGACGCAGTCAAGCAGTCACCTGAAAGGTATTCTCTTTTGACAGGCCACCCACCCTTGCTTGTCTCTGCACCACTGACTCAGGGCTGGATATACAGAGGGAGAAATTATTGGTTACTGGTTTTTCTTCTGTCGACTGACTCCTTGAGCTGACATGTAAGAGATTAGGTTTTCCTCAAAACCCTGCCAGGTAGATTACACTTGTCAACTGGGTGGCAGCTCCCCTAAAGCAACAGTGTTAGATTGTGTGATAAAGCACTTTAAGAAGGGCTGTGCCAGAGATTACAGAGTCAAGATGCCCCCAGGAAACTTAACTTATGTGAGCTCAATTGGCCATCCTTTGATGTTAGATGGCTGCCAGAGGGCAATCCTGACATTCCCACTGTCCAAACAGGGAACCAGGTAGTCGCTGGGACTCCAGGACATCCAGATCAGTTTCCATACACAGACACCTGGTTTCTAATAGCACAGATCCTGCCCCCATGAGTAAGATTTTGCATGAACGGATAGGGACAGAGTAGGGTATTTGTTCCCTAAGCAGAACTCAGAAAAAGAAAGAAGAAGAGAAAAAACATATATTCTAGGGAGATCCAGTGGAAGAACCATGGCTGCCCCCACCATACATTCCCCTGACTCCAGACACCCTGGCACAGTCAGCGCCAGACCCATTGCCAGATAGTCCACCTCCCTCCATGTCCCCTATACCACCTCATGAGCAAGATACAAGCCCTGAGCCAGTAGGGAATTGCTCCACTTGGCCAAACAATCTAACAGCTGACCACGGCCCACAAGACACCACTGCGAGAAACTCAAGGTCCTCAACAAGTGGATGAGGTTCAGTCCAGCCTGGTCGCTCCCTCCTCTATTACCAGCCCTTCAGCCCTACTGATCTCCTAAACCGGAAACAGTATAACCTGGCATACTCTGATAAACCACCGGCTATGATTGACCTCCTAGGGTCCATTTTCCACACCCATCGGCCCACATGGGACGACTGTCACCAGCCCCTTATGTCTCTCTTGCCCACTGAAGAAAAGTGAGGCATCTCGACAGATGCCCAGAAATGGCTCCGAGGACAAGTACCCACAGAGGTCTTAGCTGTAGAAGGATGGGCACGAGATGTGATGCCAGAGACGAGGCCTAATTGGGATTCCAGTTCCAGAGAAGGATAAGAAACCCTGGGTCGCTACTGTGATGCCCTTCTACATGGATTTCAAGCAGGAGCCAAAAAGCCCACCAATATGTCCAAAGTTACAACAACGGTCAAGAAAAGCAGATGAAATTCCCACCAATTTCTGAGAAAAACTGTGTGAAGCATTCCGGACATGCAACCTGTTCGTCCCTGAGACAACAGAGAATCAACCGATGATGAACGCTGCCTTTGAGGCCCAATCCTGTGCAGACATCCAACGAAAGCTCCAAACGCTGGATGGCTTCACTGGGATGAATCCCTCACACCTACTGGAGGCAGCAAATAATGTCTTTGTGAATCGAGACCATGAAGCCCAACGAGAATCAGATAAATTAACAAACCGAAAGCAGCCCTGCCAGCAGCGCCACTGAGGAGCTCAGATCAAGGGAAACGGAATGCTCCCTCTGGAAAGGGGAAACTAAGAAGAGACCACCTCTACACCATGGCCACTGCACCTGGTGCAAAGAGACCGTACACTGGAGGATTGAGTGCCACAGCACAGAAGGACATCTAAAGAGTCCAAGACGTTCGGTCAACCCAGAAAGAAAGGTACCAGCCTGAGCTGGCCGTCCAAAGCCTTACTGGCCTGGCCGGAGCAGAATCAGACTAAGGAAGACTGGGCCTGCTAATCCTGGGGCCCAGGGGCCCCTGGTCACGATGAAAGTAGGAAACCAATCAATGACGTTCATGGTGGATACTGGAGCTGAACACTCCATGGTAACCACATCTCTGGCTCCCCTCACAGGCCTAACAGCAACTACTGTTGGGGCCACAGAGGCATGGCAGCCTGCTCATTTTGCAAGGCCCATTCATGTCAGCTAGGGGGCCATCTGGTGACTCATGAATTTCTCTACTTACCTGAATGCCCCATTCCCCGGGCTGGGTAGAGACTTACTGACAAACCTGGGGGCACAAATCACCTTTGCCCCTGGAAAGCCTGCGAGCCTCACTCTGGGGAGCCAATCAGCTCTGATGAAGGCTGTGACTATGCCCAGGGAAGATGAATGGTGCCTCTGCTACTCACGGAGGGAAAAAATAAATCCCCCAGCCTGCTAATAGAATTCTCTGATATCTGGGCACAGAAGGAGCCCCCAGGTTTGGCCACAAACCATGCCACCATTGTAGTGGACCTGAGGCCAGGAGCCACTTCTGTTAGATAGAAAAACTACCCAGTACCTACAGGAGGCATGCCTGGGAATTCGGGACCACATCCAGAGCCTACAAGATGCCGAGATCCTACTGGAATGTCAGTGTCCCTGGAACACCCCACCCTTACCAGTCAAAAAGTCTGGAAGGAATGACTACCGCCCTGTCCAGGACCTCTGCAACATCAACAGTGCAGTGATCACCATCCACCCAGTGGTCCCAAATCCCTACATTCTCCTGAGTCTCTTACCTGCTCACGCAAGCTGGTTCACCTGCTTCGATCACAAGTATACATTCTTCTGGCTCTGGCTCTCACCATCCTGCCAGCCAGCCCTTCTTTGCCTTTGAAAGGGAAGACCCACACACTGGGAGGAAGACACAGCTGACTTGGACCCAACTGCCACAAGGCTTCAAAAACTCACCTACCCTGTTTGGTAAAGCCCTGGCTGAAGACCTTGCTGCCTTTCGCAGAGAAACTTTCAACTGCACCCTACTCCAGTATGTGGATGTCCTGTTGCTAGCCAATCCCACCCAGGGGATTGCTGGAGAGGCACCAAAGCCCTGTTGGCTTTTCTCTCCACCACAGGGTACAAGGGTCATGGAAAAGGCTCAGATCTGTACATAGGAGGTCAAATACCTGGGGTTTGTCATCTGAAAAGGGCATCGGACCCTGAGACAGGAGAGGAAGCAAGCCATCTGTTCAATACCTCGGCCAAACACCAAGAAAGAAGTCCGTGAGATCCCTGGGACTGACGGATTCTGCTGGATCTGGATACGGGATTTCTCTGAAATTGCCAAGCCTTTGCTGAAAGCCACAACAGAGTGGTAAGGGCCTCCTGCAGTTGCAACCTTAACAGGAAAGGGCCTTCAAGGAGATAAAGAGACTCTAGACCACTGTTTCTGCATTAGGGCTGCCAAATGTGACACAGGACTTTAACCTCTTTGTACATGAGAAAAATCACACTGCAGCGGGGCTCCTCACACACACCGCTGGGCCATGGCAGTACCCGGCCACATACCTGTCAAAGCGACTGGATCCAGTGGCCGCGGGATGGCCGCCATGCCTCCGGGCATTAGCTGCCACTGTGATTTGGCCAGAGAAGCAGATAAGCTTACTCTAGGGCAAAATATAAAAGGAAAGGTTCCCCATGTTGTTACTGCCCTGATGAACAGCCAGGGGCGTAAGTGACTGGCCAGCTCCAGGATGATTCACCATAAGGGACTGCTCCGGGAAAGCAAACAGGTCCAGCTCGAGATGCTGATGTTGAACTCCGCCACCACGTTACCTGTGTAAGTGGGAACTCCCGACCGTAACTATGAGGAGGGCATAGGTGAAATTCACTTGAGCAGGCCGGACCTGATGAACATCCCCTCCAGAACCCAGAACTGGAGCCGCTCACTGACAGAAGCAGTCTCATCCAAGACGGGCAGCACAAAGCAGGCTCTGCCGCCGCAGCAGCTGACGAGAGAGTGAAGGCCGAGGCCTGGCCACAAGGGCGGTCCGCACAACGCGCTGAGCTCCGGGCGAATAAGGCGGGCAGCACAAAGCAGGCTCTGCCGCAACAGCAGCTGACGAGAAAGTGAAGGCCGAGGCCTCGCCACAGGGGCGGTCCGCACAACGCGCTGAGCTCCGGGACAAAGCAGGCTCTGCCGCCGCAGCAGCTGACGAGAGAGTGAAGGCCGAGGCCTCGCCACAAGGGCGGTCCGCACAACGCGCTGAGCTCCGGGCATTCGCCCAGGCGCTAAGGCACACCAAAGGGAGACGAGGCCGCCTCTACACTGATGCAAGGTGTGCCCTGGATATTCTACGTGTACATGAAGCCACTTATAAAGAAAGGGGACTATTGACAGCAGGGGGAAAGAAGATTAAAAACGAAAAAGAAATCCTTTAGTTGTTAGATGCAGTCTGGAAGCCTTTCCAAGCGGCAGTCCCTCATTGTAAAGGCCATCAGCGATCCAATCAGCAAAGGAAATTGGTCGACTGACCAGGCAGCCAAGGAGGCGGCGACCCAACCGATCCCCAGAGTCGGCCCTGAGGCAACCTTTAAGGTCCTCTTGGCACCAGAATTGCCTCCGTCCCCGAGATACACCAAGGAAGAAGACCAATGGGCTCTAAATGAGGGAGGAATAAAAACAAAAGGAGGGCTGGTGGAAGCTCCCAGACCAAAGACTCGTTGTCCTCAGCAATCAAGCAGTCCAGCTGGTAAAACAACATCATGAGACAACTCATTTAGGAAAAACTGCGCTGGAGCGCTTACTGAGCTGCTACTGTTGCGTTTTCAAGCTCCCAAGCCTGTGTGCCCAGATCAGTACTAGAGGTGTGACTTGTACACAAAACAGCGCCAGCCAAGGACCAAGACCTAACCCAGAGGTGCAGACAGTTGGGACCCTGCCCTTTGAAGATCTAGACGTGGACTTTACTGAAGTCAAGAGGTACAGGGGCCGTTAGTATTTACTTGCGGTAGTCTGCACCTACTCGGATGGGCTGAAGCCTACCCCACACGCACTGGACCAACACAAAAAGTGTCCAAGGCCCTACTAAGAGACATAATCCTGAGATACAGGCTGCCTCGGTCCATAGGCTCTGACAATGGGCCAGCTTTTGTGTCTGAGATAATCCAAACTTTATCCAGGACACTGGGAATTGGATGGAAGGGTCACACCACTTACAGGCCACAGAGCTCAGGGAAAGTTGAACGCATGAATCAGACCCTTAAGACTATATTAGCTAAAGACTATACTTTCAGGGATCATTTCTATAGTTTGTTACTACAGACATTTCTCCAAAGAAGACATAAAGATGGCTAACAAACACATGAAAAAATGCTCAACATCCCTCATAATCAGAGGAATGCAAATCAAAACCACAATGAGATACCATTTCACACCAGTCAGAATGGCTGCTATCCAAAACTCTACATGCAATAAACGCTGGAGAGGGTGTGGAGAAAAGGGAACCCTCTTACACTGTTGGTGGGAATGCAAACTAGTACAGCCACTATGGAGAACAGTGTGGAGATTCCTCAAAAAACTGGAAATAGAACTGCCATATGATCCAGCAATCGCACTCCTGGGCAAACACACCGAGGAAACCAGAATTGAAAGAGACACATGTACTCCAATGTTCATTGCAGCACTGTTTACAAGAGCCAGGACATGGAAGCAACCTAGATGTCCATCTGCAGACAAATGGATAAGAAAGCTTTGGTACATATACACAATGGAGTATTTTTCAGCCATCAAAAAGAATGCATTTGAATCAGTTTTAATGAGGTGGATGAAATTGGAGCCTATTATACAGAGTGAAGTAAGCCAGAAAGAAAAACATCAATACAGTATACTAACGCATATATATGGAATTTAGAAAGATGGTAACCTTAACCTTGTATATGAGACTGCAAAAGAGACATAGGTGTATAGAACAGTCTTTGGGACTCTGTGGGAGAGGGTGAAGGTGGGATGATTGGGGAGAACGGCATTGTAGCATGTATATTATCATATGTGAAATGAATCACCAGTCCAGGTTCGACGCATGATACAGGATGCTTGGGGCTGGTGCACGGGGATGACCTAGAGGGAGGATAGGGGGAAGAGGGAGGTGGAAGGGGGCTTCAAGAAAAGGAACGCATGTACACCTGAGGCGGATTCGTGTCAATGTATGGCAAAACCAACCAATATATTAATGTAAGGTAATTTGCGTCCAATAAAATAAAAAAATTAAATTAAAAAAAAGAAACAATCAACAGAACAGTAAAACAAGGTATAATGTGTTAAGGAAAATGTATTATGTAAAAACTATATCATTTTGATGATATGGCATAACATAGGTAGGAAAGATATCTGAGATGTTATATCAAAATTGAGTGCTTGTACATTGATCCTTATTTTTAGATTTTTTTGAGAATAGCTACATTATTTTGCTTTTAATAATGAAGATAGTCATCTAAGGAAATAAAAAGAAAAGACTATATTAGCTAAACACTGTCAGGAGACTCATTTATCTTGGGTCGACATGCTACCGCTAGCCTTAGTCCGAGCCAGATGTATCTTGCGGTCCTCAGGCAATTCTCTCCTTGAGATCTTATATAGGAAAACGCCCCCAGTGATAGGAAAACTGAAGGGAAACTCCCAACAACCAGCTGACCTGGAGATGTATTGACACTTACAGGCTCTGGGAAAAGTCTTCCACCATATCTCCCAAGAAACCTTAGAAAGGACACCCATTCCTTTGGGCAATTGGATTCATCCCTATCAGACCGAAGATGAGCTATGGGTTAAAGAACGGAAAAAGAACCACTTCCACAAGTTCGGGCAGGCCCTCACACTGTCGTCCTGGCAACCCCTACCGCTGTTAAAGTTACAGGCGTCATCCCTTGGATCCACCACATCAGAGTCAAGAAGGCAGTGGCTTCCTGTGATGAGGACTTCTGGAAAGCAGTTCAGGACTCTGAAAATCCCCTCAAGGTCTGGTTCCAAATACAATGGCCCTCACCCACAAAGGGCGCTGAGCTCTGCTCTAGTCACTTCAGAAGCCGACTAGTCAATGCACAGCAGAAGCTTGAGGATTGCTCCAGCCACACTCTGACAGCTGACTGGTCATCCCCCCATGGAAGCTTGAGGATCTGGCTATCAAAATATCAATGGATTTTCATTGTCAACCTTGATCTTTATCACTGATTGGAGTTATTGCTGTGCTCTTCGCTCCAAGACTAGCTTCAGTCGCACTCCAGGACTCGGATTTGGGTCAGAAGCTGCAGTTAGCTGTCTGTTATCTCACTGTAGTGGGAAACCTCGGAGATCATGTCTCTTATGATCAATTCTCCCTACTAACTAAATCGCTCACAGTATAACTGACCCCCCTTCACGATAGGCTCAGTTGCTATAGCCATGACAACCCAAAGGTGGGGAGGAAACCTTTTGCTAGTGTTCAGTTATCTGTTATGTGCAGGCTGCTTTGGTGCCCCTTGCTGTAACAGATGGTACCGTTCCTTACCCATCACACACCGGTCAACATTACAGTCAACCCTTGGAAAACTGCTTTCTTAATCATCAGCTTGAACAGTGTGTGGATAGCCAATCCTGTAGGCTGGTCACCTACTGCCTTCTTAACCATGTGACGTGTATCCAGAGGCCTGGAAGCCAAAAATGTTTTCCACTTATGCCCCCCGCTGCTGCTGCCTTTCTCCCACCAAGTGGTCCAAACCCCAGGTGGCATCCTGATACCATGCCATTGCCATCATGCCCCTGTGCCTCTGCTTACCCCCAAACACCACACAGATGTAATAAAAGAGAACAGGTGTCTGTCTGCCAAACAAATGGAAAACCCTACTGGACAGGAACAATAATGCAGACAGACAAAATCACGGACCAACTTTGCCCTCAAAAATCAGGCTCTGACTACTGGCAGTATGACTCAGGTTACAGAGTTAACTTCCCCTTAGACCTTCATCTGTACCAGGTTCTCAGAGCAACCCATCACCTTCTTAAAGACACCATCCCCCAGCTGGCCAGGGATTGCTGGCTTTGCTTATCCTAAGGAGCGCCACGGTACTTAGCTACACCAGTACCACTGAATAAGGCAACAGCCATGGGACCTCCTATAGGTCCACCCTTACAAGGGCCACTCTTAAGGACAACTGAGTTAACTCAAAAGGCTCCAGAATGCTTTATAAATAATGGAAGAACTGAACCCGTAGACAATTTAGCCAGGGACCAATGTAATCAAACTTTAAAATGTGAGTGGCCTACTCATCCTCCCACAAGCACAATATGGTGCCGCCCCCATCAAGGCCTTTTCTTTGTGGGACAGATGCTTACTTATGCCTACCAGTCAACTGGAAGGGTATCTGGATCTTAGCTTTCCTCACTCCACCGATGAATATTGCCCCTAACAACCAGACTCACCTTACCTCTGGCAGCAAAGACATGGTCAAAAAGAGCCATCCAGTTTATACCTCTACTAGTTGGTCTGGAAATTACTCCTGGGATAGGTATGAGACTAGGAGGAATTGTTTCATCAACCACCTCCTACCACACACTATCCAAGGACTTCACAGACAACATTGAGAGAGCAGCCAAATCTTTAGTGACTTTACAGGACCAAACAGATTCCCTGGCTAAGGTGGCTTTACAGAACAGGAGAGGACTAGACTTACTGACAGCTGAAAAGCGAGGACTCTACGTCTTCTTGAACAAAGACTGCCGCTTTTATGTAAACCAATCAGGAATAGTCAGGGACACGGCCCAATATCTAAGGGAATGAATGATGAAAAAGAGAGAGGAACTAGCAAATTCCTGGGGTCACTGGAACCACATATGGAGCTGGCATCACGGCTTCTCCCTTTAACTGGGCTCTCTTCATTCTCTTTGCGGCACTCTTGTTTGTCTTTTGTATTCTCAGAGCTGTTACCCAGTTCATAACCTCTCGGACTGAATCCATAAAGTTACAAATGGTAATAGCTCAATATACCCCCTAAACAAAGGGGAGCTTTGAATATCCTACCGAAACACGAGATGATGCTTTCTACAATGAATGATAGAAGCATCAAGAGAGGGGAATGCAGAGGAAAAGTTAAAATTTTACATAACCTCCTGCTCCTGCCTCTGTAACTCAGCTTGCTCCTTGCAAAGTCTGGATCACGCAGGTCACGTAGTCTCTGAAAGTGGGGACTCACAATACTAGGAACTGGAGCTTATCTCACTCATCCTTGTCCTGCTCTTTGCAATCTCCCAGCCCCTGAAAACCTGCAGAATTATTCCTATCTGTGTTTAAAAACTCTGTAACCCCTTTGTTTGGTGATCACAGCTTAGAGTGCTAACTCCTCTAGTTCTCCCAGAGTAATAAACCTGACTTCTCCAACTCTGTGAATGTGGTACTTTGTTTCTCAAGTACTGGTTTCTGCAATAAAGCTCAGAGAGGGAAACTCAGTAGCCTGAGGTCACAGAACTAAGCTGAGATTTGAACCCAGCCAGGATTGTTGGACATCACTTTGCCCTTTTCCCTCTGGGTCAATCTGGCTCTGAATCTTACTGAACCACAAGCTGAACCTTGGCAGGCCACGGTCCTATCCTTGGGGCAGTTTCAACATGCACAGGTCTTGTGACCAAGGCGACCTCAGTATTCTCATCTGAAAGGGGACCTGTAGTGACCAGGGACAGGGAGCTGTGCTGACCTAGGGAGGGGGAAGCACACAGCCCAGGAGGGTCCAATCCTGCCCTGTCTCTGGGAGGCATTGTGTTACCTCGGAGACCGCCCAGCGGAGCTGCTGGAGCTGCTGCAGGCCCCAGGCCGGGTCCAGGAACCGGTGGGGAGCCAACAACACATAGCGTGTGAACATGGACTCCCCAGCATACAGCAAAGCGCTGGCTCGCCTCACCAGCCCCTTGAGACCACTTCGGGAGGCATAGAATCCAGTCCAAGCGTGAAATATTTCTAGAAGCAAAAGACCAGGAGTGGGTGTGAGGTCCTGCCCACGGAGGCCCCTGAGCCTCATCTGGGAAATGCTGAGGAAGATGAGGTCAGAGACAGATCTGCCTGGGCCCCCAGGGACACAGCCTAGGTCAGGGGGTGATCTCAGGGCTCCTGTCCCAGCCAGATCAGCAACGGCACAAGATCCCTGGATGGCTGGGCAACTGGCAGGGTCAGGCTGGGCTGGGGCAGGCCTGGAGAGGCCTGAGCACTGAAGGACTGTGATGACAACAGGAATTCAGTGTGCCCCTGAACCCTTGGTCCGGCCCGTGGGGAAAGGCCCTGAGTACCACAGGGGAGGAAGGAGAGGGATGAGCGCGAGGAATGAGGGACCCAGAGGGGAAGGGCTGGAGTGCTGGCAGCCCCTGTGTGCCTCTGGAGAAAAAGTGGGTTCTGGAAGGCATGCATTTCAGCAGTTCTCTCTGGATGCTCAGCAGGGAAGGATGGCAGCGGGGTGGGAGCTGTGAGAGCCCTGCAGCCACTGTCCTGACTCTGGACTAAGAATGTGAGGCTGGTGGAAGGGGCAAGAATCTGAGCACCCTGGGACTGGGATGTGCTCAGCAGGTGGGTCAGGGTTCCCGACCGTTCCCTCCTCCGGCCTCCTCCCCAGGCTGGGTTGTGCCTCCATTCTCTGTTCTTCCCTCAGAGGACCTTGGCTCGACAAGGAAGGGAAGCCAGGAGGACTGGGGAAAGGCTACAGGCTGAGGGGCCAGACACAGGGGCCCTCCACAGCTCCTCCCGGAAGCTGAGCACACAGGTCAGGCACCAGCTCACCACAGCCTCAGCTCTAAGCAGGGACCCAACTAGACAAAGCTACTAAGATAACCCCGTGCTCAGATCAGGACCAAGCCTCCTCCTTGAACTTTCCGTTCCGTCGCTCAGTCGTGTCCGACTCTTTGCGACCCCGTGGACTGTAGCCTACCAGGCTTCTCCGTCCATGGGATTCTCCAGGCAAGAATACTGGAGTGGGTTACCGTTTCCTTCTCCGGTGGATCTTCCCGACCCAGGGATCGAACCCGGGTCTTCTGCTTTGGAGGCAGATGCTTTAACCTCTGAGCCACCAGTCTCTGATTAAATGGTGCCTCTCTAGAGGGAGGCTAAGTGGACACACCCACCTCGCTTTTCACTGGACCTTTCAGCATACCCTCCCACCCAGACGCAAACACTCTTTCCTGCCTCTTGGTAACCACGCCCACATCCTCTATCCCCGCCCATCTCAAGTGTGACCACGCCTACCCGGCAGTGCCCACACCTATGCCAACTGTAATCCCGCCCACATGCTCTATCCCCGCCCACCTCAAGTGTGGCCACGCCCACCCGGCATTGTCACACCAACCTCAGTTGGAACCCCGCCCCTCCTGTAGCCACTCTTACCTACTCCATGAGCCAGCCCTCCCCCAGTCTGATGAGGTCCCAAGGGAAGTGTCCTGAGAGGTATGTAGCCCCCCTTTCTCACCACTCAGGCAGAATACCAAGGCCGGAGAGGAACTGCAAACCCCAGTCAGGGGCAGTCAGGGTGGCACCCAGACCAGAACCAGCCCTGCAGCTGGGGCCCATCCTGCTGTCTCTTCAAAAGGGAAGGAAATGAGAAGGGAAGTGGTTGTATTTGAACTCCCATGTGGGAGTCCCTCCAGTCCTCCAAGAACCCATGTCACAGATGACAAAACCAAGCCTCAGAGCGGTGACGTCACTTACCCAAAGCCACCCAACCCGTGGGGGCAGGGGCTGCGATCTCAACCCAGGTGAGCATCTGAGTCACCGCCTGGGGCCAGCCCTGCTGAGACACTGTGCCTGCTGAATGGTGAGGGCGGGTAGGGGACAGGCCCTGGAGAGGCGTAGCTCAGGCACCCTGATCCCCTGGGTGACGTTCAGCCAGTGGATGCTGTTGTGAGCCTGGGTCTCCTAACTGTCCAGGGACAGACACTCAGCTCACCTCTCCCTTCTAAAACGACCTGTCCTGCTGAGTGATCCCACCATGAACCTAGGGCTGGCCAAACCTGGCTGGGAGGTAGGGCCTGATCAGGGTCCCTGGGCTGCCCTGGCTCATGGGGTCCTGGCCACAGTCTCCCCACACACCCATTACCCTTCAGTTCAGTTCAGTTCAGTCGCTCAGTCGTGTCCGACTCTCCGCGACCCCATGAATCACAGCACGCCAGGCCTCCCTGTCCATCACCAATTCCCGGAGTACACTCAAACTCATGTCCACAGAGTCGGTGATGCCATCCAGCCATCTCATTCTCCGTCGTCCCCTTCTCCTCCCGCCCCCAACCTTTCCCAGCATCAGAGTCTTTTCCAGTGAGTCAACTCGTCGCATGAGGTGGCCAAAGTATTGCAGTTTCAGCTTTAGCATCAGTCCCTCCAATGAACACCCAGGATTGATCTCCTTTAGAATGGACTGGTTGGATCTCCTTGCAGTATAAGGGACTCTCAAGAGTCTTCTCCAACACCACAGTTCAAAAGCATCGATTCTTCGGCGATCAGCTTTCTTCACAGTCCAACTCTCACATCCATACATGACCATTACCCTTAGCTCCTCTCTTTTTTGGAAAGGGGGAGCAGGACAACAAGGATCCTTGAAGGATCCTGGCATTGTATGCAGTAAGGGTTTCAGATGTTCAATAATTTGGCCAACACCATCCCCCAAAGATGCCCTGAGCAAGGGCTGGACCCGGTGTGGAGGGCGTTCCTGCCTCCCCAGCTGCCAGTGGGAGGCTGTGTGTGCATAATTCCTGTCTGGCTTGCAGATAGGGGAGCTGGACCTTCTGGGGGGTCCGCTTGGAGGTGGGTGGGGTTGGACCTGGAAGAGGCTCTGATGCTGGGCTTCCTTCAGGACAATCAGGCCCCAGGCTAGCTTCCTCAGGATGGAGTCCCCACAGCATGTCCAGGATGGCACCTGGCCTCCCAGGATGGAGATGCTGCTCTAAGTGTTAACATCTGCCTCTGCTGAGCCCTGGCTCTGGCCCAGGCACTAGGCTGAGGGCTCTCCTCATCTCACTTCATTTTCACACTGGATGCGCTAACCTAGACGAATGTCCCCGCTTTCCTGACACGGAACGGTTCCACACGTTTTCACCACCCGGCACAAGGCTCACTCCACGACCTTTCACCCTGAGGCTGCGCCAGTCACAGTCAAAACCGTCCTGGCCTCCAGGACACAGGCTTGTGTGAGACAGGCCCCCCAATAATGATTGTAGTAATAGGTGAAAAGTGGGACCCTGAGGGGAAGAGGAGACAACCGATCTAGACTTAAGGGCAGGAAAGGCTTCCTGGAGGAGGTGACACGCATGCATGCATGCTCAGTCATGTCTGACTCTGCAACCCCGCGGACTGTAGCCCGCCAGGCTCCTCTGTCCATGGGATTTCCCAGGCGAGAATCCCGGAGTGGGTTGCCATTTCCTCCACCGAGGGATCTTCCCTACCCACATCCCCTGTGTCTCCTGCATTGGCAGGGGCTTCTTTACCACAAGCACCACCTGGGGGTCAGAGGTGACACTACAGGCCAGTTGGGACTTTGCAGAAAGAGGAGGCAGGCACGGGGCAGTCCTTCCGGCAGCACTGCAGTGAAAGGCAGAGCCAGGACCTGTTGCCTGCGGACAGCGCGAGAGGCTCCGGGAGCGAGGAAGCGGGCGGAGTGTGGAGGGGGCAGGCAGGAGGGTCAGGGCCTGTACCTCCCCCAGGGCCCCTGCAGGCTCCAAGCAGAGGCCTGAGCAGGCACTGAGTCTGGGGGCCCCTTTCCTCCCTGCTTCCCCACCAGAGGCTCCTACCTGAGGAATAAGGCAGGAAGTCTCGGTGGTCCCGGACCTTCCAGGAGAGCCGGTGAGCGTGAACAGCCCGGAAGTAGTTGCCCAGCGTGGCGTACTGCATCACGATGCCGTGCTGGGGTGTGAACTTGTTGACCTCCTTCATTACACGGTCCATGTTGGAGAATTGCAGCGAGGCGTTGAAGAACTGCCTGTCACATCCCTGCAGGCCCGGGGACAGAAGCAACGCCCTGCCCTTGGTGCAGAGCCCGGCCCGCGCAGGGAGAGCCCCCCTCACCCCGTGGCCACGCCCCGCTCCCCTGTGTCTGTGTCTTCCTCTGTCTGCCATGTTCAGCTTGTGTCCCCAGCGCTGCTTTGCCCCACAGCCGCGGGTTTGCACCCTTTCACTACATCCCCCTGGTCTCCACACTCTCCAGGGCCAACTTTGACCGCCAAAAATCTGATCTCCTTCTCTATGAGACTGGTTTTGTGAAATTCCACATGTGAGGTGATTCAGGTTTGGTTTTTCTGTGTCTGATTGACTTCACTTCTTGACTGTTTCTTAAACCCCAGCACATTATTGGATATCAATAACCTTAATTATGATAAGATACGAAACAGGAATAAAAAGCAGAATGGCTTGCTTGAATTTACCGACCTTAATTACATCCCCTGAAAGATGTCAAAGTAGAAAAGCTGATAAACTCCTGGAAATATATAACCTGATCAGTCTGAATTATGTGTAAATAGAAAGCCTGAACAAATGGGTACTAAAAGCAAACTGAACCAGGATCCAAATACTTCTCAAGAAGCAAAGATCAACATTCAGTGGCGATGTCTATCAAATGTTGAAGAGAATTTATAGTGAATTTAAGCCTAGTACAGCACACTAGGCTTCCCTGCCCATCACCAACTCCCAGAACTTACTCAAACTCATGCCATCGAGTTGGTAATGCCATTCAACCATCTCCTCCTCTGTCATCCCCTTCTCCTCATGTCTTCAAGTTTTCCCAGCATAAACGTCTTTTCCAATGAGTCAGGTCTTCGCATCAGGTAGCCAAAGTATTGGAGCTTTAGCTTCAGGATCAGCCCTTCCAATGAATATTCAGGACTGATTTCCTTTACGATTGACTGGTTGGATCTCCTTGCAGTCCAAGGGACTCTCAAGAGTCTTCTCCAACACCACAGTTCAAAAGCATCAATTCTTCGGCGCTCAGCCTTCTTTATGGTACAATTCTCACATCCATACATGACTACTGGAAAAACCATAGTTTGACTAGATGAACCTTTGTTGGCAAAGGAATGTCTCTGCTTTTTAATATGCTTTCTAAGTTGGTGATAACTTTTCTTCCAAGAATCAAGCATCTTTTATTTTCACGGCTGCAGTCACCATCTGCAGTGATTTTGGAGCCCAAGAAAATAAAATCCTTCAATATTTCCATTGTTTCCAATCTCTTTGCCATGAAGTGATGGGACCAGCTGCCGTGATCTTAGTGTTTTGAATGTTGAGTTTTAAGCCAGCTTTTTCATTCTCCTCTTTCAGTTTCATCAAGAGGCTCCTCAATTCCTCTTCGCTTCTTCCATAAGGGTGGTGCCATCTGTATATCTGAAGTAAATGATATTTCTCCCAGTAATCTTGATTCCAGCTTGTGCTTCATCCAGTCTGGCATTCTGCATGATGTACTCTTCATATAAATCAAATGAGCAGGGTGACAATATACAGCCTTGATTTACTCCTTTCCCAATTTGGAACCAGTTCATTGTTCCATGTCTGGGTCTAACTGTTGCTCTTGACCTGCATACAAATTTCTCAGGAGGTAGGTAAGCTGGTCTGGTATTGCCATCAAGGATTAGGGAATACAAATCCTTTACAAACTAGAAGGGGACTGAAAGGTTTCAATACAATTTTACAAGGCCAAGATTACCCTGACACCAAACCCGGCAAAGAAGCCTCAAGAAAAGAAAATTATAGCTCAATATATCCTAGGAACATAGATGCAAAAATCCTCAACAATCTAATAACAGACAAAATCAACAATACTGGAAGACAATATTGCATCATCATAAAGCAGAACGCAAGGAATTTATTCTAGGAATGCAAGGATCAATCAACATCCTCAAATCAATCAGCAAGAAAATGTGAGATAAAAGTTATATGATCATCTCAACAGATGCAGAAAAGGCATAAGACAAAATTCAAATTCCATTTGTGATAAAATCTCTCCTCAAAGTGGGTGTGGATGAAAATCACCTCAACATCAGTTCAGTTCAGTTCAGTTCAGTCGCTCAGTCGTGTCCGACTCTCCGCGACCCCATGAATCACAGCACGCCAGGCCTCCCTGTCCAGAGGCCATATATGACAAGCTGACTGCTAACACCAACTCAAGGAAGAAAAGGTAAAACTATTCCTGGGAGATCAGGAAAAAGACAAGGATGATCCCACTCACCACTTATTTAATGTGGTATTATAAATCAGAGTTGCACCAATTAGCAATGAAAAAGCATGGAAATCAGAACAGAATATGAAATAAAGTTCTCACTAATGGCTGCTGTAATGATGTCATAAAAATAGTGACTATAGAAAACCCCAGAGACAAATCTTAAAATTTTTTAATATAAATTTATTTATTTGAATTGGAGGCTAATTACTTTACAATATTGTATTGGCTTTGCCATACATTGACATGAATCTGCCCCGGGTGTACATGTGTCCCCATCCTGAGCCCCCCTCCCGGCTCCCTCCCCATCCATCCCTCTGGGTCATCCCCGTGCACCAGCCCAAGCACCCTGTCTCATGCATCGAACCTGGACTGGCGATTCATTTCACATGTGATAATATACATGTTTCAGTGCCATTCTCCCAAATCATCCCACCCTCGCCCTCTCCCACAGAGTCCCAAAGACTGTTCTATACATCTGTGTCTCTTTGGCTGTCTCATATACAGGGTTATCGTTACCATCTTTCTAAACTCCATATATATGCGTTAGTACACTGTATTGGTGTTTTTCTTTCTGGCTTTCTTCACTGTGTAGAATAGGCTCCAGTTTCACCCACCTCATTAGAACCGATTCAGATGTATTCTTTTCAATGGCTGAGTGATACTCATCGTGTCTATGTACCACAGCTTTCTTATCCATTCGTCTGCAGATGGACATCTAGGTTGCTTCCATGTCCTGGCTGTTGTAAACTGTGCTGCAGTGAACACTGGGGTACACGTGTCTGTTTCAATTCTGGTTTCCTCAGTGTGTATGCCCAGGAGCGGGATTGCTGGGTCGTATGGCAGTTCTATTTCCAGCTTTTTAAGGAATCTCCACACTGTTCTCCATAATGGCTGTACTAATCTTCAGTGAATAACAGCACTAAAGTTGCAGGATAAAATATCGACGGACACAGTCACCTGCTGATTAGCGTTTCCACATACTAACAACAAACCATCAGACAGAGAAATGAAGGAAACAAGCCTACTGATAGTTACATCAAAAAGGTAAAATGCCTAGGAATACATTTCACAGAGCAGGTGACAGCCCTGCACACTGAATACTGGCCGGCGCTGTGATGATCGAAATGGAGGAAGACCCAAGTTAAGTGGCAAAATACTCTGTGCTCATGACTGAAAGAGCAGGGCTGCATTTTCCAAAGCAGTCTACAGATTCAGTGCAACACCTTTGAAAATTCCAAGGACGTTTTTCACAGAAATAGAATAACCAATCCTAAAATTTATGGGAACCGCAAAGACCATGAATGGTCAGAGCGATCTTTAGTGGGAAGAGCAAAACTAGCAGCATCGTGCACCCTGATTTCAGACTTCACTGCACAGTCACAGCAAGCCAAATAGTCTGGTGCCGACAATAAAAGATACAGATAGATCCATGGGATAGAATAGAGAGCTCAGGAGCAAAGCCATGTGTGTATGGTAATTACATTACAGCAAAGGGGCAAGAATATAAACTGGGGAAAGGACATCTACCAGAAATGGTCTTGTGAAAGCTGAACATCCTCAGGTGTAGAAAGACGTTGGACCACTGCCTGACACTGTACTCAAACAGTAAGTCAAGCTAACTAGAGACTTGATTGTAACTCCTGGAACTATAAGGGCTTCCAGAAGAAAACGTACACTGTAAATTCCTCATCATCAATCTTTTTTTTTTAAGTAATTAATTTATTTTTTATTGGAGGCAAATTATTTTACAATATTATATTGGTTGGTTTTGCCATACATTGACATGAATTCGCCCCGGGTTTACATAAGTTCCCCCTTCTGAACCCCCCTCCCACATCCCTCCTCCCTTTATCCTCCCTCTGGGTCATCCCCGCACGCCAGCCCCAAGTATCCTATAACATGCATCAACCCTGAACTAGTGATTCGTTTCACATATGACAACATACGTGTTTCAATGCCATTCTCCCAAATCATCCCACCCTCACCCTCTCCCACAGAGTCCCAAAGACTGTTCTATACATCTGTGTCTCTTCTCATCATCAATCTTGATAATGAGTTTTTGGATTTGACATCACATGGAAAGGGAACACAAAGAATAATAAACAAGTAAGACTTGGAAGGAAAGTTATGACCAACCTAGATAGTATATTAAAAAGCAGAGACATTACTTTGCCAACAAAGGTCCGTCTAGTCAAGGCTATGGTTTTTCCTGTGGTCATGTATGGATGTGAGAGTTGGACTGTGAAGAAAGCTGATCGCCGAAGAATTGATGCTTTTAAACTGTGATGTTGGAGAAGACTCTTGAGAGTCCCTTATACTGCAAGGAGATCCAACCAGTCCATTCTAAAGGAGATCAATCCTGGGTATTCATTGGAAGGACTGATGCTAAAGCTGAAACTCCAATACTTTGGCCACCTCATGTGACGAGTTGACTCACTGGAAAAGACTCTGATGCTGGGAGGGGTTGTGGGCAGGAGGAGAAGGGGATGACAGAGGATGAGATGGCTGGATGGCATCACCGACTCGATGGACATGAGTTTGAATGAATTCTGGGAGTTGGTGATGGACAGGGAGGCCTGGCGTGCTGCGATTCATGGAATCGCAAAGAGTCGGACACGACTGAGCGACTGAACTGAACTGAAGACTACATCAAACTAAAAGCTTCTGCACAGCAAAGAAACTTCATAAATAAAGACAGTCTATGAAATGAAACATTTGCACGTCATAAATCTGAAAAGGTGGAAGTTATTTCAGGTATGATGAATGTCTAAATTTAACATTTTGAAACTTCTTCCAAGAAACAGGCTGGAAAATTCCCCTCCTTTATGTCATTAGAAATATTGTATTTTCTTCTTTCCCAGGGAGAATGATTCTCCTCCTCCCATTCCACTTGCCAGGCTATGACCATAGAAAGATGAATAAACCATCATCCGTGCCCTCAAGTTGCTTACAAGATAAATAGGAAACAGAGATAGATCCCCCTCTGGAGTATAGAGCAGATGGTAAGTGCTAAAACTGAGTCATAAACAACATGTTCTGGAAAAGAGAAGAAACAAGTTGATTAGGAACAGCAAAAAAGTTGTTGAGGTGATCATATTAAGCTAGATCATAATTGAAAAGTGAGATATGAATAGTTGGAGAAGCCCATCTTTGGAAAAGAGAAAATTAATAAAGACAGATGGAAATGTGCAAAGACATATTCGGTAAACAGTTAATAGCTCATAGAATACAGAGTAGGAAGGGTAGATGACTGGAATGGGGTTAGAAAGGGAAGATAGGACCAGATTGTAAAGGCTGGGGATTTTATTTTGCAAGCAGTGCATACATGCTAAGTTGCTTCAGTCGTGTCCGACTGTTGGTGACACTATGGGCTGAAGCCCGCCGGACTCTTCTGTCCATGGGATTCTCTGGTAAGAATACTGGAGTGGGTTGCCATGCCTTCCTCCAGAGGATCTTCCTGACCCAGGAATCAAATCCGTGTCTTTTACATCTCCTGCATTGGGAGGCAAGTTCTTTACCACTAGCACCACCTGGGAAGCCCTTGTAAGCAGTGCAGGACCATCAAAGGCCTTTAAGCTTGGCCACTAACACCATTAGAACTGTGCTTAGAAAGAGGACTAGGAAGGAAATCAATGGTGAATTGCCACAGGTCAGAGACCAGAGGCCAGGTAAATCATTAGAAGATGATTATAGTAGCCAAGTGAGAGATTGAGTGCCTGAACTAGAATCAGATTCTGAGAATTGGAAGGAAGGGATTTGAAAGGATCTGCCTGCAATGAAGGAGACCCTGGGTCAGGAAGATCTTTTGGGGAGGGGCGTTGCAGCCCACTCCAGTATTCTTGCCTGGAGAATCCCATGGACAGAGGAACCTGGTTGGCTCTAGTCCATGGTGTCGCAAAGACTCAGACAGGACTGAGCGACTTTCACTACTCATTACATTTAAACTCATAGCTCTGCAGGCAAACAATAGTCCATCCCTGATTGGAAAATATTGTGTCTAATATTGAGACATTTCTAATTTAATGAGAAAGACGTAACAAGAGAAAACATGCAAATATATTCAAAGATGTAAAGCGAAGCATAATGAACAGTTCTAGGAAGTGAGATACAAGCAATCACTATGTGGAGTGAGAGGCAGGAAGGTGGCATTGGGTTAGCTCTGACTGCTTCTGTCAGACAGATGACTAGCTGGTGTTTAAAGTCAAGGAGCAACTTTGTAGAGAGAAATGTCTGTGAGGCAGTTTACACATGATTTTCTATGAAAATAATTTGTTCAGAGGGGAATTATTCAGATTCATCCAAGAAATTTTTAATTCTGGGGATTAGTCTAAAGATTGCAGGGAAAAAAGAAAATACAGAAAACAAAGTAGAAAGTGATCTTTGCAGATTTTCTTCAGTTTACAGTGGTGGTCCTGATAAACCCATCATAAATTGCAAATATCCTAAGTCAAAAATGCATTTAATACACCTAAACTACCTATCAACATAGCTTAGCCTAACCTACCTTAACGGAGAAGGCAACGGTAAGCCACTCCAGTACTCTTGCCTAGAAAATCCCATGGACGGAGGAGCCTGGTAGGCTGCAGTCCATGCGGTCGCTACGAGTCAGACATGACTGAGCGACTTCACTTTCCCTTTTCACTTTCACACATTGGAGAAGGAAATGGCAACCCACTCCAGTGTTCTTGCCTGGAGAATCCCAGGGACGGGGGAGCCTGATGGGCTGCCGTCTATGGGGTCACACAGAGTCGGACACGACTGAAGTGACTTAGCAGCAGCATAATACACAAAATATAAAAAGAACACATATAGATCAGTAGTAATAATGAAAACAATCCAGGTAAAAAATAGGCAGAGGTCCTGAATAGACATTTGTGCAAGAAGACATGAGGATGCCAACAGACACAGGAAAAGATGCTGAACAAATCGAAACGATACGGAGGTACCACCTCACACCTATTAGAACGGCTATCATCTAAGTGAAAAGAAACAACAAATGTACATCACGATAAGGAGAAATGGAAATATTCATGCACTGTTGATTTAAAAGTAAATTGTTCCAGCAATTATGGAAACCAGTTTGAAGGTTCCTCAAAAAACTAATGATAGAGCTACCCTGTGATTCAGTCATCCTACTTCTTTGTATTTATTCAAAGAAAACAAAAACACTAACTTGGAAAGACTTAACGCAAGCCTAGGTTCATCACAGCTGTATTTATCATCGGCAAGAAATATGGAATCAACCTACGTGGGCATCAGTGGATGATGAGATCAAGAAAACGTCATACACGTACACAGTGTTATTCACCATAAAAAGAGAAATCCTGCCGTTTGCAACGGCATGGATGGAACTTGAGGGCATTAAGCTCAGGAAACAAGTCACAGAGGAAGATGAAATGCTATACGGTCTCAGGCGTATGTGAACTAAAGGAAAACAGAAAGTATGCGGGAAATAACCCCACATACGGAGAGAACACATCGGTAGATCCAAGGACGGGCTGCAGGGCAGGCCGAATGCTTGGCAGAGGTCAGAAGTTATGTTTCCATCCGAGAAACGAGTCGTGAGGACGCAGTGTGCAGCACGCTGACTCTGGCTGCATGCACGCGTGCTTTCTCGATCGGGGGCTTTTCAGACGGCTCTGAGCGCAAATTCCACTTTCTCAGCTGCCCTGCTAAATAGCTGTGTGGCCTCAGGAAGATTCCTTAACCTCCCTGGCTCTCAGTCCCTTATGAGTAGACAGGACACCATAGGGCCTGCCCCTGTGCCCAGTGGGACAGAGAAAATGGGGAGATACATACATCCCGTAGAACAGGGGGTGCTCCATACAGTTTAGCTGTGACAACTATGATGACACAGCATCCGGCGCTGCCCCCTGGCGGTGTCTTTCCCTCTTGACGTCAGATCCAGCCTATGGAGCAGGTCCTTCCTCGTCCCTATTGACACATGAGGAAAAGGAGGCTCGGAGTGTTCCCAGTCTCACGGCCCCTGAGTAGGGAGCCAGGATTCAGGCCCAGGCCTCTGCTCCCAGCACTGAGAAGGGGAAAGGACGGGAGAGCTGGGGAGAGGCTGGAGCCTGCTTTGGGGAGGGGACACAGCGGAGGCGGAGGTTGTGGGGGTGATCCAGGGTTGGGGGAGGAGCTGGTAGGCTGGGTGAGGACTCGGGAAGGAGGACACTGCCTGCATGGACACTGGCCTGGTTAGAACAGGACATACAGTCCTGGGCTGGACCCAGCTGCTGGGGTCGGACACATGAGTGCAGCCCTTGCGCAGAGCTGAGCAATCAGGGCCTGGGATCACCACTTACCCAGGGCCAGAGGATGTGTGGTGTCTGGAACCAGGTGGCTCGAGCCAACACATTGTTCACCAGGAGACTGGTAAAGCTTAGGATGTTGTCCTCAGTGACAGGCATTTCCATGCTGGGGTACAGGCCATCCGTGGGTGGACCTGGGAAGACCGGTTCGCCATCCCAGTAAAATCCCTCACTGAGAGAGAGAGACGAGTGTTAGGGACCAGCCCTGAGAAGGGCGCAGCCGGAGGTCGAGGAGGCCAGGAGGACTCATCGAGGCCAGAGCAACGGTGCCTGCAGACCCTGCTCAGAGCCTCTGTCTCCCATCAGAGGGTGGACAGGGCGGTGGTGGGCAGATGAGAGCGGTGTGGACAGATGGCGTCACCTTTCAGCCCCGCAGGACCTTGGGCACGTGACCCTACAAGCCCATACTTTTTCAGCTGTTCCGTGGAGCCCACAACCTCTGGGCCCCACTTCCTCCACGTGGAAAAAGAGCAATTCATGCAATCACTCATTCTTTAGGTCATCTCTGTGCCCTTCAATTCTCACCCCAAGGACCCCGAGCAGGGCTGGGACCAGAATGAGGCAAGTGAGATACTTGCCTTTACACAAAACTCTGCGCTTGTAAAAAGCTCAGTAACAATATAATGAGATTTTCACACTTTTCAAATACAAAAAAAAATGCAAAAAACATCGTGATGAACAGAATCACAAAATTCTATATAAAGACAGAACAGTATTACAAAATCCTCAGACCCAGGGAGACTGAGGACACGGAGGCCTTGGCGCTGCCTCCTGAGCCGAGTGCAGCTGCCCCATGGCTGCTACAGCGGGACCAGGCCTAGGTGTCCAGGCCTCAGTTGTTCTTTCTGTAAGATGGGTGCTCAGTGCGTGCCCTCAGGGCTGGCCATGAGGGGCGTGGCTGAGGTGGTCCAGGGAGGGTGCTGGGACGGGGACTGAACCAGGGCAGGTGCTCACGAGCAGTAGCCGTATTGGTCCAGGACGTGTGTGAAGATTTCCTGCTGCGCCGACAGGGATCTGGACCCTCGCCACACGAACTGCAGCTCCTGCAAACCCGGAGGGAACAGTGAGGGCGCAGGGGTGACATGGCTGCCGCTCCCCTCCCCAGACCCCACCTGAGTCTTCTAGCTGCCCGCGCCTCCTCCTCTCGGTGGTTCAGGGTCAAGATCTCCCTCTGCTGCCCCCTCCTCAAGGTTCCCCCTGACCTCCCAAAGCCACAGGAGGTGGAGGTATTGGCCCTCCAGATGGTGCTTGCCTATACTTTCATCTGACCTTCCTTAGGGCAGGATTCTCTGCCAGGACCTGCCAGCCAGGCTGTCTCTAACTCGGCTTGAATGCCCCCAGACACGGGGAGCTCATCACCATCCTAAAGGTGCAGCAGCTTTTTTCAGTTCTGATGGTGAGAACATGGATGAGCAGATGCAGCTCACCACTCACCCGGTTATCCTGCATGGCCTCCTTCAGGTTGTAGTCGATCCTGGAGATGACGTGGGCATTGAAACCCGCCAGGGCAAAGAGGGTGGGAGTCGTGGCAGATGCACCAAACGGGTCCACCTGCCAGGAGAACTGCGGCCGGACCCCAAATGTTTCATAGAGAAAGCCGTGTCCTTCTGCAAAGAGATAGCCAGGCGGTTGGACTTGGGGTGGGCTCTGAGAACTCAGGGACCAATGGGAGGCTCAGGAAGCAGAGGAGACCAAGGAGGAGCAGCTGGAGAAGACGGGGAAGACCTGGGGATGGTGGCTCTGAGATGGGGGTTCAGTAATCTGTGGAAGGCACACCCTGTCCCCATATGATCTGCCTGAGGGGGGCAGGTCTGATGGCTGCTGATTTGGTGGCCCCTAATTCCACACTCAGAATCCTCACTTCAATCAGGGGACACTGACCCAGACCCAAGGGATGACTTATCACTGGTCCCACAGGTCATGGAAAGATCATCCACCTCTGCCTGATTCTTGTTTTCTCCACCTCTGTGGGAACTAGAAGTGGGAATGCAAATAGTTATAGCCAAAAAGATGTATGGGCTTAGCTGGCTTGAGTTTCAGGGCAGGAATTCACAGTTTCTATTTTTAAAAGATTCAGCAAGAAACGTCCCCTTGTACCCCTTTCCTTTCCTGATGACTGGAGCTGTAGCAGCCATTCTGTGATCATGTGGGAGAGGATATGAGAATATGAGAAACATCAGTGGGCTACAGAGTCCCTCTTCTTTGTAAGGAAGCAGTAAATATCTTAATGACAACTCAGTGTACCTCAGGTTTTCTCAACACTGTTAGAAAATCTTCCTGAGGTCCAGATGAACAGGTGATTAATGCATAAAACAATTAATCTTCGCCCAACATATACTCTCCCCTCTGCCTTTTAGTAACAGAACCACACAGCCCCTCCTAATTAGGGCAGGGTAATAGACTCCTGGCAGGAGCCTGCACTCCCCTGCCTCCTGTGGATGACAGACCACGTGGCGAGGTTCTGAGCAGTGGATGTGCCCAGAAGTGATGAGGGTGGTTCAGGGCTCCCTTCTCGAGGATGCCCTACCCCCTTCCCTTCATTCCCCTCCTCTTCCCAACCGAGATGATGTTTCAGTGGGGTGAGGCACCTTCAGCCTTGCAAGGAAGGCAGGGACAACCTATGGGGTGGCAGAGCAAAACACACCGGCTACTGGAAGCCTCATTACTCTGTGGAGCAGTGACCCCTGATGGCCGGAACAGCCCGCAGAGTAGACTCCACGCCCCACCCCCGCCCTGAGAGAAGTAGCCTTCCCTCTTGCTTGAGTCACTGCCACTCAGTCACCTTCACGCAGCTGAACCAGCATCCTAACGAGCACAAGGACCAGGCCACGACCTCCCTGCCCAGTAATGGAGGGCGGGGCCAGAGTGCAGGGGCCAAGGTGCCCAAGAGGCCAAGGGGACACTGGAACTGTGGTCTCCTCCTCAGCTGGAGAGACCTGCTTTCTTCCTCCTCAGGAGAATGTTAAGCGGTCTTTAACTCTGCTGAGGAGGAGTCAGAGAGAAGCAGGGAGGTGGAACAGAGGGGCACCCAGAACACGGGGATTACTGGTATTGGGAGGGGGAGGGGGTGGGCACAGGCCGAGAGCTGGGCAGGAATAACCAGGACAGTAGGGTCCTCGCAGGAGTGTCCCTTGTGTGTCCTTCCCTCTCGGGGACATTTGCTTCTGTCACTGCAGTTAGGGGGGCCCCAGCCCCCATGTGACCTGAGCTGGGCTCCCTCCCAGAGCATGGGGTGGCTGGGGACACCCCTTTGTGTCCTGCCTCTCTTCCAGGCCTCTGCTGAGAATCCCAGCTGGAAAGTGTCACCTCAGGGAGATGATAAGCTCGCCTCCCCAGGGCCTGCTGCCCACACTCTGCTCGTCCTGTCCTCTGAGCTGCTGGGAAAACCGCCATCCCCCATAGAGATATTCTATCTAAAACTAAGTCTCAAGTGTTTATCAAGACCTAGGAGAATGAGAATACAGTGATGCAGTAAACCTATGGGATGCAGTAAAAGCAGTGCTAAGAGGTAAATTTATACCAATACAAGCCTACCTCAAGAAACAAGAGAACCATCAAATAAACCATCTAACTTTGCACTTAAAGCAACGGGAAAGAAGAACAAAACCCCCCAAAGTTAGTAGAAGGAAAGACGTCATAAACACCAGAACAGAAATAAACGAAAAAGAAATGAAATAGACAATAGCAAAAATCAATACAACAAAAATCTGGTTCTTGGAGAAGCTAAACAAAATTGATAAATCGTTAGCCAGACTCATCAAAACAATAGAAAGATTCAAATCAATAAAATGGAAAATGAAAAAGAAGTTGTATCAGACAATACAGAAATACAAAAGCTCATAAGAGACTACTCTGAGGAAATATATGCCAATCAAATGGACAACCTGGAAGAAATGGACACTTTCTTAGAAAACTATTGCTTTCCAAAACTGAACCAGAAAGAAACAGAAAATATGAACAGGCCAGTCACAAGCACAGATTCCCAAAACTGTATTCACAAAATCTTCCAACAGACAAATACCCAGGGCAAGTGAATTTCACAGGCGAATTCTGTCAAAGTTTTGAGAACAGCTGATACCTATCCTGTTCAGACTCTTCCAGAAAATTGCAGAGGAAAACATCCTCCCAGTTCACTCTATGTGGCCAGCATCACCCGGCTATCAAAGATGCCACAGAAAAGGAAACTACACGCCAGTATCTCTGGTGAACATAGGTGCAAAAATGCTCAACAAAATTCTAGCCAGCTGAATCCAACAACACATTAAAAAGATCACACATCATGACAGAGTAGACTTTATGCCAGGGGTGCGAGGATTCTCCAATATGCAAAGTATCACCATCACAGGAGAGACAAATTAATCAAGATGACACACCATCTTAACAAACTGAATAATAAAAGCCACACAGTCATCTCAGTAGATGGTTTTTGACAAAATTCTACCCCCGTTTATGACCAAAGCTCTGCAGGCAGCAGGCACAGAGGGAGCACAGCTAACATGATGAAGCACTCACACAACAAAGCCACAGCGAGCACTGCTCCCAACAGTGAGAAACCGAGATTACGTCCTCCAAGACGAGGAGGGAGACACGGGCGCCCACTCTTGCCGCTATCACTCAACACAGTTTGGGAAGTCTTAGCCACGGCAATCCGAGAAGGAGACAAAAAAAGCAATCCAGAGAGGAGAAGAAGGAAAATTCTCACAGTTTGCTCATAACGCAATATACAGAGAAAACTCTAACGACGCCACCAGAAAATTACTAGAGGGGATCAATGAATATAGTAAAGTTGCTGCTGCTGCTGCTGCTAAGTCACTTGAGTCGTGTCCGACTCTGTGTGACCCCATTGACGGAAGCCCACCAGGCTCCCCCATCCCTGGGATTCTCCAGGCAAGAACACTGGAGTGGGTTGCCATTTCCTTCTCCAATGTGTGAAAGTGAAAAGTGAAAGTGAAGTCGCTCAGTCATGTCCAAGCCTTAGCGACCCCACAGACTGTAGCCTACCAGGCTCCTCCATCCATGGGATTTTCCAGGCAAGAGTACTGGAGTGGCTTGCCATTGCCTTCTCCATAGTAAAGTTACGGGATATAAATTAATGAACTGAAATCCCTTGACTCCTCTACCCGAATAATGAAAGACACATGGACCTTACATTCACTGCAGCACTGTTTGCATTAGCTAGGGTATGGAAGCAGCCTGGATATCTGTCGACACGGATAGAGAACTTGGGAGACATACATACCACAGAATATTACTTGGCCATAAGAAGGAGCGCTTGGAGGGAAGGAAAGACCAATGCCATTGTGATGTCCGACACACAGGCCCTCTTTAGTGGAGCCAGAATGGGTAGAGCGCAGCCCACGCTGCATTCAGCCCTGGCTCATCCACTGACTCTGTCCTGCTTGTAGCCTCAGTCTCGTGTCTCTTCTGCAAAGGAGCCTGTGAGCCAAGATGCCCCCGGTATACCCTGCCTTTAGCGGTGAGTGAGGTGACGTGTAGAGATCGCTTGTTAAATGGAGGGGAGTGTGCCTGTACGCTGCTGGTGTGCGTGGTGATGGAGGGGATGGTGGCGACAGCGGTGGTGCTGATGGTCGCAGTGGCATTGGTGTTGGCGGTCGTGTGCAGATGGCGACGGTGGTGCTGATGGCTGGGATCTGATGGTGCTGGAGCTGCTGTTGTCAGCAGTGGGGCAATGACGTGCTGAGCTGTTGGTGCTGCTGGTGGGTGAGGTGCCGGCAGTTATGGCCTCTGACCTTCACTGAGCATTGACTAGGGACCCACACACTGCACACTGTGTGCTCTGCTGGAATTATCCCAATTTAACCCTGACAACAGGATGATCTTTGAGGTGGATCTTCCATGACTATCAAGCGCTTTTACAGAGGAGGGAACTGAGCCCTAATGAGGCTGCACCACTTGCCCAGGGTCACAGGGTTGGGAGTTAGCAGAGTCAGGAGACAGCCAGGCGGGCTCGTCTAGAATCCACACCCTTACCCCCTGCACTCAGGCTCACGTGGACACGGCGCCAGCAGTCACAGTGTTGACCGTCACCGTCTCCTGCTGAGGTCGGAAGATGGTACCCAGGACGAGGGCTCAGACACCCAGTCCCAGCCCCGCAGGAGGCCACAGGGACCCTGCTCTGGGGAAGGGCAATCAAACCTGTGAGCTGGAGGATCTGGTCATCAAGGTGGGTCACGGCCTCGTCGTGCATGACCTGGCCTCCAAGGACAAACTCCAGGCGACCTTCGGCCACGAGCTGGCGGACCTTGGCATGGTGGGCAGAGACAAAAGGCCAGGTTACACCTCCCAGGCTGAGCCGTTTATGTTTGCTGGTCTCAGGTCTACTGCATCTCCCGGTCCTTCCTTCAAACTCCTCAGCCTCATTTACTCTGCAAAAGCGGGACACTGTCTGTCCTGGTCAGCGCTGTGTCCAGCTCCGAGAACAGCTCCTGCCCATGCCTGCTGCTTCGTCAGGCGTATACACAGGCACATATGTTCACAACTTTTGCTTTTGAATGATGCCAAGACTATGGAAAACTTGCAGGAACTGTACCAAAAAAATCCCATAAATCCTTCTCCAGAATATTTCATTGCTAATATTTTTTACCTATTTCTCTTAACACTCCCCCATGTCATTACACACCTTATGTTTTTTCTAAACCATTTGAAACTACAAGTTAGCAACTGTAGCCTTTATCTGAATAGTTCAGGTCATTTTTGGAAAAAAAAAGGTCATTACAACTGCTATATGATGATCAAAACTTAGGCTATTTCACATTAGTAATGAGTGCATGTGTTCCTGCTCAGTTTCTCAGCAATGTCCAACTCTTTGCGACCCCATGGACTGTGCCCACTGGCTCCTCTGTCCGTGGGATTCTCCAGGCAAGAATACTGGAGTGTATCCTCTAATTTCCAACACTTCCTAAGCATTTCTGTTTCATAATTTTTATGGTTTCAGGCTAGTACGTTTGTAGAATGCTCTTCAGATTGCATCTGACACATGCCTACCTAACAAATACTTTAGAATACACGAATGAAGGAAATTTCCTGGGACTTCAGTGTGTAGGATGCACTTTCAGGGCTGAGGATGTGACTCATCCCTTCTTGGGCTTCCCTCATGTCTCAGATGGTGGGGAATCTGCCTACAATGCAGGAGACTCGGGTTTGATCCCTGGGTCAGGAGATGCCCTGGAGAAGGAAACAGCTATCCACTCCAGTATTCTTACCTGGAGAATCCCACGTACAGAGAAGACAGGCAGGATACAGTCCATGGGATTGCAAGGAATTGGAAATGACTGAGTTACTTTCCTTTTTACTTTAACTAGGGAGCTAACAACCCACAGACCTCATGGTGCAAACAATAAAAGATATCCATGAGAGAAGGGAAGAGTGGAAGCATAAGTGCAGTCAAGGACCCTGACACTGAGCACACCATGCTCTGGGGAGACCGTGGTTTTGATGTGATCTGAAAGCACTGTCTTTGCAGATCATTCACTCGAGAAATGTGGAATGACACCTGCCGTGTGCTGTTTAAAATGTGCACCTGCTTCATGCTGGGCCCATCCGGGCACTGGGATTCAGCCCACACAGCTCAGGGAACAGCGCTAGTTTCCAGGGACATATGATGGAATTTCCTGTCTGGGTCTCAGCCAGCACACCTAGCTGTGGGAGTAGGATCATGGACTTGCGTCTGGGCGCATCCATGTAAAGAGGGCAGAACTGCCCAGTGGACACCAGAGGGATATGCCTTGATTCACCAAACTGACCCAGAACCCACCTGTCAGGTATAAGCTGTGTGACCTTGAGAGAGATGCCTGCCCTCTCTGAACCTGGACCAGCTCTGTGCAGTAGGATAAGGGTCCTCAGCGTGCTGGCTGTGGGGAGGAGTCAGACCTGAGCCCAGCATCTGGCACACGGCAGAGCCCATCAGATGGGAGTTGTCCTCTCGGCTCCACAAGCTGCAGGGTCACATCCCCTCTGGGGACCTGGTGGACACCCTGCTTCACCGTCTGAACTCTCTGCCTTGAGCAGGTGGCTGAGCCTCTGTTTCACCATCAGCCACTGTTCTGAGGGCAGGTGATGCCTGGAGGGGACCACCTAGGTGCTTACATCATGGGCACATTCTGGGCACAGCCTCTCTGAGAAGGGAGGTCACTCCTGCTTCCAGGTGTGGGACCTGTAACTGAAGAGCCAGCCCCACCTGTGATCACATGGGGATCGGGGGGAGGACCTGGCCTCAAGCTGCCCCTCCCTGGACCAGGGCCTCTGACCCCATGTGACATGGAGTTAATCATCCCCGGAGGTTAATCCACAGGGACCCCAGCACCCCTGCCTGATCCTGGGCTCTGGTGCCCATGGGGGCCACGCAGATCCACGAATGAAGTCAGAAGGTGTGAACACAGGTCATCCCTGAGTGCGTAGTGTCAGAGGTGACCCCATTCACACCAGCTGAGTGCCTGGTTGGGCTGCCAGAGCTGCAATTATTCAGGAGGAACAAGAAAGGCAGGATCAAACACAAACCTGTCCCCTGGGCATGGAGCTGACCACAAACCTGTACTAAACGAACCCTGGGCACAGCGCCGCCGGGTTGAGGCCTCCTGGTTTATGCAGCCCCACCCTGGCCACACGGACCACAACCCAGGAGCTTCCTGAAGGGTCGTCCCCGGGACCCCCAGGCATCCGCTCTCATCTGCCTGGTGAGGACTCCCTGAGGGCAGCGCTACCTGGCCTTTCTGCCTGTCCGAGGCGACGCCATCCCACCACAGCCGGAAATACTCCTGCTCCACGGCGATGAACCTGCGATTCTCCTCAAGGGTCAGCGCCTCCACCACGGAGTTGTAGACGTTGGTGACATAAGCCTGCATGTTCTCCTGGGGTGGGGAGGGAGAGAGACCATCAGTCCAGACCCGCGGGGGAAGCCAGAGGGCGTGGACCAGGGGCCGAGGAGGAACGTCCAGGGAGACACGCTGTCTGGGGGCCCCTGGTGCTCACACCAAGCCTGTCCAGACCCTGCAATCAGCTCCCCCTGCTCCTCAAACAAGGGAGCCCGGTGTCCACTCTGTGCTGGACGGGGGGTGAGCCCTGCACTGAGAGAAGGACCCGGGCGGACCCCCTTAGATGGGAGCCGGCCCCTGAGGACAGTCATGAGGAGACAGACACTCTACATGACGGAGGGTCGTGCCAGCCCAGTCCCGAGGGGCGTGCTGACCACGCCTGCCTTGCAGGACACACCAGTTGACAATGGGGCCCAAGGAGTGAGGTCCAGGGACTCTGATGGGCCTACCTGGGATGAAATGATGAGGAAGCATGTGTCAAGGGCTAAGGCTGAGGGAAGCTGACCCCGCGAATCGTCTCTCTGGACCTATCTCCTCCCCAGAGGCTGGGAGCCCCCAGGATGGAACTCTGTCTGCTCCCATCTGGGTCAGGCTGGCTCACCGTGGTGCCCAGAGATGCTGATAAAGGAATGCAAGGAGCCCTGGGAGGGAGCTAGTGGACAGGGCGGCGATGTCTGCTGACTGCGCAGCACCCCACCCCGGGCCTCAGTGTCCCTTCTGTAAACTGGGGGTGACGAGCATGCTTCCCACACATCAGCAGTTCCACACGCAGGTGGGTGAGCCGGGACCAGACTCAACACTTGGCCTCAGGGCCTCTTGCTGCCCGACTCCCTTTAAAATGAGAGACTCACTTATTAACATCTCATGGAAAGTATTGTATCCACAATCACAGAGTGGTCCTATTCACTTATTTCCTTCCACCTTCCAGAAAGCACTTGTGCAGGCCTGGGTGATCATTTCAGTTTCCTGCACCAGAAACTGATGGAAATCAGCCTGTCCCTCTTTTCCTCTACCCTGGTGTGTGCATTCACTCAGGAATAACTGAGAATCACCTTCCACACACTGCAGCAGGGGCACACTCTCACCCCTGCCCACAGCCAGCCCGTGTAAGTTGCTCAGCCGTGTCCCACTCTTTGTGATCTCACGGACTTCAGCCCATCAGGCTCCTCTGTCCTTGGAATTCTCCAGGCAAGAATACTGGAGTGGGTTACCATTTCCTTCTCCAGGGGATCTTCCTGACCCAGAGATCGACCCGGGTCTCCTGCATTGTAGGCAGATTCTTTACTATCAGCCACCAGGGAAGCCAACATCTAGTCCGTAGCCAAGTACAGGTGGGCCCAAGGCTGAGTTCCCTGATGGCAGAGACCCGGGACACAAACCCACTCTGGAGTCCAGATGGTAAAAGAACCACAGCTTCAAGAGGTGTGCAGGGGTCACTCGGGGCACCTACCTGTACGGTGTGCAGCCAGCCCACGTCCATGTGGCTGTGGGGAACCACGAATACCCTCAGTCGGGGCTCAGAAAGAGCCCCCAGGGCCCACATCAGGCCCAACTGCAGGAGCAGAGGCAGCCAGCCCCGCGGCTCCATCTCCTCGGCCAGCACAGGGGCTAGAGGATGTCTGCCTGCCTTCAGGGCCCAGCCTCCTGCCAGCTGACTGGGCCACCACCCTTTGGTGGGTGCAGTGGGAAGGAAACCAGGAGTGACACCCACACAGATGCTGTCACCTGATCAGGGCAGGCGGGTGGCCCTCGCTCACTGCCCTGCAGCACTCTGCTCCATCTGTGGTTTCCTGACTATCTGCCTTTAGCCAAACCCCAAATACCGTCTCCCTGGGAAGACTGCCAGCTTCCCGCTGGCCAGGCCTGGCTCTCCTCACCCCAGCCCTCATATCCCTCCCTTAGGCCTCTCCCAGCATTTCCCACTGGGCATCTTGCCTATCCCTGCTCCCAACCCACTGGACTGACTCCTTGACACTGCCCTGCAAGTCGTAATTCTTAGTGTGGGGTCTGCCACCACCAGGAAGCCTGCCCTGATATACTCTCCTTCACATGAAACCCCCAGTCTGAGCCTTGCAATAGGAATTGTAATTTCTCTTTTAAGGAGGAAATTTGGCTTTCACAAATAGGACCTGACAAGCCGAGGTTGCACAGCTAGTGTAGGAGAAGAAGACCTGCAATTTTCAGAATTAGGTCTGGATCGGCGATAGTGACCTTGGCAAGATGCCTAAGCAGTCTGCATCTCAGCAGTCCATCTGTAAAATGGGACGCCCATAGATGTGCTGGGGACCAGAGAGGGAATGCACAGGAGATGACAACAGCACTGTCTCCTTCCTGGAGGATGGCCGGCACGGGCTGCAGCCTGCAGGGGTCAGGGTGTTGTCTGGGGATCTTAACCCTGACTCAGGAGCAGGGGTCTGGGCTTGGGCTCCTCTCTCTGACCTCCAAATGCCTGAGTGGCTCTTTCAATTGCTACCAGACCTGAGACTCACTCTCCCTTCTGGCCACCTTGTCCTCTCCCCCAGCAAATGCATCTGGAGAGCACGGCCTCCAAGCAGGTCTCCATCCTCTCTCCCATCCGTCCCTGGTACCCACCTGACCTGACTTGATCTTGACTTCCTCCTATTGAGTACAGGACCTCCCTTTGTAGCTGGTCAACTTGTGACTGTCTCAGAACCAATAGAATATAGAAAAGATGGCCTATGTGACGGAGGTTGTCAGAAGTGGCAAGACACAGTTTGCCTTGGTCCCTGGTGCGCTCGTGTGTGGATCCCGGCGCGCCCGGCTGTGGGGAGCCCTAACCAGGCCCTGTGGGAAGGAAACGTGGAGCAGCCCTAGGAGCCCCTCAGAGAGAATGGCAGGCCAGCCCCGCTGTCCCAGCCCCCGCCCCGCGTACCTCCGCCCACGTGGAGATGCCATCTATGTCCCACAGGTGCCTACTCGCGTCCCTTCCACCAGGCCTGTCCTTCACTGTTCTTGTCGTAGATCATGCAGGATGTGGAAGATGTCCCTACGTGCCATCCATCTCCTTTCACCTCCAGCGTGCACCTGTGCTGGTATGATTCTGACCTGGTGGTACCCAGAGCCTCTTTCCTGAGGGCCTGACCCTTGGTCAGCATGCCTTCCTGAGCCACAGCCCCTTCCTGTCCATTCAGCATCCCGATGAGGCAGAGAAGACCAGAGATGCCCATGTGAGCTCCAAACCGAGTCTTCTTGGCCTCCTTGTGCTCAGCCGACCTGACCTACCTCCTCACATGGTCTGGGTCAGTTTTCCCCGCTACACTGCTGACTCTTGTCTGCTGGCCTCTTGGCAGGAGTAACCGATGGTGACCAGGCCAGCAGGAAGTTCCCCCGTGGTGGAATCACCCCCACTTTGAATGCCCAGACCTCTGAACCGGCAGTGTCCAGAGCCGTGTATATGAGATTCCAATTCCCAAGCAGGTCCCTGGGAGTGAAGACAAATGGACCCCACCTGTTTCCTTCCCACATGTTCTACCCCCTGGGAACACCAGGCTCCGGTCATTGGTTTGGGGTGTACATGCCTCATAGAGGGCGGTGCCCCAGTGTCACAGGTGCCATCTCTAATCTCCTGCTCAACAGGACCTCCAGCTGGCTGCTCCATCCCTCTCTCAGGCTGGCGGCTCACAGTCGGAGCAGCAGCCCGCATGGGTGTGTACCCACTGCTGCACCCCCTTACTGAAATCCACACCACTGGCTGCCTTTACCTCCTAACCCATTCATCCTTGATTCCTTCTCAGAGGCCATCGTGAGGGTCGCCCACGTCATCCGTTCGTCTACTTTGCCCCTAAGAGTCCTGGGCCCTTGTAACCATCTCCACAGCCCAGAGTGGGTTTGCTGCCCCTTTTGTCTTGAAATGCCACAGTAATTTCACTGACTTTCCCTCTGACGACTACTCTCAGACCCCTCACTTCTGATTCTCACACCGTATCACCTCGAGTGCCACTGTGGGGCCACTTCTGTAACCATGTGCGTCCCATCAGCTCCGGTCTACAGCCCAGCCCCGTGTCTGGGCTTGTTGGTGATCCTGGCGCTCGGTGTATGGAAGGCCCTCTGACCTCACCAGCCAGCACCATGCAGCCCATGCCTACATCCTGCGTCTTTACTCCTCCCTCCTCCCCCGTCACGGCCTAGTTGGCGTCTCTTTGTCCTCAGTGTAGACCGACCCTGTCTGCCTTCAGTGTGCTCTGTAGTCTGGCAATGTGCCTCCTGCCGCTAAATCCTTTGTGACTGCTGTCTAATCTGCCATAACAGGATACCAGAGGAAGGACATGAACAGCAGACGTGTATTGTCTCACTGACCTGGAGATTGCAAGGCCCTCCTTGGGAGGCTAGGAGTCAGGGCAGCTTCGATGACAGCCTCAGGGGCTCCCTGTCCTTCACCAAGAGGTGGCATTTCCCTGCAGGGACAGGCTGCAGCACAAGAGCAAGTCTTTCTGGAACAGGCTCTGCCATGCCCAGCGTGAACAGGCGACTTGATGTTCTGTGATTCATGACCTTGTTCCCTGGAGGCAAACCGTCAAGCAAACGGGATGATTCCACATGTGTTTTGGTCGCTCCAGTGAGATGCACCAGGAACTCCATATTGAATCCAACCTGGTGAGAAGAACGCAGGGAGCGATACTTCCCTGCAGCAAAGTCAACTTGTTCCCCCCTGTGGGCCTGTGGGCTGTGAGCTCCTCTTGACTGGGCCATAGCAGCTTGTGAAGCATAACTTGTGCTGGGTGTTCTAGACAAAGAACAGCCCAATCCTACTTTGTGCTGCATGGGAGCTTGTGAAGTGGACACACGAGCACCACTCTCATGTATTCTTTGTGGCATTAGCGTTCTCTGTCCTCTTCGCTAAGTGAACTGTCTTGGGGAGTTCAAACTTGTCTTGATGGGCAGACTGCCTGGAGCTGCACCTAGTGCCAAGTACCTCCCCATAGCAGCAGGGACCCAGCATCCTCTTGCTTCTACCCTTCCACAGCTCCTGTGTCTGCCTTCTGGGAACCTGACCCTCAGCCTGCACCTCAGACCCTCTAGGACTCATCCCCCCTGCCTTTCTGGCCTGTTTACAATGAGAGTGTTCTAAAAATGTACCAATTTAGAAATTTATTCCATTTAAGGATCCATCACCTGCCATTGACAATTACTATCTCAATAGCAATTCAATCCAATAAGAGGCAAGAGGTGTCCCTACAAAGGAGTGCAAAATATATTGCCTTCACAAGCTCTAGAAAAGAGCCTAAGAAAGTCAAGGCCTTCATTGCTTAGCAGATGCAGTGAAGGTTGAGATGACACAGGCCTTTATAGAATGGGACCCCCTATGAAAAATTTCCCTGAGAATTGATACAGCCAAGAGACTACTTGGAAACCCAGTTTGTCTGGCTGGCTGGAAGCTGTACCCCGTATTATGTGTATATTCTGGACTGCAGAGACCAACCTCTCAAAATAGAAACAGGACGCCTAACAGTTCAAGTAGAACATATACATCTCAAAAGCACAGGGAGATAAATTCAAGTTCCTCTTAGAAGGGCTTTTGTTCCTTTAAGGTCAGAATTCTGAGAAGATATTTTATCAAGACAACTTTCTCCAACTGCATACACAAAATTCAAAACGTGCCTTGGGGTATCAACAGAGCTCCATCTTGGGTGAGTTCTCACTTAAGTGAGTACTAGCAAGTATAAGTTCTGTACATGTGTAAACCCTGGGTTGGGGTGTAAGTGAAGGCTGGCAACCTGTCATCCCTCTTCCTTTTGATTGAAAGGTTGTTTCCCATTTTAAAGTTGGCTAGTCAGGATAGAATCATACTGACAGCTGAGTGATGGGCCAAGGTGCTATCTGTGAGCATAACTCCTCTCGGTGTCACCCTAGAGTTGTTCAACTCTTTGACATGTCTCAGTTTCTCCCTCCTGCAGTCTAAAACCACCGTGAGTGTTGAGAGTATTGGGTGTCCAACTTTTTCTGTGTGTCCCTGTGAAAGAGCTAAAGCTTAGGCAGGCAGTTCTTTTAAGGTGGAGATGAACATTCTCTCTCATGCTTTCCTTAATCCTTGTTCAATAATGTATCTTGCCTGAGAACTGGCCTTTCTTTAGGTCCAGAACTAATGATCACAGAGCACAATGTCTTAAATGCTTTTCTTAGGCTCTATGTTAATAATTATAATAATAATTTTGCCTGGGAACCTGTTTCTCAAGACTTGTACCCCTGATTACACAGCAACAGTATATCTTGCCCAGAGACATTGCCCAGAGCCCATTCTCCCTGGCCAATCTTGTGCCAAAGTTATCTCAGGATGTATGCCTTGGGAAAGGCTCTGGTGGAACTCTTACAACCTTGAGGTATTCTTTTTATCAATTCTCAGCAGCAAGTCGAGAAGTATACAAGGTCCTGCTTAAACTAGTGAGGCAGGTACTCTTCCTACCCACTTATGGTGTCTATGTCAGAAGCTTTCTCTGCCCTGTCACTTTAAGGAAAACTTTGCACACCAAGCTCTGAGTGACTGAGACTATCTTTGGTTCCAGACTTAAATCTTCGCCTTCGGAGACCACAAAACTGGCGGTACCGTTCACGGTAAGCTATTATCTGCACAAGCAAATTTTAAATTAATAAGTGAGTTTCTCTATGGGACCACTACCCAGTATGTGGACTTGCCTCCAACACTCCCACAAGTTTCTTGGCTGCCTGAGAAAGCTGTCACTAGTTGGAGATTTGCTTCATTTCTTCGAAGCTGGGAGCTCTTATTTGGTATCTATCATTTTTTCCAACAAATTCTATTAAAGTAGCTGAATATAGGAAAGGCATCATCTCAGCCTCCTGTTTAATCCCCGAATCCAAACTACCCCGGTGTCTCTCAACTGAGCAAAAATCCCTGTAACTTTAATCCTTGTAAATTTTAATTTACATTTTAATTGCATTTTAATCCCTGTAAATTCCAGAGTAACCCAGGGATCTTTTCTTGAAGTTAAATCCGAGGAAAATCTACTCCTCAAAGTTAGTTTATCCACTGCCAAGTGAAACTTAGCATTGTCACCAATTATAGAAGATCCAGGGCACAGAAGGCTTCCCTGTTTCCATCCTGAGTTCTCCTCAGGCACATCATTGGTGGATAGCTTGATCCTTGAGGTACTGACATAGCAGTCAACATTTGTTTCTTTACAGTTAACTTTTAAAATAAGACCACCTGAGGCTACAGAGACAATACTTTGCCAACCAAGGTCCGTCTAGTCAAGGCTATGGTTTTTCCTGTGGTCGTGTATGGATGTGGGAGTTGGACTGTGAAGAAAGCTGATCGCCGAAGAATTGATGCTTTTGAACTGTGGTGCTGGAGAAGACTCTTGAGAGTCCCTTGTGGAGATCCAACCAATCCATTCTAAAGGAGATCAATCCTGGGTGTTCATTGGAAGGACTGATGCTAAAGCTGAAACTCCAATACTTTGGCCACCTCATGCGACAAGCTCACTCACTGGAAAAGACTCTGATGCTGGGAAGGATTTGGGGGCGGGAGGAGAAGGGGACGACAGAGAATGAGATGGCTGGATGGCATCACCGACTCGATGGACATGGGTTTGAGTGAACTCCGGGATTTGGTGATGGACAGGGAGGCCTGGCGTGCTGTGATTCATGGGGTCGCAAAGAGTCAGTCACGACTGAGCGACTGAACTGAACTGAACTGAGGCTACAGATGATCCTTTTCAGACATCTTCAACTCCTTGCTCAAAGACCAAACTACAGGCTGTAGTTAAAGAATTTCTTAAAACCAGGATCCTCAAGTTTCTGTAAACGGACAACTTCCTCAGATTAGTGACTAAACACATTTAAAAAGCAGAAAATAAGATGAAAGGCAACTGACCTGACCAAACTCACGGTCGCAGCTGACATTCAGAACCTGGCAGAAGTTGTTTTAGGCCACCTCGCATAGATTAAAATAGAACTATATATCTAGAAGGAAAAAAAATGGAGGTTGAGAATGATGTAGTTGAAGGCCACATGTTTCTAGATATTGTAAAATGTATTCATAAATTTGTTAATCTAATTAATTCTGGCATGACAGACAGTTCATATGCCTACTTCTTAGTTTTTGTTAGAAATTAAGGTTTCTAAAAGTTCAGAATTCTAACTAATGTATTTAATTAGGACTACTGGAAATAACAGGAGAAACAACTCTGCAAGGAAAGAAGGATGTGTCCTTGGCTAAGAAAAGTTATGAGATATGGGGATGTGCTTTTGCTGAAAATAAAAACAAACAAAATCCCTCCTCCCCCTGCAAGTATTTGTCTCAGGATGAAACAGAGAAGGAGAGATCACAGCATGCAGAGCAGGGGGTAAGAAACTCACTATGAGTGGTCAAGCTGGCTAAAATTAAGTGGCTTTACTATAAAGTTTATGAAATTCAGCTTTAATATTAATAGTATACTTAGGTAAAAATGAAACTTTCTTTTTTACTTTCATCTATTAAAAGGACAAAGTTTTATGGACTGTTGGACTGCTCCTGAAAAGATCCTGAAAGATTTTTTCCCCCTTTCAAGTAATCCACTTAGAAAGCAAAGATGTTGTGTTTCATCAAAATAATTTTGCCTTTATCAGGTCTTTGACAGTTTCATAAAACTAAGTCTTCCTAATATTAAGAGAGCTAAGTTTTGCTCACAACTGTGTAACCTTTTGTATTTTCCTTTGAAATTTTTTTATTGTCACTTTGGTGAAATAGGTGGTTAAATATTGCTTCATAATGATCTGTCATCCTAGTTAATCAAATATCCAAACCTTGTGATTTTTCTTTTTGACAGGCTATCCCATATCAAATTATCTGTGAAGTCCTTTGACCTCAAGTTTATTTGGGGACTTTTCAGAGGTCCCCTGAAACATCTCAGAAGATTTTTGCTCTCTGTATGTAAAGAAAGATATTACATGAATTAGCCTTATTTCACATGTTAAGTTATATAGGGGAGATTGTCAAATAAGTCATGCTAAAACTTCCTTAGATTATATTTTTGTGGCTTTCTTATTGGTGGTAAGGGAGAAGATCAAGATGGTGGAGTTAAAGCATGTGATACTCACCTACTTCCCTGAACATATCAAAAATACATGCACATATGGAACAATTCTCACTAGAAACTTAACTGGAAACTGACGGAAGAATTCCTATATAATCAAGCCTATAAGAAAGATACACACATAAGATACACATATAATTGAGAAGGAGAGGGGAAAGAGGTGATGTGGTCAAGAGCAACAGCTGGGAGGGGGCTCAGAGGAAAAGTGAGACTGCAGGTGAGAGTCCATGCAAAAGGAAATCAAAGAAAGCTGGAACAGTAACACTCACATCAGAAAAAAATAGACTTTAAAGATGATTACAAGAGACAAGAAAGGATACTACACGAGGATCAAAGGACCAATCCAGGAAGAAAATGTAACAATTGTAAATATATATGGACCCTCAATATAGAGGCACCTCAATAAATAAGGTAAATACTAACTGCTATCAAAGGAGAAATCAACAGTAACACAACACAACTGGGATACTATAACACCCTACTCACACTAATGGACAGATCACCCAGACCGAAAATTAATAAGGAAACACAGGCCTTAAATGAGATCAGATTGATTTTATATCTACAGGACAGTCCATCCAAAGGCAGCAGAAATATACTTTCTTCTGAAGTGCACATGGAACATTCTCCAGGCTAGATCACACCTTGGGCCACGAGTTATGACTCGGCAAATTTAAGAATATTGAAATCATATCAAGCATCTTTTCTGACCACGTCACTATGAGAAATCAATTATAGGGAGGGAAAAACTGTAAAAACACATGAACACTTGGAGGCTAAACGATGTGTTACTAGACAACCAACAGATCAATGGAGAAATCAGAGGAATAAAAAAAAGTACCTAGAGACAAATAACAGTGAAAACAAAATGATTCAAAACCTATGGGACACAGCAAAAGTAATTCTGAGAGGAAAGTTTACAGTAACACAACCTTACCTCAGGAAACAAACAACAACAACAAAAATGAAAATAAACAACCTAACCTTACACTTAAAGCAACTCGAGAAAGAAGAAGAAACAAAACTGGAGTTAGTAGAGAGAAAGAAATCATAAAGCACAGAGCAAGAATAAATGAGATAGAGATGAAGAAAACAACAGCAAAGATCAATGAGGCCAAAAACTGATTCTTGCAGAAGAGGAACCAAATTGATAAACCTACAGCCAGACTCATTAGGAAGCAAAAGGGAAGGGTCCAAATCTATAAAATTAGAAATGAGAAAGGGGGAGTTACAACTGATACCACAGGAATACCAAGGATCATGAGACTACTAGGGGCACCTATGTGGAAGGAAAACGGGCAGCCTAGAAGAGACGGATAAATTCTTAGAAAAGGACAACTGTCCAAGATGGAGCCAGAAAAACATGAAAATATGAATAGACCAATCACAAGTACTGAAATTGAAACTGTGACTAAAAAAATTCCCAACTGTTGACTAAAAAATTAGCCACAATCTGAAAATAGAGAGTTATTTTATTTGGTGGGAATGTTAAGGACTCTGATCCAGGAAGGCAGCATCTTAGAAGCCCTGATAAAACTGTTACAAGGAGTCAGGAGAGGGATTCAGGCTATATACAAGTTTGCAACAAAGGGGGAAGGCAGTATGAACATCAAAGATTATTGTTGAGGAAGGAAAGCCAGACACCAAGCTAAGATACGTATCTTTCTTCAATGTATGGGGAAATGCAAGCCTCCAGACTCACTGAATTCATTCCTTTCATATGCACCTCCAGGGCCAAATCCTTGATTGTTGCTTGATTGTTCCCACCTTAATACCTTGTTCACTGAAAGGAGTGACACATGTGGTGGACGGCTGCTTCTGGTATTCCCCTGAATTTCTCAGCAACCACCGTGGGGGTGGCGATGGCAGCATCTGTTGGTTCGCACGCATTGTTTTCCTCTTGGAGAGCGCTCACTCACATTTGGAGGCCCAAAATTGCCAATGGCTGTGACATGTCTTGCCCACTGATACGGCAGGAAATATTTCATTTCACACAACAAATAAGAGTCCAGGACTAGATGGCTTCATAAGTGAATTCTATCAAACAATTAAAGAAGAGTTAGCATCTATCTTTCTCAAACTATTCTGAAAACTTGCAAAAGGAACACTCCTCTCATTGTGTGAGGCTACAATCACCCTGATACAAAAACCAGACCCAAAGACCACACACACAAAAATCTAGGCCAATATCACCGGTGAAAATAGGTGCAAATATCCTCAACAAAATGCTAACAAACTGAATCCAACAACACATTACAAGGATCATATACCATGCACAAGGGAGATTTATCCCAGGAATAATTGATGAAAAAAATCAAAGATGGCACAAACAGAATGGGAGATATCTCATGTTCTGAGATTGGAAGAAACAATATTGTCAAAAAGACTATACACCCAACGCATTCCCTATCAAAACCAATAATATTTTGCACAGAATTAGAATAAAACACTTCACAATTTGTATGGAGACAAAAAAAAAAAATACCAAATAGCATGAGCAATCTTGAGAAAGAAAAATGGAGCTGGAGAAATCAAGCTCTCCAGCTTCAGACTATACTTCAAAGCTACAGTAATCAGGAAAGTATGGTATGAGCACAAATATATATATATATATATAGATCAATGGAAGAGGTTAGACAGTCCAGAGATAAACCCTTGCACCCATAGTCACCTAATCTATGACAAAAAAAGACAAGAATATTCAATAGAGAAAAAGCAGTCTCTTTAGTCGGAGAAAGCAATGGCAAGCCACTCCAGTACTATTGCCTAGAAAATCCCATGGATAGAGGAGCCTGGTAGACTGCAGTCTGTGGGGTTGCTCAGGGTCGGACACAACTGAGCGACTTCACTTTCACTTTTCACTTTCACACATTGGAGAAGGAAATGGCAACCCACTCCAGTGTTCTTGCCTGGAGAATCCCAGGGACGGGGGAGCCTGGTGGGCTTCCGTCTATGGGGTCACACAGAGTCGGACACGACTGAAATGACTTAGCAGCAGCTTAGCAGCAGTCTCTTTAGTACGTGGTGCTGGGAAAATTGGACAGCTATATGTAAATCAAAGAAATGAGAACACACCCTAGCACCCTACACAAAAATAAACTCAAAATGGATTGAAGACCTGGATGTAAAGCCAAATATTATAAAACTCTTAGAGGAAAACATAAGCAGAACACTCACTGACATAAATCACAGCAAGATCTTTTTTGGTCCACCTCCTAGAATAATAAAAATAAACAAATGAGGCTTAATCAAACTTAAAAGTTTTTGCACAGCAAAGGAAACCATAAGAAAAATGAAAAGACAACCCTCAGAATGGGAGAAAATATTTCCAAAGCATGCAACAAACAAGGGTTTAATCTCCAAAATACATAAATAGCTCATGCATCTCAGTATCAATTTTTTAAAAAAAGCCCCAGTCAAAACCTGGGTGGAAGACCTAAATAGACATTTCTCCAAAGATGACACACAGGTGGTTTAAAACAACATGAAAAAGATGCTCAAAATCACTAATCATTAGGGAAATGCAAATGCAAATCAAATGGCTGTCTGAGGCGGCCTTACAAAGCTGTGAAAAGAAAAGCAGCCAAAAGCAAAGGAGAAAAGGAAAGATATACACATTTGAATGCAGAGTTCCAAAGAATAGCAAGGAGATAAGAGAGCCTTCCTCAGCAATCAATGCTAACAAATAGAGGAAAACAATAGAATAGGAAAGACTAGGGATCTCTTCCGGAGAAGGCAATGGCAAGCCACTCCAGTACTCTTGCCTAGAAAATCCCATGGACAGAGGAGCCTGGTAGGCTGCAGTCCATGGGGTCGCTAGGAGTCAGACATGACCGAGTGACTTCACTTTCACTTTTCACTTTCACGCATTGGAGAAGGAAATGGCAACCCACTCCAGTGTTCTTGCCTGGAGAATCCCAGGGACGGGGGAGCCTGGTGGGCTGCCGTCTATGGGGTCGCACAGAGTCGGACACGACTGAAGTGACTTAGCAGCAGCAGCAGCAGCAGGGATCTCTTCAAGAAAATGAGAAATACCAAGGGAACATTTCATGCAAAGGTGGGATCAATAAAGGACAGAAATGGTATGGACCTAATAGAAGCAGAAAATATTGAGAAGACGTGGCAAGAATACACAGAAGAACTATACAAAAAAAGATCTTCACGACCCAGATAATCACGATGGTGTGATCACTCACCTAGAGCCAGACATCCTGGAATGTGAAGTCAAGTGAGCCTTAGGGAGTATGACTACGAACAAAGCTAGTGGAGATCATGGAATTCCTGTTGAGCCATTTCAAATCCTAAAAGATGATGCTGTGAAAGTGCTGCACTCAATATATCATCAAATTTGGAAAACTCAGCAGTGGCCACAGGACTGGAAAAGGTCAGTTTTCATTCCAATTCCAAAGAAAGGCAACGCCAAAGAATGCTCAAACTACTGCACACTTGAGCTTCCCTGGCGGCTCAGACGGTAAAGTGTCTGCCTACATTATGGGAGACCTGGGTTCAATCCCTGGGTCAGGAAGATCTCCTGAAGAAGGAAATGGCAACCCACTCCAGTATTCTTGCCTGGAAAATCCCATGGATGGAGGAACCTGGTCAGCTACAGTTCACGGGGTCGCAAAGAGACGGACATGACTGAGCAACTTCACTTCACTTCACCACATACTTGCAGTCATCTCACACGCTAGTAAAGTCATCCTCAAAATTCTCCAAGCCAGGCTTCAGCAATACATGAACCGTGAACTTCCAGATGTTCAAGCTGGTTTTAGAAAAGGCAGAGGAATCAGAGATCAAATTGTCAACATTCTCTGGATCATCAAAAAAGCAAGAGAGTTCCAGAAAAACATCTATTTCTGCTTTATTGACTATGCCAAAGCCTTTGACTGTGTGGATCACAATAAACTGTGGGAAATTCTGAAAGAGATGGGAATTCCAGATCACCTGATGGGTCTCTTGAGAAACCTGTATGCAGGTCAGGAAGCAACAGTTAGAACTGGACACGGAACAACAGACTGGTTCCAAATAGGAAAAGGAGTATGTCAAGGCTGTATATTATCACCGTGTTTATATAACTTATATGCAGAGTACATCATGAGAAACGCCGGGCTGGAGGAAGCACAAGCTGGAATCGAGATTGCAGGGAGAAATATCAATAACCTCAGATATGCAGATGACACCACCCTTATGGCAGAAAGTGAAGAACTAAAGAGCCTGTTGATGAAAGTTAAAGAGGAGAGTGAAAAGGTTGGCTTAAAGCTCAACATTCAGAAAACTAAGATCATGGCATCTGGTCCCATCACTTCATGGCAAATAGATGGGGAAACAGTGGAAACAGCGTCAGACTTTATTTTTGGGGGGCTCCAAAATCACTGCATATGGTGATTGCAGCCATGAAACTAAAAGACACTTACTCCTTGGAAGGAAAGTTATGACCAACCTAGACAGTATATTGAAAAGCAGAGAAATTACTTTGCCAACAAAGGTCCATCTAGTCAAGGCTATGGTTTTTCCAGTGGCCATGTATGGATGTGAGACTTGGACTGTGATGAAAGCTGAGTGCCCTAGAATTGATGCTTTTGAACTGTGGTGTTGGAGAAGACTCTTGAGAGTCCCTTGGACTGCAAGGAGATCCAACCAGTCCATCCTAAAGGAGATCAGTCCTGGGTGTCCATTGGAAGGACTGATGCTAAAGCTGAAACTCCAATACTTTGGCCAACTCATGCAAAGAGTTGACTCATTGGAAAAGACCCTGATGCTGGGAGGGATTGGGGGCAGGAGGAGAAGGGGACAACAGAGGATGAGATGGCTGGATGGTATCACGGACTCGATAGACATGAGTTTGAGTGAACTCCGGGAGTTGGTGATGGACAGGGAGGCCTGGCGTGCTGTGATTCATGGAATCTCAAAGAGTCGGACACGACTGAGTGACTGAACTAAACTGATGGACACCTTATCCCTGACAAAGGTGGCAAGAATATTCAATGGAGAAATGACAATCTCTTTACCAAGTGGTGCTGGGAAAACTGGTCAACCACTTGTAAAAGAATGAAACTAGAACACTTTCTAACACCATACACAAAAATAAACTCAAAATGGATTAAAGATCTAAACGTAAGACCAGAAACTATAACAGTCCTAGAGGAGAACATAGGCAAAACATAAATCACAGCAAGATCCTCTATGACCCACCTCCCAGAGAAATGGAAATAAAAGCAAAAATAAAGATATGGGACCTAATTAACCTTAAAAGCTTTTGCACACCTAAGGAAACTATAAGCAAGGTGAAAAGACAGCTTTCAGAATGGGAGAAAATAATAGCAAATGAAGCAACTGACAAAGAATTAAACTCAAAAATACACAAGCAATTCCTGAAGCTCAATTCTAGGAAAATAAACGACCCAATCAAGAAATGGGCCAAAGAATTAAACAGACATTTCTCCAAAGAAGACATACAGATGGCTAACAAACACATGAAACATGCTCAACATCACTCATTAAGAGAAATGCAAATCAAAACCAAAATGAGGTACCATCTCACACCAGTCAGAATTGCTGCTATTCAAAAGTCTCCAAACAACAAATGCTGGAGAGGGTGTGGAGAAAAGGGAACCCTCTTACACTGTTGGTGGGAGTGCAAACTAGTACAGCCACTATGGAGAACAGTATGGAGATTCCTTAAAAAACTGGAAATAGAACAGCCATGCTGCTGCTGCTGCTAAGTCACTTCAGTCGTGTCCAACTCTGTGTGACCCCATAGACAGAAGCCCACCAGGCTCCCCCGTCCCTGGGATTCTCCAGGCAAGAACACTGGAGTGGGTTGCCATTTCCTTCTCCAATGTGTGAAAGTGAAAAGTGAAAGTGAAGTCGCTCAGTCATGTCCGACCCCCAGCGACCCCACGGACTGCAGCCTACCAGGCTCCTCCATCCATGGGATTTTCTAGGCAAGAGTACTGGAGTGGCTTGCCATTGCCTTCTCCAAGAACTGCCATACGACACAGCAATCCCACTGCTGGGCATACACACCAAGGAAACCAGAATTAAAAGAGACACGTGTACCCCAATGTTCACCGCAGCACTGTTTATAATAGTGAGGACATGGAATCAACCTAGATGTCCATCTGCAGACGAATGGATAAGAAAGCTGTGGTACATAGGCACAATGGAATATTGCTCAGCCATTAAAAAGAATACATCTGAATCAGTTCTAATGAGGTGGGTGAAACTGGATCCTATTCTACAGAGTGAAGTAAGCCAGAAAGAAAAACACAATACAGTACACTAACGCATATATATATGGAATTTAGAAAGATGGGGTCGCAAAGAGTCGGACCCGACTGAGCACAGCACGGACACAGAAGGATGACCCCGTATGCGAGGCGGCGGAAGAGACGCAGGCGTGTGGAACAGTCTCTGGACTCTGTGGGAGAGGGGAGGGCGGGATGGTCTGGGAGAACGGCACTGAAGCATGTATGTTATCACATGTGAAATGGATCGCCAGTCCAGGTTCGACGCAGGAGACAGGGTGCTCAGGGCTGATGCACTGGGATGACCCTGAGGCAAGGGACGGGGAGAGGGGCTCGGGATGGGGAGCACATGTACACCCATGGCTGATTCATGTCATGTATGGCAAAAACCATTGTAAAGTGATTAGCCTCCAATTAAAAGGAATAAAGGAAAAGAGTGACCCTCACTCGCCACAACTAGGGAAAGCCCGTGAACAGAAACAAAGGCCCCGCTCATCCAAAAAGTAAATAAATGAAATCAACAGAAGAGACATCCCAGAATGTCTGGGACTGTTGGCATGACTTCATTTCCTGACCTGGTTGATGGTTACATCCGCATGTCCTTTAAAACTTCATATTTTAGTAAATATGCAAATATATGTAATAAAATAGTCCTTATATAAATACATGACATACATTACATATATACTATTTATGTACATGTCATTGTCACATAAAACTATTTAAAATGTTTCAAAGTACAAATATGTGAAAAATAATCAATGTCAAAGTGGAAAAGGAAGAAAATTTGTTCAAATCACACTTCACCTCTAACAGGATTTTTACGTAACCCAGACCACACAGGCCTAACACAAACCGACCTAAACAAGATGGAGATGCTTTGGTTGCAGCAAAGATGGTCAGCTCTCTACCAAAATCCATTCTTACCCTCCACGGTGTGAACTGGGCTTCCCCGGTAGCTCAGCAGTAAAGAATCCACCTGCAATGAAGGAGACCCTGGTTCAATCTCTGGGTCAGGAAGATCCCCTGGAGAAGGGATATACTACCCAGTACAGTATTCTTGGGCTTCCCTAGTGTCTCAGACATTAAAGAATCTGCCTGCAATGCAGGAGACCTGGGTTCAATCCCTGGGTTGGGAAGATCCCCTGGAAGAGGGCATGGCAACACACTCCAATATTAAACAAGATGGAGATGCTTTTGTTATGGCAAAGATGGTCAGCTCTCTACCAAAATACATTCTTTCCCTCCACACTCCACAGCCAGAGACGTTTCCCAGCTTCTAACCTCACCTCTGTAATCAGAGAAACCAGTGAGACCTTTGGTGGCCTCCCGGCTGGTACAGCCAGCACGACAGTGAAGCTGAGGAAGTGGCTCCAGACAACACTACAAGAAACAGAGGAAGCAACCAGCGAGCCCTGCCCAGATTTCTGAATCCCAGAATTTTGACAAGTGATCCTTAGGGTTCTAGGCTATTGTGTTTTGGAGTTTTTAGAACACAGCAATAGATGACTGAAACATATAGCAAAAGTGAAAATGTTAGTATCTCAGTGATGTCCAACTCTTTGCGACCCCATGGACTATAGCCGGCCAGGCTCCTCTGTCCATGGAATTCTCCAGGCAAGAATACTGGAGTGGGTAGCCATTCCCTTGTTCAGGGTATCTTCCCGATCCAGCGATCAAACCCAGGTCTCCTGCATTGCAGGCAGATTCTTTACCATCTGAGCCACAAGACATCTTTTATCAGTGCACAATGTCCTTTTTTTCTCTTTCACATTTTGGAGCTTCAATTCTACTTTATTCCTTCATTTTTATACTTTCATTGCATTTCATCATTGGTGTGATTCTCCTAAATAACACACACCTGGACTTTAAGTTTGACTCCAAATGCCAAATTCTACCTTTTAAGGAAAGTCAGCATGCTCACTGATTGGACTTTACTTCTTCTCTCTTCTATTTATATTTTACTTTATCATTTTTCCTTTTCCCACAGAATAAGTGTCACTGCCATAAAAAAATCCTCTGTGCTGCACCTATTCCTTACCTCAGACTCCAAACCGCTGACAGCTAATACTTTTTACTCTCTCCATTCCTTTTTTTCCAGATTGTCATATAGTTGGAATCACACAATATGTAGCCTTTTCAGATGGACTTCTTTCACTTTGTGATATGTAATTGCATTTCCTCCATGGATAGTTCATTTCCATTTAGTGTTGAATGAGATAATCACAATGGTGTGATCACTCACCTAGAGCCAGACATCCTGGAATGTGAAGTCAAATGGGCCTTAGGAATCATCACTATGAACAAAGCTAGTGGAGGTGATGGAATTCCAGTTGAGCTATTTCAAATCCTGAAAGATGATGCTGTGAAAGTGCTGCACTCAATACGCCAGCAAATTTGGAAAACTCAGCAGTGGCTACAGGACTGGAAAAGGTCAGTTTTCATTCCAATCCCAAAGAAAGGCAGTGCAAAAGAATGTTCAAACTACCGCACGGTTTCACTCATCTTACACGATAGTAAAGTAATGCTCAAAATTCTCCAAGCCAGGCTTCAGCAATACGTGAACCGTGAACTTCCAGATGTTCAAGCTGGTTTTAGAAAAGGCAGAGGAACCAGAGATCAAATGGCCAACACCTGCTGGATCATGCAAAAAGCAAGAGAGTTCCAGAAAAACATCTATTTCTGCTTTATTGACTATGCCAAAGCCTTTGACTGTGTGGATCACAAGAAACTGTGGAACATTCTGAAAGAGATGGGAATCCCAGATCACCTGACCTGCCTCTTGAGAAACCTGTATGCAGGTCAGGAAGCAACAGTTAGAACTGGACATGGAACAACAGACTGGTTCCAAATAGGAAAAGGAGTATGACAAGGCTGTATATTGCCACCCTGTTTATTTAACTTACATGCAGAGTACATCATGAGAAATGCTGTGCTAGAAGCACAGGCTGGAATCAAGATTGCTGGGAGAAATATCAATAACCTCAGATATGCAGATGACACCACCCTTATGGCAGAAAGTGAAGAAGAACTAAAGAGACTCTTGATGAAAGTGAAAAAGGAGAGTGAAAAAGGCTTACAGCTCAACATTCAGAAAACTAAGTTCACGGCATCTGGTCCCATCACTTCATGGGAAATAGATGAGGAAACAGTGGAAACAGCGTCAGACTTTTTTTTCTGGGTTCCAAAATCACTGCAGATGGTGATTGAAATTAAAAGTCGCTTACTCCTTGGAAGGAAAGCATATTAAAAAGCAGAGACATGACTTTGCCAACAAAGGTCCGTCTAGTCAAGGCTATGGTTTTTCCAGTGGTCATGTATGGATGTGAGAGTTGGACTGTGAAGAAAGCTGAGTGCCCTAGAATTGATGCTTTTGAACTGTGGTGTTGGAGAAGACTCTTGAGAGTCCCTTGGACTGCAAGGAGATCCAACCAGTCCATTCTAAAGGAGATCAGTCCTGGGTGTTCATTGGAAGGACTGATGCTAAAGTTGAAGCTCCAATACTTTGGCCACCTCATGCGACGAGTTGACTCATTGGAAAAGACTGATGCTGGGAGGGATTGGGGGCAGGAGGAGAAGGGGATGACAGAGAATGAGATGGCTGGATGGCATCACCGACTCAACAGACATGAGTTTGAGTGAACTCTGGGAGTTGGTGATGGACAGGGAGGCCTGGCATGCTGTGATTCATGGGGTTGCAAAGAGTCGGGCACGACTGAGCGACTGAACTGAACTGATGCTGGGAAAGATTGAGGGCAGGAGGAGAAAGGGACGACAGAGGACGAGATGGTTCAGCGACTCAATGGACATGGGTTTGGGTGAACTCCAGGAGTTGGTGATGGACAGAGGGAGGCCTGGCGAGCTGCGGTTCATGGGGTCGCAAAGAGTCGGACACGACTGACCGACTGAACTGATATGCCATTCTCTGGATATACCGCACTTTTCCATCCACCTTTTGAAGGTTATCTTGGTCGCTTTCAAATTTTAGCAATTATGAATAAAAGGGGATTCCTGGTGGCTCAGACAGCAAAGAATCGGCCTGCAATGCAGGAGACCGGCTTTCAACCCCTGGGTCAGAATACCCTGGAGAAGGGACTGGCAACCCACTCCAGTATTCTTTCCTGGAGAATCCCATGAACAGAGGAGCCTGGCGGGCTACAGTCCAAGGCGGGGGTCACAAAGAGTTGGACACGACTTAGGGACTAAACAATAACAACCACACACACACAAAAAAAAAATCCTTCAGGAGACACACTTTGGACCCAGGCCCAAAGCCAGCGTAGCAGCCAGATGGAGGTTTGCGGATTAAAACGGAGCGACACAAGAGGGAGTGCTGCCTGCCCCTGCGTGGGCTGCTGAGGCGAGCGCAGCACGAGGACAACGGTGGGGAGACGACGACAGCGCACGTGAACACTGCGTGGGTTAGCAGCGGCGCCGGGCACGGGGTGACGGGGGAGGGAGAGAAGGGAGCTCGGGCGTGCGCGTCTGCGCGTGCGTGCGTCACCGAAGGACGCAGCCCCGAGGCGAAGCGGGAGAGCGAGCCTGGGCGTGCGCGCGTGCGGCCGCGGTGAGGCGGATTGCGTCGCCCTCTACTGACGTGCGCGAGCCCGCAGCGAGTTCCACCAGCGGCGTGACCGTAAAGAGGCCCGGCGGTGTCGTGAAAGGGGCCGCAACACGCAGGGCGCGGGTTGACGGCTGAGCCTCCATTTTGTCCTCCGCTTCTCTGCTCGTAAGTCGCTCGTCTTCCGTTGCTTCTGTGAGGCGAAAAGTTTAAAAGGGGTGAAAGTTTTAAAGAATATTCTGGAAGTGTGTTGGTAAGCCCCGCGGGTCTCCATTTTCTCTCTGCAGCCGCCTCGCATCCTGTGGTTCGGGAAAAGCGGGGAAGATGCGGCCCTTGGACATCGTGGAGCTGGCGGAGCCGGAGGAGGTGGAGGTGCTGGAGCCCGAGGAGGACTTCGAGCAGTTCCTGCTGCCGGTCATCAACGAGATGCGCGAGGACATCGCGGCGCTCTCCCGCGAGCACGGGCGGGCCTACCTGCGGAACCGGAGCAAGCTGTGGGAGATGGACAATATGCTCATCCAGATAAAGACGCAGGTGGAGGCCTCGGAGGAGAGCGCGCTCAACCATCTGCAGAATCCGGACGACGGAGTCGAGGGCCGGGGGACCAGACGGTGCGAGAAGGCGGAGGAGAAGGCCAAGGAGATAGCGAAGATGGCAGAGATGCTGGTGGAGCTGGTGCGGCGGATAGAGAAGAGCGAGTCGTCCTGAAGGAGGGCCGGCGGTAAGGCGGGGCGGGGGACGGCACGGGGGGCCCCGCGGTTGCCCGACGCTTGCTTTGGCCTCGGGGACGTTTGTTTACAGGGGATGCCCGGCGGGTGGGAGTTGGCAGAAGAGAATAGAATCCTACTCAAGTTTTTACGTTAGGAGGTGTTAGGGCGCACCGTTTGTTTACTTTTAAACTGGCAATTAGGGGGAAAGCCGGTTGGTTGGTTTTGATTTAGTAAGTGGTTGAGAGCTAAAATCCCGGTCATTAGGATAACTACTAGGGTAATAAAAATCACAGTATAGGCCATTAAGCAGAGGGGGAGAGAAATAACAGAATTAGCAGAGAGAAGGCCATTGTTGGACGGTCCCAGATTTTGCTGGAAGGAATCAAATGGCCTCCAGAAGAGATGGTTTCCTGCGAGGCTGAATTCGTAATATTGGGTTGTTTTTTTCCCACCCCGGATTAACCTGTTAATGATGCGTTTCTCCGACTTTCACTTTAGGTTTACAGCCAATGAATTCTGGTCAACTGATGGAGATTGGCTGACACCCTGGAGAAGCTGAAACCAGAGAGCCTTTTGTTTTCTCTTTTCTCTTTCTTTCTCCCCACACCCCGCCCCCCCTTTCTGTCTACACTCTGTTCTCACTTACACTACGTTTCTGCTATGGTCTGTGGTTAATGACCTCAATTTCAGTTTTGACTGTTAAATGTTTTTGTTTGGGGAGGTAACTTTTATTTGGAAAATAAATTGCACTCACAAGAGTTAGGGCCTAGATTGTAAGCTCTTGCAGCAGCCACATTTGTTACTGGGCTTTCGTTGTTCCTGAGTTTTGAGGTGCTTTGCTCTTTCTTGTGTGACCTGATAGCTCCCTGGAATTTTGGGTCTGTGTGTGACAGATGAGACTCAGAGTTGGGGTTCTCCGGCTCTGAAAGTCCTGAAGGAACTACGTTATTTCTGGAAGATGACTCCATGCAGCGATCGCTAAAGAAGCTGAAGAAGGGACCAGACTTCAACTGGGAATGTGACTGGAGCTGATCTGGCTGGGACTGATGAGCCAGAAGAAGGGCTGGAGGATGATACTATGTTTGGGGACTTTGATTTCTGTGTGAGACCAAAGGAGGAGAAATGTATTTTGTTCAAAGTTTTATGCGGCACACTGTCTGATGTAACCTGTCTGGTCAGCTCATTTGGAAAAGGTAACTCAGCTTTATGTGACACGGAACCTAGAATAGGACACAAGCTAGGTCTCCGTATTCTATGTAATGGTTGTGATACCCTGATATATTTCAGGGGGTTCTGGACATGAAAGCGATATTTGCAAAGGCCCTTAAGGGTCTGGGGAAGAAAAGCAAGGGCTGTTTTGGACCCTAAACTGGACAGGGACTAGGTATCTTCAAGATTTGTAAATTGTCTAGCTGTAAGTTCATTTCAGTAGCAAACCTGACAAGCATTTGAGGTCAAAACCCTACCGTGTGTTTAAAAAAAATTTACCATGTTAATAAAAGTATTCATTTGCTTGGAAAGACAAAAGACCCGAAAGATTATTGACTAAGAAATTGTGTTTCTTTAAGAATGAAATGTAACGTTATTATTGCTTACGGTTTCTGAGGCTCTCAGTAAGCCTGGCTCATAGGGAAGGTTCGGCGCTGCATGTGACTGAGAAAAGAGTGCACTTGTCACTAGGGGGTGGAGGGGTTGGTTTTAGGACCCCCACCTTCCCACAGGTCCACATCCAGGGCCACTCAAGGTCCATGTTAGATGACAGCAAGTCAGCGCTCCAACCCTCAGTATCCACGATCCTGCATCCTGCAGAACTTAGCTGCACTCCAGTCTTCACCTTAAAGTCTCATTCCTGGGGAATCCAGTTGATGGCAAGTATGAAACAATAGTAAACCAAGTGTCACAGCCAGATACGGTGCCTTAGAGCACTGAAGGAAAGAAGGTGAGGAAAGCACTTCAGAGCAAGTAACTGGTGAACTTGGCCTTGAAGGATGGGTGCAGCTTCCGAGGAGGAGAGAAAGAGAACATCCCATACACAGAGAATAGCATGAGAAAACCAGAGTTCTAGGAGTGGGGAAGCGTGGCATGACGAATAAAGAACCAGGAAAGAGTCACCAAAACAGCTGCATTTGGTACATTTGCCAAATCTAGGACATTAATGCTGTACAGTGCTACTAACTAACTAGACTACACTTTATTCTAATTTGACTGGTTTCTAACACTTTTTCTGTCAGGGTATCGCATTTGGTGATTTGTTTTTAAAAGTAATATAAAGGGCCCAGAATTCAAAAGAAAAGTGACCGTCTCCTTGGCTTCCCAGTTCCCCTCGAAGATGACCATTCACCAGTGTCCTTTATCAGTCAGTTCCGTCGCTCCGTCATGTCTGACTGCAGCCCACCAGGCTACCCTGTCCATACCAACTCCCAGAGCCTGCTCAAACTCATCCACCGAGTCAGTGATGCCATCCGACCATCTCATCCTCTGTCGTCCCCTTCTGCCTTCAGTCTCCCAGCATCAGTGTCTTGAACAGCCTTCCAAATGTGTGTGTCTGAACATATACGTATATAGCTCTCCCCAACCTTTTTATTTTGCATAAATAGGAACACACTAATCTATGACTGTCCTTTGACTTTTTTTTCCATGTTAAACTATAGTTTGACAGTTAGCCCTAGCCAAATGTCCAGGCCTGCTTTTTTTTTTTTAAAGACTGAATTTTGTTCACTGAACTATGAAGCCAGAGGTGGTTTCTTACATAGCCAGAAGTTTGAGAATTGTCCTAGATTATTTTTACTCCTTAATTCATATCTTTCTTGTGATTTTACTAACAGAGTGCAGCCAATAATTCCTGATTTCTCCATTTGCTGAAATCAGGAGCAATTCAATCTTGCTTTTTCTAAGCAAAGAATGGTAAGAAGCCATCCTGACAGGCAGTCTGATAGGGCTGTATAATGTTAGATTTAGTCTAACTATGGTTGCCAGAATTTTTACCAAGGATCCATAGGTCCCTCCTGGGTCCCAGGCTGTTCAGAGGTAGGTCACGGACAGCTGTGCGAAAAGGCTTGTTGGGGTCCTTGGACAGGTTCCTGCTAGCAGAGGCCCACTGAAGCTTGGATCTATCTTTGCTCATATGTGACAAGTGATCTTTTTTATCAAAGCGCTATTACAGAAAGAAGCATGAGGGCTGCGGGAGCATGGGGTCTGGAGAGGCATTCAGGAGGAGATAAACATGGTATTTTGTAGCAGAACATCTGATGAGGGGTGCAGAATGTTCAAAGTCTGCTGGTCCTACTTGATCACACTCAGGCTGCGGAGATCAAAAAGTCATGCTACAAAGGCTTTGCTATCTGGTTTCATCAGCTGAGATGGCTCCAGGGAAGAAAGAAAATTCAATTCTAGTGGACACTACAGAAGTACTGGCAATAGCCAAGGACACATTCAACTCAGGCAGGGTGTGTGGGGAGCATGAGTGAAAGTGAAGGGAGGTGAGTCAAGTGTTTCTAACCTTGCCAGAGATAAAAGCTCGGAATCCAGGGGCTGGAGGGCAGGAGACCTGGCTCCCAATCAGCGCACTGCCGCTCTGTGATCTTGGGCGAGTATTGACTTGTCTCTGAGGCTTCCAGCCCTGGGTTTCTGTGTGACTCCTTTTTGTTGTTCAGTTGCTCAGTCATGTCCAACTCTGCGACCCCAGGGACAGCAGCACGCCAAACTCCCCTGTCCTCCACTGTCTCCCAGAGTTTGTTCTGATTCATGTTCTTTGAGTCAGTGATGCAATCTCATCCTCTGCTGCCTTCTTCTCCTTTTACCCCTTCCCAACAGCAGGGTCTTTTCCAGTGAGTTGGCTCCTTGCATCAGGTGGCCAAAGTATTGGAGTTTCAGCTTCAGCATCAGTCTTTCCAATGAATATTCAGGGTTGATTTCCTTTAGGATGGACTGTTTTGATCTCCTTGTTGTCCAGGGGACTCTCAAGAGCCTTCTCCAGCACCACAGTTAGAAAACATCAATTCTTTGGCAGAAAGCTCATCTGAGATAAAAATACCATAGAGGTCCTGCTGCTGCTGCTGCTGCTGCTAAGTCGCTTCAGTCGTGTCCGACTCTGTGTGACCCCATAGGTGGAAGCCCACCAGGCTCCCCCGTCCCTGGGATTCTCCAGGCAAGAACACTGGAGTGGGTTGCCATTTCCTTCTCCAATGTGTGAAAGTGAAAAGTGAAAGTGAAGTCCCTCAGTCGTGTCCGACCCTTAGCGACCCACGGACTGCAGCCTACCAGGCTCCTCCATCCATGGGATTTTCCAGGCAAGAGTACTGAAGTGGCTTGCCATTGCCTTCTCCTGAGTATTGTTCAAATAAATTCCAGTTCTTCACTTTGCAAGCATCTGGCCCCAGCAGTTATGGTCGTGCTGTCTCTGTGTGTATGTGTGTGTGTGTGTGTGTGTGTGTGTGAGTTGTGAGGGAAACATCCAAGCCACATTCTCCAACATGAGACCCTCCAGAGCTCCTCCTTCTGGCTCAGGGACACAACTTTCCAGATGGTGGTTGGCTGTCAGCCTGTGTTCCTTGCAGGCCAATGATGAACATGTCGCACAAACAAGGGAAAACTTTGCTTGTTTTAAGCCACTGAGATTTGGAAATTGCTAGGATGACACAGTGTCGGAGAAGGCAATGGCAAGCCACTCCAGTACTATTGCCTAGAAAATCCCATGGATGGAGGAGCCTGGTAGGCTGCAGTCCGTGGGATCGCTAAGGGTCAGACACGACTGAGCGACTTCACTTTCACTTTTCACTTTCACACATTGGAGAAGGAAATGGCAACCCACTCCAGTGTTCTTGCCTGGAGAATCCCAGGGATGGGGGAGCCTGGTGGGCTTCCGTCTAAGGGGTCACACAGAGTTGGACACGACTGAAGTGACTCAGCAACAGCAGCAGCAGCAGCAGGATGACACAGTGTAGACTGAGATGAGCGATACTTTCATTCTTTTCCTGTCCTGTGTTTTGATGAAAGCCTTGTCCTTCTCTCTGAGGCCTGTATATTCGCTTATCCTCTCATCTCCCACTAGCTCAGGGCATTGTCCAAAAAAAAAAAAAAAAATTCTTTCTTTCCTTTGTAGCTGTTTTCTCTCCTCTGCTCTCTAATGACACCAAGGAAAATCTCCCCCTTCCAGGCAGCAGATAAACATGAGTTTTCACCACCTTCCAGAAACAAGTGGGGATTTGTTACCTGCTTAATGCTGTGGCCAGAAAAATCTAAGTCCAAACAGGGCTTCTTCTGTCACTCACTCCTAAGAATGACTTAAGGCTTGTTACTGCCCCCAAACCTGCTTAGTACCTGCTCAGTTCTCTTTTCTGATCACAACCCCATCCTTCCCACCATTTTCACTATAGTCACTAACACCATTTTACTTTATTTATTTGACTGTGTTGGATCTTAGTTGGGACACTTGGGATCCTGGTTGCCTCATGCAGGATCTTTCGTTGTGGTGTATGGACTCTAGTTGTGGAGAGAAAGATAATTTTTTTTTTTTTTTTGGACAATGCCCTGAGCTATGGGAACTGCTCATTGGATATGAAGAGACTGAGGATCTGGGGCCCCAGGTGTGGGATGGTGGCCGTGTGAGCATGGAACTCAGCTAAGATGATGGTGGCAGGGTATGGGGTGGGGAAGAAGGCCAGGAGCCGGGTGGGAAACCTGCAGTGAGTGGGGATCCAGTGCAGGGGAAGGGGGCTTGGAGGATGACAAAGGACGAGGACTGTCAGATGAGCATCAAGCACTCCAAAGGCACGTCTGTCCCGTTAGACACAGGGGAAGATAGCGGCAGTGTGGCCACAGCCAGGGGAGGAGCACACATGAGGAACACAGGGACCTGAGCAGCTTTCCCTCCACGGGCCCGAGTACAGAGCAGGCACAATTCTCCGTGGACAGTCCAGCCGGGTGGGTGAGCCAGGCATGGTGAGCTGTGGCTCACCAGCTCCGACAAGGCCAAGAGAGGGTTTGGGGGAGGAGAGCTTCATGGGAAATTTGTCAGAAGAATAGCACCCGAGGCTGACACCTGCTTGCACCACCCACGGGAGAACCAGGGGTGACAGGCAGTCCTGAACTCCGGCCCCCTCAGGGAGGAGCGTATGCCCTTGGTGTGAATGCTATTGTTGTTGTTTAGTCACTAAGTCATGCCCAACTCTTTGGGACCCCATGGACTGTAGCCTGCCAGGCTCCTCTGCCCGTGGGATTTCCCAGGCAAGAACGCTGGCGTGGGTTGGCGTGGGAAGTGGAAGGCAGGTTCAAGAGGGAGGGGACACATGTCTACCTGTGGCTGATTCATGTTGATCATGTTGATGTACAGCAGAAGCCAACACATTGTGGTAAAGCAGAGAGTGCAAGTGTTAGTCGCTCAGTCATGTCTGACTCTGTGACCTCATGGACTGTAGCCAGGTTCCTCTGTCCACGGGATTCTCCAGGCAGGAATACTGGAGTGGGTAGCCATTCCCTACTCCAGGGGATCTTTCCAACCCAAGGATGGAACCCCAGTCTCCTGTACTGTAAGCAGATTCCTTACCATCTGAGCCACCATGGAAGCCCCAATTATCCTCCAATTAAAAATAAATAAAAACATTTTTAAGTTAAACAAAAAATAATGGAATGGGTTGCCATTTCCTCCTCCAGGGAATCTTCCCCGCCTGCCCCACCCAGGGATAGAACTTGAGTCTCCCACTTGGCAGGTGGATTCTTTACCACTGAACCACCGGGGAAGTCCCATGAACAGTATGGTGGAGCCAAAGAAGCTGTGACTGAAGCTTATTACCCAACTGTGCTTCCTGAGTAGCTTCCTTGAAGGAGGTCTAGGAGGCCACCACTGTCATTTGGGGTGGACAATGGCAATGGTTTCTGCACCCCAACCTGAAGCAGCTGTAAGAGATGGCTCCAGAAGAAGTTGTCTTTCAGATAAGATGAGACCGAGGCCCCAAGATTTTTTTCAAGTGTCTCCTTTAAAGGTGCTTCCCCAGATGGTGAAGTTATCCCCTTTGGTCTTTACCAAAGGATAACTGTCACCTTCCTATCAGAGCCACTGCTTCACACAGACATCTCGGGGCTGAAAGGGTCGGGAGGGACAGGGCATAGAGACCACTGAACAAAACCCAAGTGTCTTAGTGAGATTTTTGTCTGTGATCATCTTCCCATTAGAATTGACCTGACCAGAAGTAAACAGGAAGCATCCTTGGGTATTGAAGAAATGACATCACCAAGGAAATTCCAGACCAGGTGTGCTAAACCCTGGAGGAACTCCTGAGTCTGGCGCTGGCAGCAGCAAGAAGCAGGCTTCCAAAGCGACATTACCGCCAAAAGGGTGCACGCCCCGGGCATATTTCCTCCGTGGCCTGAGAAGGCGAAAGACAGGAAAGAGCCTCCCTGCCTAGGTCCTCTTACACAGCAAAGCAGGAAGCGCTCGATGGCTGAGCTGGGGCTTTGCCCTCCGCCTGTGGACCCTTTCCTGAATGGAACTTGTAATCAGTGGTCTTTTACCAACTCTGAGGCAGCAGGTTTCCCCCAAAGGAGTGATCCAAGAGACACAGAGAAAGCACAGGTGAAAGTTGCAATCTTTTATTTTTTTGTAACAGCACCTCGGGAACTCCTGGGATCTTAGCTCCCCAACCAGGGATGGAACCCAAGGAGATCAAACCAGTCAACCCTAAAGGAAATCAACCCTGAATATTCATTGGAAGGACTGATGCTGAAGCTGAAACTTCAATACTTTGTCCACCTGATACAAAGAGCCGATTCATTGGAAAAGACCCTGATGCTGGGAAAGATTGAAGGCAGGAGGAGAAGGGGGCGACAGAGGATGGCATGGCTGGATGGCATCACCGACTCAATGAACATGAGTGTGAGTAAACTCCGGGAGATGGTGGAGGACAGGGAAGCCTGGCGTGCTGCCGTCCGTGGGGTCGCAAAGAATCGAACAGGTCTTAGTGACAGAAAAACAACACCACCACCTGAGCAGTCAGAGCACAGAATCCTAACCCCTGGATTGCCAGGAAATTCCCAAAAGCTGCAGTCTTCTGACAACTCAATGTCACAAGTGAAATATACCATCGGTTCTGCTTTGCTCTATCAGCAACAGGCCAGAACCACATTCCAAGGAAAAGGGAATCAAGTTTCACCTCTGGGGAATTCCCTTGTGGTCCAGTGGTTAGGACTCAGTGCTTCCAATTACTATGGGCCGGGGTTCAATCCCTGGTCAGGGAATTAAGATCCCACAAGCTGCATGGCATGGCCAGAAAAAAAAAGTTCCACCACTCAACAAGGGAAATAGCAAGGAATTTGTGGACACATTAAAACCACCACAGCTATTATCATTACAATCTGATGAAATGTTTTTAAGACATCATAGATTTGAAAGAGTCTGCAGATGCTGATTGCAGCCATGAAATTAAAAGACGCTTGCTCCTTGGAAGGAAAGTTATGACCAACCTTAATAGTATATTAAAAAGCAGAGACATTACTTTGCCAACCAAGGTCCGTCTAGTCAAGGCAATGGTTTTTCCCGTGGTCATGTATGGATGTGAGAGTTGGACTGTGAAGAAAGCTGATCGCCGAAGAATCGATGCTTTTGAACTGTGGTGTTGGAGAAGACTCTTGAGAGTCCCTTATACTGCAAGGAGATCCAACCAGTCCATTCTAAAGGAGATCAATCCTGGGTGTTCATTGGAAGGACTGATGCTAAAGCTGAAACTGCAATACTTTGGCCACCTCATGCGACGAGTTGACTCACTGGAAAAGACTCTGATGCTGGGAAAGGTTGGGGGCGGGAGGAGAAGGGGACGACAGAGAATGAGATGGCTGGATGGCATCACCTACTCTGTGGACATGGGTTTGGGTGTACTTCGGGAGTTGGTGATGGATAGGGAGGCCTGGCGTGCTGTGATTCATGGGGTCGCGGAGAGTCGGACACGACTGAGCGACTGAACTGAACTGAACTGAAAGATAAATTATCAGCATTAGTAGTAGAGTTTAGTACTTAGCAAGTAGCAAGTTTTCAAGTTTTCTAGAAACAAAATCAATACCTAAAAGTAAGTAGTGTTTCTATTCACCAGGAACAAAGAGAAAATATACTTTCTTTCCTTTTTTTTTGGCCACACTGCATGGCTTGTGGGATCTTGAATGCAGGCCCTCAGCAGTGAAAACTGTGGAGCCATAACTACTGGGCAGCTAGGGAATTCCCCAAAGAAATATATTTCCTGAAAGATATTGTTTGTTAAAAAAAAACAACCCAAAAAACACTTTTTAAAATTTTTTATTCAAGTATAATTGATTTATAATACTGTGTCAGCTTCAGATGTACAGCAAAATGATTCAGTTATATATAATTTTTTCAGATTCTTTTCCATTATAAGTTATTAAAAATAGTTCCTTATACTGACAGTATATCCTCACTGTTTATATATTTTATATGTAGTGGTATGTATCCGTTAACCCCATACTCTTAATTTATCCCTCCCCTCTCCCCACATTTTCCCCTTGGGTTTCTATGTCTACGAGTCTGTTTCCGTTTCATGAATAAATGCAGGTACAGTATTTTTTAGATTCCACATGCAAGTGATATCACTTGATGTTTGTCTTTCTCTGTCGGATTTGCTTCACTCAGTATGATAATCTCTAGTTGCATCCATGTTGCTGCAAATGGCATTACTCCTTTCTTTTTTATAGCTGAGTCATATTTCGTCATATGTATGTATACCACACCTTTTGTTTTTCTCTACTCTTTTTTTATTTTTTGATTGAAGGATAATTGCTTTATAGAACTTTGTTGTTTTCTGTCAAACCTCAGCATGAATCAGCCATAGGTGTACATACATCCCCTCCCTTTTAAGCCCCCTCCCATCTCCCTCCCCACCCCACCCCTCTAGGTTGATCCAGAGCCCCTGTTTGAGTTTCCTGAGCCACACAGCAAATTCCCATTGGCTGTCTATTTTACATATTATACCACATCTTTTTTATCCCTTCATCTGATGTTGGACATTTAGGTTGCTTCCATGTCCTGGCTATTATAAATAGTGCTTCCATGAACACTGGGGTACATGTATCTTTTGTAATTAGAGTTGTCTATTTATGTACGCCAGGAAAGGGATTGCTGGACTATAGGTTAACTCTATTTATAGTTTTTTAAGGAAGCTCCATACTGTTTTCCATAGTGGCTGCACCAATTTACATTCCCACTAACAATGTAGGAGTTTTCCTTTATCTCTACCCCCCTCTCCAGCATTTATTGTTTGTAGATCTTTAGATTGGAGAAGGAAATGGCAACCCACTCCAGTGTTCTTTCCTGGAGAATCCCAGGCATGGCAGAGCCTGGTGGGCTGCCGTCTATGGGGTCGCACAGAGTCGGACACGACTGTAGCGACTTAGCAGCTTAGCAGATCTTTAGATGATGGCCATTCTGACTGGCATAAAGTGACCTCATTGTAGTTCTGGTTTGCATTTCTCCAGCAATTAGGGGTGTTGCGCATCTTTTCATGTACCTGTTGGCCACCTGTATGTCTCCTTTGCAGATATGTCTGTGTCTTCTACCCATGTTTTGATTGGGTTGTTTGGTTTTTTGATATTGAGCTGCATGAGCTATTCGTATATTTTGGAAATCAATCCCTGACAGCCACTTCATTTGCGAATATTTTCTTCCAGTCTGTAAGTTGCCTTTTCATTTTGCTTATGGTTACCTTTGCTATGAAAAACCTTTTAAATATGATAAGGTCCATTCTGCTTATTTTAAAACATTTTTAACAATATATTATTTTCCTTTGGATACCATAATTGCCACAAACTGAATGGCTTGAAATAATACAAACGGGGGCTTCCCTGGTGGCTCAGTGGTGAAGAATCTGCCTGCCAATGCAGGAGACTCAGGTTCTACCTGTGATCCGGGAAGATCCCACATGCCTTGAAGCAACAAGCCAGTGCACCACGGGTTTGAGCCTGTGCTCTAGAGCCTGGGAGGCGTAACTGCTGAGCCCACATGACCCAATTGCTGAAGCCTGAGCACCCTAGAGCCCGTGCTCGGCCACAAGAGCAGCCACCGCAGTGGGAAGCCTGTGCACCGCGACTAGGGAAACAGCTCACGTGCAGCAGTGAAGACTCAGCGCAGCCAAAAACTAACTGATTAATTTAAAACAGCAATAATAGTAGACACCGGTTCTCTCACAGTTCTGCAAGGTGGAAATCAGAAGTAAAGGTGCTGGCAGGGCCATGCTGCCTCCGAAGGATCTAGGAGACAATCTCTCCGTGCCCCCTCAGCTTCTGGCGACGGCTGGCACTCGGAGGCCTTCCTTGACTTGTGGCTGCCTCAGCCCCGTCTCTCCTCTGTGGTCACGTGGCCACCTTCCCAGTGTTTCTGTGTCTTTGCTTGGCCTTCACAGGGGACACACATGGTGGACTGAGGGCCCACCCTAGGCCGGTACGATTTCATCTCTCCTCATTACATCTGCAAAGACCTGTTTTCAATTCGGTCACATTCTGAGGGTCAGAGAGGATATGAATTTGGGGAAAAGTCACTATTCAATCCAGCACAAATAGGAAAACTAGGAAATTTTAACCAAACGTATGTAAAATCTTCATGTATAAAATTATAAAATTCTATTAAAATGCATTGTTGTTGTTGCAAGTAAAGAGTAACCCCCGCTCACTGCAACTAGAGAAAAGCCCATGCAGCTATGAACACCTGTTGCAGCCAGAAAATAATTAACCTTTTAAAAGTCAGGACATTTCTAAGGAAGAACCAGTAAGGGAACTGGCCATACTAACCAGATATCAACAATGACCATGAAGCAAATTTAGTCGTCATCATTAAAAATAAGTCTACAAATAATAAAAGCTGGACAGTGCGTGGAGAAAAAGGAACCCTCCAACACTGTTAGTGGGGATGTAAATTGGTGCAGCCACTATGGAAAACGGTGTGGAGTTTCTTTAAAAAACTAAAAATAGAGTTACCATATGACCCAGCAATCCCATTCCTGGGCATATATAAGGAGAAAACTCTAATTTGAAAAGACACATGCGCCCCATGTTCATAGCAGCACTATTTACAATAGCCGAGACCTGGCAACAACCTAAGCGTCCATCGACAGATGAATGGACAAAGATGACATGATATACATACTGTTGTTCAGTATTTAGTCGCTAAACTGTGTCCAATTCTTTGCAACCCCATGGACTGCAGCACGCCAGACTCCTCTGTCCTTCACTATCGCCCAGAGTTTGCTCAAATTTATGTCCATTGAGTTGGTGATGCCATCCAACCATCTCATCCTTTGCCAACCACTCCTTATATAAATACACACATACAATGGAATATTCTGTTCCGTTCCGTTCAGTCGCTCAGCCGTGTCCGACTCTTTGCGACCCCGTGGACTGTAGCCTACCAGGCTTCTCCGTCCATGGGATTCTCCAGGCAAGAATACTGGAGTGAGTTACCATTTCCTTCTCCAGGGGATCTCCCGACCCAGGGATCAAACCCGGGTCTCCCGGATTGGAGGCAGACGCTTTAACCTCTGAGCCACCAGGGAAGCCCCAATGGAATACTACTCAGCCATAAAAAGAATGAAGTATTGCCATTTGCAGCAATATGGATGGACCTAGAGATTATCATACTAAGTGAAGTAAGTCAGACAAAGGCAAATATCACATTATATTACTCATATGTGGAATCTAAAAAAAATGATACAAATGAACTTATTTACAAAACAGAAACAACCTCACATAGGAAACCAACTTATGGCTGCCAAAGGCAAAAGGGAGGGCGGGCTAAATTAGGAGTTTGGGAATATCAAATACAAACTCCTATATATGAAACAGATAAATATATAGCACAGGGAATGGTATTCAATGTCTTGTAATAAATTATAATGGAAAATAATCTGAAAAAGAATATTAGTCTGACTAAGACTTTGTCTAACATTTGGGCTATTACAACAAAATATCACAGACTGGGTAGTTTATAAGCCACAGAAATTTATTTCTCACAGTTCAAAGGTCACAAAGGGTCGGACACGACTTAGCGACTAAACAACAACAGTGAAAGCTAAATCCTCAGCATTAGTTAAATCCTCCACTGGACTCTTTGGTTATTACAGCCACTTGGTATTACAATCCAGTCCAGACAAGACTAATGGAGTGGGTTGCCATTTCCTTCTCCAAGGGATCTTCCCCACCCAGAGATCGAACTCAGGTCTCCCGCATTGCAGGCAGACACTTTACTGTCTGAACCACCAGGGTAAGCTTCAGCATTAGTAGCAGAGTTTATCTAGGTTTCTAGAAACAAAATTGTCTGGAAGTCTAAGATCAAGACACCAGCATGGTTGAGTTTTGCTGAGTCTCTTTTCCTAGTTTATAGCTAGGGCCTTCTCACTGAATCCTCCCATGGTGGGAAAGGTAAAAACGTACTGAGTGGTCTCACTGATAACAGCTTTAATCCCATTTACGGGGACTCTACCCTGCCAACTTTAACAATATAATAGTCAGTTATTTTACCAGCAGAACTGAGCTTATTTAGGAAAAGCCAGGGGAATTGCATTTGGAATATAGAAACTATGGTGTACCACAGGCAAATCCAGAGAACAAGGAAGAGGAGCTTGCTTTTATAGAGGAAAAGGGATTTTGGGGAAAGGCTATAATAACCAGAGTCCAATGTGCAGTTCTTACCGGTTGGAGCGCTACAGTCTCTGGCTGGCTGGACTGTCATCTGGTGGGGAGAAGTTTTCTTCTTCCTGCTGGATAGTAAAGTAGGTGACGCCTTCCTGTCTGAGAAGTAGCCATGGGTCTCTTCCTGTTTGGAGTTGTTGACAATGCATGGTCTGTCCTGACTCCAGTTTCAGCTCAGGATTCTTTCTTTAATTAATTTCACAACCCTCATTACCTCCCTCCCAATTCTTTCACATTGGGAGTCAAGATCTCTTTTTTAATATTTGTTTATTTGGCTACATTGGGTCTTAGCTGCAGCACACGAAATCCTGATCTTCACTGTGGCGTGTGAATTCTTAGTTGCAGCATGTGGGATCTATTGCCCTGACCAGAGACTGAACCCGGACCACCTGCACTGGGAGCGTGGAGTGTTAGCCACTGAACCACCAGGGAAGTCCCAGGAGTTAACATTTCAACATATGAATTTTGGGAGAGACACAAACAGCCAGACCATGGTAACCAGGTAGCCTTTAAAGAGGTAGTTGAGGTTAAGTGAGGTCATAAGGGCGGAATCCTAATCTGATATGACTGGTGTTCTCAGAAGAAGAAGAGATCCCGAGGACGCTCATGCACGGAGGAAAGCCATGTGAGGAAACAGGGCCATCTACACGCCAAGGAGACAGACTCCAGAGAGACCCGCCTGCCCTCACCTTGATCCTGGACCTCCATCCGCCAGCACTGTGAGGGCATAAATTTCTGTCGTTTAAACCACCTGTGCTGTTCTACCGTGGCAGCCCTAGCTGACTAGTACATACAACATATCCAGAAAGTGTGCGTGCTAAGTCACTTCAGTCACATCCGACTCTGTGACCTCAGGGACTGTAGCCCGCCAGGATCCTCTGTTCATGGGATTCTCCAGGCAAGAATACTGGAGTAGGTTGTCTTGCCCTCCGCCAGGTGATCTTCCCAACCCAGAGATCAAACCCCCATCTCTATGTCTCTTGCATTGGCAGCTGGGTTCTTTACCACTGGCGCCAACTGGGAAGCCCATATGCAGAAGAGGTAAACGCATAGAAACAGAAAGTAAACTAGCGGCTGCGGGGGATGAGGCAGAGGGGAACATGGGGTTATTACTTAATGGGTAATGAGTGTTTTTCTGGGGTGATGAAAAGTAGAGAGCTAAAAATTTAAAAACAAAACAAAAACAAAAAACTAAAGAGCTGGCAGTCACGTAACATCGTGGATACACTAAACGTCACTGAACTCTACACTTTAAACTGATTAATTGCATGTGACATGAATGTCACCTCAATTTTTTTTTTAAGCTAGAGCACACAAATTCACAGACACGGAAAGTAGAATGGCGGCTACCAGTGATTGGGGGAAGGAAATTAGGAGTTATTGGTTGATAGGTCCAATTCGGTTTTAATTTGGAAAGATGAAAAAGTTCTGGAGATGGATGGTAGTAATACTTTGGCCACCTGATGGGAAGAACTGATTCATTGGGAAAGATCCTCATGCTGGGAAAAATTGAGAGCAAGAGGAGAAGGGGGCAGCAGAGGATGAGATGGTTGGATAACATCACTTACTCAGTGGAGATGAATTTGAACAAATTCCAGGAGATAGTGGATGACAGAGGAGCCAGGCATACTACAATCCATGAAGTCACAAAGAGTCAGAAACAACTTAGTGATTGAACAACAAATGGTTGTGTAACAACGTGAATATACTTAATGCCACTGATCTGCTCACTTTTAAATGGTTTAAATGGCAGATTTTATGTTATGCATACTCAACCATAATTTTTTTTAATTTTAACTATAATCTTGCATTTATCAAAGAAAACTTAAAGTGAAAAGTTGAACCACATACTCTCTACTATCTTCTCAACTTTTCTGTAAACCAAAAAGTGTTTTATAAAGGCTATTTTAAAAACTAGTCAAGTCTTAATTGGGAGAAGATATTTGCCACACACATCCTAGCAAAAGAGAGAGAGAGGAGGGAGGGAGTCAAAAATGAGTGAAAAGAGAGGTCAGAGAAAAATAAAGCTGTGAGAAGTCATGGGGGGTCTTTATTCACTTTCCTGTATCCTTAGGCTCATGACCAACTTTCTTCTAACCTTATACAAATGTTCTGCAGGCTAAACTTCAAGCCCCACTTCCAACAGCCCCTCCTGCACTGGTTTTCTATTGCTGCTGTAACAAATTACAAATTGAGCAGCTCAAAACAACACAATTTATTGTAACAGTTCTGAAAACCCAAAGTCCAAGTCACTTTAGCAATTTTCTCTGCTTTGGTTCTGACAAGGTCAAAGGCAAGGTGTTAGGGGCTTGGCTGATGGCTCAGTGATAAAAGAATCCACCTGCCAATGCAGGAGAAACGGGTTTGATCCCCGATCTGGGAAGATTCCATGTGTCATGGAACAGCTAAGCAGGTGCACCACAGCTATTGAGCCTGTACTCTAGAGCCAAGATCTAAACTACTGAAGCCCGCACAGCCTAGAACCCATGCTCTCCAACAAGAGAAGCCGCCACAATAAGAAGCCTGTGCATGGCAAATAGATAAAAGCCCATGTAGCAATGAAGATCCTCCACAGCCAAAAATAAATGAACAAAAATATAAAAAGCAAGGTGTTAGCTGACAGGCCTCTTATCAGGAGGCTCGGGGATGTAGGCTCATTCAGGTTCATTCAGGTTGTTGGCAGAATCCAGTTCCTTGGGGATGTAGGGCTGAGGTCCCCACATTCTTGCTGGCTGTTGGTTGGGGCCACCTTCAGTTCCTAGATGACTCTCTCTTGTCCTTTTTAAGCTCTCAGGTTTTCAATAATGGGCATTTTTAGACCATTTGTAGGCAGTTACTGTTTCACTCTGATTCTTTTACAAATATGCTTCCTCTTACGAGAGATTCACGGAAAGGATTCTGACACTTCCTGTAAAATATTATTAGATTCTGATAAGCTTTTGGGTCTTACCATTGAACTGGGCATAGTGATAGTTTACCATCTGGAGATGATTAATCACTCCTGCAAGATTCCTCCTGATGAGGATCCATGTCTGTTTTGAAGACTGCCTATGACTCACTTCCTAAAATGACTCCTTGTTTTTGTTTTTACAATTCAGTTTTAATTTTTTAACACCAAGAACATTTCGTATTGGGGTATAGCAGATTAACAAAGTCAAGGTAGTTTCAGGTGAACAGCAAAGGGACTCAGCCATACATATATATGCATCCATTCTCCCCAAGCCCCCCTCCCATCCAGGCTGCCACCTAACATTGAGCCGAATTCCCTGTGCCATACAACAGGCCCTTGTTGGTTATCCATTCTAAATGTTTCAGTGTGTACATGACCCTCCCAAAATCCCTAACCATCCATTCCCCAACCATAAGTTCATTTTCTAAGTATTAAGTCTCTGTTTTATAAGCAAGTTTACTTATATAATTTCTTTTTAGATTCCACATATAAGGGGTGTTCATATTATATCACTGGAGAAGGAAACAGGAACCCGCTTCACTGTTCTTGCCTGGAGAATCCCAGGGACGGGGGAGCCTGGTGGACTGATGTCTATGGGGTCGCAAAGAGTCGAACACAACTGAGCAACTTCACTTTCACTTTTCACTTTCACGCTTTGGAGAAGGAAACGGCAACCCACTCCAGTGTTCTTGCCTGGAGAATCCCAGGGACGGAGGAGCCTGGTGGGCTGCCGTCTGTGGGGTTGCAAAGAGTCGGACACGACTGACGCGACTTAGCAGCAGCAGCAGCAGCATACTGTATTGGTGTTTCTCTTTCTGGCTTACTTCACTCAGTATGACACTGTCTAGGTCCATCCGTATTGCTGCAGATGGCTTTATTTCACTCTTTCTAATGATCAAGTAATACTCCTAACATGGCTGCTGTCATTCAGACGTGGCCATAGCTCTCTAAGGGCACACCTCTTGCACAGCACTGCTCTCTCCTCTGTGAGACATGACTCTCTGGGACCAAGCCTTCCCAGCACCAAAGGGAGACAGTACCAACACCAAACACCCAGTAGATTGCTCACCAATGCTTTCTAAAGAAAGATCTTGACCAAAAGGGAGAAATGTGAGAGGAAAAAGTCAAAATGGAGTCGTTATTGCTCAGAGAGCTCTAAAATGAAGCTGGAGGCCGTTAAGGACGTGTGACTTCATGCGCACTTCCTAAGGATGGGATCCGACATTTGACCTGATGAAGTCTTCCAGAACACCTGTCAGAAGCTCAAGATACTTATCAGAACCTTATCTTAAAGTAACTCGTGACAGTCCATCTACTTATTGGACCCTTACCCTGAAACAGCTTGTGATTCCTTAAGGATAAATATTTTCACGTCAGAGCCAATCAATTCTTGAAAGGCAATTTTTAACAACAAGCGTAAACCTTTTTGTCCTTTTAAGCCTCTGACTCTTTCTCTTCCTCAGAACACACCTTCATGGTTACCCTGAACCTGTGTGTCCCAAACTACAATTCTTAAGATCCCAAATGAAGTCTTTTCTTATTTGCAGCCTTTTGTACTGTTTATTTTGGTTGACGCCCTGCCTGTGGCTGCTCACTTCTCAGATCCAAACACCTCAAATCATTCCATGCTTTCAATTTGTCCAAAGTCTCCCAGACAACAAGTTGTGAGGCTGACTAGAGCCAGCATCAGCACATCTGATCATCTCATGCTTGGGATATCTCTGATTCTTCCTGCTTTCCTTTTCTACCTCACTTCTTTAAATCCAGCCCCAACTGGTGCACTGGGATAACCCAGAGGGATGGGATGGGGAGGGAGGAGGGAGGGGGTTTCAGGATGGGGAACACAGGTACACTCATGGTGGATTCAAGTCAACATATGGCAAAACCAATACAATATTGTAAAGTAAAATAAGTTAATTAAGTTTTTAAAAAATAATAATAAATCCAGCCCCAAAACATTCTTTGCTTCAAAGGGCAGAGACTAAGTCCACTCGGATGATCCAGGGCAGTCTCTTTATTTTATGATCTTTAATTACAGCCACAAAGTCCTTTTTTCCATGTAATATATTCATAATTACCAAATATGTTATGTAATTCATAATATACTCTCAGGTTCCAGGGATCAGGAATATGGACATCTTTGGGGGCCACTGTGCCCCCTACACTTCCCGAGAGGTCTTGGTTCCCAACACCACTAGGTATGGGAGGAGACAGTGAAGCCCAGAGAGCTATCTTCTAGCTATTACCTAAGTTGCCCAGATACTCCCAGCCAGCAAGTACTGGGGTTAGGAACCAAGCCTCAGATCTGTCTAAAGCCAACACTTTGCCCTCAACCACCACATTGTGCAGTCTGAAATAATGCCACTTATCTACCTCATACTGTAGCAAGTTTATGATGCACTTTTGCACCCATGTTCTCACTTAATCCCGTCAATAGCCCTGATGGGCATTCTGAAGTGGGACTACCAGCTCCACTTGGTTGTTAACTGGAATAAAAGTCCTCAGTGTAACAGTTGTGAGCTCAGTTTTATTCAGGCCCTTACTGAGGACTACAGCCCAGGAACCAGCCCCGCAGATGGCTGAAGAATTGGTCCAGTGAGGCAATGGAAGAGATAAGGCTATATATGAATTTTTTGCTGGGGGTGGGGGGGCAGGGGGAATCATGTTTCAAATATCAAAAGATACTCCTAATCACAAAGAAGAGACATATCAAGTTAATGAAATTTTTCCTTCGATATGTATCTTAACAATCTGGGAGTTGGGACTTCCCTGGTGGTACAGTGGTTAAGAATCTGCCTGCCAGTGCAGGGGACACAGGTCCAATCCCTGGTGCAGGAAGAGGCCACATATCTCGGAGCAAGTAAGCCGGTACGCCACAACTACTGAGCCCATGTATCTAGAGCCCGTGCTCTGCAACAAGAGAAGCCATGGCAGTGAGCAGCCCCTGCTGCCCACAGCTGGAGAAGAGCTCGAGAAAGCTGGCACGCAGCAACAAAAGCCTGAGTGCAACCAAAAGTAAAACAAATTAATTTTTTTTAAAAAAATCCAGGGTTTAGTATATCCAAAGCATAAAATGCTTCCCATTTTTCCATCCTGAATTCCTCTCAGGGCACACCACAGTGAGGTGAGACCGAAACCAAAGGCGTTTGCAGAACTGGAATGAGAGGCAACATTCATTTCCTTTACATGATTTACTAGGGCTTCCCAGGTGACACTAGTGGTAAAGAAACCTTACGTGCTAATGCAGGAGACATAAGACACATGGGTTCCATCCCTGGGTTCCTCCCCTGGAGGAGGGCATGCCAACCCACTCCAGTATTCTTGCCTGCAAAATCCCCTGGAGAACAGAGCCTGGCGGCTACAGTCCACAACGTCACAAAGAGTCGGACACGACTGAGTGACTAACATTTTCACATAATTTACTGGAAAACTGAGGCCCAAGTCCACAGCATTTGTGCAAACAGGATCCTCCACCCCACGTCTGGGGACAACGGGACTAGAACATAAACTTATCCACTTATTCCTTCCCAGTAGTTAGTTAGCGCTCCCCTCACAGACTTTAGTTTGGTAAAGATTTCATTTTAATAAAGTCTCCCTGAGGACCCACTCTATGCCAGGTTTGGGCTGAGGCACCAGACCAGCCTTTGCTTTGGAGAGTTTAGAGAGATGGGAAGGGAAGGCAGCCATGGGCTTCGCAGCCCTGGCTTACAGGGCTTGGTGTAACTCAGTTTCTGCTGTGGAAACATCACTTTTGCAACTCCGAGTTAAAACCCACGTCCTCAAGACCCAACCCAAAGGAAAGGCCACGACGAGGAAGCGGAATGAGCGAGCACAGATGGGTATTTGCCTCACTGCAGCCGGTACTCGGATAGGGGTGGCTCAGCGTTTCCACCCGGGGCGTGGCCGTAAAGGGGACCCGGGGTGTCGCGAAAGGGGCCGCAAAGCCACACCGCGCCGGGCCAGGGCGGGGGCCACTTTGGGTGTGGCTCTCACTGCTTTAAGGCGGAAGGCAGAGCTTTATCCAAAAGCGAACAAAACTGAAGAACCTGTTGCCCCGTCACAGTGGGCGCCGCGAGCTCAGCGCCGCGCCGCGCCGCCCGGGCACGGCGACGGGACCGCGGGCCGTGGCGGGGCGGTGCAGCCCGTGGGCGCGGACCCGCGGCGAGCGCCGGGAGACGCCGGGGAGAGCGTGGCTGACCTGCGCGCCCCGCCGCCCACCGGGAGGTCGCCGCCGCGAGCCCGCGCGTCGGAGGCCGGGACGGCGGCCGCGGGAGGGCGAGGGGCCGCCGGAGCGCGGGGCGGGATGGGGGCCCCGGCGGCGCGCACCCGCCCGCGCTGTGTGCCTCGCGGGGGAGAGGGTGACGAGGCTGTGGGAGCAGAGGGCGGAGGCGGCGGTGGAGGCCCCGCTGACCGGCGGATGCGTGGGCGCAGGTGTGACTGAGGCCCTGGGGCGGGTGGATCGGGGGGCTGGTTTGCCCCGCGTGGATTTGTCCACACGGGGCGGTGGGCGAGCCAGGACGAGACCTTGCTGAGCGGGTCTCGTACATATCGGTTTCCATTTTTCAGCCTTGGCCATGTGGACTTAAAAAATATTCACAGTCCAAAAGTTGAGAGTTGTGTTTTAATCAGTGGAAAGTTTTAGAATTTCAAGCCCGAGAGACAGCATCTCAAGTGACCCTGAGAGAACTGCTCCAAGGTAGCGAGGGGAGGGAGCCAAGTTACATGGAAGTTTTGCAACGAAGGGCAGGTCGTCTGAACGTCAGAAGATTATTGCGAACTAAAGAAAACCAGATACCCCAAGTTAAGGAATGTAGTGCTTTTCTGTACTGGGGAAGATACAAGAGTCGGCTGACTGAACTCATGTGTGTGTTACACACCTCACCTGTCTGGGGCCAGTGTGCTGTGTTCGCATCCTGAGTTTCCTCAGGGCTCTCTGTGGGGAGTGGTTGCAGATGGCCGCTCTTCTTTCCTCCCTGAGTTCTCCCAGGCTGACCAGCTCACTATCCGCAGTGGCTGCAATCTCTGATGACTCTGACAACATGTGTTTACTGATAATCCATTGCAGGAACCATCTCATTTCTCAGCAGTCAAAAGAAAATAATTTCATGTGTTGTGAAACATGAAGACCACATCTAGTAAAATATTTGCAAAATGGGGAATGGCTCAGGCTTCCCCAGTGGCTCAGCAGTACAAAATCTGCCTGCAATACAGGAGACACGAGTTCAATCCCTGGGTTGGGAGGTAATGACTACTCGTGATTGAACACGAGTTCAATCCCCTGGAGAAGGTAATGACTACCCACGCCAGTGCTCTTTCCTGGAGAATCCCATGGACAGAGGAGCCTGGTGGGCTACAGTCCATAGGGTCACAAAGAGTCGGATATGGCTGAAGTGACTGAGCATGGACTGGCTTAGAAACTAGAGTGAAGAACCCTGGTCATAGGGCCAAAAAAGTGGAAGGGGGAGTGTTACAGGCCGGCTGCATGAGCCTGCAGCTTCTCATATGTCCTCAGAGCAAGCGGTAGCATTCCCATGAGTGCTTGGGGTTGCCTGCCTGCCTCTTTGAAAAGAGACTCTAAAGTTTATGTTGTATCGATGAACCTGCCCCAGTCTAGGTTACCGCTGGTCGACCCTGTTCAGCTGCTAGGGACTGACTGCTTGGAGAGACTGAACCAGGAGTCTCTTCACTTTCTCTCTCCACATTTCTGTCTGTGTTCAGTCGCTCAGTCGTGTCCGACTCTCCGTGACCCCATGAACCACAGCACGCCAGGCCTCCCTGTCCATCACCAACTCCCGGAGTTCACTCAAACTCATGTCCACAGAGTCTGTGATGCCATCCAGCCATCTCATTCTCTGTCGTCCCCTTCTCCTCCCGCCCCCAACCTTCCCATGGTCATGTATGGATGTGAGAGTTGGACTGTGAAGAAAGCTGATCGCCGAAGAATTGATGCTTTTGAACTGTGGTGTTGGAGAAGACTCTTGAGAGTCCCTTGTACTGCAAGGAGATCCAACCAGTCCATTCTAAAGGAGATCAATCCTGGGTGGTCATTGGAAGGACTGATGCTAAAGCTGAAACTGCAATACTTTGGCCACCTCATGCGACTAGTTGACCCACTGGAAAAGACTCTGTCTGTGTATTCACCCATTAAACACTAAATCTCCAGTACTGGTATAGTAGATGGTTTCAGTATTACGTTGTCATATGAGAGATTTGACTATGAAGTACATTTACCTTGGGAAAGACCACTTGTAACTGATGTTACATAAAGGAACAGGGCCTAGACTGTAAGCTGCTGTGAGGTCCTATTTCTGTTTTTGTGATTTTATTGTATTTTTAAAGCTTAAACATATATTCTTGCAACTTCCCTGGTGGTCCATTGGTTGAGAATCCACTTTACAATGGAAGGGACATGAGTTCAATCCCTGGTCAGGGAACTAAGACCCCACAAGCCATGGAGCAGCTAAGTCCACGTACTCCAGAGCCTGCATGAGGTAATGAAGACAATGCAGCCAAATAAATAAAATATTTTTTAATTAAAAATTAAAAAATTTTGAAAAGAAAGTATATTCTTACATTATGTTATTAAGCATTAAAGTTGCTTCCCAGAATCTGGGACCCAAGAAAGAGACTTGAGGCCAGAGTTCTATAAGAAAAAAGGCACTACTTGGCTGCAGATGGGGAAGCAAGAACTGAGCCTTCACACCTCAACTACTGAGTCTTCACACCACAACTGGAGAATCCATGCACCACAATGAAAGATCCCACATGCCAACCAGGATCCTGCATGCCACAACTCAGACCTGATGCAGCCAAATAAATAAATACTAAAAAAAAGAAGTGACTCAAACTACAAGGGCAAGACTCTATTAGCATATACTGTTTTTCCCTAATAAACACCTCACTTGTTTCACTACTTTCCATCTCGTGGGGATTCATTTCTACACAGCTGACAGGTCAGGGTCTCATCGCTGGCCACTGTCACTGGTCAGCAGGATTCAGCATTCTCACTGCCGCAGACTGAGTTCAGTCTCTGGCCAGGAAATCAAAACTCTGCTTCAAGCTGCAGCAGGCCAAAGTCACCTGAGGTCAGGCCCAGTGCCCAAATGCCTAAGTCGGCCAGGTAGGCAATGCTAGTGGGCACTGGGTGACCGAAAGCCAAGAGCTCCCGGGGGAGGGCTGAAGGGGCATGGCCCTGGGTAAGGGTAAAGTTCTCTTGTTTCTTCCACGCCTCCTGATCACATAACACCAGTGTTAGACGGTTATGGCAGAGCATGAACTGGGGTGAGCAGGGTTGGGGGGCATTTTGCTAAGGCAGGAGCACCTTTCTTTTCTAGATCAGCCTGCTCAGAAGGTCCGTGCTGGCGCGAGGGAGAAACATCCCTTCCCAGCTCCACTCTCAACTCCTGTCTGCTTCTTCACTGCTGTTGCCCAGCACCCCACACAGTCTCGCTGCTGCAAAGAAGACCTTGGGTGCCCAAGCCTGGAGGGTGGAAAGGAAAATGCCCGTGGCCTGGTCAGGGACAGAAGGTTCCTTCTGCATGACGTGATTCACAATCCACTTTTGGGAAGGAATTCACTTTCCAGATAAAAGCGGTTTCTGCTAAATTTTTAATAGAGTTTAGATTTGGTCTCAGAAATTAGTTATCCACCCACAGAGAGACGGTTGGCTGACGGAGGTCAGACACTTAATGATCTTTTCTACTTGTGTTCACACTAACAATGGGAATCTAACCACTTCCATTTCTAATCCCTGGAAAGATCTCCAGCAAGATAGGTCTTCTTGTGGGACCCCTTTGGTTTTCATAAATTTGAGAACAAAACTTCAAACTTTGGGAAGAACATATATTCATAACCAAGTTCACGGGAAAAGCTTTTTTTCTTAGCAAAGAGGTGGAAACGGAGGTTGTGACTGTGCTGCTGTGGATCAGCCCTGTGCAGGCACTGCCCTGGCCCTGGCTGCCACAGGCTTTCCTGTCTCCATGAAGGCCCCAGACTCACCCCTTTCTGTCCCATGTCTTGACCCAGCAGGTCTGAGAGCTGTCCTCTGGGTCTGGCAGACTCTTTCCCTGAACAAACTTCAGTCAACATCCTCTGTTGTTGTTTATTTGCTAATTCACATCTGACTCTTTTGCAACTCTAATACTTTGGCCACCTGACACGAAGCACCGACTCTTTGGAAAGGACACTGATGCTGGTAAAGATTCAGGACAGGAGAAGCGGGCAACAGAAGATGAGATGGCTGGATGGCATCGTCGACTCAATGGAATTGTGTTTGAGTAAACTCTGGGAGATGATGAAGGATAGGAAAGTGCTTCAGTCCATGAGGTCGCGAAGAGTCAGACAAGACTTAGCAACTGAACAATAACAATGGACTGCAGCCCACCAGGCTCCTTCTGTCCATGGAATTTTCCAGGCAAGAATACTGGAGTGGGTTGCTATTTCCTTCTCCAGTGGATCTTCATGACCCAGGGATCAAACCCGTGTCTCCTGCATTGGCAGGTGGATTCTTTACCACTACACCACTAGGGAAGCCCCAGTGTTCTCTGAGCCCTCTTTAAAGCTATGGCCTCAGGTTCCATCCTTCGACCTGCCTAACCCAACTGTAGCAAGTAGCAACCAAAAAACTTAGAAAGGCTGCAAACGAGAAAAAAATGTATTGGGAGTCTTAAGAATTACAATTCAGGAGATATATTCAGGTATTAATAAAACCAAGAGTGTTCCAGGGGCTTATACAGGCAAGGCCACAGGTGGCTAAAGTTGCTTGGTGAGGATGTTGATGGATTCTGATAGAAGTCATGGAACATTTGTCCTTAAAGGAATCACAAGTTGTTTTTGGATAAGGTCCAATAAGTAGATAGACTGTCAGGAGCTATTTTACGAGTTATTTTAGTGTAAGTTTCAGATAAGTATCTTGAGTTCCTGACAGGTGTTCTGGATGGCTTCCTTAGGAAAATAAGTGCTCAGAAGGTCAGATTCACCCAGGCTGAGATGCATATGTCACACTTCGTCAGCGGCCTCCCTGCTCTGTATTAGAGTCTCAGAGGAACACCAAGTTTTTTAAAAAATTATTCATTTTTTAACTGAAGGATAATTGCTTTACAGAATTTTGTTGTTTTCCGTCAGACCTCAACATGAATCAGCCATAGGTATACAAAAGGAAGGGGATATATGTATACCAACTCTGTTTTGATTTTCAGAGTTGAGCCGGTCTCTCTCCCCAGTTGCAACAGACCTGAATAGTCTTCCTTCCATTTTAACAAGCATCAGAAGCTTCTCTTCAATGGGCCTTCTGACAAGAAGGGTCGTCTGTAACCCTTTCTTGGGAGTGCAGGCCCGTCCTCTGTGGAGGGGCCCTGGGGGGCCGGCACCCATTCTTTTCGGGCTTGCTGGTGAGTTACTCCAGCAGGGGCCACCCTAGTGGCTGCTGACACTTCAGAGGTGGGGAGGACGGCTCCCACCTGATGTCCTGGCCCTCCTCCCACAGTCAGGGAGCTTAAAGTGAGTGATGGAGCGTCAATGGTGGGGCTTGGCTGTGGAGCGAGCGCCTTCCTTTTGTGTTGCTGATCAGGTCCCCAGTTAACGTGTTCCTTCCAAAGGTTTGTCCTCCCCAGATCTCATCCTATGAGGGAATCAATCGTCCAGCATGTGAGTGAGGCTGACCTTTCCCTGCTCCCCAAATGATCACCAGCAGGGCCATACCAAGCCTCCCTTGCAGGAGACCTGAAAAAAGGCAGTTCATCCAAAGGAGAACCCTGGGAAGCACCAGGCTGGTGCTGAGTAGGTCGCCTCAGTTCATCTCCCCATCACCCTGCTGAGTAGGTGCTGAGTAGGTCGCCTGAGTTCATCTCCCCATCACCCTGACTTCCAGGTCCCATCCAGGCTCTCCCTTCACATCCAGCGTTGGGCAGCTGGGGCCCTGCAGGCTTTCCCAGGAACAAACGCCTCCGCCACTGGGGAGGGGAGGAAGCGTGCAAACCTGGCCCTGTGATCAGGAGCATTCCTGGGAATGCTCCTGCACTATAGGTGGGAGTGTAATTTGGTGCAGCCACTATGGAGAACAGTATGAAGTTTCCTCAAAAAACTAAAAATGGAGCTACTGTGTGACCCTGCAATCCCAATCCTGGGCATGTGTCCAGAGGAAAACATGGCCTGAATAGATCCATGCACCTCAGTGTTCATGGCGGCACTGTTTACAGTAGCCAAGACGTGGAGGCAACCTCGATGTCCGTTGACAGAGGGATGGATAGAGAAGACGCGGTGCATGTATACAATGGAATATCACTCAGCCGCTAAAAAGAGTGAAATCATGCCATTTGCAGTGACACGGATGGACCTGGAGAGTGTCATACGGAGGGAAGTGAGTCAGACAGAGAAGGAGAAATATATGTGGAATCTCTTGTATGTGGAGTCTAAAAAGAAATGATACAGATTAGCTTACAAAACTGAAGGAGACTCACAGACTTAGAAAAGGAACCTATGGTTGCTGGGGGGAGGGGATAGTGAGGGACTTCGGGAAGGTCATAAACTGCCGTATTTCAAATGGATAACCAACAAGGACCTACGGTATAGCACATGGAACTCTGCTCAGGGTTACGTGCCAGCCTGGCTGGGAGGGGTTTGGGGGAGAACGGATCCATGTGTACGTATGGCTGAGTCCCTTCAACGTTCACCTGAAGCTACCACAACATTGTTCATCGACTATACCGCATTACAGAATGGTTTGATGTTAAAAAATAAAATTAAAATTAAAAAAAGAAAAGAAGTACTCCTGACACACACACAGCCCCAGAGGAGGCTTGCTTGTCTGACCCCTGCAAGTACTGTGGGTTTAGGGAGCATCACCCAGGGGACAAGCTGGGGGGCTCCATCCCGGGCAGGACAGGCTTGTTGGGGGAACATGGAGAGGGTTAGGGAAGATGGTAGGGGCAAGAAAAATAGGAGGGTCTAGAAGGCAGAAGGGACAGAAAGGGTCAAGACCCTGCTGCTCTGAGAGAGCCAGCCCTGGGAAGGAAGGCCAGCGAGCCCAGGACTGGACCTGCTGCCAGGGGCTGGGGACCAGGGGCTTCCGAACAGGGAGGGGCTGCGGCCAGGCTGACCCTGGTAACATGGGGTTGGAGACCCAGTTTACCCGTAACCGGGATTCTTCCTCTGCAGGGGGCCCATGGCGGGGAGAGGGGTGGGAACCCCAGAGCAGGAGGCCTGGGGACACAGGGACCAAAGCCAGGAAGCTCTCCAAGGCCCCCTCAGAACCGTCCCTCTCCGGGGCTCCCCGCCCCACCATCTGCCTGCCGCCTCGCTCCCTGGTTCCCAGGCTGCCTGGTGCTGGTGGGACTGAAAGGAGCAGTGATGGGAGGAGGCCCTGTCCTGGCACTTGTCTGCCCACAGCCCTCCAGCCTGGAGCCTACAGGCCCGCCGCAGGGGCCTCGGAACAGAGGGCCGCCCTCCTCCGCCTCCCCGCCCGTGCCCTCTCCCCACCTCCCTCCTCCTCTCCGCTCTTCCCGCTCCGGGCCCCTTCTTCACCCCACCTCCTGCCCCACCACACTCCACCTACCCGCCCTCTAAGGGGGCTAAGCTGAATCTTGCAAATGGAAGCCTGAGATTTTCAGCCTAAAGTGTCACTTCAGAGACTGAGCACCAGGCTTCCCTGGCAGTCCAGTGTAAGAATCCGCCTTGCAATGCAGAGGACACCGGTTCAATCCCAGGCGCACGTGCTGCGGGTGACTAAGCCCGAACACCACAAATACTGAGCCCACGTGCCCTAGAGCCTGCGCTCTGCAAGAAGCCCTGCAGTGAGAAGCCCACGCACCGCAACTAGAGAAAAGCCTCTGTGCAGCAGCAAAGACCCAGTGCAGCCAAAAATAAATAAACAAATATACAGCCACGTGGAGGGAAGAAATGCCCCCAGGACAGACTCTCCCTCTCCCTTCCGTCTTTGCCCCCTGCAAAAGTTGATGCAACTGAACTTCTGATTTATATGCAATTTAATTTCTTTCTGAACTCAGTGTTATCACCTGCATTCTCAAGCTCTGGTGCTCACTGAACACCCCGTGCCATACGGAGCAATCCCAGGAACACATTTTGAAAACCTGTGGATGATTAAGTATTCTCAAACTCGGATAACATCAGAAGCACCAGGGGGACTTCCCTGGCGGTCCTAAGACTCTGAGCTTCTGATGCAGGGGGCTTGGGCTTAATCCCTGGTGGGGGAACTAAGCTCCTGCCTGCCACTGGGGGTGTGGCCAAAAAAAAGGATAACCAGGTAACTTCATAAAAAAAAAAAAAAAGTAAGGGGCTCAGTGAAAAATCACTGAGTTGTGTCAGACTCTTCAAGACCCCACGAACTGTGATCCACCAGGCTCCTCTGTCCATGGGATTCTCCAGGCAAGAATACTGGAGTGGGCAGCCATTCCCTTCTCCAGGGGATCTTCCCGACCCAGAGATTAAACCCCAGTCTCCTGCGCTGCAGGCAGAGTCTTGATTGTCTGAGTCACCTGGGAAGCCCTTCAATATGCCCGGCCTGCAGCTCGTGCGGAAGCCCAGGACAGCCGGAGGAGCTCCTGGCTCAGCAGTGCCCAGAGTCTTGTGTGCAGCCCAGCAGCTGGCACAGTCAGAGCTTCGCGCGCGCTCCCGGTTGCCAAGCTACAAATCTCCAGAACCCCCCTTCCCAGGCGTCCTGCCACGTGGGGACACCGCTCAACGTACCGTGGAATCTGTGGCTGCAGGACTCAGTCAGCAGCGGCCCCCGCTGCTGCTTTTCGGGTCTGCACCGTGGTGGTGCTTGGTCCTTGTTGCCCACTGACGTCGCAGGAGCAGGCTATCAGAGGCCCCACCACCACCTGGCCTCCCAAAGACCCGGAGGCCCACGAGCTGGGCGCCTGAGCAGGGAGAGAGCAGCTCGGGGCCTTATTTACTTCATCTGTAACCTGGGGCGATGCCTGTTCCTTGCCGGGTTGTTGTGAGGAATAGAGCTAGCTTGGTGCCGGCAGGAGATGGGTGCTCAATAAACGTAATGCAGAGAATTTGAATGAAGTAACATCTCAGAGCAAGTGGTACAGCAACGACAGAGGACTGAGGGGGCGCATTTCCAGGGAGTACTCATGTTAAAGCACGTCGTACAACCCAAAGGCAACCCCCTCGAAACATGAAAGTTAAGGTAAATATTGCATCCTGCACTGCAAAACACATTTTAAGTTTGGCCTAAAAACAAGCAAACAAACAAAAAACCCTATAGATTGCTTCCTGTGATATCACAGACATCAGAGCCACTCACAGTTTCTCGGAGTCCCAGTGTTCTTTTAGGGTCCTGGCTCCAAGTCCACGTGACGGCAAAGGTAGCGCAAACCTAGGCATGCTCATCGCTGACGCCAGGCCCATCTCCTCTGGACCGGAAGGTATAGGGATGCTGTGGACAACCGGCCCAAGGACCCGGACGTGCGGATGGAGGCCGCGAGGTGGACTCTGACCAGTTCACAGCGTTGGCAGCTGTGCTTCGGACGGCTGGTCCCAGGCACTTTGAATAGGGAGAATTCAAAAGATGCCCTGCAGATCCAGATTCCTGAAGGGTGACCAGGCAGGATCAAGCAGTGGGCCCCGGCTACCGGAAAGCCCTTGTTAATTATTATTTCCCTGGGCTGAGCCCTATGATGGCTCTCTGATTAATAAAATCCTCATGAAATGGCACTGGTCTCAGAGAAACTGATGGTTTCCTTAAACCTCAGTGTTACGGAAAGCACACTGACTGAAACCGCCCACCCTGGCCAGGCACCGTAGTAACCATTTGCATGAGTTGTTTTACAACAGGAGCTCCTGGTAAGGAACAGGGAACTAATAAGCCGCCATCAACCAGGAGAGTTCGGGGAAAGGTCAAAAGGAGACATCACGTGTTCAGCCACCTCCCAGAATCCTCCTCTCTGGCATCCATCTTGGCTGAACAAGTCGTGCACCACCAGGAAGTCCTCTGAGTCAGAATGATTGGCTAAAGACAACCCGGAACCTAATCCCATCACTATAAACCCTGAGACCTCGAGCCACGTGGCAGACCTGTTCTCCTGGGTTCCCTTACCCTGCTGCTCTCCACCCGGGTGCCCCTTCCCAATAAAGTCTCTTGCTTTGTCAGCACATGTGTCTCCTTAGACAATTCATTTCCGAGTGTTACACAAAAGCCCAGATTCGGGCCCTGGAAGGGGTCCCCCTTCCTGCAACATCAGCACCACCCCCAACACATACACACAGCAAAGAATCCTCTGATTTGTCACATAATGCTCCCTGCCTGCCCAGCAGAGAGACAGAGATACAAACAACACAGAATCCACTCACAGGTCATTTCCCGAGCGCCCACCATGTGCCAGCCTGATGACGTAGGTACAGTCCCTGCTTTTGCTGATTCATCGGCACAGAATGCCCACCGCCCTGTACTGGACCCAAGGGAAGCGCATGGAACCTGAGTGCATCCATGTAGTCAGTCAGTCAGGTAGCCAGTCATCAAACCCTGACCCCTGCATCTCTCCAAACACGTTTTTTTCAAGTAACATATTCTTGGTACAATTGATATTTCTCCCGGCAATCTTGATTCCAGCTTGTGCTTCTTCCAGCCCAGCGTTCCTCATGATGTACTCTGCATATAAGTTAAATAATCAGGGTGACAATATACAACCTTGACGTACTCCTTTTCCTATTTGGAACCAGTCTGTTGTTCCATGTACAGTTCTGACTGTTGCTTCCTGACCTGCATACAGGTTTCTCAAGAGGCAGGTCATGTGGTCTGGTATTCCCATCTCTTTCAGAATTTTCCACAGTTTCTTGTGATCCACACAGTCAAAGGCTTTGGCATAGTCAATGAAGCAAAAATAGATATTTTTCTGAAACTCTCTTGCTTTCTCCATGATCCAGCGGATGTTGGCAATTTGATCTTATGCAGATGACACTACCCTTATGGCAGAAAGTGAAGAGGAACTCAAAAGCCTCTTGATGAAAGTGAAAGAGGAGAGTGAAAAGTTTGGCTTGAAGCCCAACATTCAGAAAACAAAGATCATGGCATCTGGTCCCATCACTTCATGGAAAATAGATGGAAAAACAGTGGAAACAGTGTCAGACTTTATTTTTGGGGGCTCCAAAATCACTGCAGATGGTGATTGCAGCCATGAAATTAAAAGACGCTTACTCCTTGGAAGGAAAGTTATGACCAACCTTGGTAGTATATTAAAAAGCAGAGACATTACTTTGCCAACCAAGGTCCGTCTAGTCAAGGCTATGGTTTTTCCCGTGGTCATGTATGGATGTGAGAGTTGGACTGTGAAGAAAGCTGATCGCCGAAGAATTGATGCTTTTGAACTGTGGTGTTGGAGAAGACTCTTGAGAGTCCCTTGGACTGTAAGGAGATCCAACCAGTCCATTCTAAAGGAGATCAATCCTGGATGTTCATTGGAAGGACTGATGCTAAAGCTGAAGCTGCAATACTTTGGCCACCTCATGCGAAGAGTTGACTCACTGGAAAAGACTCTGATGCTGGGAAAGGTTGGGGGCAGGAGGAGAAGGGGACGACAGAGAATGAGATGGCTGGATGGCATCACCGACTCTGTGGACATGAGTTTGAGTGAACTCCGGGAGTTGGTGATGGACAGGAAGGCCTGGCGTGCTGTGATTCATGGGGTCGCGGAGAGTCGGACACTACTGAGCGACTGACCTGACCTGACCTGATTCTTGGTACAATATTTTTTTTGCCACCAAAACCATAAAACACAATATGTATGTGTGTGCTCAGTCGTGTCTGCATCTTTGTGACCCCACAGACTGTAGCCCACCAGGCTCCTCTGTCTATGGAATTCCCCAGGCAAGAATACCAGAGTGGGTTGCCATTTCCTCCTCCAGGGGAGCTTCCACAGTAACAAAGAAATGAAGAAATGAATAAAAAATGAGGATCAGAATCACCAGCGAAAAACTGCCCAGATAGTTGCCTTTACAATTTTATGAAACTGTCTTTAGAAAGTAACCCATGATGCAAGTGAGCTTTGGGGTCAATAATTTACCCTGGTTTTGAGATTCCTTTTTTTTTTTTCTTTTAAATACCCAGCAGTTGAAGTCTATTCTTAATGTTTGAAGACATATTCACCATAGCAGAGCTGATCATCACCAAGAGATCCTGGACTTGGTGGTGAACTGGTTAAATCTGAGGCTTCGGTTGATCCCTCGATCGGGAATGGATGGCCCCTGTTGTTGTTACCTATTTATTTACCCTGGCTGTATCAGGTCTTAGTTGCAGCATACAGGATCTTTGGTTGAGGTGTGTGCAGACTCAGTAGTTGCGCTGTGGGCTTAGTTGCCCTGAAGCATGTGTGATTTTAGTTTCCCAGCAAGGAATCAAACCCACATCCCAAGCAGTGGGTTAATCTAGGAAATGAATGGTGGCTGCTTGTTTTCCTAAGCTCGATGGTGGAGAAATATCTGATTTGGGTTAAATATTTTTTTAATCTGTTAGAAACCCAAATGTCCATCTACAGATAAATAAATAAGCAAAATGGTCTGCTCACATGATGGACTGTTACTCAGCCTTCAGAAGGAAGAAATCCTAAAACATGCAGCAAACTGAATGAAGCCTGAAGACATTATTCTAAGTGAAACAAGCCAGTCATGAAAAAGACAAATTCTGTGTAATTCCACTTACATGAGGTCCCTAGAGTCATCAAATCCACAGAGACATAAAGTAGGGTGGTAGGGGCCAGGGGCGGGAGTGATGTTGTCTAATGGGTTTGATGCATCCGTTTTGCAAGATGAAAAGTTTTGGAGATTGATTGCATGATGATATGAATACATGTAACAATACTGAACTGCATGTACTCTTCGAAATGGTTAAGATGGTAAATTTTTTTTTATCACAATAAAAAATTTTCCTTTGACCCAGTAGTCTAAGGTTAAAAATGGAATTCATTTCTGGGAAATTATCTGAGCACAAACAGATGATGATAACAACCTGGAATTATAAATGGAAGCCTCCAAACCTGCAATTTGTAATCTCACCAGTGGGGTAGATGCACAGCCCAGGACCCTTCTCCCCACTGGGACTCCAAATTGCTGTTACTTGGGACTTCCTAGCACTATTCAAGTCTGAATATAGGAACTGGCCCAATTTAGGGCTGTATATACACTATCACTTCTCTCTGTTGTTTCAAATCTAAAATGAAAGTAAAACTTTTGGCAAAACAACTGAGTTGGAGGAAGTCTAAGGCATTGCTCTCCTTCACAGCTTCCTCACCCAGAAACAGCTAATTATAATTGTTACAAGGCAGTTCATGGAGATATTTGATGCCAAATGTTTTGGAGTTGGACAAATCCAGAACTGGTTCCTAGTTCCTCCAATTACTTGCTCGGTTGACCAATTACTTGGACAAGTGGTTAACCTGAACACACCTCTCTGGATCTGAATGTCCACCTATTACCCGAAGGTGGGCATGAGGCACATGATCCTTAGTAATCATAGAATGATCCGCATGGTTCGTAACAATCGTATGGCATAATTTATTCAAGATTTTACACCACCTGTCTTGATGTGATTGTTAATAGTCTAAGAGAGAGAAAAGTCATGTTGCAGAGCAGGAGACGATATCTTCAACAGATCTATTTCCGCAAATGTCGTTGCTGTTGTTTAGTCGCTAGGTCATGTCTTACTCTTTGCCACCCCACGGACTGTAGCCCGCCAGACTCCTCTGTCCATGGCATTTCCCAGGTAAGGATATTGGAATGGGTTGCCATTTCGTTCTCCAGGGAATATTCCCGACCCAGGGATCCTTCCCGACCCAGGGATCAAACCCACGTCTCCTGCATCGACAGGAAGATTCTTTACCACTGAGCCACCAGGAAAACCATATATTCAAGCTGTATTGAGAATTTCTACAGATCAATGAGAAAAAGAAAAATCAATTTTTAAAAGGTGGGAAGACTTGAACTGGCACTTCACGAAAGGGAATATCCAAATAGCCAATAAGTGTTTTAAAAGGTGGGCTTCCCAGGTAGCCCTAGTAGTAAAGAACATACGTGCCAATGAAGGAGGCATAAAAGATGCAGGTTTGATCCCAGGGTCACGAAGATCCCCTGGAGGAGGGCATGGCAACCCACTCAAGTATTCTTGCCTAGAGAATTCCATGGACAGAAGAGCCTGGCAGGCTACAGTCCCTAAGGTAGCAAAGAGCTGGACATGACTGAAGCAACTTAGCACACAGGCATGAATGTAAAAAGGTGCTCAACGTCATGATTCAACAGGGAAATGCAAATTAAAATCACAATGAGATAGTGCAATGTGTCCACTAGAATGGATAAATGTAAAATGTTGACAATTCCAAGTCAGTCATGGAAGTGGACGTGGGTTGGATAAGAATTTCCAGACACAGAGTATTGCAGAAAGGAATGATTTCATTAAGACTAAAGAGCAGAGATACCGTGGGCACTGCAGGCATTGTGGGCGAACACCTCCTGACAGGCCAGGAAGAGTCAATGCTTTTTGTAGATCAGTAGAACTGAACTGAACTGAGACAATTTTTAGCCTGAAAACAAAACAAAACAAAAAAAATCCTGCTGGAAAGTTGGCATTAGGTGATTGGTTAGGGCACTATAGGGTAAGTACCAGGGTGGGCATTTTTGCCTAGTTTGGGGTCAGGAGGTCTGTTGGTGATGATCATGGTGTGGAGGGTGGGCAGGGTGCTTTTGGCAATGGTTACAGTCCATTTTGGAGGAGTCCTTGGTTCTGGGCCTCGCACCTGTGGTCTTGGTGAGGATTCCACACTGGGGAAGATGTGGAGCATCTGAGACACTCACACTTTGCCACACAGCATGTGGGATCTAGTTCCCCAACCAGGGATTAAACCCGTGCCCCCTGCCTTGGAAGCACGGAGTTTTAACCACTGGACCACCAGGCAAGTACCCAGGAATGCTCATGCACTCTTGATGGGTGTCTTAGTCTGCTCAGACTACAAAACACCACAGCCTAAATCACAGGCTTTCCCCCTTCACAGTTCTGGAGCTAGACGTCCATGATCTACGTGCCAGCATATTCAGCTTCTGGCGAGTTCTCTCTTCCTGGCTTGCAGACGGCCACACTCTTGCTCACATGACCTTTTGTGCATGCCCAGGCGGGGATGGGATGGGAAGAGAGAGAGCAGTGAGCTCAGGTGACTCTTCTTCAGTTCAGTTCAGTCGCTCAGTCGTGTCCGACTCTCCGCGACCCCATGAATCACAGCACGCCAGGCCTCCCTGTCCATCACCAACTCCCGGAGTACACTCAAACTCATGTCCACAGAGTTGGTGATGCCATCCAGCCATCTCATTCTCTGTCGTCCCCTTCTCCTCCCGCCCCCAACCTTTCCCAGCATCAGAGTCTTTTCCAGTGAGTCAACTCGTCTCATGAGGTGGCCAAAGTATTGGAGTTTCAGCTTTAGCATCAGTCCCTCCAATGAACATCCAGGATTGATCTCCTTTAGAATGGACTGGTTGGATCTCCTTGCAGTATAAGGGACTCTCAAGAGTCTTCTCCAACACCACAGTTCAAAAGCATCGATTCTTCGGCGATCAGCTTTCTTCACAGTCCAACTCTCACATCCATACATGACCACGGGAAAAACCATTGCCTTGACTAGACGGACCTTGGTCGGCAAAGTAATGTCTCTGCTTTTTAATATACTATCTAGGTTGGTCATAACTTTCTTTCCAAGGAGCAAGCGTCTTTTAATTTCATGGCTGCAATCAGCATCTGCAGTGATTTTGGAGCCCAAAAAAACAAAGTCTGATACTGTTTCCACTGTTTTTCCATCTATTTCCCATGAAGTGATGGGACCAGATGCCATGATCTTTGTTTTCTGAATGTTGAGCTTCAAGCCAACCTTTTCACTCTCCTCTTTCACTTTCATCAAGAGGCTTTTGAGTTCCTCTTCACTTTCTGCCATAAGGGTAGTGTCATCTGCATATCTGAGGTTATTGATATTTCTCCCAGCAATCTTGATTCCAGCTTGTGCTTCTTCCAGCCCAGCGTTCCTCATGATGTACTCTGCATATAAGTTAAATAAGCAAGGTGACAATATACAACCTTGACGTACACCTTTTCCTATTTGGAACCAGTCTGTTGTGCCATGACCGGTTCTAACTGTTGCTTCCTGACCTGCATACAGGTTTCTCAAGAGGCAGGTCAGGTGGTCTGGGATTCCCATCTCTTTCAGAATGTTCCACAGTTTATTGTGATCCACACAGTCAAAGGCTTTGGCATAGTCAATGAAGCAGAAATAGATGTTTTTCTGAAACTCTCTTGCTTTCTCCATGATCCAGCGGATGTTGGCAATTTGATCTCTGGTGCCTCTGCCTTTTCTAAAACCTGCTTGAACATCTGGGAGTTCACGGTTTACATAGTGCTGAAGCCTGGCTTGGAGAATTTTGAGCATGACTTTACTAGCGTGTGAGATGAGTGCAATTGTGCGGTAGTTTGAGCATTCTTTGGCATTGCCTTTCTTTGGGATTGGAATGAAGACTGACCTCTTCCAGTCCTGTGGCCACTGCTGAGTTTTCCAAATCTGCTGGCATATTGAGTGCAGCACTTTCACAGCATCATCTTTCAAGACTTGAAATAGCTCAACTGGAATTCCATCACCTCCACTAGCTTTGTTCGTTGTGATGCTTTCTAAGCCCCACTTGACTTCACATTCCAAGATGTCTGGCTCTAGGTCAGTGATCACATTATCGTGACTATCTTGGTCGTGAAGATCTTTTTTGTACAGTTCTTCTGTGTATTCCTGCCACCTCTTCTTAATATCTTCTGCTTCTGTTAGGTCCATACCATTTCTGTCCTTTATCGAGCCCATCTTTGCATGAAAAGTTCCCTTGGAATCTCTAATTTTCTTGAAGAGCTCTCTTGTTTTTCCTATTCTGTTGTTTTCCTCTATTTCTTTGCATTGATCACTGAGGAAGGCTTTCTTATCTCTCCTTGCTATTCTTTGGAACTCTGCATTCAGATGCTTATATCTTTCCTTTTCTCCTTTGCTTTTCGCCTCTCTTCTTTTTACAGCTATTTGTAAGGCCTCCTCAGACAGCCATTTCGCTCTTTTGCATTTCTTTTCCATGGGGATGGTCTTGGTCCCTGTCCACTAATCCTATCAGATCAGCACTCCATTCTTACGACCTCATTTAACCTTAATCACTTCCTTACTCCAAATACAGCCACACTGAGTGCTAGGGCTTCGACATATGATTTGGGGGAAATGCATATTCAGTCCAGTCCATAAATATGAATGTAAATTGCTACAACTTTGGAAAATTATTTGGCAGTGACTACAGATCGGCGGAAACAGTGTCAGACTTTATTTCTTTGGGCTCCAAAATCACTGCAGATGCTGATTGCAGCCAGGAAATTAAAAGACGCTTATTACTTGGAAGGAAAGTTATGACCAACCTAGACAGCATATTGAAAAGCAGAGACATTACTTTGCCAACAAAGGTCCATCTAGTCAAGGCTATGGTTTTTTCCGTGGTCATGTATGGATGTAAGAGTTGGACTGTGAAGAAAGCTAATCACCGAAGAATTGATGCTTTTGAACTGTGGTGCTGGAGAAGACTCTTGAGAGTCCCTTGGACTGCAAGGAGATCCAACTAGTCCATTCTAAAGGAGATCAATCCTGGGTGTTCATTGGAAGGACTGATGCTAAAGCTGAAACTCCAATACTTTGGCCACCTCATGCGACAAGTTGACTCACTGGAAAAGAGTCTGATGCTAGGAGGGATTGGGGGCGGGAGGAAACGGGGACAACAGAGAATGAGATGGCTGGATGGCATCACCGACTCGATGGACATGAGTTTGAGTGAACTCCGGGAGTTGGTGATGGACAGGGAGGCCCGGCATGCTGTGATTCATGGGGTCGCGGAGAGTCGGACACTACTGAGCGACTGAACTGAACTGAACTGAACAGATCGGCTAAAGAAGCTGCCTGCCAATGCTGGAGCTGAGGGTCCAATCCCTGGGTCAGGAAGATCCCCTGGAGAAGGAAATGGCAACCCACTCAAGTATTCTTGCCTGAGAAATCCCATGGACAGAGAAGCCTGGTGGGCTACAGTTCGTGGGATCACAAAAGAGTCACAGATGACTTAGCAACTAAGCAACAACAACTAAGTCGAAACATATGCCAAGCCTGTGACCTAGCAGATTTGACGCTTTGGTTAACATTCAAGAGATTTTGAGCGCATGCGTCCACAAAAGGATATATAGAAGAATATTCATAGCTGCTTTATGATAATTTCCCTAAAGCTAAAACAACATAAATGTTCATAGGTAAGAGAATAAATAAATAAAACAAATTGTAGTATACTCCTTCAATGGTAGGTTAACCATCTATTGCTGTAACAGATTACCCCCAAAGCTAGCAGCTGAAAACAACAGATATTTATTATCTCACATAGTTTCAGCTCAGGACATTTAATTAGGCTGCAGTCAAGGTGTCAGTTAGGTCTGAAGCCATCGCTGGGCTTGAATGGGACTGGAGGATCCACTTCCAAGATGGCTGACTCCTGCTGTTATTGGAAGGAGGCTGTTTTTTGCTGACTGTTGGTAAAAGACCTGTTTCTTGCTATGTAGATTTCTTCACAGATATCCACAAGAAGTAAGAGCAAGTGATTTGAGAGTAAGAGATAATGAGACAAGCTGGGGCCCGAGACCATTTGCTGCAGAGTTTGCACCTGGACAAATGGTCTCCTCCAGCAACAAAATATGAAAAAACCATTTGTTGCTATTGTTTAGTTGCCAAGTCATGTCCAACACTTTGTGACCCCATAGACTGCTGAACGCCAGACTTTCGTGTCCTTCACCTCCTCCCAGAGTTTGCTCAAATTCATGTCCATTGAATTGGTGATCTCCATCTCATCCTCTCCCACCCATTTGTCCCTTTCTATAAAGAACTAAAAATAACTGTGTACATGAGCAGCTGGAGCACATGATGCACAACAAGATACAAAAAGACTCAAAACCCAACTCCACTTTTGAAGAACTGGTAGCAAACACAGGGTGTCAAGAGCAAAAGCAGGGCATGCCCCCGGCACACAGCACCACTAAGGGGGTGGGCAAACTACCTAAGCCACCCCCTGGCCCAACAACCTTCTAAAGACCCTATTGTCTGATATCGAGGCTCTGAGAGGCACACAATGAACCTCTTTAAAACAGTGTTTTTCTGGCTGAACAGTACATTGAGTGGCCATCTTTTATTTTTCTGAGATTTTTTTTTTAAGATTTTATATCATTTGCCTCTCTGTTTTCTAAGTTTTCTCCATTCAACACATGATGATTGAGCAACTGGAAAATGGGGGAAATTTTTTTTAGAGAAAGATGATGTTTTCTTATTTAACAATAAATTGGGCAACAAAAGGGGAGGGTGTTTGATCAAATACAATTACTTTCAGGTCAGGACAGAAAAAAACATTTAAATATCATTTGGGCCACTATGTCTATTTGGGCCACTACCCTCTTTAGTGTGCACCGTGCCTCTGCATTGCGTATTAACCAGATTCCCTCAGAAGACACAGGAGTGCTGCTTGCAAGAAAAAAAAAAAAGTATTTTTTTCCTGTCACAAGCAAGGTGACTCTTTAGGAAAAGACATTCTTTCTCAATACTGTGAGGGGTCAGGATAACCCACAGCTTGCCTTGCACGCGCAGATCTGGACCATGTAAACTGTAAGCAGGTTACTCTGGTGTGTAATCCTTTGTCTCAAAACTAAGTCATTGCGCTTCTATCTCTTACGAGGGGAACAGTCCTCAGAGCTTTCTGAAAGACTGTCTCCCAGGTTATAATATAATCCTTGGGTTGGCTTGAATAAAATTTCCCATTTCTTTCTTTGGTTAACTATGGATTAAGAGCTATTTTACAGTCTCAACTCCCTTTTTTTTCCCCTGGCACTACCCTTGAGGCAGGAAGTAGATGGTCCCCCCAGAGTAAAGCGACTGGAGATTCAGTCCGTGTTGATCGAAACTCCAAGACAAGAATAGCATGAGAAGGGATGAGACAGGAGAAGGCTGGGCCCTATCTAAACCACATAGTTCTCATTCCCAAAGTCAGGAGACCTCTTCAGCCACACACGAGCAGAAAGGTTCCTTGGAGGCCAAAAGGGAGTGATGCTAGCTGAGGCTCCACCCATACAGCTCTTCGGTGGAATACATCTTGGCTAAGAGATGCGTGTGCACACGTGGGAGGATCCTGAGATACACCAAATATGGACTGTGAACCAGGCAAATCAAAATGACTGGCCAAAGGAAACCCAGAGGAAATACCCCATGAAACTAATTCAAACTTCCATGAGGGCTCGACTCAGCAACTCTCTCTCTGAGTGCACTCCTGTCTATCCACACATACATTCTCTCTCATCCTCATAAATACTTGTTGCACTACTTTTCATCTTTGTATGAATTCTTGTCTGCAAAGCCGAAGGGCCAGGGCCCTCATCACTGACACTGGTCTAGTGGCTAGGATCTGGGGCTCTCACCCAAGTCCTGATTCAAGACGTTGCACGCTGAGGCCACCCAAGATCACCCTGGATGTGATCTTTTTTAATAAAGCCATTCTTAAACTTTGCTTCTTTATTTTGGCTTCCCTGATAGCTCAGCTGGTAAAGAATCCACCTACAATGCAGGAGACCTGGGTTTGATCCCCAGGTTGGGCAGATCCCCTGGAGAAGGGAAAGGCTACCCACTCCAGTATTCTGGCCTGGAGAATTCCATAGACTGTGTAGTCCATGGGGTCGCAAAGCATCGGACAGCGACTTTCACTTTTCTTTATTTTAGCCGTTTGGAAATGCTGAAAATTTTCAAAGACACCAAAATAGCAAGGTTTGGGACTTTCCTGGCAGTCCAGTGGTTAGGTCTCTGCCATTCCATTGCAGGAGGCATCAGTTCGATCCCTGGTCAGGGGACTAAAATCCCGCCAGTCTCACAGCCAAAAAAATAAAATGCAAGGTTGAACAGACCTTCATTTTGCTTATCTGACTTCTCTTTCATTTTACTATAAACTGCAAGAAGAAGCTAGGTAAATAATGGGGAAGACTGTCATGGTTCCTGGACATGTTCTGTATCTTGACCTGGATGGAGGTTACATGGCTATACGGATATGTAAAAACTAGTCAGTGTGTACACTTAATAAGATGTACAAACTTTATTGTACTCCTGTTACACATCTTTTTAAATGTGTATATCTTTAAAGATTCTTTTAATATTTTTAAGATTTTTTTTAAAAATTTTTAGAGATTTAAAAAATCTTTTTTAATTGGAGGCCAAAGGGGAGTGAAGCTAACTGATGCTCTACCCATACGGCTCTTCGGTGGAGAGTCTTTTTTTTTTTTTAAGATTTCTGAGCGTCAGCACCTGCGAGCAGAGACCGCAGTGCGCGTGCACGCCCCTTCTACCGCTGGAAGCCGAGTTGTGTGCGCATGCGCGGGCCAGTGGCGGGTCCCCCAGAAAGGGCCGGTGTACGTGAGGGTACGTGCTCGCGCCGAGGCCGGAAGTAGTGCCGCGCGTGCGCAGGTGCAAGCGCGCGCAAAGCCCGGAAGTGGGACTGTCTAGCCCGGCAGCTGCGGGCTATGGAGGGTTTGCCGCCGGGTTGCGGGCCGGTTGGTGAGGAGCCGGCCGAGGAGGCCGAGGCCCAGCTGGCGGCCTGGAGCGGGGACAGCGGCAATGTGTCGCAGAGCCACAGCAGCGCCTCGGGGCCGTGGGAGGACGAGGGCGCGGAGGCGGGCGCGCCGAGCCGGGACCCGCCGCTGCTGCGCCGCGCCGCCGCGGGCTACGCCTCCTGCCTGCTGCCCGGCGCGCGGCCGCGGCCCGAGATCGAGGCGCTGGACGCGAGCCTGGAGGACCTGCTCACCAGGGTGGACGAGTTTGTGGGCATGCTGGACATGCTGCGCGGCGACTCCTCGCACGTTGTCGGCGAGGGCGTGCCGCTCATCTACGCCAAGGCCTCCGAGATGCGGCGGGTCTACAGCAAGATCGACCGGCTGGAGGCCTTCGTGGGCATGGTCAGCGCCAGTGTAGCCAGGCTGGAGGAGCAGGTCGCCAGGGCGGAGGCCGAACTGGGGGCGTTCCCCAGTACGTTCAGGAAATTGCTGCACACGATTAACGTGCCCTCCTTTTTCCACAAGGCGCCCTCCGGCAGGCCCCAGCTGACCCGCTACGAACCCCCCGTCGTCTTTCGGACGGAAGACCACTTTCCCTGTTGCAGCGAAAGACCTCAGGTCTGAGACTGCCGGACAGCGCTGCAGGAGGACAGGTCTGAAATTATCTCGACTGTTAATCGGATCAGTTGAAATTCCTGTTACCGGACACCTCTGATGTTGGGAGTATGGAATTGTAAACTTTGTTTTTTGCACACTTGATTGCTCACTCTCCTCATCATTTCACGTGGAATGTATGGTTTTCTATGTCTTCCAGTTCAGACTTGAAACAAGAAAGCTGCTTGGTGGGGGAATCCCGGAAGCAAAATGTATGAACTTACCTGCACACTGTGGCAGAACTGTTATTTTTAGGCATTTTACAGCTCAACTAACAGTATTACCTTGTCAATATTTGTATACTTGCAATACTCTTAGGCAAACTACTGAGCCCTTAAAGCCTTGTTGATTGGAGCCTAACAACTTATTGACCAGAGACGTATTCATACGTCTTTTTTACCCAAACTATTGCCTGGAGACATTTCGATATTCTCTTATAGAACAAATCAACGGCCACAGCTGTTACTTTCTGCAAACATCTCCCAATCAATAAAGTGCTGATAGTGATTTAGATTTCTATAACATACTTTAGGGTAGATGGTAAATTATTTTAAATTATATCAAACTTTCCACATGATGGATTGTAAACCAAAGGAAATTATACAATTTTTGAGAAAATGTTTTTATTGCAACTCATTCTGAAGTTGTGTTTGAAAGTGTAACTCCAGACTTAATTTGTCCATAGCTAACATGTCCATATATGATTACCGACGTTTGGTTTGTAATTTTAAAATTAATAAAAAGTTTAAATTTTGTTGGAAAAGCTTTCTGTCTGAAAAGGACTTTACATGTTTGCTGTGTGTTCGAAGGTAGACATGTTATATATGTAATTTTAGGAGTGGGATAAAGTTCACAGCTTTAGATATTTCTTTCTCCTCAAAATGAATATTTAAATCATTTGTGTGATGGTACGACTGGTACTAGGATTTTGTTCTTTAGCCCTGAGGACCTGGAATCTTAAACATCCCTTGAAGGGACAGTAGGCTAATCTGTTTTATAGGGTGGTCCTCCTAGCTGCTTGTTCAGTCTCTAACTTGTGTGCGACTCTTTTTGCGACCCCATGGACTAGGCTGCCAGGCTCCTCTGTCCATGGGATTTCCCTGGCAGGAATACTGGAGTGGGTTGCCTTTTCCTTCTCTAGGGATCTTCCTGCCCAGGGGTCTAACCTGTGTCTCCTGCATTGGCAGGCGGGTTCTTTACCACTGAGCCACCTGGGAGACCCAGTCCTCCTAGGCAATAGTCCTCAAATAAGCATACACCTTGGTTGCTTTTGTGTGGTTTATCATAGATGTTTAAGGTTTGTAAAGTAGATATATTCTCGGCTGTGTATTATGAGAAATTGACCGTGTAATCTTTAACTGCGGCTTTCATGGACCTTCTCTGTCACATATTTACATTTTTTATTCAGGTAGTTCACGAATTACAAACTGAATTTAGAAGTGGAAAAGAACAAGTAACCGACATATAGTGATTGGTGACTCGGGTGCCTCCTTAAGTTAAGTAGTGTAGGCTTCCCAGGTGGCGCTAGTGGTATAGAACTCACCTGCCCATGCAGGAGATGTTAGGAGATACGGGTTGAATCCCTGGGTCGGAGGAAAATGGCAACCCACTCCAGTATTCTTCCCTGGAGAATCCCATGGACAGAGGAGCCTGGTGGGCTACAGTCCAGGAGGTCATGCAGAGTTGGACGTGCCTGAAGCGACTTAGCACTGCACATGTGGCAAATTCACTGAATAAGCTTCCTTACATACCTATTACTAAAATATTTTTGGTTTGTGCTTAATATTTTAAGAGTAGTTAGTAATTAAGACAAATTATGACAACTTATAATAATTTTGTGTCTCTTTGGCCACACCTCGCAGGTTTCAGGTTCCTAGTTCCCTGACCAGGGATTGAAGTTAAGCCCTCCACAGTGGAAAGGGTGGTATCCTAACCCCTGGACCACCAGGAATTCTCAAAAAGTCCTGGTTTGGGAGATAATTTACATCATCATCTGTGGACCTTATCCCTAAAGGGTTCTGAAATCCTCTTAGTCATTTGGTGGTGGTTCTGAGGTTTCTGCGTAGAGGATACATTTGGAATGGGGACTTGAAGCCGGTTTGCAGAGAGCAAGACAGCTATTAGACCAAGCTTTTGCGTCTTCAGAATGGAGGTTGGGGAGCCGGACACGCCCTGCCCTGTTGGGCACTGTCATCTTCAAACCTCCTGGTTCCCTCCTCTCCCCACTCCCGTCACCCCGACCATCTGGAGAGTTACCAGGGCCCTCCTGAATCTTGTAAATCTGATCTTTCTCCCTCTTCCTAAGTCAGTAACACGTTGGGAGAGAGGCCCCACTGTCACTCCTGTGTGACCCCTGCAGACTATGTCTGCTGCTGGGGTCTAGAGCTCCCTTACTTTCTACAAGAATAATCAGGGTTTGGGATGGGGTCTAATAAAGGTTGAAGGGAGCACCCCACCAGTCACCCTGGAGTCAATTAACTTGTTCTTCATTCCCACACTCGAGAGCACAGGAACCACTCGGCATGTCCGGAGCGCCTGGGATGTCATCTCATCCACCCCAGGACAGCCTCGGGCATCATCCAGGAGTCACCCTGGATGCACTCACAGAATCGGGTGCCAATAATTCACACATACCAAGTTCTCACGTGAGAAATGAGGCAGTAAGCACCTTGTCGCTAATCCTCCAAGCCAGAACTTCCAGGAATATGAGCCTTGGCCCATGTGGGAGGAGAGGGAGGTCCATCATGAGAGTGTGGGTCCTGGAGTCAGCTTGGTGTGGAGCTGCTGACTGAGCTAGAACAGGGGTCCACAGAGTCCTTAAAGGGCCAGTGAAGAGAATTACAAGCCACGTGGTCTCACAGCTACTCACTCCATCCTTGTGCAAAAACAGTCATGGACAACATGGAAGCAAACATACAAGCTGTGTGTAATAAATACATAAGTAAATAAAACTACTTATAAAGACAGGTATTTCTTGGGCTTGCCTGGTGGCTCAGTGGTAAAGAATCGGCCTAGCACTGCAGGAGACAGGTTCAATCCCAGAGCCGGGAAGATCCCACATGCTTCGGAGCAGCTAAGCCCATGCCCCACAACCACTGAGCCGGCCCCACTCCTGAGCTGTACTCTCCCAGTGCCCAGCACTCAGATACCTGTTGAACGAATGACTCAGATGGCGGAAAGAGCGAACAGCTAGATGGAGACCAGCCCCTCCTTGAGGAATGGGAGGCAGGCCGATACAGTAACTCAACCACATGTTCGCTGGGAAGTCAAGTCAGTCCCCACAGGAGGACTGAGGACCCCAGCGAAAACAAGACTTCCAGGAGCTCAGCAGGCCAGTGGGAGAGAAGGTCAGACGGCAACCTAGGCCAGCCCGTCTCATGGGCTGAGCTTGTCGTATCCGCGCGAGCAATCCTATGGGTCCAAGAAGATGGAATGCTTAACTGTGCCCCAGAGATGCAGGTACAGAACTTTAGGTCTGTCTTTCCAAGGAGACGGCTTCCCTGCTGGCCCAGATGGTAAAGCGTCTGTCTACAATGCGGGAGACCCGGGTTCGATCCCTGGGTCAGGAAGATCCCCTGGAGAAGGCAATGGCAATCCACTTCAGTACTCTTGCCTGGAAAATCCCATGGACAGAGGAGCCTGGTAGGCTACAGACCATGGGGTCGCAAAGAGTCGGACACGACTGAGCAACTTCACTTCACACATCACAATATTAAAAATTATTTGTTTTTAAAAAAAGCATTTTCCAAAGTGACCTAGATCCCAGTAATAAAGAAGGAAACGCATTTCTTTTAGAATGAGAGACTTTTCTTTTATGATTTTCACCCTCAAAGGGGAGGGATCAGTCTGTGGTCACCTGAGACCCTGGGATGGGAGGAAGGGAGTAACCAGGTACTGTTGCCCAAGTAGCACAGTGGTAAAGAATTTGCCTGCCAGTGCAAGGAGACCAATCCAGTCAATCCTGAAAGAAACCAACCCTGAATTGGAAGGGCTGATGCTGAAGCGGAAGCTCCAATACTTCAGCCACCTGATGCGAAGGCTGACTCATTGGAAAAGACCCTGATGCTGGGAAAGACTGAAGGCAGGAGGATAAGGGGACGACAGAGGATGGGATGGGTGGATGGCATCACCAACTCAATGGATGTGAGTTTGACCAAGCTCTGGGAGATGATGAAGGACAGGGAGGCCTTTTGTGCTGCAGTCCATGGGGTAACAAAGAATCAGCCACAACTGAGGGACTGAACAATGCAGGAGATGAAAAAGACGCAGGTTCGATCCCTGGGTCAGGAAGACCCCCTGGAGTGGGAAATGTCAACCTACTCCAGTATTCCTGCCTGGAGTAGCCCATGGACAGAGGAGGCTGTCAGGCTACAGTCCCTATCGTCCACCTGTTGCCGGGGTAACTGTGGGAGTGCCCTAAGTAGCAGGAACAGTTTCTGTCCAGCAGGCGGCGCTGTGGGAGCAAGCCCAGCCTTCAGAAAATGAACACGGCCGCACCTGGCAGGCAGAGCCACCAGCTGCTGTCCAACCCGGGGGCTCACGGTGTGAGGACCACAGCTGTGCTCCAACGCAGAGCTGGCTGCTCTTCTTGCCCGGGGAGTCAAGCGGGGGGTGTGGCGGGATGGCAGCCAACGGCAGTGCCCCTCACCCTGTTTGCTGTCCTCGCTGCCCTTCTCTCTGTGGGAAGGAAGCGTGTTTATTTATATGCTTGTCTTTTCTTTCTTTAACTTTCAAAAAAAAAAAAAGGAAAATGTGTTCCTCTTGCTGCGCTGGGTCTTGTCGCGGGGCACTGGATCTTCAAGCTGCCTTGCGGCATGTGGGGATCTTCTTTGTGTGTTTTTGTCTCCCCTACTAGGGCGCGGGGAGTGGCCTCTGTCCATTTTGTGCAGCCCCAGATCCGTGGCACCTGGCACAGTGCTGAGCACATCTAAGTTGTAAATGTAAGGATTAAAATTTTTTAACCAAATTTTTAGTTCAATCATTGTTTTTGTTTTTTTCCAAAAAAAAAAAAAGAATGGTAAAACGCACATAACACAAACTGACCACGGTACCCGTTTTTCAGTGTGCGGCTCAGGGGCATCAAGTCGGTTCACACTACTGTGCAGCCATCGGCAGCACGCATGCCCACAGCTCTTCTTCCAAAACCGGAACTCTGCCCACATGAAACAACTCCCCACTCACTCCCTCCCAGACCCTGGTGGCCACCATTGCCGTTTCGTCTCCTTGAGTTTGACAGTTCTGAGCACTTCATCCAAGTACACGCAGGCATGCTTGTGCTCAGTTGTGTCCGACTCTTTGTGACCCCATTAACTGTAGCCCGCCAGGCTCCTCTGTCCATGAGACTTTCCAGGCAAGAATTCTGGAGTGGGTTGCCATTTCCTTCTCCAGGGGTTCTTCCAGACTCAGAGATGGAAACCATGTCTCTTGCGTTGGCAAGCAGACTCTTTCCCACTGAGCCACCTGGGAAGCCCCATATGAGCGCAATCACATAGTATCTGTCTTTTTGTGACTGGCTTATGTCCCTGGAGAAGGGAATGGCAGCCCACTCCAGTATCTTTGGCAGGAGAAATCCAGGGACAAAGGAGCCCTGTGGGCTCCATGGGGTCACAAAGAGTCAGACACGACTGAGCGACTAACGCTTTCACTTATGTCACTGAGCGTAAAGTCTTCAAGTTTCCTCCCTGCCATAGTGTGACAGGGTCCCTTCCTTTTTAATAAAGGCGGAATCATATTCCCTTGTATGGATAAGCCACACTTTGTTTATCCATCCACCTGGGGGGGTTGTTTGTTTGTTTTTTGGCAATGCCACATGGCTTTTGCAATCTTAGTTCCCCAACCAGGGATCAAACCTGGGTCCACATAGTGAAAGCACCCTGTCCTAACCACTGGACAGGCAGGGAACTCCCATTGTCCATCCATCTGTTGATGGGCACTTAGGTTGCTCCCAGCTTTGGCTTATGAATAACACTGCTATGAACGTGAGGGCTCAAGTTGTCAGTTCAGAGGTGATATACTCAGAAGAGTTCTTGGGCTTCCCTGGTGGCTCAGCTGGTAAAGAATCCGCCTGCAATGCAGGAGACCTGGGTTCCATCCCTGGGTTGGGAAGATCCCCTGGAGAAGGGAAAGGCTACCCACTCCAGTATTCTGGCCTGGAGAATCCCATGGACTATATAGTCCATGGGGTCGCAAAGAGTTGGACACGACTGAGAGACTTTCACTTTCCACTTTCTTATTCTCCAAAGTGGAACTGCCAGATCATGTGGTGGCTACATTTTCAGTCTTTTTCGAGGACACGCCACACTGTTTTCCACGCAGTCACACCATTGTCATCCCCACCAGCAGTGAGTGAGGGTCCCAGTTCCTTCACATCCTCACCAACACTTCTATTTTCAGAGTTTTTTTGACAATGGCCACCGTGATGGTGACCATTCAGAAGACTAAGATCATGGCATCGGTCCCATCATTTCAAGGCAAATAGATGGGGAAACAGTGGCTGACTTTATTTTTGGGGACTCCAAAATCACTGCAGATGGTGATTGAAGCCATGAAATTAAAAGATGCTTACTCCTTGGAAGGAAAGTTATGACAAACCTAGACAGCATATTAAAAAGCAGAGACATTACTTTGTCAACAAAGGTCTGTCTAGTCAAGGCTATGGTTTTTCCAGTGGTCATGTATGGATGTGAGAGTTAGACCATAAAGAAAGCTGAGCACTGAAGAACTGATGCTTTTGAACTGTGGTGTTGGAGAAGGCTCTTGAGAGTCCCTTGGACTGCAAAGAGGTCCAACCAGTCCATTCTAAAGGAAATCAGTCCTGAATATTCATTGGAAGGACTGATGTTGAAGCTGAAACTCCAATACTTTGACCACCTGATGTGAAGAGCTGACTCATTTGAAAAGACCCTGATGCTGGGAAAGATTGAAGGTGGGAGGAGAAGGGGACGACAGAGGAGGAGATGGTTGGATGGACATGGGTTTGGGTGGACTCCGGGAGTTTGTAATGGACAGGGAAGTCTGGCGTGCTGAGGTTCATGGGGTCGCAAAGAGTCAGACACGACTGAGCGACTGAACTGAACCCGGACAGCGTGAGGTGGTGAGGAGATAGAGGTATTTCAGGGCTGATGATGATGGTGATGATGGGGAAACGCCAACAGGAATAGCAAAACCCGAAGCTGGCACTCCACCCCCTCTCGCCCAGTCCACTCTCCCACCACCACCCAGCAGGAGGACTCATTTATCTGGTGCTGAGTGCAAGACTGGGGTGCCTCTGGTTCATTTCTCCGTCGGGTGGAGGTACTGAATTACGGGCATTCTGACCAGAGTGAGACAAGTTCTCGTTGTAGGTTTGACTTGCGTTTCCCTGGTGATTGGCGATGTTCAGTGTCTTTTTACGTGCCTATTGGTCATCTATGCTTCAGTACAGTTCAGTCGCTCAGTCATGTACAACTCTTTGTGACCTCATGGCCTGCAGCATTCCAGGCCTCCCTGTCCATCACCAGGACACCAGTCGGTGATGCCATCCAACCATCTCATCCTCTGTCGTCCCCTTCTCCTCCTGCCCTCAATCTTTCCCAACATCAGGGTCTTTTCAAATGAGTCAGCTCTTCGCATGAAGTGGCCAAAGTATTGGCATTTCAGCTTCAACATCAGTCCTTCCAGTGAACACCCAGGACTGATCTCCTTTAGGATGGACTGGTTGGATCTCCTTGCAGTCCAAGGGACTCTCAAGAGTCTTCTCCAGCACCACAGTTCAAAAGCATCAATTCTTCGGCGATCAGCTTTCTTCACAGTCCAACTCTCACATCCATACATGACCACCGGAAAAACCATAGCCTTGACTAGACAGACCTTTGTTGACAAAGTAATGTCTCTGCTTTTTAATATGCTGTCTAGGTTGGTCATAACTTTCCTTCCAAGGAGTAAGCGTCTTTTAATTTCATGGCTGCAATCAGCATCTGCAGTGGTTTTGGAGCCCAGAAAAATATAGTCAGCCACTCTTTCCACTGTTTCCCCATATATTTGCCATGAAATGATGGGACCAGATGCCATGATCTTACTTTTCTGAATGTTGAGCTTTAAGTCAACTTTTTCACTCTCCTCTTTCACCTTCATCAAGAGGCTCTTTAGTTCTTCTTCATTTTCTGCCATAAGGGTGGTGTCATCTGCATGTCTGAGGTTACTGATATTTCTCCCGGCAATCTTGATTCCAGCTTGTACTTCCTCCAGCCCAGCATTTCTCATGATGTACTCTGCATATAAGTTAAATAAACACGGTGACAATATACAACCTTGACGTACTTCTTTCCCAATTTGGAACCAGTCTGTTGTTCCATGTCCAGTTCTAACTGTTGCTTCCTGACCTGCATACAGGTTTCTCAAGAGGCAGGTCATGTGGTCTGGTATTCCCATCTCTTTCAGAATTTTCCACAGTTTATTGTGATCCACACAGTCAAAGGCTTTGGCATAGTCAATAAAGCAGAAATAGATGTTTTTTCTGGAACTCTCTTGCTTTTTCCATGATCCAGTGGATGTTGGCCATTTGATCTCTGGTTCCTCTGCCTTTTCTAAAACCAGCTTGAACATCTGGAAGTTCACGGTTCACGTATTGCTGAAGCCTGGCTTGGAGAATTTTGAGCATGACTCTACTAGCGTGTGAGATGAGTGCAATTGTGGGATAGTTTGAGCATTCTTTGGCATTGCCTTTCTTTGGGATTGGAATGAAGACTGACCTTTTCCAGTCCTGTGGCCACTGCTGAGTTTTCCAAATTTGCTGACATATTGAGTGCAGCACAGCATCACTTTCAGGATTTGAAATAGCTCCACTGGAATTCCATCACCTCCACTAGTTTTGTTTGTAGTGATGCTTCCTAAGGCCTACTTGACTTCACATTCCAGGATGTCTGGCTCTAGGTGAGTGATCACACCATTGTGATTATCTGGGTCGTGAAGATCGTTTTTGTACAGTTCTCCTGTGTATTCTTGCCACCTCTTCTTAATATCTTCTGCTTCTGTTAGGTCCATACCATTTCTGTCCTTTATCGAGCCCATCTTTGCATGAAATGTTCCCTTGGTATCTCTAATTATCTTGAAGAGATCTGAAGTTGAACAGTTCTATGAAGACCTACAAGACCTTCTAGAACTAACACCCAAAAAAGATGTCCTTTTCATTATAGGGGACTGGAATGCAAAAGTAGGAAGTCAAGAAACACCTGGAGTAACAGGCAAATTTGGCCTTGGAGCACGAAATGAAGCAGGGCAAAGGCTAATAGAGTTTTGCAAAGAGAATGCACTCGTCATAGCAAACACCCTCTTCCAACAACACAAGAGAAAACTCTACACATGGACATCACCAAATGGTCAACACCAAAATCAGATTGATTATATTCTTTGCAGCCAAAGATGGAGAATCTCTATACAGTCAGCAAAAACAAGACCGATAGCTGACTATGGTTCAGATCATGAACTCCTTATTGCCAAATTCAGTCTTAGAATCAGCTTGAATTAAAAATATATATATATATTCACTGCTTGATGAAAATGCCTGTATAGAACCTGGCCAACCCCTTTCCAACTCTCCTAGTCTTTGAGATGACTGAGATCCAGAGAAGCTAAGGAAACCTAAAGTCACACAGCCTATAAGTGGTGGAAAATGGAAGTTGGACCCAGGCAGGCTGGTTCCAGCATCTGAGCCCTGGCCACACCCCTAGATGGCCTCATTTATACATGAAATTCCTGATTCATTCACCCAACACTGTTTTGAGTTCATAATAACATGTTGGGTACCAGTCTGGACATGGAGGATACAAGGTGAATAAGACCCAGTTCCTGACCTCAAGGAGCAGCAGGGGCCAGAGACTGCTAAAGAGTCATCTAGTGGTCACGAGAAAAAACCTTGACCTTCTGCATGAGGTCCAGGATTGGAGTGGGCAGTCAGGGATGACTCCCTGGAGGAGGTGATGACTGAGCTGAACCTTGCAGGATGAGTTGAAGTTTGCCAGAGAGAGATTTGAGGGGAAGGGCACTCCCGGCAAAAGGAACAGTATGTGCAAACACACAGACAGAGAGCATAAAATAAAGTGGGGTCATCACTGTGCAAATCACTTACGGAAAATTCACCTTGGCAAACAATTCTTACATTTTTTTTAAAGAAAAAGAATTGGCTAAGCATGCGATGGGAGCAAGGAACCCGCAGCTGGGCTGTTGGTCTGACTTCCACAGGCCTACAGAGCTTGGGCCTCTGCTGACAGTGGACTTACTTTGTGGGAACCTCTGAGGGCTGACAGTTTGAGTCTGTGGTGGGGGGCGGGGCAGGGACTGGGTGCGGCCTCCTAAGACATTTCAAAGACTGTAACCTTTACCCTGGGGACCATGGGAGTCACTGATGGTTTCTCCCTAGTGGCCCAGATGGTAAAGAATCTGCCTGCAATGCAAGAGACCTGGGTTCCCTCCATGGGTCAGGAAGATCCCCTGGAGAAGGAAATGGCAACCCACTCCGGTACTCTTGCCTGGGAAATCCCACGGATGGAGGAACCTCGTGGGCTACAGTCCGTGAAGTTGCAAAGAGTCGGCCAGGACTGAGTGACTAACACTTTTACTTTCACCAGATAAGTTAAGAGTGGACTTTAAGCCCGTGGCTCTTTGGCGGCCACTCAGCAGGCCGCAGATCCAGTCTGTGCCACACTGCCCTCTAGTGGAGACCTCTAAGGGTGTCACTGGTGGGAGTTTGGGTCACTCATTGGCCCGAGCCTGATGACATAAATGTGCACTGACCCCAGTCTGTGCAGAAGCAGCCAAGATCCAAGAGTCTGCCCACTCGTCCAGGAAGGGCAGGGCCAGCGCCCCGCCATCCACACAGGTTCTCAGGCCTCGGCTAAGGGACACGCCACCGTCACTAGAGGGCGGTGTCCTGCAGCTGAACCAGTGTCCTCAGAGCCGAGGGCCTTCAGCAGGTTCCCTGGGCCGCAGTTCCCTTTTCTGGAAGCTGCAGTGGAACTACGTGGGTTTGTCATTCAGTCACTCAGTCGTGTCCGACTCCGACCCCCTGGACTGCAGCACACCAGGCTTCCCTGTCCTCACTATCTCCTGGAGTTTGTTCAAACTCATGTCCATTGAGTTGGTGATGCCATCCAACCATCTCATCCTCCGCCCTCCCCTTCTCCTGCCCTCAATCCTTCCCAGCATCAGGGTCATTCCCAGTATGTGGGCTCAACAGAGTGACAAACACATGCAGAGAACCGGCTGGATGGCCCTGTGTCTTCCCAAAGGACCCTCCCTACACAGCTCCCACCAAGCGGTGGGGAGCCCCCTCCCGTGGGAGCACCCCTCCACCTGCCTCCATCTTTGGGGTGCTCATTCCTGGGAAGCTGGCCCCCCTGCTGACCACACCAAATGCCTGCTTGGACAGGAATGGAGCCCCCACTAGACAGCCAGCCCCGACCTCTCAACCTGATCAAACTTTCAGGGGACTCTGGCTCTGGCTGAGGCCCCAAAAGAGCCCAGACTCCCAGCTCATGAAATCTGTGAGCTCAACACGTGGCTATAACTTGCTAGAGTAATGCCCCCCCCAACCCCTACCCTTGAGAGGGGAGCAGCTCGGGGGTGGTCACTCATCTCCACAGTGACCAGAGCTGGGCAGGGGAAGTGCAAGGGCCTGGGAGCCAGGGCAGAGTCTGCAGGAGCCTTGGAGGAGGGGAGAGGCCTTGCCCTGCTGGGGAGGGCTGTCAGGGTGAGGATGCTGGCAGAGCACCCCAGGAGCACGGGCAGGGAGGCTGGGCCCGTGTGTTCGTGGAGAGCGCCTTGAATGTAAATGAGTCCGAAGTCAGGAGAGGCAGGAGGCGGGGGAGCAAAAGGGCAGGCCCAGTGGCCTTGGAATCTGTCCTCAGACTGCTCTGAACCTGCATTGGGGGAAGGGCAGGTGGATTTGACTGACTCTCTGAGGACTCTGAGGACAGGGTTTGGGAGGGGTGAGGTGCGAATGGGGGAGGTTCAGAGGCCAGTGTACCACGAGGAGGTTGCATCCCCCAAAGCATCGAATCCCCCTTCCCAAGCAGGTGGGCCTGCCTTAGGGTGGGAGGTTCTGAAGACTCCCTCCCTCCGCCTCCTCCCCTCCCCCATCCTCCCCTCTCCCGCTTCCCCCCTCCTGTCCCCCTCCTCCCTTCCTCCCCCTCCCCTCCCCCTTCCCTCCCCCTCCTGCTCAGACAAGCCTTGGCTCCATCCATGTCCATCTGTCCAACCTGGCTGAGTCCCCGACAACGTCTGACCCTCTGCTTCCTCAGCTGTGGCATGGGGATCACTAAGGCACCTGCTCCACTGGACTGTTGAGAATCCCTGAAACCGGGGCACACAGGCCCTCAAGGGGCACCAGCCAGCACCATCATGTAAGAATTGTTTAAAATGTCTCTGTGCTAGGGGAGAGGGGAGAAGGAAAGGGGGCCGGGCACCCATGGGAAAGAGAAAGAGAGAGTCTCGTGTGTGTGTGTGTGTGTGTGTGTGTGTGTGTCAGCCCCCCACGGACCACAGATTAGACCCCCCTTGTCTGCACATGCCCATGACTCTGTGTCCAGTTCCCAGCCCCTGGAAGCCTCTGGAAGCCTGCAGATGGATGGCCCAGAGCATGCTCCGGTTCAGGCCGTGCCGGGCCTCCCGAAATAAAGACCTGTTTCTTCCTGGCCGCACGCTTGGCCTGGAGACTGAGGGCTCAGTGGGCAATTCTGAGCTCCTGCCTGCCCGCCCTGGACACACTCGGGCCTTCTGTTTGCCCCACGCCCTCCTGTGGGATGCTCACAATGCGGCCCTGTTCTCCCCTCCGCCAGCCGCCCTGGGAGGAGTCGGTGCCAGCTGCGGGGAGGCTGCCTTCACTGGTTTCCAGGAAGACATGTGCGTTGTGTGTGGCAGGGGACAGGGGCACCTCCTCGCTGGCAGTCCTTAGAATTAGGAGTGATTTGTTAAGGGCAAAGCCCGTGTTCATCAGGCAGAGCTGCTGTCCGCTCGCTTGAGAGCAGGCTTCCCCTCTGAGCCTGGAGCGTGCTGAGTCCACTCCGGTGCTGGGCCCTTGTGTGGGCTGCTTCTCTCTGATCTTCTTGGGGCTCCTCCTCCTCACCTGGAAGCCTGAGCTTAAGCTATTCCTCCTGGAGCTGGGATCTGCAGTCACTGACCACTATCTTTCAGCCCTGTTTGATTTTCCATGTGTATTTAGCATCTATCTTGTCCCTTGAGAGGGTAAGCTTCATGGATCAAAGAGCTGTCTTTTTCATGCCTGGTCCCCAAAGCCCAGCACAGTGAAAATATGACACGAATGAACTTATCTACGAAACAGAGTGCTTCCCTGGTGACTCAGACTGTAAAGAATCTGCCTGCAATGCAGGAGACCCAGGTTCGATCCCAGGGTCAGGAAGATCCCCTGGAGAAGGGAATGGCAACCCACTCCAGTATTCTTGCCTGGAGGATTCTGTCGACAGAGGAGCCTGGCAGGCTGCAGTCCATGGGGTTGTAAAGAGTCAGACGCGACTGAGCGACTGATGCTTTCACTTTTCGTGAAGCAGAGGCACACTCACAGACGTAGAGCAGACTTGTGGCCACCAAGGGGGAGGGGGTGGGGAGGAATGGAGTGGGAGCTGCGGTTAGCAGGCACAGACTGGCGCGTACAGAATGGATAACCAAGACGGCCTGCTGTATAGTGTAGGGAACTTGATCACTACCCTGTATAAACCATGATGGAAACGAATGCATATATATATTCGTGTAACTGAATCACTCTGCAGTGCAGCAGAAATTAACACAACACTGGCATCAACTATTGTTGTTGTTCAGCCACTAATCACGTTCAACTCTTTGCGACCCCACAGACTGCAGCACACCAGACTTCCCTGTCCTTCATCATCTCCTGGAGCTTGGTCAAACTCACATCCATTGAGTCAGTGATGCCATCCAACCGTCTCATCCTCTGTCATCCCAATTCTCTTCCTGCCCTTGGTCTTTCCCAGCATCAGAGTCTTTTTCAATAAGTCAGCTTTTTGCATCAGGTGGCCAAAGTATCGAAGCTTCAGCTTCACCAGTCTTTCCAAACTATACTTCAATAAAATTTTAAAAAAGAAGGCCACAATCAAGATTTGCTAGATGAACCAATGAATAAACCAACCGCCCTATTGAGAAATCTACCTGTGAGTCAGGGAGTCCATGAGTCAATGGATCAATTACTGGGTTCATGAGATAAGTGCGGGTGCACAGGCAGGAATCCTTACCTAATATGTCTATCTTTAATCATCTGATCTTCCCCCACTCGCCTCTAAGCCCTTCCAGGGCAGTGGTGGGGCAAGGAGATGCAGAGATGGAGCTAAAGCCCAGAGTGAAGGAGACAGACAGGAAAGAGGCCAGTGCTCCCATGGGGAGGGGGCTGGGACAGGGTCTCCTGGGCAGAACTGGTCAGGGAAGGCTTCCTGGGGGTGGTGAGACTCCACACCTGGGTGGAGTCCCCAAAAAGGAGCTGCCAGGCTACAGGGAGTGGAAGGTGCGTGAGCAGCCCTCTGAGGGGGCGTGAGGCTAGCCTGGGGCTCCGAGGATTGCTGCAAGAATAAGAACTGGGTTTCCTCTGCACAATCTCGAGAGGCAGGGTCGGGGTGGAAGACCAGGAGGATCGATTTCATTTCAGTTCAGGAGAACGTGTGCCAGGGCAGAGCCATGCAAAGATGGGATTGTTGGCAATGTCATGGCTCTCTGTGCACCAATGCCAAACAGAGATACAGAGACAGAGTCATGGAGAAGAAGGAAGGAGAGGCTTTATTACTTTGCCACACAAAGGGGGACACAGTAGGCTAGTGCCTCAAGATGGCAGCCCACTCCAGTATTCCTGATCCTGTGGGCAGAGGGGCCTGGCGGGCTGCAGTCTGTGGGGTGGCAAAAGGTCGGACACAATTGAAGCGACTTATTGTGCAGTGCTTCAGGAACTGTGAGCCCTTGCCTGGTGATTAGGGAGAAGTCAGGCGGGCTCCCCTGGTGGCTCAGACTATAAAGAAGCTACCTGCAATGTAGGAAACCTGGGTTCGATCCCTGGGTCGGGAATATCCCCTGGAGAAGGGAATGGCAACCCACTCCAGTATTCTTGCCTGGAGAATCCCATGGACAGAGGAGCTTGGCGGGCTACAGTTCATGGGGTTGCAAAGAGTCAGACACCACTGAGCGACTAAGCAGTCGCATATAGTCAGGCAGGGGTATGTGATAAAGATCAAGGCAGTAAACAGTCTTGCATTCCTTCCTCTGCAGTTTGAAAAGGGCAGGGTTGCTGATGAGATGAGGGTGTGTGCAGGGTCCTAGGCGGTTTGTCTCCTGCTCCTGAAGAGCCCCTGCCCTGGTGGTTTCATGACTGCTTCTCCTCTGATTGGGCTTCCCTGGTGGCTCAGTTGGTAAAGAATGGCTGCAATTCAGGAGACCGGGGTTTGATCTCTGGGTTGGGAAGATCCCCTGGAGAAGGGACTGGCAACCCCCTCCAGTATTCTTGCCAGGAGAATCCCCATGGACAGAGGAGCCTGGCGGGCTACTGCCCAGGGGCTCACAAAGAGCCGGACACGACTGAGCGACTAACACGCACTTTCTCCTCTGATTAGCAACTGCTCTGCTCTTTGGAACTCACAGAAGGACAAGGAGGCTGGAGTCTTGCCTACAAGGAATGGGGAACCGAAAGGCCTCTGTGCCCTGAGCCCCACAGGGCCCTGCTTGGCATCAGAATGAACCACCCGAGGAAGAAATGAGCTCCCTGTCCATGAAGGTGTGTAAGTTACATAAGGAGAGGAACGAGGGGTTAATGAGACTTGAAAGCAGCAAAATCTCTTCAATCCAGAGAACCTACAGCTCTATTAGAGAAAATTGTCTATACAGGCAGAGAAAGTATTTATCAGGTAATATCCATACACTACTAATATAAATATGCATACAGATGATCATCACAGTGTTTTGTTTTGTTTTTTTAATAATGAAAAGCATCATTGGTGTTGTTTAGTCGCTAGGTCATGTCTGACTCTTTGTGACCCCATGGACTGTAGCCCGCCAGGCTCCTCTGTCCATGGAATTTCCCAGGCAAGAGTACTGGAGCAGGTTGCCATTTCCTTCTCCAGTGGATTTTCCGGCCCAGGGATGGAATGAATCCATATCTCCTGCATTGGCAGGTGGATTCTTTAGCAACTGAGCTATCAGGGATTCCCTCCATAAAGAAGGCTAAGGGCCAAAGAATTGATGCTTTCTAACTGCAAGGAGATCCAACCAGTCCATTCTAGAGGAGATCAATCCTGGGTGTTCATTGGAAGGACTGGTGTTGAAGCTGAAACTCCAATACTTTGGCCACCTCATGCGACGAGTTGACTCACTGGAAAAGAGTCTGATGCTGGGAGGGATTGGGGGCAGGAGGAGAAGGGGACGACAGAGAATGAGATGGATGGATGGCATCACCAACTCTATGGACATGAGTTTGAGTGAACTCCGGGAGTTGGTGATGGACAGGGAGGCCTGGCGTGCTGTGATTCATGGGTTCGCGAAGAGTCAGACACGACTGAGCGACTGAACTGAACTGAACTGAAATGTGGTGCAGGAGGAAGCTCTCGAGTGTCCCTTAGACTACAAGGAGATCAAACCAGTCAATCTTAAAGGAAATCCACCCTGAATATTCATTGGAAGGACGGATGCTGAAGCTGAAGCTCCACTACTTTGGCCACGTGAAGCGAAGAGCTGACTCATTGGAAAAGACCCTGATGCTGGGAAAGATGAAAGGCAGGAGGATAGGGGGCGACAAAGGATGAGATGGTTGGATGGCATCACCGACTCAATGGACATGAGTTCAAGCAAACTCTGGGAGACAGTGACGGACAGGGAGGCCTGGCGTGCCGTAGTTCATGGGGTTGCAAAGAGTTGGACATATAGCGACAGAAGAACAGCAGTAATCTGCCTGTCTGCGATTGTTGATATCTCTCCCTCAGCTGTAAGAATGCTCAATGCAGTGTTATTTGTAACAGAGAAAAATTGGAGATGGCCTGGAAGTTCATTTACATGTTTATCTTCTGGCTCCCTGTAAGTTGAGCTCCAAGAGGGTAGGCCCTTGTCTATCCGCTTCACTGCTCGATCAGTCAGATCTAGTGGGTAAACCAGATACAGGGCACATTTTTTTTTAAATAACAAGAATGGGGAGAGTCTAGAGAAATGCAAGAGATAAATCAATGTTAACAGTGACTGTTTCTGGGAGATGGAATTAAAGGTAAGGTTTATTTTCTTCTTTGTTGTACTATCCATTTAAAAAATGTATTATTCTTAGAATGTGAAAATTTTTTAAGAAAAAATAGAATGACATCAGGTTAAAAAAGAAAGAGAGGGAGGGAGGGAGCTTGATTTGCTGAACTCTGAGAATGGATTTTTAAAGCCAAACTGAATCATGTAAGACTATCAGAAAGTCCCCAGTGGCAGCCTTTTGCCATCTGGCTAGGATGCCACAGGAACAGTCCAACTCTGCAGGGTGGGAAAAGAAATAAATTTCAGTTTTGCGGTGGCCAGCCCTAAAGCCATCCCCTCCTCTCGGGGTGGCTTTTCCATAACCTCCTTTGGGTGCATACTTGACATTTATCTGTGCAAACAAGGCGTCCAGGCTCTTTGGGTGTTCCCAAGCACTTCTGCTCAAGGAAGATAACAAAACACAGATAACTAACTCCACTGACAGGAATCTGCCTTTGAATTTGTCTTCCAGAACAAGCAAGCTCTCTCACTGCTGGGGAGAAACAAGCTTGTTTTTGAATTGCTCAAGACTGTGCGATGGTCCTCTCCATTTCTCCATGACCAAAGGGAATCAGCCTCCACGCAGGGCTGCTCAGAAGAACAGTGGCCACCCACTAGAAATCATCACCACCATTTATCACCAGGAAGGTACACAACTCCTTGACACTGTATGCGTGAAGCCAAGACAGGGAAACCCCTTGTTGGGGGCATTATATGGGGAATTCGAGGGTCAGGTTAGGGGCAGTGCCAAGGGCTGAATAGTGTTCCCCAAAATCCATATTGAGAGTCCCTTGGACTGCAAGGAGATCAAACCAGTCAATGCTAAAGGGAATCAACCCTGAATATTCATTGGAAAGACTGATGCTGAAGCTCCAATACTTTGGTTACCTGATGTGAAGAGCCAACTCATTGGAAAAGACCCTGATGCTGGGAAAAACTGAAGGCAGGAGGAGAAGCGGATGACAGAGGATGAGATGGTTGGATGGCATCATGACTCAATGGTCATGAGTTTGAGCAGACTCCAGGAGATGGTGAAGGACAGGGAAGCCTGGCATGCTGAAGTTCATGGGGTCATAAAGCCAGACATGACTGACTGACTAAACCACCACCACCGTTCCCCTGGGGAGGGGGCACAGTTCTTAAGGCACTAGTCTGCTGTGTATTCCCCTTTGCCAAGCAAAGATAAAGCAAAGGAAATAAAGATATTTCCTCCAAGCTGTCTCCCAATTTAATTTGGCACCAGTGGTCAGGTAGCCAAGATTTTGGCAACAGTACCCTGCAGAAGTCTGGGAAGGAGACTAGCAACAGATGGTGTCGAAGGCGCAGTGCTTGCAGGCCAGTGAGCATCAGCGCTATTATTTCTCATCATCACTCCAGCTCCTACTGCAGCTTCTCTCCGACCACCCCGAGGACCACCATCCCAAGGCTCCTCTCCAAAGCCGCCTGCCACTTTCTTGACCTCAAATCCAACAGACAAGCTCTGCTGTTGGCTTAAACCTGAAGTGCTGGTGACCAGAAGGGACCTCAGGAAGGACCCCGCATCTCTCTCACCTTCATAAGCTCCTCGTTCGCCCTGACTTGGTGTCCCTGCTCTTGAGGAAGTGGCTTCCCAGGGAGCCGACACCCCATGTGGAGTGAGGCTGGGGTGGCCACCCAGCGGGGTCTCCTGCACCCTGCTCAGATCCCAGGGCTGGTTCCCCCAGCAGGGTGACTGCTACTGGGGTGTGCCCCCAGCGGATGAGCCATTCTCGCAGCTGGGGCTGGGCAGAGTTCTCCAGGGGCATCTGGTGCCAAGCCCATCAAGGAGAGGCAGGCAGAGGAGCCCACTAGCTCTCTCCAGGTTCTTGCTTTTCGTTCAAAGCTTCCAGCCCATCACCAAGGGGGCAAGATGTGCTCAGGCCTGCTTCTTGCCAGCTTCTCCCTCCTTGGAGGAAACCTCCATCACTGGAAAATCCAGAGTGTGCAGAGCCAGGTGGGACCAGAAGACCAGACCTACCAATGTCAATTCAAGCCCTCTGTCTATTTTTAGATCTTGTTGTTTGGGGACATTCGGTTGTTGAGTTGTAGGAGCTGTTTACATGGTCTGGACCTCAACCTCTTACTGGATGTGTGCTCTCCAAGCATTTTCTGCCATTCCATGGGCTGCTTTTTCCCTCTGTTGACGGTGTTCTTTGATGCATAAAAGTTCTTAATCTTCATAAAGTCCAGTGTATCTGTTTTTTTCTTTATGTCTCCTGTGCTTTTGGTGTCATATCTAAGAAGTGATTGCCAAATCCAATGTCATAGAGCTTTTCCCAAGCTTTCTTCTAAGCGTTTTACACATTTAGGCTGTGTGTTGAGATCCATTTTTAGTCAGATTTTGTATATGGTGTTAGTAAGGGTCCAACTTAATTCATTTGTGTGTGGATAGTCAGTTTCCCCAACACCATTTGTTAAAATGACTGTCCTTTCCCCTTTAAGTGATCCTGACACTTATTGAAAATATTTGCCCGTGTGTGAGAGGTTTTATTTCTAGGCTCTCTATTCTCTTCCACTGGCCTACATGCCAGTCTCCAAGCCATTGCCCCACTGTTTTGATAACTGTAGCCTTATGAAAGTCTTGAAATCAGGAAGTGTGAGACTCCTTTGTTCTCTTTCAAGATTGTTTTCACTATTCAGGGTCCCTTGAGATTCTATATGAATTTGAGGATTTTTTTCTATTTCTACAATAAACGTCATTGGGATTTTTATGGGGATCCCACTGAACCTGTAAATCACTTTAGGTAGTACTGACTTCTGAAAATGTTTATTTAGTTGGCTAGTTACTTTTGCCTGCACTGGGTCTCCATTGCTGCATGTAGGCTTTCTCCTGCTGTGGCAAGTGGGGGCTCCTCTCTGGTTGCCACACACGGGCTTCTCTTGTTACAGGCTCTAGGCACACAGCCCTCACTCCACAGCATGTGGAGTCATCCCAGAACAGGGGATTGAACCCACGTCCCCTGCATCAGCAGGAGGATTCTCAACCACTGGACCATCAGGCAAGTCCAACATTATCTTTTTTTTTTTTCAGTATTGACATCTTAACAATATTAAAGATAAAAATTTTTAAATAGTCTTTAATCATGCATCTGCTGTGGAAAACAGTTTGGCAGTTCCTCAGAAGGTGAAACATAGAATTGCCAGGTGACCCAGCAATTCCCCTCCTAGGTACGTACCCAGAAAACTGAAAGTAGGACTCAGATACTTGTATATCAGTGTTCAGCATTAATCACAACAGTCAAAAAGATGGAAGCAGCCCAACTCTGCATCCACAGATGAGTAGGTAAATGAAACAAGATCTACCCATATGGTGGAATATCCAGTTCAGTCGCTCAGTCGTGTCCAACTCTTTGCGACCCCATGGACTGCAGCACACCAGGCCTCCCTGTCCATCACCAACTCCCAGAGGTTGCTCAAACCCATGTCCATTGAGTCAGTGATGCCATCCAGCCATCTCAACCTGTCATCCCATTCTCCTCCCGCCTTCAATCTTTCCCAGCATCAGGGTCTTTTCAAAAGAGTCAGTTCTTCGCATCAGGTGGCCAAAGTATTGGAGTTTCAGCTTCAGCATCAGTTCTTCCAATGAATATTCAGGACTGGTTCCAAATTGGGAAAGGTGTATGATGGAATATTATCTATCCATAAAAAGGAATGAGCTGCTGACATGTGCTGCAACATGGACACATCTTGAAAACATCATGCCGTGTGAAATAAACCAGATACAAAAGAATAAATACTGCATGGTCCTACTTATACACGGTACCTGTAATAGAGAAAACCACAGAGATGGAAAGTAGAATAGAGGTTACGTGGGGTGGGGGGCAGAGAGGAGTGGGGGATTGTTATTCAACGGGTCAGAGTTTGTGTTTGGGACGATGAAAAAAGCTTCAGAAATAAATAACGGTGATGGCGACACAGCATCAGCCTGTACAGCCTGTACAGCCTGTGTTAATTTTTTAACTTTAAAAAAATAACAATTGTATTTGTTTTTGGCTGTGCTGGATTGTCGTTGCTTCCGGGGCTTTTCTTTAGTTGTGGAGAACGGGGTGATGCTTGCGGCTGTGCAGCGGCTTCTCGTCGCAGTGGCCTCCCTTGTGGCAGAGCACAGGCTCTAGGCGTGTGGCCTTCAGTAGTTGTGGCTCCCAGTCTCTAGAGCACAGACTCAGCAGTTGTGGTGCTTGGACTTCGCTGCTCCGCCAAGATCTTCCCAGATCAAGGATCGAACCCACGAACCCTGCATAGGTAGGGGGAGTCTTTAGCGCTGAGCCACCAGGGAAGCCCCCAACTTTTTTTTTTATTAATTGATTAATGTATTCTTTTTGGCTGTGCTGGGTCTTCATTGCTGCCCCTGGGCTTTCTCCCATTGAGGCCAGCACGGCCTACACTCCAGTTTCAGTGCCAGGGCTTCTTGTCGCAGTGGCTCCTCTTGATTTGGCTCACTGGCGCTAGAGCGCAGGCTCGGGAGCTGTGGTGCATGGGCTTAGTTGCCCTGTGGCACGTGGAATCTTCTCAGACCAGGGATCGAACCTATGTCCTCTGAATTGCAAGGCAGGTTCTTAACCACCGGACTGCCAGGGGACTCCCCACGGTGTTTTCTTAAATCTTGTTTTTCTCTTGGGCAAATTGAAAGTTCATCAAAATGCAAGTCAGTGTGCCCCTGTTGGGGATGAGATTAGAGGTGACTTTTTTCCTATTTTAAAAGCGTTGATGTGCTTCACTGCATTACTGTTACAATAAACTCCATGTGCACGTAATTGCTAGCATCCAATGAAGCCCCTTTCCTTATCACCGTCCCACCATCCACCCCAAGGCCTGATGCCTGGGACCTACACTTATCTGGGGACCACAGCTTGCAATTGACAGCTGTCTTTTCCTGTTATTCTGAGTCAAGGCAGGGAACAGGGCACACAGGTGGAACTGGGAGGCTTGACACACACCCCCACCCCACATTTTGGTGACTCAGCGGCTGTGATCACCATGCCTCCTCCCAGCCCCTGCCCTGTGCGGAGCTGCCCGCAGGGTGGGGAGGAGGAGCGCAAAGAATGTCTGTTTCCCCACAGGCTCCGAGTCACCTTCTCCACCCAGACGCAGATTCAGGCCACCCTGATGCAAGGGGAAGGCACCCGGTGGGCACCACAGGTAATGTCGCGGCCCAGCAAGACCCACTGGCTCATCAGACCCACGGCTCCCAGACCAGGGGTGGGGAAAAGGTGGGGGATCCGTTCAGAGCTCTCACCTTGTTTCTCCCCACCGAAGGTATTCCATTAAAGACTTTCCTCCTCCTCCAGGAGCTTCCCTGGCAGCCCAGTGGTGAGGACTCTGTGCTGGCACCGCAGGGTACACAGGCTCACTCCCCGGTCAGGGAACTGAGATTCCGCAGGCCACCTTGCCATGTGGTGCGGTGAAAACAAAACCAAAACAAAGAAAAAAACTTTCATCTAGATTCACCCCCATTTCCTAAAAGAAAAAAGCATTTATACATAGGAGGGATTTAACCTCAGACTGATGCTGAAGCTGAAACTCCAACACTTTGGCCACCTGATGCGAAGAACTGACTCATTGGAAAAGACCCTGATGCTGGGAGAGATTGAGGGCAGGAGGAGAAGGGGACGACAGAGGAGGAGATGGTTGGATGGCATCACCCACTCAATGGACATGGGTTTGAGTAAAGTCTGGGAGTTGGTGATGGACAGGGAAGCCTGACCTGCTAGAGTCCATGGGGTCAGAAAGAGTTGTACACGACTGAGTGACTGAACCTCAGAAAAGGGAAAATAAGAAAGAAGAGTTGTCAACTGCACATTGCTGTTTCCAAAATAATTTTGGGACAAAGTACCTTAAAAGTTTGTTTGAACTGGTCAGAATGGCCATCATCAAAAAACCTGAAAACAAGAAATGCTGGAGAGAGTGTGGAGAAAAGGGAACCCTCTTGCACTGTTGGTGGGAATGTGAATTGATACAGCCACTATGGAACACAGTGTGGAAATTCCTTTAAAAACTAGGAATAACACTACCATATGACCCAACAATCCCACTACTCGGCACATACCCTGAGAAAACCATAACTGAAAGATACATGCACCCAATGCTCACTGCAGCACTATTTACAATAACCAGGACATGGAAGCAGCCTAGCTGTCCATCGACAGACGAGTGGATAAAGAAGCTGTGGTACATGTAACAACAGAATATGATTTACCATAAAAAAGAACGCATTTGAGTCAGTTCTAATGAAGTGGATGAACCTAAAGCCTATGATACAGCTTACAGCTTACTTGCAGTGAAGTAAGTCACAAGAGAAAAACAAGTTTTGAATATTAATGCTCATATATAGAATCTAGAAAGATGGCACTGATGAACCTATTTCCAGGGCCTCAGTGGAGATACAGACGTAGAGAACAGACCTGTGGACTCAGTGGAGGAAGGAGAGGAGACGGTGGGATGAATAGAGAGAGCAGCATTGAAATTTACACATTCAATCAGCTCAGCCGCTCAGTTGTGTCCGACTCTTTGTGGCCCCATGGACTGCAGCACGCCAGGCCTCCCTGTCCATCACCAACTCCCTGAGCTGGCTCGAACTCATGTCCATCGAGTCAGTGATGCCATCCAACCATCTCATCCTCTATCATCCCCTTCTCCTCCTGCCTTCAGTCTTTCCCAGCATCAGGGACTTTTCCAATGAGTCAGTTCTTTGCATCAGGTGGCCAAAATATACGTAAAATAGACAGCCAGTGGGCATTTGCTGTATGACTCACGGAACTCAAACCGGTGCTCTGTGACAAAACTAGAGGGGAGGGATGGGGTGTGAGGGAGGTTCAAGAGGGAGGGGACTTACGTATTCCTGTGGCTGATCCATGTTGGTGTATGGCAGAAACCAGCACAACATTGTAAAGCAGTTATCCTTCAATTAAAAGTAAAAAAAAAGAAAGTTTGTTTGAAACAACCCAAGTAGTCACTGCCAGATGAATGGGTAAACAAAATGTGGCATAGCCATACGATGGAACGTTATTCTGTCAAAACCCTGATATATATGAAGATGTGCGCTAATGTGCTTAGTCATGTCCGACTCTTTATGACCCCCACGAACTGTAGCCACTCAGGTGAATCCCACCTGTCCATGGGATTCTCCAGGCAGGAATACTGGAGTGGGTTGCCATGCCCTCCTCCAGGGGATCTTCCCGACTCAGGGATTGAACCCGGGTCTCCCACATTGCAGACGCATTCTTTGCCATCTGGGCCACTGGAGAAGCCCTCAAAGGAAGGGGCTAATGGTCAGTGAAAGAGGTCAGACACCAAGGGCCACATACGGCAGGACTCCATCTATCAGCAATGTCTGAAGTAGCAAACCCATAGAGACAGAAAGTAGACGAATGGCGACCCGGGGCTGGGGGAGGAAGGGGTGGGGAGTGACTGCCGATGCACACAAGGTTTCTCCTGAGGGTGAGGAAAAGGTTGCAGAACTATTCATAGATCTTCACGAAAGCTCAGTCGCGTCTGTCCTTTGTGACCCCATGGATGGTAAAAATGCAGCTTAAAGGAGTAAGTGCAGGAAAGCAGTTTGCGAGCGTACTAAGATGACCACTGTGAGTTATTCTCTGACCCTCCAGGCCAGGGGCACCCTCCAGTCTTCTCGGGCTTCCCTGGTGGCTCATCCGGTAAAGAACCCGCCTGCAATGCAGGAGAGCTGGGTTCCATCCCTGGGTTGGGAGGATCCTCTGGAGAAGGGAAAGGCTACCCACTCCAGTATTCTGGCCTGGAGAAGTCCATGGACTGTGTAGTCCAGGGGTCGCAAAGAGTTGGACACGTCCGAGCGACTTTCACTTTCATCACTCTTTCTAACCCGTGGGAACCGTCTTCATTGACCGCGCCTTGGGTCATTCTGCAGCGTGGATTTTCTGTTACAAATCCATTTTCACAGAGATGAGTTTATCAAAAGAGAAGTGAGGGAACTTCCCTGGCTGTCCAGTGGTTAAGACACTGAGCTTCCAATGCAGGGGATGGGGGTTTGATCCCTGGTCAGGGAACTAAGATCCCACATGCTGCGACCAAATATATATATTAGAAGCGAGAAAGCTCAGTTGTCCACTGAAGGCAGAACATTATGAGCTGTCGGGGACCAAGGACTGCTGGGGTGGGGTCAACCCGGCGCGTGTGGCCTGCCCTGACCTCGGGCGGAGGGCAGGTGGGATGGGCCAGGCGCAGACCATGGTGGCTGTACACTCAGGTGGCCGTCCACGTCTGGATGTCTTTGGCGCGGCTGCTGGGCGGTGCTGGTTTGGGCCATGTCAGTGCTGCTGTCCTGGGAGGCTGTTCTGCTTGCCCCTCCCCAGATCCCCTGAGTCCATGGTGCTGGTGGGAGTGGATTCCTGGGGTCCAGTGTGAACTGGAAGCTGCATGTCACCCTGGGGCCAGTGGGGAGCAGTCGGTTGTACCCGGCAGCGGACCCACAACAAGGAAACCCCGAGTAGAGGCTCTCTGAGGGGCAGGGCCCTGGCTGCCATCTGGGGCATGGAAAGAACAGCGGGGGTGGGGGAGAGAATCCGCTCTGAAGCAGCGGTTCCAGGGAAACGTCCATCCTGCTGAAGGTCCAAGTGCTCCAGCGGTGTGGTGGCTGTGGCCCCAGCAGCCGCAGGGGACAGGGGCCCAGGCATGGAGGCGTCCCTGGTCTGGTCTCACCTCCCTGGCAGACCGGGAGCCCCTGGGTCCCGCCAGCCGTGTGTGCGCGAGGCTGAGTTGAGCATGGGGACAGACACGTGCAATCGTGAGTGATGCTGACAGCGTGCGGGTGGGCGGCTGCCAGGGGTGCGCAAAGCGGTGTCAGTGGGGAGGGGGACAGAGCACAGCTCATCCAGGGCTGGGAACAGAGCGGGGAGGCCCGCTGGCGGACTGCAAGGGCCCTTCCCCTCTCCAGCTCCGGCTCTGCGGGGCCGCCCAACCCTCGGTGGCAAGGCCAGGCTGCGTCTCTGGAGAGCGCCCCCTCCCCGCCCCTCCCGCCTCTCTGCGCACCCCTGGGCTCCGTGTCCTCCTGTCTCTGCCTCCAGCTCCATCTGCGGGCTTCCATCTCTCTCCCCTGCCCTCAGTCCACCTCTGTCTCTCTCTGCCTCTCTCACTCACCTCCGCCTGGAAGGAAGGGCTGGCTCAGGCCCCGCCGGGCTTTCCGGCAGCCAGGAGCCTGGGAGCCTAGCCTCCCTTCCCGGTGCCTGTTTTGTGGGGAGCTCTCTCCTCACGTCCGATGCCGCTGATTGTCTGCATCAATTTTACGGGGCCTTAATGCGTGCATTCAGGTGGACAGGCTGCCCCGGGTTGGGGACTGATGGGATAATTATAGAGGGTGCCAGCAGCCAGCATGGCTGGCACCAGGGTGCCCCGGGAGCAGGAATGCAGAGAGGAGCTGCCTGCTCTGGACACCCCCTCGAGCCTGCCCACAGAGCCTGGGGCTCCAGAGAGCCCAGACCAACCACCTGCAGGAGCAGAGCCTTGCCGACTGCTCACAGCCGCACCCAGCACTGGTGCGGGGGGAGGGCAACACTGCAGTCACAACCCATCTCACGAATGGGAAGACTGAGGCCACACGGCACAGTAAGAGCTCCAGCTGCCAGGACTCCCCCGCCTGTGGGTTGTCTGGGCGGCAGAGGCCCCTACACGCCTCTCAAGTGAGAAAAAGGCCGGGTAGCTGAGGGGGGGCTGTCCACCCTTCAGTCACCAGCGTCCCCTGACGCTTGCATTACCACCTAAGAGGCTCGACCAAGTAACCTCCCGGAGCTGAGTTCTCTCCCTGAAAAGAACTCTGAGTCTGACATATAGACACTAAAACGTTCTCATTCGCTCACTCATTCATTCCTTCCGTGAACACTCACTGGACCGTCCCAATCCCCAGGAATGCGTTGGGCCCTGGGGGCCAGTAAGGGAACCTGGACTAAAGAAACAGTCCCAGGGGAAGAAGCCCTGGGCGTGGGACCCTCCAAGGCCCAGCCCAAGGCCGCTGCTTTCTAAACGCCTTGCCGGATTGCTCCCCAAGCCCCCACCCCCCGGGGCCTTCCTTCTGGCGGAGGGTACCGGCTCCAGCTGTCTGTGTGTGTCCCCTGGCCCCTGGCCTTGCGGGCGCAGCAAGGGGGCCCCCTGCAGCAGCTCAACGGTGCTGTTTGTGTAAGGGGTGACGACAGCGTCTTTTAGGTTAAACGCCTTGTAAACAGGGAGGGTTCACGCAGGGGTGACCGGTTGCGAGCGCCCTGCAGACAGGTGGGGGCGGGAGGGGTGCCGTCAGGAGGCCTGGGGAGTGGCCTGGGCTGGCAGAGGCCCAGCGGGGGCCCTGCCCTCCGGGGATGACCTTGACCTTTCCTGGAGGCCGGCCACCCCGCCCCCCACCGGCAGAGCCTGGGGACGCACCCCCACCCCGCGCCCCCGCCCCGGGAGGTGTTCAGAGACAGAGCGGAGACTCGGGTTCAAAGAAGAAATCCGTGCAGATCCACAGCTTCTCCGGAGCGGGGGGCCTGGAATCCAGCTGCGGCTGACCCCCAGTGACGGGAGCCGCCTCCTTGTAGTCAGAGGAGCAGCCGCAGCCTCGCTCCCGCGTGTAGGCGAGCTGCGTCCTGCAAGCCTCCTGCAGAGCGTGCGGGCCGCGGGGCTGCGCGCTCGGCTAGGTCCCGCCGTGGGAGGGGGACGCAGCGCCCCGCGAGGCCGGGCCGGCTTCCAGCGCGGGAACCCGCTCCCACCCACGCGGCCGGGGCCCTCTCCGCCCCTCCTGCGCCGGCGGCCGGCCGGCCACGGCTCCCTGGGTGGGCTGGACGGCAGGGCGGGAGGGGCAGCCCCGGGGAGGCGGGAGCGCCGGCGGGGCAGCCGGGGCCCACCGGCCCGGCCCGGCCCTCCTCCCGCTCCGGCTGTGTGTGTCCCAGCCGAGCTCGCGTGTGAAACCGCCAGGGTCCAACCCGCTCTGACCTGTTTTCCTGGCAGCCGCCGGCAGGGTTGGGTCAGGCCAGCCCTGGGTGTCCTGCCAGAGCAGAGGTGGCGCAGGGGTCAGAGCCGCGGGCCTCTGCCCTCCCGGCCGGGGCGCACACCCACCCCTTTCGCGGCTGGGAAGTCTCCCACCCTGGTCTCTCTTGTCAAACTCCCCATCCAGCTGGCAGGACCCTCAGGAATCTTCTGGACTGCCCCCCCGACCGAATCAGTCTGGCCACGCAGCCCCTGCTGGACGGTCATTATGGGTTAGCCCCTCTCTGACCATCCTGACTACAACGAGGTCCCCAACCCTGGGAAGGCTTTCTCCCGCCCTTTCAGGGAGGCTTTCTCCTAAGAGGGGGGGAAAAGTGAAAGAGAAAAAGTGAAGTCCCTCAGTCTTGTCCAACTCTTTTATGATCCCATGGATTGTCAAGGGATCTTCCCAGCCCAGGGATCGAACCTGTGTCTCTCGTGTCTCCTGCATTGGCAGGCGGGTTCTTTACCACTGGCACCATCAGGCAGGTAGGTGCAAGTGCAGCTCAGTCGTGTCACTCTTTTGTGACTCCATGAACTGTAGCCTGCCAGGCTCCTCTGTCCATAGAATTTTCCAGGCAAGAATACTGAATCCGTTTGCCATTTTTCACTCCAGAGGACCTTCCCAACCCAGGGATCGAGCCTGCATCTCGACTTCTCAGTGGCACCAGTGGTAAAGAATCTGCCTGCCAAAGCCACCCAAGGGACGAGGCCACCAGGGAGACGTGTAAAAGGGTACAGTGGTGTCGCCCTCCTTACATGACTGCCGTGAGGCCTACTCCAACCGTGCCTGGTCCAGAGTAAGTCTGATATTTGCTGATGAAAGGAAATTGAGCTTCTGAGGGGTCAGCTGAGCTGCCAGGAAGAACAGGGCACCCTGACCCATCGCAGCAGAGGCTGTTGGATTTGGGCCATGTGGTGGCAGCCAGGCCTCCTCCCATCTTGAAGTGACCACTGGGCCCCCTCACTGGACATCTCCAGAGCCCCCTCTCTCTGCCTGACCCACATGAGTCTGGAATCCCCATGCCTCACATGTCCTGATTTAAAGTGACCCCCCACGGCTTCCCTGCAATGTAGGAGACCTGGGTTCGATCCTTGGGTCAGGGAGATCCCTGGAGAAGGGAATCACGACCCATTCTAGTACTCTTGCCTGGGAAACCCATGGACAGAGGAGCCTGGTGGGCTACAGTCCCTGGGGTCACAAAAGAGACACAACTTAGTGACTTAACAACAAACCAATGAAGCCCATTTTATAGATGCGGGAACTGGGGGCACAGAGAGGTAAGGTAGTTTGCTCAAAGTCACCCTGCTGGTTTGGCAGAACTGGGGTGGAAACAGGCCATCCAGTGCCAAGTCCACGTACTGCTCCCCGGCTCCTTCACCAAGCCCTTTGCTCATCACCGAGGACCAACTCAGCCTGGAATCAGAACCCAGAGCAGGGAGGGCTGGCGTGGGGCCTGGAGGTCTGGTGTCGAAGCTGACAGTCCGGCCTCCATGGTCCAGCGTCCTGCTGGCTGTGTGGCTCTGGGCAAGTTGCTTAACCTCTCTGGGCCTCAGCTGTCTGCATTCTAGAGTAAGAAGGAGGCGATAGCATGCATTCAGTTTGTTCCGGGCACTTCTTCTGTGCCAGGCCCTGTTCCAGCACCTGGAACACGGGTGGGATGAGGGCAGGCCTGCCCCCCGGAGAGGTGGGGAGGACCACCTGGGGGCAGTAGACGGCCCTGTCCACCCCAGCCAGGACACACTTTCAGAGGTGCGCGGCCCTGTTTAACACTCCACAGAAGTGGATGTGCTCAGTCGTGCCCGACCCTTTGCGACCCCATGGACTGTAGTCCACCAGGCTCCTCTGTCCATGGGATTCTCCAGGCAAGAATACTGGAGTGGGCTGCCATTCTCTTCTCCAGGGGATCTTCCCCACCCAGGGATGGAACCCGCGTCTCTGGTGTCTCCTGCCTCGCAGGCAGATTCTGCACCATGGACACGAGACTCTGCAGGGCCCTGCTGATTTTGCCTGAGGACAGTGAGGATTTGGGAAGTGCGCCCCAGAGGGAGGGGGACTCCAGGTGGGAGGCAGCGTGGAAGCAAAGGAAGGCAGCTGGACAGTGGACAGCACAGGGACAGCCCAGGGCCGAGGTGCCCCTCCTCTGGGGGCTGTGCTGGGAGCCCTGGGGTGGGCGTGTCCTCATTTTGGCCCTGGGCGTGGGGGTGGGGCAAGAGGAGAGGAGGAGGTGACAAATGGCAGTCAGGCTGGCAATCCCTGAGCATGTTGCTCAGTGCAGGAACCCCGATCTCACAGCTGCCCCAGGAGTTCCCTCATCTGTCAGCCGGTCAAACCCACCTGGCTGCACAGGTCCAAAGCAGAAACACCCATGGGTCCCAGCTGAGAACTTCTTTCCTTTGCTTTTAGAATCACTTTCTCTCTGAATATAAAAGTGATACACTGGGGACTTACCTGGTGGTCCCGTGAGCAGCGGAGGCTCTGCGTTCCCAATGCCGGGGGCCCGAGTTCCATCCCTGATCAGGGAACTAGATCCCACGTGCCACAGCTAAAGATCCCACATGCTGCAACGGAGCTCGAAGAGCCCGAGTGCCAGAACGAGGACCTGGCACAGCCAACTAAATCAATAAAAATAGATATTTTTAAAAGAAGGGTTTCCGTGGTGGCTCAACAGTAAAGAATCCACCTACAAGACAGGAGACACAGGGGAATCAGGTTCAATCTCTGGGTGGGGAAGGTCCCCTGGAGAAGGAACTGGCAGCTAACTCCAGTGTTCTTGCCTGGAGAATTCCAAGGACCAAGGAGCCTGGCAGGCTACAGTCCAGAGGGTCACAGTCAGACACGACTGAGCAGACACACACGCGTTAAAATAAAAGGCGGGACACTTGTTTGATGTCAAACTTAAGTTGGAAAAGCTAGAAAGACACCAGACTCATCCAAAAAATCATGTAATCACTTGATCCGGCCCTCTAGTGACAAACCATATGAATATGTGGACGGTTAGCCCACCTTGGGCATTTCCTGTACAATTTTCAATATAGTTGGGATCAAGCTGTACCTGGAATTTTGTGTTCAGCTCTTCTCACATAACATATAACATGCTAGCATCTAAAATCATTACAGCTTCTTCGCAAAATTGCAGTCTGGTCATGGCAAAACCAAACAAATCAGATGTGGGACAGAGAAAGTCCAAAGGAAAAGAGAAGGTGAAAGTGCCCCCACAGGCTCCGGCCAGGAGGCGGCTACCTGGAAGGCCACAGCGGACAGCTGCGTAAACTCCCCGCACCAGTGCAGACCAGCATGGGCCTCAGGATCAGGGCAGCTGGGTTCAGATCCCTCTGCCACAGGCAGCTCGTTCCTGACCCCTCTGGGCGCACTGTTTTGTAAAGTGGAATTGATCAGAGAGACCTGCCCCATGAGGTTGCTGGAGGAATTAACAACTGAATGAAAAGTGTCTCCATAAGTGACTGAGAACAGTAAGTGCTTAGAAGAGTGCACAGTAGGTGCTCAGTCAACGTCAGGGTGGGCAGCAAACACCCCGCGGATGCTGTGCTGCACCGTCACGGCATGCCAGGCAATAACTTTACATCCGTAACTCGTGTTATGTTCCCAGAACCCCCACATGGTAGATACATTAAAAAGAAAAAATTTTAACTGAAGTATAGTTGCTGTAGAATATTATATAAGTTTCAGATGTGCAATGTAGTGATTCACAATTTTAAAACATGATACTGCCTTTATAGTTATTATAAAACACTGCCTATATTCCTTGTGTTGCACAATATACTGTGTAGTTATAGCCTGTGTGTGTGTGTGTTAGTTGCTCAGTCGTGTCCGACTCTTTGCAACCCCATGGACTGTAGCCTGACAGGCTCCTCTGTCCATGGAATTCTCCAGGCAAGAATACTGGATAGTCATTTCCTTCTTCAGGGGCTTCCCGCGTAGCTCAGTCGGAAAAGAATCTGCCTGCAGTGCAGGAGACCCGGGTTCGATTCCTGGGTCAGGAAGAACCCCTGGAGAAGGAAATGGCAACTCACTCCAGTATCCGTGCCTGAAGAATCCCATGGACAGAGGAGCCCAGTGGGCCACAGTCCATGGGGTTGCAAGAGTCAGACACGTTTGCAACTAAACCACCACCACCATTTCCTTCTTCTGGGGATCTTCCCGATCTGGAGATCGAACCCCAGTCTCCTGTATTGCAGGCGGATTCTTTAGCCTCTGAGCTATCAGAGAAGACCCAGCTTATAGCTATTTCATACCTAATACTTTGTACCTCTTACCTCCCTACCCCTATATGGCCCCTCCCCGCAGTGGGGAGAGGGACAGGTTGGGGTGGGCTCTCATTACCTGAATTTTCCAGATGTGGGAAGAGGCTGAGAAAGGGCTGCGTCATCGCAGCAGCATCCACAGTCTCCAAAGGTGGGAACAGCCCCGCTGTCTGTGGACAGCGATGGACCATCGGTACAGTGGGATGACGTTCCTCCCTTTTAAGGAGTGAACCATCGACACTCGCTACGACGTGGATGAACGCTGAGAACGTGAAGCTCAGTGAAAGAAGCCCGTCACGAAAGACCATGTGTCGTGTGACTCTGTTTACAGTACGTGCTTGTTCTTGTGTTGTTTAGTCTCTAAGTCGTGTCCAGTGCTTTTGTGACCCATGGACCCACCAGGGCCCACCAGCCTTCTCTGTCCGTGGGGTTTCCCAGGCAACGATACTGGAGTGGGTTGCCATTTCCTTCTCCAGAGGATCTCCTGGGTCTCCTGCTTGGCGGGTAGATTCTTTACCACTGAGGCACCTGGGAAGCCCTGTGATTCCATTTATATGAAACAACCAGGAGAGGCAAAGCCACAGACACAGAACACAGAGAGGGGCTGGGGTGGGGGGCAAGGAGTGTCAGCTCCATGGGCTCAAGTCTCCCTTGGGGATGAAAATGTTCTGGAAGCAGCTAGAGGGGCAGCTGCACATTGTGAATGAGCTGAATTCCACTGAACTGGACACTTGAAAACAGTGAATTTGGTGTTGGAAGAATTTCACCTCAACTTTTTTTTTGCCACACCAAGAGACGTGCAGATCTTAGTTTCCTGCCCAGGGATCGAACCCTTGCCCTCTGCAGTGTAAGCCCAGTGTCCTAACTACTGGACCGCCAAAGAATCCTCACCTCCATTTTTAAAAACAAAGGGAAAAAAGGAAAAAAAGAAAAGCCAGTGACACGCCCAGGCTCAGGGTCACACAGCCAATGACGATCAAAGCAGCCAAGACCATTTTCCTGCAGAAGCCACTGTCAGTCTACGCTGCAGAACCCCCGGTTTATGAAGATTTACACCCATCACCCTGACCCCAATTTCCAGAAGCAGAGTCACGGGGTCAGAGGTGCAGAGTGACACATTTGGGGACGGAGCCTTACCCCGTGTGGGCACCTGGGTGGGCCAGAGCAAGGGACACCGGCCTGGACCCTAAGAGCGCAGCCAGTGCGGGTGGTCCCAGAGCCAGGAGGGTGGGGGACGGGCCGGCCCTCTGGCCCGCACTTTCCGGTGAAGCCGGGGCTCTGGACACTCAACCCCTACCTGCCGGGGTTGTCTCTAATCCTGCTCTCACCCAGAAACCAGGACTTGAGGACAGGGTGGCCTCCCACTGCCCCCAGAGCCCCACATGGTTAATTAGGACGTGGCGTTGCCTCTGGTTGCCCTGAGGACTCACATCCTCACTGTGCTTTGCTGGGCATAGGTTCCCCCCCTGAAAATCAAGGGAATGGTAACTCAACCATAGGAAGGTTTCAGTGGGATTCAGGCAATTCTGGAAAAGGTCATGAGAAATGTTCTCTTTTTGTTTGGCTACTCTTGCCTGGAAAATCCCATGGACGGTGGAGCCTGGTAGGCTGCAGTTCATGGGGTTGCGAAGAGTCGGACACGACTGAGCAACTTCCCTTCCCTTTCCCTACACCACTCTACATGTCTCAGTTCCCGGACCCCTGATCAGAGATCCAACCCACGCCCCCTGTAGTGGGAAGCCGCGGGTCATACTTCTGCAACATCTTGAAGAGCTGGTGATGGATGAGGGAGTGTGTCTGCGAGGTGTCAACTGATAAGAGTGACCAAGCATCACCGAGGAGCCTGGCACCTGGGAAACACGCAACCAGCGGGCGCTGTTGTTACCATTCACGTCTGTGCACTCGGTCATGGCTGACCCTGCGACCCCAGGGACTGTAGCCCGCCTGGCTCCTCTGTCCATGGAGTTTCCCAGGCAGGAATGCTAGAGTGGGTTGCCATTTCCTTCTCCAGGGGATCTTCCTGTACCGTGGATCAAAGTCGCATCTCTTGTGTCTCCTGCATCGGCAGGAGGAATCTTTACCACTGAGCCCTCTGGGCTTTTAATGTTTTGCCCACACAGGTTTCCACGCACACAGAGCATTTCTGGATGGCTACACGAGGAACTGAGGACGCTACTTACTTCCTTCTAGAATGAGCAGGGAAGGAGGCTCTGCACCCAATGCCTCTCTATTCTCTGGGAATTTTTCATCGGGAGCTTGCATTCTGTTTTTCTGTTTGCTTTTTGCTGCCCTGGGTTTTCGTCGTGGTGCTCTGGCTTTCTCTGGTTGCAGCGAGCAGGGGCTGCCCTCCAGGTGCGGTGCTCGGGCTTCTCCCTGCAGTGGCTTCTCTTGCTGGGCTTCTCCCTGTGGTGGCTTCTCTTGCTGGGCTTCTCCCTGTGGTGGCTTCTCTTGCTGGGCTTCTCCCTGTGGTGGCTTCTCTTGCTGGGCTTCTCCCTGCGGTGGCTTCTCTTGCTGGGCTTCTCCCTGCGGTGGCTTCTTTCGCTGGCACCACGGGCCCTAGGCTGCACAGGGTCACCAGTTGTGCTGCTCAGGCTTAGTTGCCCCGAGGCGTGCGGGATCTTCCCTGATCAGGGACCGAACCCATACTGCGTGCACTGTCAGGGGGATTCTTTACCACTGGGTCACCAGGGAAGTCCATGTATGACGTTTATGATAAAATAGTTTAAAATTTAAAAATTCTCCAAATTTTAAAAAAGTTATTTTAACCTTCTCAATAAACAGAAGAGGAAAACGGTGCCCCAAACTCACCTCCTCCAAGAAGTCCACCTGGTGTCCAGGCACGCTGCCTCTCAGCCTCGGAAGGATCCACTGCCTGTCACTGTCTATTTCCTTGGCGGCCTCTCCCGTGAGACTGGGAGGACCTGCAGGGGAGGCCTGTGTGCTCACACCTGCGTCCGCAGGCCCCAACCCTGCATGCAGCTGAGTGAAGGGACGAGGCTCTGGAAGGTTAAGACATCTGCCGAGATGACGCAGCGAGTGGTTTGTCAGGTGAGACCCAGGCCTCTGGACTTGGGTTCCGCCGCCACACGCACCCTCACGTCTCTGGGACAGGCCTCATCCTCCAGGTTGTAGGAACGCAGTTCCTGCCCACTCACCATAAATTCCCCAAAGAGGACGCCTGGGAATCGTCCAAATGGCTGCCAGCCCTGCTGCAGCTGCTACGGGATTTGGGATTTGGGAGGAAAGCTTGCTCAGGCCCCGAGAGGCACCTGGGGATGCCCCAGGCATGGAAAATGCCAGACTCTGCTCCCAGCAAAGCCGAGTAGAAAAGCCACAGAAACAAGGGTGGTCTGTCCTCCTATGTTGTATTATCTGACACTTCAAAACTGAGATTTCAGCCTTCTAAATTTAGAAGGACAAAACTTTCATTCTTTTTTTATGTTTATTTGTATTTGTTTATCTGGCTGTGCTGGATCTTAGTTGCAGCATGCAGGATCTTTACTTATGGCAGTGCAGATCTTTGGTCGTGGCATACGAACTCTTAGGTGTGGCACATGGGATCTAGCTCCCCAACCAGGGATCGGACCCAGGCCCCCTGCACTGGGAGTGCAGAGTCTTAGCCACTGGACCACCAGGGAAGTCTCAGCCCAAGCTTTTCTGATTTGGCAGAGTCCTTCCTTGGGTTTCCCTGGTAGCTCAGTTGGTAAAGAATCTGACTGCAATGCAGGAGACCTGGGATTGATCCCTGGGTCTGATCCCTGGATCAGGAAGATCCCCTGGAGAAGAGAATGGCAATGCACTCCAGTATTCTTACCTGGAGAATCCCATGGACAGAGGAGCCTGGTGGGCTACAGTTCATGGGATCACAGAGTCAGACATGACTGAGCGACTAACAGTTTCACTTCACTTTTTCCCTTTCATTTCCCAGACAGAGACGTTGTCCTAGCCTGGACCATTTTGCTGATGAGGAAACTGAGGCAGAGAGGGTTAATGCCTCGCTTGCAGATCACAGAGTTGTAAGTAGAAAAGACTCTAACCAACCTTCAGAGTCCAGAACATGTCTGGGTTCACGCCGGCACCTGATACACAATGTTCTTGGAGTTGGGCTGCCTGGGTCTCCAATCACTCCTCACTACAGGCTGTGGGAGGATTCGATACAAGCACCCCACCCAATGCCCAGCTCAGAGGAAGCTGGCGGCTGTGGGTGCAGAGACAGAAGCTTGGGGTCCGTGTGTCCTTCCTGGTTCTTTGTAGCATCTGCTCATCTGCCCTTTGGGAAAATTGACATCTCAACCCCCCATCGCAGTGAGAGTTGGGAAAGTGAAAGTCGCTCAGTCGTGTCCTACTCTTTTCGACCCCAAGGACTGTACAGTCCATGGAATTCTTCAGGCCAGAATACTGGAGTGGGTAGCCTTTCCCTTCTCCAGGGGATCTTCCCAAACCCAGGGATCAAAACCAGGTCTCCCGAATTGCAGGCGGATTCTTTACCAGCTGAGTCACCCCAGACTCTAACTCTGCCCAGAAGGGCTGGGGGCCTTCAGGAGCTCTGCCCATCTCAGGAGCAGCACCTGGCTTGGGTGCCACCCTTTGGTCCTGGGGGCGACTGGCCTGCCTGCCCAAAGGCCAACAGCCGGCCCCTGGTCCATCAGTGCTGCCGGAGAGCCAGGACTGTCCAGCCTCCCACTGTGCTTAGCAAACATGTTCTCAGCTGACTCTCTCCCACCAGCAAGCCTCATCTGCCCCCCACCACCCCGACTTTTTTTTTATTTGGCTGCTCCGGGTCTAAGTTAAGGCATTCAGGATTTTTAGTTGACGGCATGAGAACTCAGTTGCCACGTGTGAGGTTTAGTTTCCTGATCAGGGATCAAACCTGAGTCCCCTGCATTGGGAGCACAGAGTCTTAGCCACTGGACCACCAGGAAAGTCCCTCATCTGGGTGCTTTAAAACAGAGACCCACGAAGCACAGATCACAGTCTTGACTGAAGAGATTTCAAGGAAATAAGCTCATCCTTCTGTGGTCGACTTTTGAAGAGTTATCCTTTTAGTCGTGATTCAAAAATTTTTTCCCCTCATATAAAGCCTTAAAAAATTTGGAGGAGGGACGCCCCTCCCTTCAATGTCCTCCTTTGTAAATTCAACTCTCTCAATTTTCTAGTCCTCAGTTTACAAATAATGTAACTTCCAAAGCATTGGCAATATTGACATTTTAAAATAAAATTGTTACATCACTCAAATATACTCCATGGGCTCTACATTCCATAGCTCTTTGATACCCACTTATCATCCACTTAAAAATTTGCAACAAGCTCTTTGACAATCAAATATATAGCTTTGTTTCTTTTCCTCTGTGACTTTATATTTTCATCCTACTCCCTCCAGAATTTTATCCTAATTTAATAGAAGATATTTGCATGCTTAGAGTAATTTACTGTTATCCAATCATTATTTTTTCTCTAATAAAAAATCCTTAATTTCCGGGAGTTGGTGATGGACAGGGAGGCCTGGCGTGCTGTGATTCATGGGGTCGTGGAGAGTCAGACACGACTGAGCGACTGAACTGAACTGAACTGAACTGAATTTCCTTTCACTGCAAAACTCTACAGGCTTAAAAATAACTTACTTTTGGATTGAGTTATCAATACCAAAATGCTTAATAAAAATTTCTTACGTGATACATTTTGATAAATAATTACTGAATATAAAAGTAAAATTTTGCTTGAAATTTGCTAAGGTTGAATTAGGTCATGATATCCATGCGTAAATATTGTTTCCAGTTAAAGTGAGACATGGTTCAAGGTAGGTTTTATTTCTCTTTTTTGAATATATAGATATAAGCCTGGAAATGAGGAAAGCTGTGACAAACCTAGACAGTGTATTAAAAAGCAAAGACATCACTTTGCCAACAAAGGCCCATCTAGTCATAACTATGGTCTTTCCAGTAGTCACGTATGGATGTGAGAGTTGGACTACAAAGAAAGCTGAGCGCCAAAGAATTGATGCTTTCAAACGGTGGTGTTGGAGAAGACTCTTGAGAATCCCTTGAACTGCAAGGAAATCAAACCAGTCAATCCTAAAAGAAATCAGTCCTGAATATTCATTGGAAGGACTGATGCTGGAGCTGCAGCTCCAGTACTTTGGCCATCTGATGGTAAGAGTCAACTTATTGGAAAAGCCCCTGATGCTGGGAATGATTGCGGGCAGGAGGTGAAGGGGCGACAGAGGGTGAGATGGTTGGGTGGCGTCACGGACTCGATGGACGTGAGTTTGAGGAAAGTCCGGGAGATGGACTGGCGTGCTGATGCTGCAGTCCGTGGGGTCGCAGAGTCGGACACGACTGAGCGACTGAGCAACAGCAGCCGTCTGGCCTCCATCCTGCCCGCCCCCAGCTCCTGCCTCACACCACACACTCCCTGCACCTGGGTGGTTGCAGCTCATCCTCTGTCCGCACCTATAACACAGGGTGAGAGCTCATGGGTCCATCGCTAGGTTGTGGTTAGAGCTGAGTGAGTGGGACTTCCCTGGCGGTCCAGCAGCTAAGACTCTGTGCTCCCAATGCAAGGGGCCCGGGTTCCACCCCTGGTCAGGGAGCTAGATCTCACACACCACACCTGAGATTCATGTGCCGCCACTGGAGATCCTCCATGCTGCAACTGAAGGTCCAGAGCCGCAACTAAGACCCGGTGCAGCTAAATAAATAATTTGTTTTTCTTTTTAAAGAATTGATTGAGTACAATCCCACAGGGCTTCCCTGGTGGCTCAGCTGGTAAAGAATCTGCCTGCAATGCGGGAGACCTGGGTTCGGTCCCTAGGTTGGGAAGATCCCCTGGAGAAGGGAACGGCTCCCCACTCCTGTGTTCTGGCCTGGATAATTCTATGGACTGTATATTCTGTGGGGTCGCAAAGAGCCAGACACAAGTCTTTCACTTTTCAGAATGCTGGGAGACAAAGAACTCCCTGGTCAGAGTTCACATCCTCCTCCCCCAACCAAGGACTCTTCCCACCCTACCCACCCCTGCTTTGAGTCTTGAACAGGTGGGCTGGTAAAAAGGAAGACAATTCTAGCAGCACAAATCTCTGGGGGTAGACCAGACCCAGTGTATGGCAGCCTGGACTGGATCCCAGAAACCACTGGCGTGTGAGCCCAGGAAAGACTTTTCTCTCGGTGGACCTCAGCTTCCCCTTTTCCAAAGCAGAACTGTTGTGGTTCCGTCACTCAGTTGGGCCTGACTCTACGACGCCATTACCTGCAGCACGCCAGCCTTCCCTGTCCTTTACTAACTCCCAGGCTTTGCTCAAACTCACGTCCACTGAGTCGGTGATGCCATCCACCCATCTCATCCTCTGTCGTCCGCGTCTCCTCCTGCCCTCAATCTTTCCCAGAATCAGGGTCTTTTCTAATGAGTTGGCTCTTCGCATCAAGTGGCCAAAATATTGGAGCTTCAGCATCAGTCCTTCCAGTGAATATTCAGGACTGAATTCCTTTAGGATGGACTGATTTGATCTCCTTGCAGTTCAAGGGACTCTCAAGAGTCTCTTCCAACAACACAGTTCAAAAGCATCAGTTCTTCAGCACTCAGCTTTCTTTATAGTCCAACTCTCACATCCATACTTGACCACTGGAAAAACCATAGCCTTAACTAGACGGACGGACCTTTGTTCACAAAGTAATGTCTCTGCTTTTTAATACTCTCTCTAGGCTTGTCATTGCTTTTCTTCCAAAGAGCAAGCGTCTTTAAGTTTCATGGCTAAGTAGGGAGGCTGAGGTAGATGATGCTGGATGTACCTAAGTATGGCTCAAGGGTTCTCCACTCACACCCACTCCTAGGCACGCCCAGGTGGCTGTTACTCCTTCTTGTCACTGACCTGCCTGTGACGAGGTAACTCCCTGTGGTTAGTGTTCGTGGCTCGAAACCTCCCTGTGGTTTGACCACCCCGCTGTCCCCACCCTCTCCACTTTTGGAACAGGGAAACGTCACCCTGACCTGCACCATGTCCTCCAGCCTCCGAGGGGCGGCATCTCCTGGCAGGCCAAGGACACAGGCAGCTCTGTCCCCCAGCCCAGTGGCTACTCGGCTTCACTGCGCAGCCCCGCCCTCCCACCTCCAGGCCTGGAGGGTGGGCTGAGCCTCAAACTCGGGCCGCGGATCCATTTCCTGCATCAGGAATGCACCGAGAGCCTTCAGAGTCTTCCCGAGCCATGCCTGGCAGTCAGCGGGGAGAGGGGCCAGGAGGGGAACATACAGGCTAGGGGCTTGAGGCTCTGATTCACCAAGAGCTGGGCAGCCCACCTGGAATAGAGTGTCCTGCAGGGCGGGGCTGGGCTGGGCTGAGCTGGGCGGCCCCGGTCACAGGCAGATGTGCGGACCAGAAGGTTCCCCAAACAGTATGTCACCGTCACCAGCATGTCCCGTAGAGGAAGCGCAGTTCCTGTCATTTTTCAAAAATAATTGTATTCATTTGTTTATTTTTGTCTCTGCCGCTGGGTCCTTGTTGCTTCACGGGCTTTTCGTTAGCTGTGGAGAGTGGGGTCTGCTCTCTGGTTTTTCTGAACTGGCTTCACACTGCAGTGGCTTCTCTTGCTGCAGATCACAGGCTCTAGAGACGAGGGTTCAGCAGCTGTGGTTCCCTGGCTCTAGAGCACAGGCTCAGAAGTTGTGGCTCGCGAGCTTAGCAGCTCCTCTGCACCTGGGATCCTCCCAAACCAGGGGTCGGATCCATGTCTCCTGAGGCTCCTGCATCAGCAGGTGGGGATTCTTTACCACTGAGCCACCAGGGAAACCCAGACCCTGTAGTTTTTATACGTGTGATTTTACTTTTATATTTGTTTACTTTTCTTAAGTATAGTTGATTTACAATATTATACTAATTTCAAGGATACAGCAATATTAATTTCAGGTGTGCAGCATAGTGATTCAATATTTTTGCAGATTTTACCCTAATTACATTTATTTTAAATGTCAAATATAGACATACATTTTATACCACATGATCTGTATAAGTAGATTTAGCCCACTGCCTGCCTCTGAGTAGGCATGCAATGCAATTTTAGATATTTTTTTCAGCAATTTAAATTTCTGATTTTAAATTTTCTATTTTTTAATTTTAGATATTAATTTCAGCAATTTCACCAGGGCTTCCCTGGTAGCTCAGAGGGTAAAGTGTATTGAAGGTGGGAGGAGAAAGTGAAGTCTCTCAGTCGTGTCCGACTCTTTGTGACCCCATGGACTGTAGCCTACCAGGCTCCTCCGTCCATGGGATTCTCCAGGCAAGAGTACTGGAGTAGGTTGCCGTTTCCTTCTCCAGGAGATCTTCCTAACCCAGGGATCGAACCCAGGTCTCCCACATTGGAGGCAGACGCTTTAGGAGAAGGGAACGACAAAGGATGAGATGGCTGGATGGCATCACCAACTCAATGGACGTGAGTTTGAGTAGACTCTGGGAGTTGGTGATGGACAGGGAGGCCTAGCGTGCTGCAGTCCATGGGGTCACAAAGAGTCGGACACAACTGACAGGCTGAACTGAACTGAACTGAAGCATGGGTCAGCGCCAGGCTCAACAGGCATCCCCCCGGGGTCCTGCCCTGTAGCGTCCACAGGCAGGGCTGCCCATGCCCCTCCCTGCTCCTCACCCACACTTACCCACACCTTTGCTCACCCCTTTACTGCCTCATATGGGAACACGGATGAGATGGTTGGATGGCATCAGCGACTGAAAGGACTTGAATTTGAGCAAACTCTGGGAGATGGGGAAGGACGGGGAAGCCTGCCGTGCTGCAGTCCGTGGGGTCGCAAACAGACACGACCAAGTGACTGAACAACGGCAACGACTTGGGAACAGCCCTTACACACACACACACACCCTTCTCCGACAACCAGCCGTTCGATGAATCTTCATTGAGTGGGTGGGGACCCTGGGGCAAGCTCCACCTGGACACATCTGACCTCAAGTGGGGGACACAGGTGTTCAAAAAAATAAATGAACACAGTGATATCGTCATGATTGTGCCAAGGGCCCTGAAGGAAAGTTCTGGGTGAGGGGAGCATACAGTAGCCGGCGGGAGGTCAGGGAACGCTTCCCAGAGAGAAAGTGGGGCAGTGCGCTGTGCGGAGGCCAGGAGCCGGCTGGTAAGGAGGCAGAGGCGTGATGTGGACGCGCAGTCCTGCTGGGGGAGCCGGGCCTGAAGGATGCCCTGGGCAGACCACGCGGTGCCCTTAGCTGACCATCCCTGACCACAGCCCTTCCACAGACACCCTGCTATTCCCCACGGCTTTGGCCAGAAAACAAAAGGAGAGCCAGCCTGCATCCATGCGTATGAAGTTCAGAAACAGACAAAACCAAATCCACGGGGCAGGAATTGGAACAGGAGATGCTTTTGGAAAAGGAGGGCAGTGCATTAGAAAGGGCTGTGAGGGCAATGGATTCTTTCGGGTGGTGGAAACACTTTCTCTTGGGAGCGGAGGTTACAGAGTGCATATGCTTGGAGAGACTCGTCAAATAGTTAAGTTTTGTGCATTTTACTGCATGAAATTATCCCTACAAAAAGTTGGGGGGAGGCTCAGGAGGGAGGGGATGTATGCACACCTATGGCTGAAGCATGTTGGTTCAAGGCAGAAACCAGCACAACAGTATCAAGCGGCTATCCTCCAGGTAAAACTGAATTAATCAAGAGCAGAATAAAAGGGAGAGAGGCGGAAGGAGAGCGGGCGAAGGACGGGAGAGAGAAAGGAAGGGAGACGGAAGGCGGGAGGGAGGGAAGAAAGAGGCAGTGATGAGAAAATGCGCCGTGAGGTATCGGGAAAATGAAACAGGGGCCTCCCCGGCGGCTCAGGAGTTAAGACTCCACCCACCAATGCGGGAGACACGGGTTCAGTACCGGACCTGGAAAGAGCCCACCTGCCGTGGCGCCCCTAAGCCCCTGGGCCACACCTATTGAGCCTGGGACCGCAGACACCGAGTCCGCGCACCGCGGCCACTGAAGCCCGAGCGCCTAGAGCCCGCGCGCCACAGCAGGAGAGGCCACACAGCGAGGAGCCTGCACACCGCAGCCAGAGAGGGCCCGCTTCTCCCCAGCTAGGGGAGGTCCGGGCAGCAGCGGAGACCCGGCAGAGCCATAAACAGGAAAAGAAACAGAAGAGAAAGAAACGGAAGGAGTCAGCCTCCTGACCTCAGCCAGGCCGTTAGCCTTTCTGAACCCCAGCTGCCACATCCTGAGACCTGATCGCCGCACAGCGCCTGGTGCCCAGGGGCTCCTCCCTCCCCTCCTCTCTGAACCACACCCTCCTCGCCGGGAACGTGGGAACGGGGCCGAGGGGCTGCTGGCAGCTGAGAGAGGCCCCCGCGGGCTCCGCGAGGCTCATCTGCCGCAAACCAGCCTCCGCGCCCCGCCGTCCGCCGCGCCCACAGCAGCGGGAGAACGCTCCCTGTTCGCGCTCCGCGTGCGCATCGCCGTTCACAGGCAGCCGCAGCTGAGCGCGTTCAGCTCCCGGGACCGTGCAGCCGGCAGCTCCTCCTCGGCCCAGGGCCCGTGGCTCGGTCATCCACTCCCATCTCTCAGAGTCCTCCGGCTGCTTCCACCTGCAAGGGGTGGGAGGACCCCGAGGGGACCATGGTGACAACTCCCCCACAGTGAACGGAACTGCTGCTTTCACACCACCAATAACCGCGGGGGCGTGCCCTGCCCTAGAAAGCACCTCCACACCGTTCCTTCTGTATACCTTGACCTTGGCCTGCTGCCGGTGCTGGGTCAGCACACTGAAGATAACCTGGAGTGACCGCCACGCGACTTTCACCTGGGGATGAAGATCAGGTCCGGGGACAAGGAAAGGAAGGTCCTAGGGAGAGGTGGTGCATGGCAGTAGAATCTCCATGGTGAAGGGCTTGCAGCTCTGAGCAAGAAGTCTGAATTTTATGAGTCCACAGGAGGGGTCGGGGGGATGGTTCAGCCAGGGAGTGAGAGGGCTGTGGGAGAAAGACAGTGTTGCAGAGATGGCTGCATCCTTCTCCTTTCCAATGAAACCCTGATTTAAATCTGTCCCACCAAAAACTACATTTCCCAGCCTCCCTTGCATCCAGGTGTGGCCTGTGACCTAGTTCTGACCAGTGAGCCATAGGAGAATTTGGTCAGGACTCTGCAGAAAGCTCATTGAAAAGGGGACAGAGAGCTGGTAAAGGCTTATTTTGCCCATCTCCTCTTTCTCCTGTTTCACACCTGGGATGAAAACGTGAAAACGTGATGGTTGGTGCTCCAACAGCTATTTTGGACCCTGAGGTGACACCCAGGCTAGAGGTCAGGACTCAGGCAAGCAGAGCAAAGAGACATGTCAATTGTTCCTGATCCCAAGCCAGTGGCCAGCAGTCCAAGGCTACCTAGCAGACTGGTGGCTTAACCCTTTATCTGCCTCAAGCAGAAAAGCATTCAGTTTTGCCCAGTTTATTCAGAACTCTTGATGCCAATCCCATATCCCCTCACACCCTCCCCATCTCTGTCAATGTACCATCATTCCTCAGTTTCTTATGCCAGAAACGGGTGGCATCCTCCACCCGCTCTTTCTCATCTATGAGCCCCACAAGCAGTCCTGTTAATATATCCCTGATGCAACTACTTCTCTTCTTTCCCGTCACTGTTCATCTGACCAGGTCACTGCTCCTCCCCCCAGGGATGTGACAAGGGAGGTCTCTTAGCTACTCACCTGGCTTCCACTCCCCTCCCGGCAGCCTCAGTGGTGCTTTACAAATATTAATCAGATCGTGTCTCTGCCTTGTGACGACTTCCTGCTGACCTTGGGAAAGAAGCTGCACTTCTTACCTTGACTTCAAGCTGATCTTGGGCTTCCCCGGTGGCTCAACTGGTAAAGAATCCTCCTGCAATGTGGAAGACGTGGGTTCAATCCCTGGGTTGGGAAGATCCCCTGGAGAAAGGCTACCCACTCCAGTATTCTGGCCTGGAGAATTTCACGAACTGTATATTCCATGGGGTCGCAAAGAGTCAGACATGATTGAGCGACTTTCACTTTCTTTCAAGCTGATCTTTCCACCCTCAGCTCCTGCCACTCTCCCCCAGGTTTCAGACCAGGAAGCTGGGTGTGATGATGAGGCCAAGGTCACCTAGCTTAGCAGAGCTCCTCTGGGCCCCGCAGGTTCCCTGCCCATGCCAGGAGCCTCCAGTCTGGAGGGAAATGCAGATGAGAGAGATGGTGATGAGACAAGGAAGCTCTTTCTCGTCTCAGGGTCTCCTCGTATGCTGTTCCCTCTGCCCAGTTGCCCTTCCCTTCACTCCCCACCTAGTTTAGTCCCTGTTAGTCTCCGGGCCTTGCTCAGATGTCAGTCACTCTGAGAAGCCTTCCTTGAGTCCCCTCAGCCCCTAATCTAAGTTGGCCCCTTGCTGTGTTCTTACAGCCAGTGGCACACCAGTGAGCAGGCAGGACAGGGGCCGGGTGGGAGAAGCCCTACTTGCAGCATCTGACAATGTCTGTGGTGCAAACACTCACTGCTGTTGTTCAGTCAATAAGTCGTGTCCGACTCTTTGTGACCCCATGGGCGGCAGCACACCAGGCTCCCCTGTCCTTCACCATCTCCTGGAATTTGCACAGATTCACCTCCACTGAGTCCGTGAGGCCATCCCACCATCTCATCCTCTGTCGTCCCCTTCTCTACCTGCCTTCAGTCTTTCCCGGCATCAGGGTCTTTTCCAATGAGTCCTGCTCTCCACATCAGGTGGCCAAAATATTGGAGCTTCAGTCCTTCCAATGAACCTTCAGGGTTGGTTTCCTTTAGGATTGACTGGTTTGATCTCCTTGCTGTCCAAGGCACTCTCAAGAGGCTTCTACAGCACCACAGTTAGAAAGCATCAGAGCAAACCACAAAGTTTCTGTGAATGACCTCATCCTCCACAGAAAGGATATCAGGAGCCCACCACAATATCTACTCATAAATGGGGCCCAATGTGTATTAGGGTTTTTTGTGGTTAATACAATTTTAGCCTTATCTGCCGGGTGCTTTTACCTGTACCATCTGGTCTTGCCCTCCCCACAACCCGTGCAGTAGATTTTATTCATTGCATCTTGCAGGTGAGGAACTGAGACTCAGAGAGGTTAAGCAGCTTGCCCAGTGTCACACAGCGGGTAAATGGGACAACTTGAATCCACAGAAGCTCCCTGATTCCAAGTCCGGGATGTCCTATTGTGGAGCGAACACGATGTTACAGGATTTAAACACACTGAGAGTTCTTATTTTATGAGTTTAAGATTCAAATCAGTGTACCTAATGTCAGGGGAGTAGGAGAATTCTTTCATGCACCCATCCAGCCTGGTTCTAGGCCCCATCCCAGGAGTCCTGGGATGGGCAGGGTGGGGGTGGGCACCCACCATGAGGAATAAGCTGTGGGTAGTCCTGCCTTCCAGAAGCTCAGGGTTTAACGAGGGCACCTTAGATGGGAACCAGAGTCCCAGTGACGCTTTGGGAGTGCTCTGATAAGGCATGGGTGAACACCTTTCCATACTGCTGCTGCTGCTAAGTCGCTTCAGTCGTGTCCGACTCTGTGCGACCCCATAGACGGCAGCCCACCAGGCTCCCCCATCCCTGGGATTCTCCAGGCAAGAACACTGGAGTGGGTTGCCATTTCCTTCTCCAATGCATGAAAGTGAAAAGTGAAAGTGAAGTCGCTCAGTCGTGTCCAACTCTGTGCAATCCCATGGACCTCAGTCCACCAGGCTCCTCCATCCATGGGATTTCCCAGGCAAGAGTACTGGAGTGGGGTGCCATTACCTTCTCCGCCTTTCCATACTGGTGTTGATTAAACACTTCTTGTACAACAGGGCTGTTCAGGGCCTGCCCTGCAAAGTTCTGGACTTGTCATTCCCTTGCTATGTGTCTTGGGGCGAGGCTTTGTCATCTGTGGACATTTGGGCACCACAAGGGTGTGGGCTGCCTGGCACGGGGCCTTCCAGCCTGACACTGGTGACTGCAGGAGGAAGGTGGGGCCCCATTGGATGTGTGGGTGGCTGGGCAGACACATTCCTCCCTAAAGCTTGTCCAGAGATGTGGGGCCCTCACAGGGACAGCCTGGGTGTGCCTGACACTCTTGGAGCCCGGGACACTTGCCTGGAGCCGGGTTATCAGAAGCCAAGTGGATCTGAGCACTAGGTTTTGGAATCGAAAACCAGAGCGGATTCCTGGCTCTGCCATCAGCCAGCTGTGTGACTTTCTCAAGTCACCCAGCCTCCCTGAGCCTCAGTTTCCTCATCCATAAAATGGGAATATTTTCAGGGAACCCAGCACGGTGCCTGGTAGGTGCTCAGTCAATAAACAGTAGTTGACACTGACAATTATGAAGCTGGTGATGACAGAGGGTGAAGCATCGAAGCTAACATTTATGAGCACAGCTATGTGCCAAAGCGTGTAGCACAGAATAGCTGCTCCAATAATGAGGCGTGCGTGTCGTTGTAGTTCAGTCGCTCAGTCGTGTACAAGTCTGTGACCCCAAGGACTGCAGCACACCAGGCTTCCCTGTCCTTCACCATCTCTCAGAGCTTACTCAAACTCATGTCCATTGAGTCAGTGATGCCATCCAACCAGCTCGTCCTCTGTCGTCCCCTTTTCCTCCTGCCTTCAATTCTTCTCAGCATCAGGGTCTTTTCCAGTGAGTCAGTTCTTCACATCAGGTGGCCAAAATATTGGAGCTTCAGCTTCAGCATCAGTCCTTCCAATGAACACTCAGGACTGGTTTGGTCTCCTTGCAGTCCAAGGGACTCTCAAGAGTCTTCTCCAGCACCGCAGCTGGGGCTTGTTTACCTGTGTATAAATATAAACATGCGGGTTCTCATAACAACCTCTGACCCACTCTCTCTGTCCCTTTTTTCCCTCTTTTTGACCACCTGGTGCAACATGTGGGATCTTATTTCCACAACCGAGGATCGAACCCTTGTCCCCTGCAGTGGAAGTGCAGAGTCTTAACCACTGGACCACCAGGGAAGTCCCTCTCTGTGCCTATCTATCTATCTACCTGTCTATATTTCTCTATCTGACTCTATCTGTATATCTACAGAGAGACAGAGGAAAGGAGAGAGGGAGGCAGGGAAGGACTTTAGGGAGGGTAGCTGTGTGTCTGGGCACGAGGTCTGGACTTGGGAGTAAATAAATAGCCCTTTCTATATTTTGAACTGTGAATCATGTGACCATTTTGCCTATTTAAAATCTCATTCAAATTAGACGTATCTGTTTATCATCCTGATCATTGTGTCCTCGGGATGACCTGCGAGAGAGAGCGAGCGAGCTAGGCCCCCGCCCACCTGGCAGAGGAGGGCGGTGCCATGACTTGCTCAAGGTCACTCAGGGAGGGCACGGCTAACCCAGGCCCCGAGCCCAGCTCCCTGTCACAGGACTCTCCTGGGGCCTGGGGTTGGCGGCTTGGCGCCTTCAGCTCTCCCGGTCGCTTGCGGTGGGTCGTGGGGCGGCGCTCCGGCTCGGGGAGGGGCCTCCCCGGCGGCGGGGGCAGTGTCTTCGCTGGGTCTGGCAGGTCTCGCGGGTTCTGTTTGAGAACCTGCCCCGCCGGCCTCAGCTCTGCAGGGGAAGAAGTAAAAATAGCCGGGCCCAGCGGCCAGCCACCGGGCTGCGGGCAGCAAGGCATGCCTTTCCCATGACTTGGGTTCTGCAGAGCAGAGTCCTTCCCCGAGGCTGCTGCGTGCCAGGCCCCAGGGCCCGCGCTGAGTCAGGCCCAGCTGCCCGGGGGCGGGCCACGTCCGGGGCAGCGCCCTGGGGTGGGGCGGGGGCCGGGAGGGGCCGGCATTGGCCGGGTGCAGTAGACTCGGCAAGAGAGGCCTCTGGCCCAGCCCCGGGGGTGGGGCGGGAAGGCTTCCAGAAGTAGGTCATGTGGGTGAACGCAGAGATTAAGGAGAGGTGTGTGGACGGGGGCGCGTTCCAGGCAGTGGGAACAGCGTCTGCAAAGGCCAGAAGTGCTCTCTTAGCCACGAGATCTAGAGGGTGGGGGGCCTGCTACGGGTGGGGCCTCACGACAGGGGCCAAACAGGACTATGGGGGAGTGGAGAGCCTCGGGAGGACTTGCAGCCAGGGGACGAGACTTCAGATCAGCATCTTAAAAACGCTATGGGCTCCCGAGTTCAGTGAGGCAGCCTCATGGAGGCTGAGCCTCCACCGTCCCCTACAAGTCCCTGGTGTACCTGCCCCAGCGCTACGGAGGCCTCTTCTGGGTTTCCGCGCCTGCAGCTCTTTAGGCTTCCCAGGTGGGACCAGTGGTAAAGAACCCGCCTGCCAATGCAGGAGACATAAGAGACACGGGTTCGATCCCTGGGTCGGGAAGATCCCCTGGAGGAGGGCATGGCAACCCACTCCAGCATTCTTGCCTGGAGAATCCCACGGACGGAGGAGCCTGGCGGGCTGCAGTCCGTGGGGTCGCAAAAAGTCGGACGGGACTGAGCCGCTAGCACTGTCGCTTTCTTTCAGCCGCTTCCTGAGTTCCTGCATGTGGCCCCTCCTTCCGACTTCACAGCCAGCGGGTCCCGTTCCTCTCACATCCCCGTCTCTCTGACCCGCTCTTTTGTCCTCCCTCTTCCACTTTTTAAAGGAAATATTCGTTTTTGTTTATTTCTTTGGCTGCTGCGGGGTCCTAGCTGCAGCATGCAGAGTCTTCCATCTTCGTGGCGGCACGCGGATCTTTCTTTGCAGCGTGAGAACTCTTAGTTGTGACAGGTGGGATCTAGTTCCCTGACCAGGGATTGAACCCAGGCCCCCTGCATTGGGAGCTCCGGAGCCTTACACACAGGACCACCAGGGAAGCCCCCTCCCTCTTGCACTATTTTAGGACTCGTGTGATTAGTTATTGGCCGGATAATCCAGGATAATCTCCCCCTCTCCAGGTCCGCATCTGCAAAGTTCCTTTTGTCGTGTAACCTAACACATTTACAGGTTCCTGGGAGGACAAGTGGACACCTTTGGGAGCCATTATTCTACTGACCCACCTCCATACTAAGCCACTTGCACTTTGACCCCTGCCCCAAGGTCTGATGGGGGCCCTAAACTAAGGATCCCAAACTTTACTCGTGGGCCCCTGGCCCCCTTCCTCATACCCCAGCTCTAGTCGGCCTTGCTCCCCCTTCTCTGAGAATCTTGGCCGTTCAGCTCCAACAGACACTGGGTTTAGCTGACCTTTCACATGAGTTGCCTCCTCCAAGTCCACAGCCCCTGACCAAGGCCTGGCCCACAGCCCTTGGAGTCTCTCTTAATCTAGGACAACCAAGATGAAAACGGGCAGAGAACTGGAGTCACACCTGGGGTGAGCAAAGGGCTTGGGTTGGTCTCTGCCCGCTGTTGTGTGGGCTCAGTCGTGCCCGACTCTTTTGCAACCCCATGGTCTGTAGCCCTCCAGGCTCCTCTGTCCGTGGGATTTCCCAGGCAAGAATACTGGAGTGGGTTGCCATTTCCTCCTCCAGGGGAGGGTCTTCCCGACCCAGGGCTTGAACCCACGTCCCCTGCATTGCCAGTGGATTCTTTCCCACTGCCAGAGCTGGGTTCAGATCCTACCTCTGCAGCTTCCTTGCCCTGTGGCCTCGGGAGGGTGGAGGGGTCTCAAGGGTCACGAAGCAGATTAGAGAGTGGAAAGTGCCTAGGGCGCAGCAGGCTCTCAGAAAACAAGAGCTGTTGTCAGGGGCCAGGTGGCTCTAGCCCTAGGTGGTTACCATCCCCTCTACAGAAAATAGCAGTGATAAATAAGCAACTGCTCTGCTACCACCCTGAGCTGCCAATCCGATTAGGGGGCTGAAGAAGTGTGTTAGTTTCCTGGATGCCAAGAACCAGCTGACTTCTCCAATCCTGGGGCAAATCACAATTATCCCAGAACAGGTCAGAAGGTAGCTGAAATGTTGGGCTAACACAGGAGAAGGAGAGGGCTCTTCAGAGGACCCACAAGCACCTTTGCCCTAAAAATGGGCCCTGTGCCAGCCAGCAGGGTAATTAGGCCAGATTTTGAGGGAGAAATCCCAAACCTCCTCAAAATGCTGCATGAAGCCCCAGATGGGACGGATGTCTGACTGGACATCAACTTGCCCCTTCAGGTGAGTCTTCCCTGGAAACGTGTGTGCTCTTCCTCCCATTTGACAGTGGAAATAAAGGGAAAGGAGGGCGCATGATGTTTCTTGGCATTACATTAATGTGCTATCCCCTAAGAATATCATCAGGTGGGAGGGGGGTTCAGGAGGGGACTTATGTACACCAGGGGCGAATTCATGGCAATGTATGGCAAAACCAACCAATATGATATTGTAAAATAATTTGCCTCCAATAAAAAATGAATAAATTTAAAAAAATAATAATAATAAAAAAGAATATCGTCAGGTATTCCCCTTGGTGATGTCAACTAGACAGAATGTGGCTTTTAGTCTTCTCTTCAAAGGAGATGTATGAAGTAGGAGTTGCTACAGGGCTCTGGAATGTGCTTTCTTGTTGTCTTGCTTTTCAAAAGCTGGGCTGAGGGACTTCCCTGGTAGTCCAGTGGCTAAGACCCTGCACTTCCAACACAGGGGAGAAGGTTCAATCCCTCATAGGGGAATTAAGATCCCACATGCCATGTGGCATGGCAAAATAATTCTTTTTAATTTTAAATTAAAAGAAAAGTTGGGTTCAAGGAATATCTTAATATCTTCTGCTTGTTAGGTCCATACCATTTCTACTTTTAGGAACATCTGGGTGTGTTTCCGCCAACTAGATTGTCCACAGAGACCTCTGGTGCTTTTCTCCATCTTCCTTCCCAGGACTGACCCCCTCAGTGAGTGGCTTCCCGCCACCAGGAATGCTTGGGATGAGCCAGGGAGTCAGCAGCCAGGGGTCAGAAGGACAGCTCCCTGTGAGCTTGTGAGCACGCTGCCTTAGGCACCGCGGGCAGGAAGGCCGACTCAAGTGGGAGAGCATATGCCTGGCGGGCCCTGGGCTCTGGAGCCTTTCCGCCTCAGTTCTGCCACTGCCTTGCTGCGACCTTGGGCAGGGTCACTGCTTCTCTCCGCTTCGGTAAAATGGGAGAACAATGGCACCTGCCTTGCAGGGTTGTGAGAATTTGATGAGTCACACACGTAAGGTCCAGAAGGGCACCGGGCAGGCAGAGTACTCAGCAAATACAAGCATTTTTACCCCATTTATGAGACCTCCGTGGCTTATCAAGCAAATGTCGAAGAAATTAATTCATCTAAATATCAGGACAGGGACACCATTTTCCAAACGAGGAAAGAGGCTTAAAAAGAAATGGGCCACTGTTCATCGCAGCCAAACGTGGGGAGCAACCCGAGGGGCCACTGAGTTGTTTGTTGTTCAGTCGCTCAGTTGTGTCCGACTCTTTGTGACCCCATGGACTGCCACACGCCAGGCTTCCCTGTCCTTCACCATCTCCCAGAATTTGCTCAAGCTCATGTCCATTGAGTCGGTGATGCCATCCAACCATCTCATCCTCTGTCGTCCCCTTCTCCCGCCTTCAATCTTTCCCAGCATCAGGGTCTTTTCCAATGAATCAGTTCTTCACATTAGGAGGCCAAAATATTGGAGCTTCAGCTTCAGCATCAGTCCTTCCAATGAATATTCAGGACTGATCTCCTTTAGAATGGACTGGTTGGATCTCCTTGCAATCCAAGGGACTCTCAAAGGTCTTCTCTAACGCCACAGCTCAAAAGCATCAGTTCTTTAGCTCTCAGCCTTCTCTATGGTCCAACTTTCACATCTGTACATGACTACTGGAAAAACCATAGCTTTGAGTGATGTCTTTGTTTTTTAATATGCTCTCTAGATTTGTCATAACCTTCCTGCCAAGGAGAACCCCATCAACAGTCCGTTGAGGATGAATGGATAAACAAAGTGGATCTGTACAGTGGAATGCTACGGAACCTTACAAAGGAGGGAAATTCTGACACTAGCTCCGTGGATGGACCTTGAGGCCGTTTGCTAACTGAAGTAATCCAGTCCCCCAAAGAGAAACTCTGTATGATTTCACTTCCACGAGGCCCCTGGAGTAGTCACCCTCATAGAAACAGAAAATGGGATGGTTGCCAAGGGCTTAGGGGCCAGGGGCGGGGGGTGGAAGTTATTTTATTGCTTAATGCATACAGTTTCGGTTTTGCAAGGTGAAGATTATGGAGATGATTGGTGGTGAAGATTGCACAACAGTGTGAATGTGTTTAATGCCACCGAACTGTATATTTAGAAATGGTTAAGACAGTGTAATTTATGTTATGTGTATTTTACTACAGTTAAAAATATTTGTAAAACTGTAACTCGCCTGGTTCCTCTGTCCATGGGATTTCTCTGACATGAATACTGGGTTGCCATTCCCTCCTCCAGAGGACCTCCCTGACCCAGGGATTGAACCCAGGTAGGTCTCCCACGTTGCAAGCAGATTCTTTACCATCTGAGCCTCCAGACTTCAAGAAAGAAAAAAAAAAAAAGAAATGACCCAACTTGTCCAGGTCCCTCCTTCTCCTGGGAAGCATGAGAGGCAGGGTTTGGACTCAGGACAGAGTGACCCACTCCCCAGCCAGCGGCTCCCCAACACAAACCTCCCTGCCGTACGTCTGTTCAGTGGGTACAATTCAGGGGAAGAGGGTGGTGCCCAGACAGACTGCTGAATATATTACTGAAGAAAGACACGAAAAAGGCAACCTGGGAGAGAGGAGCGGTCAGGGGTCACTGACATCAGGAGGGTGGGGTGTCAGGCGACTTCTGCGTGAGTTTGGGCGCACCACTCACCCTCTCTGCGCTCCTGGATGAGGGTTAGGTCAGAGGGCATCCGGATGTATCCAGCTCTAAGGTCTAGGGAGGAGTGAGATGAGACGCCCAGGGACATGCTGACAGATCCAGCAGGCCTGAGTGCCCACCCCCCACCTGAAGGTCCTTGCTGGGTGCCTGACCTTCTCCCCTGGGAGAATCACTGCTGTCCCCCCTGGACACCTACGATGCATTAATACCAAGCACCATTCTTGGCCAGGTCCCTGCCCTGTGGCTGATGTCCTGTTGGGGAGGACAGGGGCTAGATAAACAAATAAACAGAAATCAAGTCTGTGAAAAGTAAAGATGAATAAGATGGCAGGGTGTCTTCATTGGCGGGGCCAGCAGAGCTCCTGGGAAGGGAAGCAGCCCTCCCCGGGGCCCCAGGGAGGCGTTCAAGAAGAGGTGGCATTTGGGCCCCCGACTTTGAACCTGGTTGCATAAGCCCGTACTGAGCACAGACTGTGCCAGCCAACCGGACATGAGAGAGATAACGACGTCGGGGGCTCAGTCTTGCGGGGCAGACAGACATGGCAACAAACACATTGCTGCAGAGCCACAGGAAGGGAACGGGGGAGGTGGCAGGCCATCTGATGGGAGAGCTTCCTGGACAAACAGACGCGTGAGCTGAGCTTTGGAGGATGGAAGTGCTCATCAGAGCTGAGAAGTGCCTGCCCCGCCAGCCCCCAGGCTTGGGGTCAGGACGGGCAGGGCCGGTGGACCTCCTGCTACCGAGGTCTCCCAGGCTAAGTGGAAGGGGCCTCGGGGATCTGCCACCTAGTCCAAATTGTCTACATGGGAAGCAGAGGCTCCGAGACACAGAGCCCCCTGCCTCCGGTGGTTTCCTCTGCGGCAGGCTCTGTGACAAGCACCTTACCTGACGTGTCTTCTCACCTCAGGTCACCACTTTCTGGAAGACGCCAGCTTCCGCCAAGGGTACTTAAGCATTGTCATCAGACTGTGACATAATTATGGCACACAAGCCGTAATATCGTATCCATTTTAATAGGCATCAATTACACCCATTTCCCCTGTAAACACCATAGTATCATGGGCTGTGAGGAACAACTCTGTGTTTTAGGATTGGCCCGAACTGGACTGTAAATCTTTGGCATCCTCTGATCTTTATTTATTCACTCAACTGGTATTTATTTTGAGCACCTGCTGTGTGGAAGGCCCTTTGCTAGGGGCTGGGACCGCAGCCGTGCTCATCATAGACAGAGTCCTGGGGACTTCCCTGGAGGTACCGTGGTAAGGGCTCCATGCGGCCCCTGCATGGGCATGGGTTCAATCCCCAGTCAGGGAACTAAGATCCCCGCGAGCCAGCCAAAAATTTAAAAACAAAACAAAAAAACCCACGAGAGACACGTATCCATATGCAGGAAAGCAAAGCACGTATGATTAGCGCTGTGAAGAACAAAACCAGGCAGCACACCTGGCAGGAAAGGGGCTGTGCTATTTTGTGACCATGAAGGATTTTCAGGGCCACAGTGTAGTGGGTTCAACGGTGCCCCCCAAAGGTACGTCCATCTGGAACCTGTGCGTACGACCGTATTTGGAAAAGGGTCTGCCAATGGCATTAAATTAGTAATACAAATCTTGAGATGAGTTCATCCTGGTTTATCCAGGTGGGCCCTAAAGCTAAGGACAAGTGTCCTTATAAGAAGAAGAGAAGACAGAGAAGGCCATGTGAAGGCCCCCTGTGACCACAAAGGCAGAGATTGGAGCAATGTGGCCACAGGCCAAGGGATGCCTGGAGCCCCCAGAAGCTGGAAGAGACAAGGCACTTGTCCTCAGAGGCCTTGGAGGGGGCATGGCACCTGATGACAGCTTGACTTTGGACTTCTGGCTTCCGGAACTGGGGGAGAACCGATTTCTGCTGTTTAAAGCCACCCAGTTTGTGATCATTTGTCACAGCAGCCACAGGAAATAAACGCACATCATTTTTTTTTTGTTGCCTTAACATTCTTTTCTTTATTGAAAGGTAGTTGGTTTGTAAAGCTATGTTAGTTTCAGGTGAGCAGCAAAGCGATTCAGTCATATATACTCGTGTGTGTGTGCGATGTTCTTGATGTAATTAATTCTCGTTCTTTTAACCTTTTATTTTATATTGGCGTTTAGCCCTTTAACCACATTGTGATAGCTTCAGGTGGACAGCAAAGGGTCTCAGCCATACACATACATGCATCCATTCTCCCCCAAACTCCCCTCCCACCCAGGCTGTGACACTGAGCAGAGTTCCCTGTGCTATACAGTAGGACCTTGTCAGTTATTCATTTCAAACACAGCAGAGAGATACACATAATTTCTGACTGAGACTCAGCAGCAGTGAGGAAGTAATCATGCAAGTGTGTGGAAGAAAACTATTACAGGTCAAAGGAATAGCCAGTGCAAAGGCCCTGAGGCTGACTATGCAGAATCAGGGAACAGCAAAAAGCCGATATGGCTACAGGGGAAGGCGTTGGGGGTGCGGGGAGACGTGAGAGCAGGTCAGAAGCGGCCTGGTGGGGAAAGGACTGAGATTTAGTCTGTGTGACGTGAGAAGCTGCTGGGGAGTTCGGGGTAGGAGGGGTAACATGACCTGATGTGATCTGTGATCAGATCACTCTGGCAGCTGAGATGAGAGTAGACTGAGGAAGTGGGGCTGTGGAAGCCCTCTTGAGGTGAACTCTGAGTCAAATACAACTCCAAAAACATCGTCAAGGCTTTATGGTTTACTGAAGGTTTGATGGGAAAACAGAAGGGCAGTTACGCGGCACAGCGCCCAACAATGCTCCTACTTGCCTCCTTATACTTCTCAATTCCTTTCTGAGCTTCCCTTACAAACTACTGGATCTCCCTCTCTCCAAAGTCTCTTATGGCCAAAGCCTCCTGCAAACCCTGGGAAATAACTCCAGCCTTCCCGCTTAGCATTATCAACGTTATCTGCTTATGGTTCAGATGGGGAGCCAGTGAGGAAGCAGTGAGGTAGATTATCTGTCTCCCTCATAACACCCTCCGAAGTGGAAAAGACAACCCTCATACCTATTTTACAGGTGAAAAAGCTAAAGCTCGGAGAGGGGCAGGGATTCTGCCCAAGGCCATGCATCTGACAAAGAGAGGAGTCAGTCCTTTGGACTTGGGCGAGAGTGTCAATTTAGCTTCAGCTGGACAGAGGTGGGGAAGCGTTGATACGTATTTGCACAGGCGTGAACTGGCAAAGGCGTCCACCCGCCACCCTTTTCACTGAATTTTCACAGTGGCCATGGAAGTGACCAGGTGCAGCCGGGAGACTCAACAGTGGCCTCTCTGGTGTCAGAAGTTTCCAGGCCTCTGGCTATATCCCAGTTGATTGGAACTCAGGCCTCCAGACTCCAGTTGTAACCACCACCCCCTCTGCCTCCTCCCCAGGCTGTAGCTTAATTGATGCTCTCTTTAGCCAGTCTTCAACCCTATTGTCCCAAACTTGCAGGATTGAAGGAGTCCTTGGAGCTCAGCCCTAGACCCCATACCAGGTGCTTCAGTAGCTCCTCCTGTAGGATCTCAGCTGAGTGATCGGACCACACACAGATGCTCCACTTAGAAGCTTCTCACCAGTCCTCAGAAGCTCAGTCCCATCTTGGGACACCCATGCTGTTTCTTTTCTGTGTTTTGTTTTTTGGCTGTGCTGGGTCTGAGGTACAGCATGCAGGATCTTCCGCTGTGGTACGCAGGATCTAGTTCCCTGACCAGGGATCAAACCTGGGCCCCCTGCATTGGGAGCGTGGAGTTTCAGCCATTGGACCACCAGGGAAGTCCCCCATGGCTATTTAAAGTGAACAGAACACCAGGAGGGGCAGGATGGGTTATGATGCTTGGTTCAGTCACCTGGGACCAGTCACTTCATCTTTCTGAGCCTCGGTGTCCTCACCTGTAAAATGGGGCTTTCGTGGGGCAGTGGGTGAGATTGAAAGGAAATGGAGGAGAACGGCCTTTGCACAGAACGTGCACACAGGAGGTGCTCAGTAAAAGCATCCTGCCGACAGTCCAAATATGTGCAGCCTTCCTGGAGGTAATTTCAGGCGTAGCAAGCGTTCTGAACGCTCATTCTCTGCACCAGGCACATATTATTAAGCCTCTCTTACAGAAGAGGAAACTGAGGCTCAGTCGTCACTCAGACAGCATTGGCCACAGTCTGGCCCTTGGCACGATACAAACTTGCCACTTGACATGAGTCCGAGATACGGTTAGAAGTCACGGCAGAGGATCACTGACAGGAAGCTTGTCTTTCTCTTTCAGAGGTTCTAGGAACACACACTCCACAGACAGCTCTGCAAGGGAGGAGGCAGGAGCCCCAGGGAGGGACATGACTCACCCAGGATCACCAGCAGGTGAGACTCGGAAACCTGGCTCTGTCTCCCAATGCACAACTCCTGAATGGTGGCCTTGTCTTGGGGGCATTTCTGAACTGATACTTGAACTGGCATCTGGGAGATCGGAAACCCCTCACAAACCCAAGAACTAGTCTTTCTCTGCTCTAAACCAACCATAGGGTGCGATGATTTGGGAGAATGGTATTGAAACATGTATATTATCATATGTGAAATGAATCGCCAGTCCAAGTTGGATGTACGATACAGGATGCTCGGGGCTGGTGCACTGGGATGAACCAGAGGGAAGGGATGGGGAGGAGGGAGGTGGGAGGGGGGTTCAAGATGGGGAACATATGTACACCCGGGGCGGATTCATGTCAGCGTATGGCAAAACCAATACAATAATGTAACGTAATTAGCCTCCAATTAAAATTTAAAAAAACACAAGCATAGCATGAAGCAAATAATGTGTGCTCAATCTGAACGTGTTGAAAAGGTGAATGAATTATTCCATAGCACACTAGTCACAGAGTCAGGACTCCCTTTGCACTGTGAATAAATTCTGAACTCTTTGCCATAGCTTACAAGGCCAGGTTTGACCTGCACTCCCTTCACAGACGCGCGCATCTCCAGTGTCTTCTGGAATCCTCCAGCCATGCCGAGCGGCTTTCAGTCTCTCAGTGCACTATGAGCTGCCCTGCATCATGACCTTTGTATTTGCTCTTCCTCTTCCTGGAATGCTCCCTTCAACCTCCCTTCCCGTGCTGATCACAAAGAAAGACCCTGAGTCCTCTTCATTTTCTGAACCTCGAGCTGTGTATCGCTTCCTCATAGAAGCCTTTTGCTGATAAAAGGCTGAGTAGATTCCCCCTGCTGGTCTCTTCTTGTCGCATTTGTCGTGGTTCAGTCACTCATCGTGTCCGACTCTTTCTGACCCCATGGACGGCAGCACGCCGGGCTTCTCTGTCCTTCACCGTCTCCCGGAGCTTGCTCAGACTCATGTCCATTGAGTCGGTGATGCTATCTAACCATCTCATCCTCTGTCGTCCCCTTCTCCTGCCCTCAATCTTCCCAGCATCAGGATCTTTTCCAATGAGTCGGCTCTTCACATCAAGTGGCCAAAGTATTGGAGCTTTGGCTTCAGCATCAGTCCTTCCAATGAACATTCAGGATTGATTTCCTTTAGGACTGACTGGTTTGATCTCCTTGCAGTTCAACGGACTTTCAAGAGTCTTCTCCAGCACCACAGTTTGAAGGCATTGATTCTTCGGCCCTCAGCCTTTTCTATTGTCCAGGTTAGTAATGGTGTATTTTTGTATTTTTTGTTTTTATAGTTGGTTGGTCTCCATCCTTAGATTGTAGGTTTCATGGAGCCATGCTCACTTTACTTACCAGTGCCTACCATCAATGCCTGCCAGGTTTGCTGACTCAGTGGACAGAAAGATGAAAGGGAAGAGAACTAGATTTGGGTTGATAGGGGCCTACTATTTCCTGGTCCTGAATTTGAACCAGTGGACCAGTAAACTTGTGAGAATTACTTCAATTCCCTGAGCCTCAGATTCCTCATCTGTAAAACAAAGATAATAATAGTTCCTCCTTTCTTATGAGAATTAAATGAGATAGTGTGTGTAATGGGCTTCCCAGGTGGCACAGTGGAAGAGAATCTGACTGCAATGCGGGAGCCACAGGAGATGTGGGTTCCATCCCTGGGTTGGGAAGATCCCCTGGAGAAAGAAATGGCAACCCACTGCAGTATTCTTGCCTGGGAAATCCCATGGACAGAGGAGCCTAGTGGGCTACAGTCCATCGGGTCGCAAAGAGTTGGACATGATTGAGCATGCACACGTGCTCAGTGAGTGTTAATACACAAGTCCATGTTACGGGTTGAAGTGTGTTCCATAAAAAAGATAGGTTGAGATCCTAATCCTCAGCCCCTCGGTGACCTTATTTGGAAGTAGTCTTTGCAGATATAATTAGTAAAGATGAGCTCGTACTGGAGCAGGCTGGGGCCCTACTCTAATACTGTTGGCATCCTTATAAGAAGAGAGAGATGTGGAGAAGATGGCCACGTGATGTCCAAAGCAGACCCTGGATTGATGGGTCTGCAAGCCATGGAACACCAAGGATGGCTGGACAGCAACAGCAGCTGGAGGAGGCAAGAGAGGATTCTCCCCCAGGGCCTTTGGAGGGACACAGGCCTGCTGAGACCTCGATTTCAAACTTCCAGCTTCTGCTGCTGCAAGGCAACAGATTTCTGCTGTACTTTTTAAGGCAGTGCTAGGAAAGGGATACAGTAGGCGCTCACCCAGCGTCAGGCCAGAGTGCCTTCCTCCTTTTTCGCTGTCATGTTCTGTTACGTACACGGAGGCCCAGGGAGAGGGTGCAGTCCTCAAAGCATCTTAGTGTCTGATCCTCATCACGCAGCTCTGACCCCAGAGTCAGGAAGTAGGAGTCAAGCACACCAGTGCCCTGGTAAGGGCCCTATGCCCTGAGTGCTGGGAGGTCAAGGGCCCACGTCCTGTTGGGCTTGCCTGGCTGGGAACCACCTCCCCATTGTGCACTGACAAGAATGGTGCAGAGCTGGGCCGGCCCAAGACCTGGAGGTAAACGGAGAAAATTTGGGTTTGCCCAGACTTCCCAGAGGTGGGACCTGCTCTTCTGAACAGCATCCTCTCTTATGCCTTCCCAGCCTCTCCCCCTGGTACAGCAGCTGGGGAGCCCCTCTGATGAGATGACTACCTTCCTGCTCACCTGCTCCAGGCTCTTAAATATCACCTGGATGGAGCATCCTCTCCCACAGAAGGCCTGATTGCTGACAAGCTGCTGGTAGGCTATACTCACAGTTTAATTGCTGTTTAGTTGCTAAGCCATGTCTGACTCTTTTCAACCTCAAGGCCTGTAGCCCTCCAGGCTCCTCTGTCCATGGAATTCTCCAGGCAAGAATGCTGAAGTGGGTGGCCAATTTCCTTCTCCAGGGGAGCTTCCTGATCCAGGGATTGAACCCAGGTCTCCTGCATTGCAGGCGAATTCCTAACTGTTGAGCTATTCCCTTGATTAAGAATCATCCCCAAGCCCTTTGCATCTCAGTCGCCAAGATGCAGGGTCCTGCTGAGCATGGAAGAACAAACCAGTGCAGAGGAGGCCCCCATTATTAATAACAATAAACTGTTGGTGTTGAGGCTGGGAGTGCAGTCAGTGTCCAGCCTCTAGGCTGCTGGAGAGGGACATCAGCCTTTCTTTCCACCCAGACTCACAAGGCAGGGGGTTCCCCAATCTCAGGACGGGCTTCAGATCCTGAGCAGCCCCATCAAGAGACTGGTGCTTGCTCCTGAAGGGTGCTTCTATTTTTGAGGTTTGAAAGCCAGCTCGGAGAGAGGAAGTAACTTGCTCAAGGTTGCATCGTGGCCAAACAGCAGCACTGGGCTCCCCCTCTGGTCTGTTGGACCTCAGAGCCAGACTGCAAGGTCATTGCCAGAGCAAATTTAATAGGACCATGACGAGCAGGGGGAAGAGGCACTGGTTGACTGGGGGAGGTGATGAGTCAGCCGCGGACACACTGGGTTGAGGGCCCCACCAGCAAGGCGACAAGTGCAGGGTGCAAGTCTGAGGCCTCAGGCAGAGATCAGGGTGAGGAGAGAGACACACCCATCCTTCATCTGCGTAAAACTGCCCCAGGGGTGTGCTGAGCAATGGGGTGAAGCGGTAGATGGGGCAGGGGGTGGGCAGAGAAAGAAGAGGCCAGAGCTGGGACAGACTGGCAGAAAGTAAAAGGGCCGGAATGGACAGAGTCTTTCCTGTGCTCCAAGCACAATCCTGACCCTCTCCATGGATTCATGCATCCTCCACACAACAGCCCTCTCAACTGGGTATTTTATTACGAGACCATTTTGCAGACGAGCAAATTGGTGAGGCTAAACAGCTCACGCATGTCAGAAAACTCCACTAAGTGGTGGAGCACGGCTTCAACCCAGTTGGCTTAACCATTATGGTCCCCGAGGTCTACACTGGATGGTCCCTGGTGCCGCTGCTGAGGTTCCCTGTGGATTGGGGCAGAGGCGTGGGAATGAGGGAAAAGCCAGCAGCCATCGGAACAAATTTGGAAGCATAATGGCAGGACTTGATATTTGTACGGTATCTTAGAATCTGCAGAGGACACCTCACCGTGGATTCTGTTTGGCTTTGAACACAACCAACAGCTGAGCAGGGCAGGTCCATGACCCCTCCATCTTCCCATGGAAATGGAAGCCCTGTGAAGTCTGTGGGCTCCTCAAGGTCGTACCAGGAGGCTGCATCAGAGGCTTAATCTCAACTCTTCAGATGCTGGAAGGGTGTCTGTCACCCCTAAGAGGAATGCAGGGCCTCTGAGAGGAGAGACGGCTGGTCGGGAGGGGCTGTAGGCCTGGCGGGCCTCCTTGACTGACAGCGTCCGAGTTGAGAATGTTATAGTAAGGGAAGGAACACAAGGGGGAGTCCACGGGGAGCTTCTCTGGTCAGGGATCATTCAGTCAAAAGCTGACTCTGCGGACTTCCCTAGTGGTCCAGTGGCTAAGACTCTGCACTCCCAATGCAGGAGGCCCTGGGTTTGATCCCTTGTCAGGGAACTAGATCCTGGATGTTGCAACTAAGAAACTGGATTAAAAAAATAAATAAAAGCTGGCTTGGGTTGGACTTGCAGGACAGAGTGAAGCACAAGGCAAATAGCAGGCTACAATTGAATTCCGGAGCTCACCACATAGCAGCAATGTGACCTGGGGCCACCTAACCCCTCCACAGCCTCGCCGGCTGGGGTGGGGGTCAGAATGCTGTGAGGAAGGCACCTGACATACAGCTGGGGGTGGGGAGGTGTGTCAGCAAAAGGACTGCTAATGTCAGGGTTGCACCCAGCTGAAGTGTGGACACATTCTTTTATTTTTAAAACCAGGCTTTATTTCCTAGAGCAATTTAAGATTCAGAGTAACACTGAGCGGGAAGGTCAGAAATTTCGCGTACACATCCGGCCACTCCTCCCCAGCCTCCCACTTTCATCAAAGGGTAGCTTCGCTGAAATTTTGTTTCCAAAAGTGAAAGTCACTCAGTCCTGTCTTACTCTGCAACCCCATGGACTACACAGTCCATGGACTTCTCCAGGCCAGAATACTGGAGTGGGTAGCCTTTCCCTTCTCCAGGGGATCTTCCCAACCCAGGAATTGAACCCAGGTCTCCTGTGTTGCAGGTAGATTCTTTACCAGCTGAGCCGCAAGGGAAGTCCTTGTTTCCAAAGTTCACAGGAAAAAAAAAAAAGGAGACTTTTGAAATCTTCCTGCATAAGTCCCTTGGGAAGGGGAAACTGAGGCCCAGAGCAGGAGATTACACACCCAAGGTCACAGCGCCGAGGAGGACTGGCCCCTGCTCTCTTTCTGTCAGCGTGGGGCAGCAGAGCATCAACAAGTACTCTGGGCTCAGCCTGGTCCCCACGCAGGCCGCAGAACCGCCGCCCCAGCTGGCATCGGCGGGAATCCTTGCTGGCATCCCGAACATCCAAGTCAGAGGGCACTTGGAGTTGTCACATTCCACTCTTGCTGCCTTGTCCTCATGCAGGGGTCAGGGAGCCCAGGCAGAGATTCTGAGGCTGGCGAGATGAATGATGGCAGCCAGACACAGAGGCCTGCAGCGGGACCCCCTCCAACTCCACACCAACTGTGCGCTAATGCCAGAGTCCTCGGGCCCCCTCTGCACTCCCTGGGGACCTCAGCCCACAGAGCAGAGAAGCCACAGTAATCCCCAGTCTGTCCAGGCTGATTTCTACCCAGAGGCTGTAAGGAATGCCCAGGGTGGGCTGGCACACTAAAGAGTGTGGGTCTGTGCTTGGAACACCGTTCCCGACCGCACCCACGAACACAGAGCTGTTTTCTCACATGGGTCTGCTTGGACCACATTAGAGATGATCGTTCAGTCCTTCATCTACAAACTGGCAGAGCCTGTGGCGGGTCGGTGAGCACCACGGACAAGCTAACTGCTCTCCGAGGATACGGGTCTTGGGTGGAAGGGAGGCTGAGCTTAAGGACTAAACACACATACAACCAAGATAGTTTCAGATACTGACCAGCGCTGTGGAAAAAAAAAAAAAAACGAAACAGGACGGTGGCATCGTGACTGGGGAGCAGGGTTCTCTAAAGCGGAGAACAGGGAAGGTGTTTCTGAGCAGGTGATACTGTAGCTGAGCCTTGAGCAAGGAGAGAGGACGGATTTTTGAAGAGCAATCAGCGAGTATAAAGGCCCAGGTGACACTGCAGCTGAGCCTTGAGCAAGGAGGAGCCAGCTGTGCAAACATCTGGGGAGACAGGGTTCTGTGAAGACGAATCAGCAAGGGTTAAGGTCTGAGGCTGGAGTCACCCAAGTCTTCTAGGACTTTTATTAAAACAAATAATCTGAAGGCAAGGGGGCACTTCTGTTGAGGAAACAAAGTAAATAAACAAGATGCTTTCATTCTCTCACCTGGAATCTTCCCCACCACCTCAAAATCACACTTAGTCCTAATTCATTCCTACTCAGCTGAAATACCTCCTCCACCAAAGACTTCTGGTTCTACTAGTTCGTGGTTTATAAAAACTTGTCTGTGGCAAAATGAGAAAAATGTCAGTAAACCCTGTGTATGTGTGTGTGTGTACAAAGTTGCTAACCGAGTTACCTTTCTTCTGAGAACCTCTGAGATTTATTGTTACTACAGTCATCCCTCTGTTCAGCCATGGTTGGTTCCAGGACCCTTTCGATACCCAAACTGGAGGATACTCAAGTTCCTTATATAAAATGGCACAGTATTTGCATATAACCCATGCATATTCCCCTCCTCCATACTTGAAATCATCTCTAGATTACCTATAACCCTTAATGCAATGTAAATAGTTATTCCAATGTAAATGTTATGTAAATAGCTGTGGCAAATTCAAATCTTGCTTTTTGAAACTTTTTCTAATTTTTTTTCCCCAAATATTTTTGACCCATGGTTGGTTAAATCTGTAGAGGCAGACCCATGGATACAGAGGGCCTACTGTATTTTTATTTTTTACTGTTAAGAAATCCTTTTCACTAAATACTGAGCATGTCGTTGTTGTTCAGTTGCTGAGTCGTGTCCAATTCTGCGACCCTGTGGACTGCAGCATGCCAGGCTCCCCCGTTCTCCACTGTCTCCCAGAGTATGCTCAGATTCACGTCCACTGGGTCGATGATAATGAGTATAGATGACAACAAAGTTAACAATGTGGCAAAAACTAAAAGCTGGCCACTCTTTGCCAATCCCTGATATTGGAAGGGAACTTCAGAGGTCCGTGAAAGCCCAGGTCTGGGGGCACCTAAGAACTAGACTCCATTATTTGCCCCTTCTGTGCACCCGAGTCATCCTGGATTTCCCACACCCTCTCATCCTCTCCTTCTTTCCAGAGTTTAATCTCCAAGAGGGCAGAGCCACCCGGGTTTGGCCTCCAGCCCCACCCAGAATAGGTCTCAGAAGATACCAGCTGAGTGCACTGTGATTCACGTCGACACACTCAACTGAAATAAAAGGGGGAGCAAGCTGATGAAGAGAGAGAGCTGTGTGAAGGAGCAGACAGACCCCAGACCTTAGAGCCAGGCGCCTGGGTTCAAATCCTGCAAGAGAGCCAGAAGACCTCACCTAGTCAGGAACAGTAAAAGTGAGAGTCGCCCAGCCGTGTCCGACTCTTTGTGACCCCACGGACTATACAGTCCACGGAACCCTCCAGGCCAGAATACTGGAGTGTGTAGCCTTTCCCTTCTTCAGGGGATCTTCCCAACCCAGGGATCGAACCCAGCTCTCCCACATTGCTGGCGGACTGGTTACCAGCTGAGCAACCAAGGAAGCCCAAGAACACTGGAGTGGGTAACCCATCCCTTCTCCAGCGGATCTTCCCAACCCAGGAAACCAACCGGGGTCTCCTGCATTGCAGGCAGATTCTTTACCAACTGAGCTATCAGGGTAGCCAGAAGTTGAGGTGGAATCCTTTACTTTCTCAGAGCCTCAGGTTGAGGGATGATCACGCCTTGATCCAGCATTCTTCTCAAAACACAAGACAGGTGTACAGAGGACTTGGCAGACACTGTGCAGATACCAACAGCTCACGGTCATTTCTCCAGCACCTGCAGCTCATAGTGCCCAGTTTTCCCCGTCCCAGCCCGCAGGACAGCTTCCCCCCGACCAGGAGATGGTTCGGGAACCTGGCCTTGCAAGTTCCAAACAGCAAAGCTCAGAGACCGGCACCCAGTAGGCGCTCAACAAATCCATCAGGGCACCATAACATCTAGGCAGCTCACCCTCCCTCCTAAGTAGGTAACCTCTCGGGCTCCTTCCTGTCTGGTGCCTTTTTTCAGGACAGGTCTAGGAATCACATTTCGGAGAAGCAGGTGGGTGTGAAGAGACTCTGCTTCAAAGGTTAGTGCCTATTTTTGGTTCCCACTTCCGAATCTTCCAGAATTTATTTTTGCCTCCTTAATAAAAAGAGCCCTGTCGCACTTCCTTAGCTTGTCTTCTGGATTTTTTCTTTCTTTTTTTTAAACCGGTATTTTAAACCGCCCACTGCAGCCATCCCAGGACGCGGTGAGGAGGTGGGGTGGGGGTGCACAGACAGGTGGGGCGTGTGCCCGCGAAGGCGGCGGCGGCCGGGGGCGGGGAGGGGCGGTGACGGGGTTCAGGAGCCCCACGCGCGCCTGCACCCGGGGGCGGGGAGGCTGTGCGTCGCCGCACACCGCGGGGGTGGTGGTGGGGCTCCCGCCTGCACTCCTCCAACCCGCTCCCCGCCTGCGGCCCCAGCACCCACCCGCGGCTGCCTCGCTCCCGCCAGCCCGCAGGCCCCGCCGCGCGCGCGCGCGCCCCCGGAGGCGCCCCGGAGTCGGCCGGAGGGGCGGGGCCGGGGCGGGGCGGCGGCGCTGATGTAATCCCGGCGCCTGGGCGGAAGGATATGGAGCGCGGCCGGCTGGCGGGGCGCTGAGGCCGGTTGCCGGGTAACGGAGCGGAGCGGCCGCGGTGCGCCGCCCCCCCCGCCCTCCGCCGAGTGGCGCCGCCGCCGCCGCCGCTGCCGCCGCCGCCGCCGCCGCCTTACGTCAGGCGCCCGCCCCGGCCCGCCCGGCGCTCGGCAGCCGCTCGGAGCCCGCGGAGCGAGGAGGCGCCCCCGCCGCGGCCGCCGCGCCGCCCGGCCGCTCGCTCGGCAGGTACCGCGGGCCGGGCCGGGGCGGGCGGGGCCGGGGCGGGCGGCGCGCTGCGGGCGCGGGGACCCCGGCGCTGGGGGGCGCGGGCGGCGGCGGCGCGCGGGCCGGACGATGAGTGCGCACAATGGGCCGCGCCGGGAGCGGCTCTCCGGGAGGCGAGGCGCGGGGCGCCGAGGGCCGGGCCGGCGGGGGGGCGCTCGCGGCGGCGCTGCCGCCTCCCGCCCTGCGTCGTCCCTTCGGGGCTGCGCCCGACCCCGGGGAGGGGAGCGGCCGGCGGGCGCGGGCGGCGCGCGGGCCTCTGGCTCTGCGCGTGCGGGGCGGGCCCTGCGGCGCCAGGTCCGGCGAAGGTTGTGCGGCCGCGCGCGCGCGCTCCGCAGGCCCGGAGCCGGCCTCCCGCGCGGGCCGCCAGCGCGAGCGAACCCCCCGGCGCCGCCGGGGAGACATGCCTGCGCCGCGGGACTCCCGGCGCCCCGCGCGGCGGGCTGGTCACCGGGGAGAGAGATACCTACGGAGCGGGGCGGCGCGCGCTTGTCCTCGGGCCTGCCCCGGCTCCTGGGGCAGACCACCAAAATCGTGGCAGAACCCGGGTTTTAGATTTGTCTTCTTCGCCACCTTTCAGTTTTTGTCCTCTAGAGGCAAGCTCAGAAGAGCCAACCTAGGAAAAAAAAAAAAAACTAGGAGATTTAGCGGGTCGGGGAGACAGAACTAAATATGGTTTCAATCACTTGCGGGTGGGTGCTTGGATGTCTAGCCCGTACGTGTGTGCTGTGCTCAGTCGTGTGTACGACTCTTTGCGACCCCCATGGACTGTAGCCCGCCAGGCTCCTCTGTCCATGGGGATTCTGCAGGCGAGAATGCTGGGGAGGCGTTGACATGCCCTCCTCCAGTGGATCTTCCCGACCCAGGGATCGAACCCGGGTATCCCGCATTGCGGGGCGATTCTTTACCGACTGAGCCACCAGGGAAGCCCCCTGGATGTCTAGGATACTTGGATATCGGATACTTAGACCAGGTTCCTAAGAGTGAGCTTTACACGTCTGGGTCTTTGCTTGTTTCAAAAACAAACAAACAAACAGTGGTAGGAGATCGGTGAAGAGTTGGGGGCAGGCAGTTTTGATAATAGGTGATGTCCTGGGTAAAACTAACTATACAAATCCTGGAGCTAGCTAGGTGCTAGAGCACCTTGATGATTTCATAAGACTTTGAATCCGACGTGGGAAGGTCTCCCACTTTGGAGCCTGAAGGTCAAATATTCTTCCATCGGTTATTTTGGATTGATCCATTCATAATTGGTTTTTAGGCTCTTGATGACATTTCTTTGTGACAGAAATGATTCATGAAATTTTGTCTTTGCATACCTATATGTATGCATAGGTATACACTATTGGGGCTTCCCTGGTGGCTCAGTGGTAAAGAATCTGCCTGCAATGCAGGAGACATGGTTCGATCCCTGGGTCGGGAAGATCCCCTGGAGAAGGTAATGGCTACTCACTCCAGTATTCATATCTGGAGAATCCCATGGACAAGAGGAGCCTGGTGGGCTACAGTTCTTGGGGTCCCAAAGAGTTGGATCCGACTGAACGACTAACGTTTATACTTCTGTGTAAGCTTCTTGCAGTGAATACTTACTGTGTTCTATGTTCAGTTATTGTACTTGCTAAATAATTAATTTTTAGTAATTCAAAAAATATTTACTGTTTCAGGTTGGGCCCATGTATAACAGTTTTTACATAAGCCTGTGTCATCTAGTTTGGCCACTGAAACATTGAAGGAAGTAGAGAATATTACTCTTTAATATTGCAGAAGATAGAAGTAGAGGTACAGATGCATTGTTTCTCAGGAAAAGTACAGGTCTTTACCATGATGCTAACACAAGGCAAATCTGTAACTATTTTAAGGGTAATTAGCTTATTTGTTACACAAGTTGCAACCATTTAAGAAAAGTAAATGGAATTTTAGCAACTCTTTTAAAGATGTCATAGATCACTCTGTGCTTTATTTTCAGTAGCGTTTTCAAAAGCAGTCAGATTGTTTTTATTTTGCCTTGTGTGGAGCAGTGTGGAGCCTAGGTTTTCCCTGTTGTAGCAGTGTTTGACTGGGAGCAGTTAATGGCCCTCTGAGCCAGTTTTCTCATCTGTAAAACGCGGAGAGCAATGATACCTGCCTCACAGGATAGCTGGAATGATCAGGTGAGGGGAGATGTGAAGTCGTTCTGTCAAGATTCAGTCCCATTTAAAATAGTAGCTGGTGCTAATGTGTCAAAGCTTCCGATTCCTCTCCTGGCTTACAACTTTCTTAGGCTCCTCCTGGACCCTTCCTACCTGCACTTTGCCCGGCTGTCAGCTTGTCTTTCCTAAACGCAGATTGGATCTCGGTCTCTGGCTCAGAAAGCTTGTAAGCTGTGTGGGGACGGGAACCCAGACCCGGCAGCATCGCGTTTAAAGCCCCGCTGCAGTCTGGCCCCAGCCGCTCTGAGCCTCACCTTGTCGTCTTGGTTCCCTTCTCTCGCTGCCCCGCGAGAGGGCTCTCAGATCAGCCCAGCCGCTTCATCCCTTTTGTAATTTTTTTTCCAGTTGGAATGCCCTGTCTCACTTGCACCCACTCCGCTTTTTTAAAGTCCACGTCTGATTTTAGGTCCTCTCTGGAGCCTTTTGGAAACCCTATCAAAGTGAATTACTCATTTCTGCATTCACAGTCCTCTGTTTTTACTTTCATTATTGCCTGTATCACGTGTCGTGCTTGTTAAACTCTGGCTCTGGTGACCGTGTCATTGTTTTATCCCCAACGTGAAAATGTCTAAATGTTTGCTGAATAAAGCCAAAGTCTGTAATCTGCCTTATGAAGAATAATATTATTATGAAGTATTTTAATAACAAACATCAGTACCAACCACGGCACTGGGAATGAGGTTTTAGGATGTTGAAGATATTGAGCATATTTCTTTTCAATTATTTTTGATCTCTCATAAAACACCAAGTGGTATTTTTATACAAAAATAACAAACAACCACCTCTGCCCTGTGTGTTGAAACTTTTCAGGGTTCACAAGCCAGCACTGCTGACTGAAATCAGTCTCTTGGGAGAGGGGATCGGAGCACACATTTTAAAACATTTCTTACCTTTGAAATATAATTGCATTACCAGCAGATTACCAGCTTTTTGTTTAAAATATTTTTGGTGGGTTTATTTTTTGGAGGTTTTTATACCCATAAAAAGTAAACTGCTTTTGAGGGTGCTTGTTTAAAGTCCGTCAGGTCTGGATTTGGAAGACTCAGATTTGTGTCTGGGTGCCTCACTCACCCCTGGGTCACTGTGGGCAAGTTAGCTAAATCTCTCTTGAGCTTCTGTTTCTTTCTTTTGTGAGAAGCCTGTGCTCTTTTTGCATTGCGGTGTCACTTAAAGTGGCTGTTCCTTGTGTACTGTGTGCCCTCGTTCAGATAAAAGGTAAGGCTGGCATAACTTCACAGAATGTCCGTCCTCGTCCCCCAGGCTGGAGACTTTGAGTCTTCCTTCCCTGGACGAGAGTCTTACCAAGTCTACCTCCGCGTGTCCTCCCCGTCAGCCGCCCCCGCCGCCCCCGCTGGTCCCCTGTCCCCGCCCTCCCTGACTCTGGTCTGTGTTGTGGAGCTTGTTCCTGTAGGCAGGTCTGCTGACCGGCTTCCCTTTCTCGAGTCCTCCTGTGTTCTGTTACCAGAATTATTCAATATGTAAAATCCGATCACACCTGCCCCCTGCCCCAGGTATACAGCAGAGGTTCTCAACATTTTCCTCCGTTCCATCACACCTGAGTGTTATGACCTAGTTCTGTCGGTAGGCTTACTCCCACAAAGATTTTCACCTTGGAAGCACCACCACCTGGCCAGCTGAGAATTAGTGTTAACGGGTTAGGAAATCATTGAGACCTATGCCATCTGGCATCATTGTAACTTTTAGCTTCATCTCTCACCACCTGGTATTTCAACACTTAGACCTCTGGCCACTTGCATGGTTATTTGTCCGACTTCTTTACTCTGGAATGGCTTTCCTGCCTTTTTTCCCCTTCTTAGCAGAATCCTTCATACAGAAGGCTTCAGTGCTGCTGTGTATATGAAAGAAGCTTCCTCTGACTTTCAGAATCGGCTCCTCACTCTTCGCCCACACAGTGCTTGAGGCTGCCCCCACTCAGCTGTTTTTTCTTTCTGACTTTTTAGTTTATTCGTTCCATGGATTATAAAGTCCTTAAGGAAAGAGAGGAAATTCTTGACCGTGGCTGACTCTCCCTCTAGTGTGTAATACAGTCTTTCACACAGTTCTTACTGGTTTAAATGCTGGGTTGAGTTACCTTGAGCAGTCTGCGTTCTCTGAATTTGCCAGAAGGGGAGTAGGGTTGGGATGGCTGTATGTGCGAGCTTCATGAATCCATGTGACACTCAGAGCAGGGCCCAGCGCATAGTCAGTGTGCAGGGAGTGGCAGCCTCTAGCTGTTAATTGCAGCAGGTGTAGAGACCACTAGTGGCTGGGTCGGTGTGTCGATTGAGTGTATACGTTGGTTACTGTAACAGTGTTCCCAGATTTATTTTTGGCTCCTGTGTAAAGGAAAAAGAATAATCATCTGGTCTCCCCACCTTCACTCTTCCATTGGTTTTGGGAATAAGCGAAAAAGTGAGTGTTGGGTTGGAGGGAGCTTTTATACAAGCAGATGCATGGTAGTGGTCCGGAATTATTCTGGAGACGAGTAAGTCTTTGTGTGCGCGAGCGTAGGAAAGTGGAAAAGGGGTTGTCCTGTTCTCCTTGTTTTTTAGTGAAGCACGCATTTTTGTTGTACTCTGGCAGTAGCATCTTACCTGTATGTTTCTTGTTTTTCTTTATTTTCCTTTCCGGCTGTGCGCCGTCTTGTTGCTGCACGAGGGTTTTATCCGGTTGCGGCGCGTGGGGGCCACTCCAGTCGCAGTGCCCAGGCATCTCACGGCGGGGGCTCCTCCTGCTGTGGAGCGTGGGCTCCAGGACTGCGGCTTTGGCCTGTGCGGTGCCCGGGTTTATCTGCGCCTCGGCATGTGGACTCTGCGCAGACCAGGGGTTGACCACGGCCCCTGCACTGACAGGCAGCTTCTTAACCACTGAACCAGAGGGCCGTCCTCCTCGTGCAGTATCTGCAGTGACTTGACACTGTCCCTGACGTCATCTCCGAAGCTGCTTCCTGTCCCCAAGCCTTCTCCGCAGTCCTCTGTCTTCCGGCGTCTGCTCAGCAGTCTTGCTCCCAAGCTGGAGAGGGAGAAGCTTGGTGCTGAAAGCCAGCTGTGATTCTGAAACTTTTAATTAAACATTTAGTTACTGTTTTTAAGATTATACATTACTGCTTGACAGGTTGTATCCAACGTGGTGTCTTTGATTCTAACGTAATGTGAAATTCCCTGAACTTGCAGCAGCGTAAGAGTATGTGTTGATTGCTGCTTTACTCACGTTGACCTTACTTACGATGATGAACTTAAAGAAAATCATGGGAAATCTATATATTCCTAATCAGTCTTTCTCAAAACCTGCCCCAGAGAATGGAGGGCGATAGGCCTGTCCCAGGGGATGAACCTCGGATGAGTTAGAGCTGAAAGCCGTAGGACAGTTTAGAAGAGGAATAGTTGCAAATCCGCTTGCAGTCCTGTTGCTTTGTGTCTGTGTTCTTCCTTAACGGGGTGATGAAAGAATGTGAGTTCTGTGAGTGCGAGCTCTGTGTGTGTGTGTATACGTGTGTGTATATGTATGTGGTTATGGGACAGGAAGCAAGACCAGGCGCTGTGTGTGTGTGTGTGTGTGTCCGTGTGTGTCCGTGTGTGTGTGTGTGTCCGTGTGTGTGTGTGTGTCCGTGTGTGTGTGTGTCCGTGTGTGTGTCCGTGTGTGTGTCCGTGTGTGTGTGTGTCCGTGTGTGTGTGTGTCCGTGTGTGTGTGTGGTCTCTGTGGTGCCGGCACAGGGAGTGGTCACTCAGCGCCCAGCGTACCCCCTGAGCCAGTCACGTGTGGAGGCGGCAGCGGGCCTCGGCACGTCTTCAGGTTTCTTTTTCGGTGATAACAGTTGTTAACCTCAGTAACAGGGAGAGGTGGAGAGCGGGCAGGGATTTGTTTTCCCTTCCAGCCAGGCGTCTGTCTCTAGCCCGATTACATTTCCCAAAGTACCTGTGGTATCTTACTAGCCAGGACACAGAACTATTTCAAAATTGTTTGCCCAACTTTGGGCATTTTGTCAAGCTCTTTTATTTATTTATTTTTCCTTCAGTTACTAGCCTTTTCTTAGGTGTCTGATAAGCTTTTTTGCTCCTCGTTAGCATCTTCCTTGAAGATTTTAATGGTGAGAAAGTTGAAAACAGTACTTCATTGAAGTATAGTTGACTTACAAAACTGGATTAGGTTTGGTCTCACGACATAGTGATTCAGTTATTTTTACACATCGACAGAAGGTCAACAGGAGAAAGCTGAAATTGAACAGACGCATTTGTGGTCCTTTATTTGGTGGTGGTGGTGACTTGCCACTACTTCCTTTGATTACCACCCTAGATAATGATTACTGGTCATATTGTTAATTTTTTGTTAGTATCATCAAAGCTGTTTCTTATTTTTATAAAATATAAAACTTAATTTATTAAAACTGTATTTTGTATGATTTACCAAAACATTGTTTTGAATATGCGTGTGTGCTCAGTCGCTAAGTTGTGTCCGACTCTTTGCAACCCATGGACTGTAGCCCGCCAGGCTCCCCTGTCAGTGGGGTTCTCCAGGCAAGAGTACTGGAGTGGATTGCCATGCCCTCCTCCAGATCTTCCCGACCCAGGGATTGAACCTACATCTCCTGCTTAGCCTGCCTTGCAGGTGGATTCTTTACTCACTGAGCCACCTGGGAAGCCCCTGTTTTGAATACAGGCAACTCTCTTAAAACCTGTTTATTTTTTTAAGCCTATTTTTTTTAAAAAGATACATGTTAAATCTAAAAAAGCAGTAAGTTTAAGTTGATTAGAAAAATCTCCTCTTTCACTCCCCACCCATCCTGTACTCATCGTGAAAAATGACTGATAAACTTCTTGGATGTCATAGGAAAAAAATCACGTCTGTGCTTGTGACTTGTGGAGTCGTAGCAGAGGGTGTGACGTTTTGTACCCGGAGTGCTTTCCGTGTCGGCGTCTGTATCTTCGCTGCTTGTGTGGACCTGCTTCACTCTGTTTTCTTGGATGTGCCCAGTTTTCTGTGCTGTGGATGTGCCAGCATTCAGTTGATGGAGTGGACTTCCAAGCTGTTATTGTAATACAGCGAACATTTTTGTACATGATGTTTTGGTGAACTTCCTTGAGAAACCCCCTTACTCTAGGCAGCCTAAAAAAAGAAAAACGAACCAGCAAGTTTCTAATTTCTTTAAATTATCATTGATAATATTAACAATTGTGACCATATTAATAATTGCCATAATCATAATTATAGTATTAATGATTGTGATCATAGTAATAATTAATATAATCGATTAAGTGATATTAAACATTTCTTGATGGCTTTATTAGTTTTAATAATTTTAGACATTAGCCTGGGTATTTTCTTTGAAATAGTCCTGAGGATTCAGTTCAGTTCATTCGCTCAGTTGGGTCTGACTCTTTGCAATCCCACAGACTGCAGCACTCCAGGCTTCCCTGTCCATCGAGTCAGTGATGCCATCCAACCATCTCATCCTCTGTCGTCCCCTTCTCCTCTTGACTTCAGTCTTTCCCAGCATCAGGGTCTTTTCAAATGAGTCAGTTCTTCACGTCAGGTGGCCAAAGTATTAGAGCTTCAGCTTCGGCATCAGTCCTTCCAATGAATATTCAGGAATGATTTCCTTTAGGATGGACTGGATGGATCTCCTTGCAGTCCAAGGGCCTCTCAAGAGTCTTTTCCAAAACCACAGTTCAAAAGCATCAATTCTTTGGCGCTCAGCTTTCTTTATAGTCCAACTCTCACATCCATGCATGACTACTAGAAAAACCATAGCTTCGAGTAGATGGACTTTTGTCGGCAAAGTAATGTCTCTGCTTTTCAATATACTATCTAGGTTGGTCATAGCTTTTCTTCCAAGCAGCAAGCATCTTTTTATTTCATGGCCGTAGTCACCATCTGCAGTGATTTTGGAGCCCCCCAAAAATAAAGTCTTCACTGAGGGTGACAGTCCTGAGGGTGCTTACGGTCATTTGGGGCTTTATTTAGTTGATAAGTGGTTAGAGTTGGTGGTGAAGGAGGAAGGCGAGGGATTCTTAGGAGCAGCTGCAGAGGAGCGTGAGCTCATGCTTGTGATGGCACTGCCTCCGTGTGGGGCCTTTTGTTGGGGCCTCAGGTGGACTGTTGTCCTCCTCCTGACGGCTCTTGGGAGAGGTGGTGGTGTCTTCATTTTACAGATGGGGAAGCTGGAGCCCGGAGGTCTCAGGACACTTCCCTAAAGTTAGCACACGATGCGTGGCAGAGCAGGAGCCCCAGCGTCTTTCTTTGTAACTTAAAAATGGATGTCCTTTCCACGGCCCGGCTCTTCCTGGAGATTCATTCGTTTCCACAGTACTTGGCTGCGGTCACAGTGTCCCAGGCGTAGATGCCAAGATGGTTAGACATGTGGGAGACTTCCACGAGGGGACGAGGGAGGGAGCTGGGGTGCTGGGAGGAGCCCTTGAAATCCTGCTCACGCAGGAAGAAGAGGTGGTGAAGGGCTGGGCAGTCTGGAGACAGCCTTGGCCAGGCTTCAGGCTCTGTTGGAAGACGAGGGCCGGCACACCCCCCCGGTCAGCACTGCTGGGAGCAAGCAGCCTGAGGGACACGTGGCCTGATGTCTTGGCCTTGGTGACACTGCATGGGTGCAGCGGCCGGAGGCTCTGGTCAGCTGGGCTCCCCATGGCAGGCGGTCTCGGGGGGCTGTCTGAATGCCTGTGGCCCAACACGCTGTCCTGTGCCTGTGGGTGAGGGTGGGGGAGAGTCAGCAGATGGACACATGGGCCACGTGAAGACGTGAGGCCAGAGGGCCGCTGTGTGTTTAGGGTGGACAGGGAGCAGCTCCCTGGTGAGAGGGCCCTCGAGCAGAGGCCTGGGGGAAACAAGGGAGACAGACAGGGAGCCATCTGAGAGGCAGAGCAGTGCATGGGAGGGCAGAGCAAGTGGAAGACCCCCATCCTGGGTCATCATGAAGGCAAGATCGGGAGGACTTGCTGATGGGTTGGATGATGTGGAATGTGAGAGGGACCGGAGGAGTCAAGGCTGATTCCAGAACCTTTGGCTTGAGTAGCAGGAGCACGGACTTGCCCTTGACTGATGTTGGGAAGGTCATGGCAAGGATGCTGGTGGTGGTGGTGAAGAGTTTGTGGGTTTTTTTTTTTTTTTTTAAGACACTTTGTGAGTTGAGATACCAATTAGATGCCTGTCCGGTAGCTTGCTGCTGCTAAGTCACTTCAGTTGTGTCCGACTCTGTGTGACCCCATAGACGGCAGCCCATCAGGCTTCCCCGTCCCTGGGATTCTCCAGGCAAGAACACTGCAGTGGGTTGCCATTTCCTTCTCCAGTGCATGAAAGGGAAAAGTGAAAGTGAAGTCGCTCAGTCGTGTCCAACTCGTAGCCACCCCAAGGACTGCAGCACACCAGGTAGCTTGATGGCTCAGTAATTTTGGGATCCAAGAGTGAGGAGGAGGTGAGAGGGTGTGGAGTGCTCTCTTTGTAGACATATTTGCAGTCACGGGAGTGGAGATCAGCTGAGCCTGGCCGTTGAGTAAGGCAGCCGCCTGAGCCACATGTGGCTTCGGAGTGTGTGAAATGGGGCTAGATGGACTTGAGATATTCTGTGTCAACTATGCACCAGATTTCAGACTCAGTATGGGGGAAAAGAACGTAAAATAGGTCACTAATGACTTTTACCTTGATTATATTTAGAGTGGCAATGTTTGGGGTCTCTCGAGTTTTAAGTATATTATTAAAATGAATTTCATCTGTTTTTCTTCTTTACTACGGCTGCTGGGAACTTTTAAATTACATTGGTGTGACTTGGGGTTTGCTGCTGGATGGTGCCAGAGGAGGAAGTGCGTGTAGACAGAGAAGTGCCAGTGAGGGCAGCGGAGGGGCGAGGGCTGGGGGCAGGCGTGGCTGTGGTCTCTGCAGCTTGAGGGGAAGAAAAGTGCCGGAGAGCAGGGCAGCCTGCGCCCCTCTCCCAGACGGCCGTGAGTCCAGGAGTGAGCAAGCCTTAGGGCTGGGCTATCTAGTGGGCTTTCTCCCTGCCCTGTTTTGTTTTTGTGTTTTAAGTGAGTCTCATCAGGACAAGAAGGCAGCCTTTCCCACAAGAGTTATAACATAGCCTCTGCGGACGCAGCCCTCGGCAGTAGGAAGGAGCCCACATTCAGAGGACTGGACGCAGTTCACGCAGGCAAGCGACTGTAACCCTCAAAGCCTTGCTCCCAAGGCTTCCTCTCACCTTGCAACCTTCCCCTGGTGAAACGACCGTGAGAATTCATTGCCTTCCTTTTCCCATCCTCGTGAGAATTCGTTGCCTTCCTTTTCCCGTCCTCAGCCCTGGAGTGATCCTCGCTACTGTGTTACCATCCGCTACCTAAACTTCTAATTTGGTTTTCTGGTTTTCAGGTAGCTCAGGTGGTTGGTACCTCCTCGGCGTGATTTCCACCACCCCGTCCCTCACCCCCAAGTCCACTCTGGCCTGCCCAGGGCTCCGGAGCTGAGGAGCATGCCTGGGCCTTCACTGGCCGCAGGCGGTCTGAGGATTTCGTGGTGCCGCTCGGGGGCTTATGTGTCAGTAAGTGTCCCAGGCTTCCCTGGTGACTCAGAGAGTAAAGAATCTGCCTGCAAATGCAGGAGACCTGGCTTCAATCCTTGGGTCAGGAAGACCCCCTGGAGAAGGGAATGTCAACCCACTCCAGTGTTCTTGCCTGGAGAATTCCATGGACGGAGAAGCCTGGCTTGTAACATCGTACAGGAGGCAGTGACCAAAACCATCTGAAAGGAAAAAAAAAAATGCAAGAAGGTAAAGCAGTGTTCTGAGGAGGAGTCAGGCACGACCGAGCAACTGAACTGAACTGAACTGAGGAGGCTTTACAGATGATTGAGAAAAGAGAAGTGCAAAGCGAGGGAGAACGGGAAAGATACACCCAGCTGAGTGCAGAGTTCCAGAGAACAGCAAGGAGAGACAGAAAAGCCTCTTAAGCGAACAGTGCAGAGGAAAACAATAGAATGGGAAAGACTAGCGCGCGCTTCAGGAAAACTGGAGGTATCAGGGAACTTCATGCAAGGACGGGTATAATCAAGGACAGAAACAGTAAGGGCCTAACAGACACGGAAGCGGTCAAGGAGAGGTGGCAAGAGCACACAGAAGAACTGTACACAGAAGGTCTTCACAACCCAGATGACCACGGTGGTGCGGTCACTCGCCTACAGCCAGACATCCTGGAGGGTGAAGTCAAGTGGGCCTTAGGAAGCATCGCTGCAAACACAGCTAGTGCAGGTGATGGAATTCCAGCTGAGCTATTTCAAATCCTAAAAGATGATGCTTTGAAAGTACTGCACTCAATATGCCAGCAAATTTGGATAATTCAGCAGTGGCCACAGCACTGGAAAAGGTCAGTTCTCATCCCAGTCCCAAAGAAGGGCAGTGCCAAAGGATTTTCAAACTATCGCACAATTGCACATGTTAGTAAGGTTATGTTCAAAATCCTTCAAGCTAGTTTTATCAGTTTGTGAACCAAGAGTTTCCATATGAACAGGCTAGATTTAGAAAAGGCAGAGGAATCAGAGATCAAATTGCCAACATCCATTGCTTCATACAGAAAGCAGGGGAATTCCAGAAAAGCATCTGTTTCACTGACTGCGCTAAAGCCTTTGACTGTGTAGACCGCGAAAAACTGGAAAATTCTTAAAGATGGGACACCAGGCCGCCTGACCTATCCTCCCGAGAACACCAGGCCCCCTGACCTATCCTCCCGAGAACACCAGGCCGCCTGACCTGTCCTCCCGAGAACACCAGGCCGCCTGACCTGTCCTCCCGAGAACACCAGGCCGCCTGACCTGTCCTCCCGAGAACACCAGGCCGCCTGACCTGTCCTCCCGAGAACACCAGGCCGCCTGACCTGTCCTCCTGAGAACCTGTGTGCAGGATAAGAAGCAGCAGTGAGAATCGGACAGGGATCAGCGGACTGGTTCAGAACTGGGAGAGGAATACGTCAAAGTTGTGTACTGGCACCCTGTTTATTTAACTTCTATACGGAGTACATCATCCAAAATGCCAGGCTGAATGACTCACAAGCGGGAATCAAGATTACCAGGAGAAATGTCAGCCACCTCAGATGTACGGATGATTTCACTCTAATGGCAGAAAGTGAAGAGAAACTAAAGAGCCTCTTGATGAGAATGAAGGAAGAGAGTGAAAAAGCCGGCGTGAATCTCAGCATTCAAAAACTAAGATTATGGCATCTGGTCCCATAAATTCGTGGCAAACAGATGGGGAAAAAGTAGCAGCAGTGACAGATTTTATTTTCTTGGGCTCCAACATCACTGTGGACAGTGACTTCAGCCGTGAAACTAAAAGACACTTGCTCCTTGGAAGGAAAGTTATTGACAGACCTATCACTTCATGGCAAATAGATGGGGAAACAAGTGGCTGACGTTATTTTTTGGGCTCCAAAATCACTGCAGCTAGTGATTGCAGCAGTGAAATTAAAAGATGCTTACTCCTTGGAAGGAAAGTTATGACCAGCCTAGACAGCATGTTCGGCGAAGGCAATGGCACCCCACTCCAGTATTCTTGCCTGGAAAATCCCATGGTCGGAGGCGCCTGGTAGGCTGCAGTCCATGGGGTCGCTAAGAGTTGGACACGACTAAGCGACTTCACTTTCACATTTCACTTTCATGCATTGGAGAAGGAAATGGCAACCCACTCCAGTGTTCTTGCCTGGAGAATCCCAGGGACAGGAGAGCCTGGTAGGCTCCTGTCTATGGGGTCTCACAGAGTCGGAGACGACTGAAGTGACTTAGGAGACAGCATATTAAAAAGCAGAGACATTACTTTGCCAACAAAGGTCCATCTAGTTAAGGCTATGGTTTTTCTAGTGGTCATGTATGGATGTGAGAGTTGGACTATAAAGAAAGCTGATTGCCAAAGTATTGATGCTTTTGAACTGTGGTGTTGGAGAAGACTCTTGAGAGTCCCTTGGACTGCAAGGAGATCCAACCAGTCCATCCTAAAGGAGATCAGTCCTGGGTGTTCATTGGAAGGACTGATGTTGAAGCTGAAACTCCAGTGCTTTGGCCACCTGATGTGAAGAGCTGACTCATTTGAAAAGACCCTGATGTTGGGAAAGATTGAGGGCAGAAGGAGAAGGGGCGACAGAGGATGAGATGGTTGGATGGCATCACTGACTTGATGGACGTGGGTTTGGGTGGACTCCAGGAATTGGTGATGGACAGGGAGGCCTGTGCAGTTCGTGGGGCTGCAAAGAGTCGGACACGACTGAGCGACTGAACTGAACTGAGACAGCCATATAGTTTTCCCTGTGGTCACGTGTGGATGTGAGAGTCGGACCGTAAAGAAGGCTGAGCACCGAAGAATTGATGCTTTCAAACTGTGGTGCTGGAGAAGACCTTGAAAGCCCCTTGGACTGCAGGGAGATCAAACCAGGCAATCCAGAAGAAATCAACTGAATATTCATTAGAAGGACTGAGGCTTCAGCTCCAGTATTTTGGCCACCTGATGCAAAGAGCCAGTTCATTGGAAAAGATCCTGATTTTGGGAAAGATTGAGGGCAGGAGGAGATGGTGAAAGACAGGGAGGCCAGGTGTGCTGCAGTCCAGGGGTCGCCAAGAGTCGGACATGATTTAGCAACTAAATGGCAACTGTATCATGTGACTGTCTTTGCTCTTAGATGTTATGCTTGTCCCTGCATTTCATTCTCTTGTCTCCAGAAAAACACATGTGCAAATCTAAGAACAGTGTTTCTAAGCTTTTCCACTGACCATGTGATAGACACTGTCACAGAACCGAAACTTGTCTTAAGTGGAACATATTCGGGCCCTCCCTGTGCAGGCCGGCCGTATCCGTGAAAGAGCTCAGGGGGTGCCCTGCCGTCTGTACGGCTGCACTGGAGCAGGACCCATCTCGCTTTCTGTCTGCTTCGGGCCTCAGGTCTCCCAGCTGCTCAAGATGCCTCCAGGCCTGTGGGGACAGGGAACCATATCCAGAAACCTTGATTAAGAAAGATACGCTGAGGGGAGGTGGGGTAAGAATCTGCCTGCCAACACAGGGAACACAGGTTCGATCCCTGGTCCGGGAAGATCGCACATGCCTTGGAGCAACTAAGTCTGTTCGCCACAACTACCTAAGCCATAGCCCTAGAGCCTGTGCTCTGCAACAGGGGAAGCCACGGCAGTGAGGAACCTGTGCACCGCAGCTAGAGAGGAGCCCTCACTTGCCTCAACTTAGAGAGAGCCTGGGTGCAACCGTGAAGATCCCGCACAACCAGACAAGCAGACTAATAAACAGAGGGTGTGCTAGATGCGAAGTAAAAAGGCTTGTCTGCGACTCTTCTTAATCATATGCCGGCAAGGCTGCAAGTCAGATGAGGGGTGAACGGTATGGCGGAGAGGCCACAGATTTGGACCTGGGCCCACAGTGACCCCGATCCTGACCCGGGACCTTGAGTGCACACTTCAGTTTCTTAACCCATAAGACGAGGAGGTTTGGCTGAACTCAGTGCTTGTTAATGCTGTGAAGGCAGGATCTGCACAGCGTAGGGGCTCAAACGTTTGCTGAATGAATGAATGAATTTGTAGAAGAATTCTTAGCCCAGGTGACTTACTGCATGAGGCAGGGGGTCGGGTGACGGGCAGGCTCCCCCGCCCCCGCCTCGCCTGTGCCACTTCAGCCCCTCTCAGGTTTCGTCCTGGGATTTACCACTTGATAGCTCGCGTGGCAAAGAATCTGCCTGCAATGCAGGCAACCCTGGTCGATTCCTGGGTTGGGAAGATCCTCTGCAGAAGGGCTAGGCTACCAACTTCAGTATCCTTGGGCTTCCCTGGTGGCTCAGCTAGTAAAGAATCCACCTGCAATATGGGAGACCTGGGTTAGATCCCTGGGTTGGGAAGATCCCCGGGTTGGGAAGATCCCCTGGAGAAGGGAAGGCTACCCACTCCAGTATTCTGGCCTGGAGCATCCCATGGACTGTACAGTCCGTGGGGTCGCAGAGAATTGGGCACGACTGAGCGACTCTCACTTTCTACCACTTGGAGAAATGTTTGAACAACCCTGGATTAGGTAGCCCCTCTCTGAATGTGAAGATGGTGTGCTTCCAGGACGTCCCCTGTCACCTCCCTAGACTTACCAGGATAAAAGTTGCAGAAGAATAAACACAGTTGGAGTCACACGTAAGGTGGGCTGTGCCGCAGACGTGCTGTGTCATTTCCTGGCGCAGCTGAAATAGGGTCCCTCCGCCTCGGCAGCTGCGAACCACAAACATTCTTGCTCGGTCCTGGAGTCAGCAGTCCCCCACCCTGTCATCGGCAGGGTTGGCTCCTGGAGATTCTGCTGGAGGACCCGCTCCATGCCCCTCTTCTGACCTCTGGGACTGCGTTTCTCGGTCTGCAGGCACACCAGTCCAGTCTCTGCCTCTGTCTTCGTGTGACTTTGAGTGTCTCTGCCCAGGTTTTCTTCTTCTGAGGACATCAGTCGCTGAAATAGGGTCTGAACAGAGGTAGATCAAAAAATGAACAGTGGTTGTAACAGAATGAAGAGGAGTTACTAACTGAAAGTGATTCCATTGCCTAGAACTTTGATTAGTGCACTCGTGTTTTTAAAACAGCGTCCATAGCGCGGAATCATGGATTCTGCCTCTTCTGCAGAGCGAACGATGTGCAAGCATGATCATTTCGTGCATGTGCTGACAGCACGCCACCACTACCTTCCAGGTGAAGCTGCCTGTGTCTCCCTTGATGTCTTGCACGAAGTAGACTTACCCCAAGTGGTGGCTGTTTCTGATGTCTCAGCTAAGGGGCCTGTGAATCTGATGGGGCCGTCGGTTCCTTTGTGAGTCCTTTGGTGGGCAGGTGCTCTGGAAAGCAGGTGCGGACAGTTGAACATGCAGAGTGGGGATTCGGATGTGCCTGAGGGGGCCGCACCTGCATGGCGAAGGGAGCCGTTGGGCCATCGGGCTGCCTGGCAGGCCCAGCCCAGCCTTGCTCCCTTCCCGCCACAGGGAGCCACAGAGCTCCAGTTGCCCCAGATTGGAGCCGTGTACGCGCGCCAGTCAGTCACCACACATGGGGCAGTCCTGGGAAGGGGCGCAGTGTGACCAGTAGGGCGGCATTTTTCTTAGAATGTCTTTGAGTGACTTGGTTTACTGGTTGACCTTCTGGAGAAATACAGGGGAGGGCTGTTCCCCTTTGTCTCTGACTCCACTCAACACCCCCCCACCGTCTGTGTAATATGTACATATGTGTGTAGGGGGGTGACACCCCTGTGTATGTAATGTGTACATATGTATGTACAGGGGTGACACCCTCCGTGTGTGTAACATGTACATGTGTGTGGGGGTGACACCCCCACTGTGTGTGTAACATGTAGACGTGGGTGGGAGTGACTCCCCTCACTGTATGTGTAACATGCACGTGTGGGGGAGCGGGGTTGGATGGTGAACAGAATGATAGTGGACATTAAGCTTTTCTTTCCCAGATTAAACACACTGGCTTCCTGAAACTTACATTGTTTCACTTGTTATCTATGCTGACCTGCTGTTTTCTTGGTGTGGTCTAGTCTTTCTTGATTTTCTGCCTGTTTTCAAATATTTATCAGTTGCATGGAGATCCTTGGAGCAATAGCTTCTCAAAAATTTGAAACCCTGTATAATGTGAATTAAATTCTCGTCTCATTTAAACCTGCCTGTCTCTTTCCCCTGCTGATTCATCCCGCTTTGATGATCATAGGATCTCTTACAGAATCCGTGGTCCAATTGTGCTGTGTTCAAGCAGAACGGAATCCCTTGAAAGCCAGACGTAGATGCAGACCAGTGCCCCTGAGGTTGTCCCCTTTGGGGCCAGAAGGACCCTTCTGGGTTGTTGTGAGTCGTTACGGGATGGTCTGCAGTGTTGAGGAGCTTGACTCTGGCGTCAGCTCAGCCTGCTTTCAAATCCCAACTCTTCCTCTTTTCTTTCTGTTTGGGGAAATTCGTTTTCTCAGTGTCAGTTTCCTCATCTGTAAAAAAGGGAACGCTTAGATGGTGAGGCTTCAGTAAGCGTAAGCTGCTTCTGCTGTTGCCAGAAGAAAACCACAGCTTCTGTTATAAGGAAGGATCTTGGCTTACTCATTCTGGATACAGGTGACTGAGCTGTATCTATGATCTTAGATGTCAAGTAGCAGGAAATGTGCTTAACCAATAAAGAATGTCTGCGGAAAACCTAGAGAGACGTCCTTCCTAGTGAGGAAGTGTGGAAACGTTTCCTGTATGATCACGTACACGACGACACAGGACGCCCTGCTGGTGCCGCTGCCCTTCCCCGTGCTCCGCAGCCCAGACCATGCGCCAGTGGGGGCGGGATGCGGGGAACACAGAGCCATCGGCCTGCGCAGATGACGGCCGTGCAGAGGACCTGGGAGCATCTGGAACCTGGTATCTGGGATAAAGCTAACAGCCACGGTCCGTGTAAAAAACTTATGGTTTGAACACATCCATGAAATTTTAAAGGGTTTTGACCTGTATTGGGGCTGTTTATATAAATCATTTCACTCTGTCTTTTGAGGGAAGGAGTTACTTGGTTTTGTTAAATTAAAAAAAAAAATTTTTTTTGCCGCACCTTGTGGCTTGTGGGATCTTAGTTCCCCAACCAAGGATCAAATCCACGCCCCCTGCGTTGGAAGCATGAGTCTTAACCCCTGGACCACCAAGGAAATCCTGGAGAGTCTTAATTAGTGTAAAATTCCAATCCAAAATGTATCACCTTTGTTGAGTATCACACTTTGCTGAGTAGGGTATTTTAAATATATATTTTTAGGAATGTTGCACTGTTAGCCTGTCTTCAAAGTACTTACATTTTGGGGGTTTGGAAAAGTATATCTGTTTCATTGATCTAAGGAGAATTATATAAGACAAGTAGTCACTTGGGCTCCAAGTATCTTAGGGCCTCTCAGTGTGTTTCCCAAATTCAGGACTGCCTCAAAGTACACTTCAGTTCAGTTCAGTTCAGTCGCTCAGTCGTGTCCAACTCTTTGCGACCCCATGAATCACAGCACGCCAGGCCTCCCTCTCCATCACCAACTCCCGGAGTTCACTCAAACTCATGTCCATCGAGTCGGTGATGCCATCCAGCCATCTCATTCTCTGTCGTCCCCATCTCCTGCCACTCCCAATCCCTCCCAGCATCAGAGTCTTTTACAATGAGTCAACTCGTTGCATGAGGTGGCCAAAGTAGGCAGTAGCATTTCCGAGGTTTTCAGCACATCTGTTAGATCAGGTACCGTACTTCTCGCCTGCGTCTCCACCAGCCCCAGAGTGTACCCTCTGAGAATCATCCTTTTTCCTCCAGTGTGGATCCCCTGGCCAGCTGGATTCACTCTTGGCGGTGGTTCTGCCCTTAACATCCTGTGTTAACATCAGGTGTCTGCCTTGATCCCCTAAAAAATAGCTTGGTGGTTGTGTGAAACAGACTCGAGACCGTCTCAGTGGCTGTAGGCACCCCCACAGCATTCAGGTGCCTGCCTTTGTGCTGTGCTTGTCTTGTGTGCCGGTAGATGGTCAGCACAGAGGATGCGGGCATCAGCCAGTAGCCTCTACGTGTATGTTATCAAAGATAATAAATGAGGACCCGGGCATACTCGGGGAAAAGGGAGACCTGATACCATCAGAAGGAAGCTTCCGATACCATAAAGAAAGGAGTACTGATTGATTTTAATAAATAGAATAGTATAATTTATGCAGATTATTTATAGAAAAGGAGAAGGATGTAACCTAACAATCTCATTCCTAAATTAATCTTCCATTTTCTTTTTTTTTAAATTTTTTAAAATTAAAAACTTTTTAAAATTATCTTTTTGACTGCGCTGAGTCTGTGTGGCTGCAGAGAGCGGGGACCACTCCCCAGTTGTGTTGTGCGGGGCTTCTCGCCGAGGGGGCTTCTGGTGCAGAGCACAGGCCCTGGAGGGCTCGGGCTTCAGTAGGCGTGGTGCACAGACTTAACTGTCCCACAACATGTGGGATCTTCCCAGACCAGGGATCGAACCCTTGTCCCCTCCATTGGCAGGTGGATGCTTAACCACTGGACCACCAGGGTTAACTTTTCAGTCCTGCGGAAACTGAGGCTGTAAGGACCTTAGGTGATCTGTGTCTTGCTTACAATGTGGGCCTTAGAGAAAATGTTAATTTTTTCTGGTTAGAAGATTATATTTACCAAAGCATACTCTGAGGAACACAAAATAGGTCTTTAGCAAGTATGGAAATGCTACTTTGTTTCCTTCCTGGAGGTTCCACAGGCATATTATTACCATATTAAAAGTTTCAAGATGTCCTAAAATTAAAAAAGGGAAAACTGCTTTTATTTCAGCCCTGGTATTTTCCTAACTCATGCAAAAAGGAAGTAGTTCTATAACAGAAGTGATACATTTTTATGTTACCTGGAATACACCTTGGGGAAACTAGCAGGCTCTCTTAAACCTTGACACTGTTCATTTAAGTAGCTTCCTAGGGGCTATACATGGTTATCTTAAGAGTTGCATCTAAAAACTTGATTTAATCTTTGAAGCATGTAATTAATGGATGCAGAATGAAAATATGTACAGCAAACCTGAGTTCTCAAATCTGTATCATTTTGCAAAATCAAGTAGAGAATTTGATTTCTTTAAAATTTCTGACTAGTAAGATATGAGTCAGATAATCTGTATAAAATTTTTTTACTGAATTAGGTATGTCTCATTGACAGACCTGACCGAAAGCATTACCCAAATATTGCTTCTTACCTAGGTTCATTTTAGAGAACTGTAATATGTATTAATATTACTTTTCATACTGTTCATGGGGTTCTCGCAGTAAGAATACTGGAGTGGTTTGCCGTTTCCTCCTCTGGTGGACCGCATTTTGTCAGAACTCTTCATTGTGACCCATCCATCTTGGGTGGCCCTGCACGGCATATTTCATAGCTTCGTTGAGATAACACAAGCCCTTCTTCCATAGCAAGGCTGTGATCCATGACAGGGGAGCCTGGCATGGTGCATTCCACGGGGTCACGGAGAGCTGGACATGACTTAGTGACCGAACAACAATAATACGTATTAAGTAATACAGTGGCTTTTAATAGTAACTACCAAAAAATTGGCTCACTGTCTTACTCTTAGTGAGTTGTAGGATTTCCGGCCATTTTTCTCCCACTCATTGAAACTCAGAAGATAGATTCCTTTGTAGTTTTAAGACGCGTAGTTGAAAGCTGTAAGGTTTTTGTACATAGACATTTTGACAAGCAGCAGTATCGCTTTGAAAACTTACTGTAATACACGGTGATCTACTGCTTTACTTGATAGAATGTTTCATCCTTGGCAGAGTACTTTTCATTATGTTGGAGCTTTTTGCATTTTCAAAAATTCCAAAAATCTGCCTGTTTTTTTTTTTTTGTTTTTGTTTCCAAATAAAGTTGCTTCTGAAACTTGCCCGGTGGTCCAGTGGTTAGGAATCTGCACTCCACTGCAGGGGCACAGTTGCCATCCTTGGTCAGGGAAGATCCCTGTGAAAACAAAACTAGTAAAATCACTTTGGGTTTGTGAAAATATGTGTTTCTTAGAGTAAGATCAGTTTAACTTGCTCCTAACTGAAGGTTTTAGGTTCCTAACATTTAGTTGTTCTGTCTCTTTTCCCACAGTTTTTCTAAAAGCTTTCCAGAATTTCATAGCAGTGAACTTTGTTTCGATTTGGGGTTTTCTTTGGTGGCTGCTTTGTAATCTTTGAGACTACTGCTTCACTTGATACGCAGGTGTATACATTTCCATCTCCCTTCCCTGGCGGTTCAGACGGCAGAGCGTCTGCCCGCCATGCGGGAGACCCGGGTTCAATCCCTGGGTTGGGAAGATCTGGAGAAGGAAATGGCGACCCACTCCAATACTCTTGCCTGGAAAACCCCGTGGACAGAGGAGCCTGGTGGGCTACAGCACATGGGATCACAAAGAGTCGGACACAACTGAGCAACTTCACTTTCCTTTTGACCCAGATGGCTTCATGTATGTTTTTTAATCCTGTAAACTGTTTGACTTGAAATTTGCCCCTTTTAGGGGGAAAGGGGGCATTTTTCTAAATCTCTGTAAAGACTTTTTTAAAGGTGTAAAAAGTACTATTTTACAGCCCTGCTAAAGAATTCTGACATCTAAGCTAAACATCTCATTGGTTACTGTACTGTGACAACTTGCAAATAAATTATAATTTTTGAAAAAGCAGTTCAGCTTTTCAGACCGGAAGTATTAAGTGGTGAATAGCCAATGCAGCAGTCAATCAGCAAGTAACTGCCAGTCAGGTAAAACTTAGAAATAAAGCAGGGTTGCTTGACGTAAGCAGTTCATCTGCTTCACGTTTAGCTCAGTTAGAGCTGTCAGAACATAAAGGCTGGTCTGGACTTTGATTTGTATCAGCATTTGACAGCAGCGCGGCCAGTAGAGGAGAATCCCTCCAAGCTGGGCGATTCTTCCTTTCATTCATTCTCATCTCACACTTGACCTGCGTCTCGTTTGTTTTGCTTTAATGGGAGTCTGTTTAGTACTTCTAATTCTTACGTAGAACTGAGCACTTTCACCTGTACTTTACCTTCATATGGTTGGTTCTTCCTTTTAAACATAGGTATTAACCAAGGTCGTTACACGGCAGCAGTTTATTAAGGCATTTGCTAGTTACTTTTACTGTCAGGTAGTAGTCTTATTTATCTGTAAGAACTGTCCTACATTCAGGAAAAAATTGCATTTTGTTTGTCCCTGGAGAGTATACACTGATCATTTCTGATTACCTGGCTAGTAAAAGTGGAATCTCTTAATCTATTATGCAGTTCTTCCTGTTTGCGCAGATGGAACTCATGTCCCGCACTAGATTTGTTGATTGCACTATTTTATAATGGAGCCTTATTCATTTCCTAGGTCTGGACACACTTCTAGATGGGGAGGAGACTGTAGATCTGATTGTCCATCTCTGTGTAGTTTTCCAGTTACATGGCTGAACAGGTGTGCATGACCAGCTTTTACCCCTGATCCTGTCCTCAGTGATAGAGCTGTGGGGTAGAGTCCATAGATTCTCTGTGGGTTTTTCTTCTAGCCATACATTGGCTCTGGAGCCAGGCTACCTACTAAAGAGAATAAGCAGTACCTTGTGTTCCAAATCGGTGTACTGAGATCTGAAAATAATAGGCAAGGATTACATGTATATGCTTAACTCCCTCATTATGTGAGTGCCCTCTCTGGTTTCCTGGCAGAAGTTATTTAGGAATTTTGTGAAAGTAGTAGAATATGAAGAGTCATAGTGTTTTAGACAGCTGTCTCTTTATTCTCTTTTTTTCTGTTCTTTTTTCTATTTTATACCCTTTACGCTTCCCCTTCAAAGGGTTTTCTTTATATGAAAATCCTATGGACACCCAAATTGAAAAATTATGAAAAGATAGTCGCAGGTAATGTAGGCCCCTTTGATGAATACTGAGCACTTTTAAACAATTTTTTGATGAAACTGGTAGTGAAGAAGGACCAGTTAAAAATAGAGTGAAGGCATAAATTATCCCATACTAGGTCTCAGGGAGGGCGGTGGGTTCAGTGGGAAGAAGTCTGTATCGTGCCTAGGACACGGTAAGCCTCCGGGAGGTGTGTGTGTGCTTGGGGCTTCCCAGGTGACCCCCCCAACACCCCACTCCCATGCCAGTGTATGAATATTATTTTCTCTCCCAGATTTTTCCTTCAGAATTCATTCCCCCATTAGATTGGGAAGTATTTGGCTAGACACGGTTTTGATCAACAGCTGCCAAAGGGCTCAGCATTGCCATATAGCACCTGGACCATGTCACGGCTAGGCCCTGAAGACCAGCATCATTTGGAGGAACCCCTGCACAGGAGGCGGTTGGAGAAGTGTGTGAGTGGGGGGTCACTGAAGGACAAGGCTGCTGAGGACAGCGAGAGGCCTCAGTGTCGCCAGAGAGCAAGAGCGGCCTTGTGTGGAGAAGGCTGCTTAGAGGGCCCAGGGCGGGGCTGCACTCCAGGACCGCCTAGCTGCTGTTGTCTCTGCAGCGTTCGTGCCTTCCAAAAACCCTTCTGAGCGTTAAAATGAATCTCTTTTGTATGGATTCTTTTTTGCAATGTTTTAATTCATCCGTGACTTTGAATATTCTATCTGAATTTACCAGAGGGCTGGGTTCAGTGTTAGGCTTAGCAATGTCAGACTGTAGAGTTGTTTCCTGTCGAGCCCCCTATTTGTTGTCCTTTGAAGTAACAGTGAGGAGTGGGGCTGTTGACGCCTGTTGCTGCCCTTCCTTCTCCTCCCTGGCACCCCCGACACACACACACCCCTTGTGTAAATGAAGTGAGCCCCTGAGACTTGGTTTGGTTGATGAGGTGGGAGTGACTTGCTCCAGGAGAAGCTTTCAAAGCTGGGGTACACAGTTGGGTTCAGATAGTCTTTTTTTTCCTCTCACTTCTAGACTGGCAGGGTTCAGGGCTGGCGGCCAGGGTCATCCTGTGTCCCAGAGTAGTTCTGCTCAGTGACGTGCCAGGTGTCCCTGCCCATCCAGGACAGACAGGTGGTACAGGCAAGATGCTGGCATTAGTGTTCCCTCTAGCCGTTGGGAGTGGTCTCTGCAGCACACCCACTCAGACTAAATAACCTTCCTCCCAAATGTTGCCCTTGGCCCCAGTCCTGTTATTGTCAGCTTTCTTTTGTCTTTTCTTTTTGCTCTGTTCAGTTCAGGTCAGTCGCTCAGTCATGTCCGTCTCTCTGCGACCCCAGGGACTGCATCCTGGAGCCTACTCAAACCCATGTCCGTCATGTAAGTGATGCCATCCAACCATCTCATCCTCTGTTGTCCCCTTCTCCTCCTGCTTTCAATCTTTCCCAGCATCAGGGTCTTTCCCAGTGAGTCGGTTCTTTGCATCAAGTGGCAAGAGTATTGGAGTTTCAGCTTCAGCATCAGTCCTTCCAATGAATATTCAGGACTGATTTCCTTTAGGATGGACTGGTTGGATCTCCTTGCAGTCCAAGGGACTCTCGGGAGTCTTCTCCAACACCACAGCTCACTGCATTTCTTGTCAACATTCTCTACAGGCTGGCTTTGTTGTTCATAATTGTGTGACTGTGTTCTGCTGTAATGAAATCTGACTTGTTGAGACGTTTGAGGCCTCTCAGACCTAAGGGTGGAGCTTTGCCAGTTCCCTCACACAGTTCCTCTGGGACGCAGGTAGGCACCCCATCTTCTGGTATGAGGAGGAGTGTCTGTGCAGTCTGCAGGCACGTGAGGAGGGGCGTGGAAACTCTAGAAAAAAGAGCCGACGGTTCTCATTTAGCCCAACAGTCACCTGCTGGAGGGCGTGAAAGCCAACCTTGTCCAGTGGAGCTTCTGTGATGAGAGGCATGCCCTGTGTTTCCTGTTTGCAGGGTCGCCGTTCGCCACACGTGGGTGTAAGAGCACTTGAAGTGTGGCTGAGGAGCTGATGTTTAAATGTAAATAACCAGTGTGACGAGGGGCCGCTGTCCTGGACAACCTAGGAAGGCTCTGGAGCAACACTGGGGTGACATGACGTTAGGTGAAAAATGCAGGATATGAAAGTATATATTCGTATTTAATAAGTAGAAGTAATGAAAGCGTTTTAGTTCTGTGTGAGAATAGTCACGCAAACACTGACAATCATACCAGTATACTAACAGTGAGCTATACTAGAGAAATTGTATGTGTCTGCCCTTCTGCTTCCATATTTTAAAAAGATCCTTTAAAAAACCTTTATAGTAAAAATATGTATTATAAACTTGCATGTAAAGAAAAGGGCTCCAAGAGCCTAAAAGAACACTTCAGCAGGTGAATATTTGCTTGAACAGAGCTGTGCAAGATTTACAGTTTGCCCAGAAAAGCCAGATTTACGACTGTCTATGGTCTTCAGCTCTTTGTGATCGGCTGTGCTGTGACACAGCTAAGATGAGAAGACAGCCAAGTAACACGTATGTTCCGTGTCAGAAAGAGAGTGTGTGCTTTTTGAAATAATTTTTATGAGTTTTTGAGCAAACCTAAAAATATGTATGTCACCAAAAAAGAAGTGGGGGGAGTACCTTAGTATGTTTGAGCTTCCGCCACGTGTCTTTTCCCCTTGAGCGCTAAGGAAGCTGAGCTGCAGAGAGTGTCCCTTGTAGCTGTGTAAGAACTCTGATGGGAGCTGCCGTCTGAACTGTTTTCATCACTGTCTGTAAGAGGAGGGCACTGTGTTTCCTATGACATTGTTACATAGGGGAGGACATTGTGAAAGCTCAGTGGACTTCTTCAGAACCCCCCTCAGCACCCCCAGCCCTGCAGGAAAAAAAACAGAACTGCTTCCTCATGAATTACTCATTTGAAGACTGTGGCATTACCGTGTTTTGTCTGGCAGTTTGTTGAAAAAGTTCTTATGTAATGACTTAAGTACTTAGATGTGTTTTCTTTTCTCTTAGATAGAGAAATCATTTGGGACTAATTATATCACTCTGAAAGCATGTGGACCAGGTCACTGAAGAGTTAAATGCTTCCAATCTTAGGATTCAGTTTGTTGTTCTGGTGCCAGGTCTGATCGTAGATGTCACAGGCCCCAGGGCCCTGACTGCTGAAGAGGGAGGGTGACTGGACTTTCTTGTGTGGGGGCAGCGGGGGCGTGGGAGTGAGCGAGGCTTGACGGACACTCCCCCCGCCCCCCCACTCCACCGGGCGCACAGTAATAACTTGGCCTGGAGGCTCTCCTCAACCCCCAGCTCTTTGCAGGGTGGTGTCCATCCACTCCCAGGACTATTTTTAATTCCAGAGCCCTTGAACCACGTGGAAACGGTACAGTAGACCGCACAAGGAAAGTGGTGTGTGCTGAGCACCTGCGTCTGTATTGTTGGGGACAGTGTGGCCTAAGAGTGCATCTGCGCGCGGTCCAGACCACGGGAACCGGGCCAAGGGGTCCTATGTGGTCCTGAGGATGCACGCGATCCAGAACGCAGGAAATGGGCCGAGGGGGGTCCACGGCGCTTCTGCGTCCATCCTTTGCACTCCACCACCTAAGCTCTTCGCAGTCCCGTTGAAACTTGTGCTAGAGACCAGACTGTTCCTCACAGAAGCAAAGACACTGCTGCTGCTATGACTAGAACTAGGTTATTGTAAACGAAGGTGATTTCATAGTTTTTTTTTTTTAAGGATAGTGAGGTAATTGAGTATTTTTTGTACTAAAAGCTTAACATATTTTACATAATTACTATTCTTCAGATAATCTTATTAGTGAAGAGTCCTGTAAGAGTGAGCAGACAGCTGACAAGGGGAGTTTACAGTAACGCCTCCTTCCGCTGGTAGGACATTTCGTGAAATGCAGAGGCCACAAATATTTGGAGGCGTTTCTCACTTGCTCATTGCAGCAACCTTGTGAGAAGTCGAGAGGTCGGGAGAGCAAGGCTTTACTACTCTCTGTTACAGATAAGTTATGGGCACCGAACCCACATTGGTGCGCTTTCCACTCGTCTGTCTTGCCTTCATGAATTAAAGCAGGCGCATCCTCCCATGGGCATTTGATTAGCTATATGTATTTTTTGGCTTCAAACCATTTAAAATTTAAAGTAAAAAAGACAAAAGAAATTCTAAAATGAGAGTATTATTGTTGGACCTTTAAAATTATCATTTATGCAGCCCACTCTTTAGGATGGTTTGGGTCAATTTTGCGTGGGAGAAGGATGTTCAAGATAATTTTAAGGTCCTTTTTTCTCAGTGTAAACCTTTGTAGAAGAAAAAGTTGGAAACACGGGGCAAAACAGCCTTTGAATATATACAGTTGTGCTTTTTCTTTTTTTTTTTTTAGAGAATTTTAACTAAATACAGTATACCTTCATGCTAACTAAACTGCATGTTCTGGAATGAGTGTGAAGGCAAATAGAGTTTGGCATTTTGGTGTTTGCCAGCTGTGTTCTTGAACGTGCCAGGTGAATGATAAGTGGGTTTTGCATATTCTTGTTGCTACTGCTGCTGCTAAGTTGCTTCAGTCGTGTCCGACTTTGTGCAACCCCACAGGCGGCAGCCCACCAGGCTCCCCCGTCCCTGGGATTCTCCAGGCAAGAACACTGGAGTGGGTTGCCATTTCCTTCTCCAATGCATGAAAGTGAAAAGTGAAAGTGAAGTTGCTCAGTTGTGTCTGACTTCATGACTCCATGGACCGCAGCCCACCAGGCTCCTCCGCCCATGGGATTTTCCAGGCAAGAGTACTGGAGTGGGGTGCCATCACCTTCTCCGATATGCTTGTTAGATCCCGGCATTGTTTTGGCCTAGTGGTTAAATGGGTAACTTTCAATTCAGAACTAGAATATAAAGTCTTCTCTTGGGTCAAATGTTTGCTCCTCTGCCAAAGGCTTGCAGCTTAGGAGAGGGAAGCGTAGTTAACAGCCCAGTATTTATACCCGGGTCACCTGCTAACAGTCTAAGCTCACAGCGAGGAGCTTCAGGGGCGTTTAGACCTGTTGTGGTGGTACTGGAGTGCTTCTGTCTGAGACTCTTGTTAGGGTCCCCTCCCCGGCGCTGCCCAGATGACCGTGTACACTGATGGCCCTCCTCCCTGACACACCGGCCTTTCCTCTCTTTCCTTCAGTCCTCTGAGTCTGTTCTGTGTAGACAGTAAAAACAAACTATAACCCCTAATGACTGTAAGTATATGGGCAATTTAAAATTTATATGAAATCAACTGTTGAGCACATTACACCGGGAGTCTCTTAGGGGCAATGATGCCAGGCTTTAACTGGCTTTGATGAGATCATGGGCGTTCGTGTGCTTTGCTTTGTCTCTCACCTACTTCTCGGCTCCTTTCCCTTGGCTAAATCTCTTCATGACAACAGAGAGAATCCCACAGCCATGTTTTAAAAGAAACAGTACACCAAAACAGTTGTTTTAATCAGTCTTTACAATGAGCCGAGTCTGTTCTGTGAATTTTTAAAGTCTTTATGCATTTAAATAGTGGGAAAAGCCTTCCACTAAGTTGTTCACAGTGAAACAGATTTTTAGAAGTTCTCTGGCCAAGACAATTAACATACCCTTCATTAATGACATTTTTCTGATTCCACTGTACTCTGGATCTGATGTATATTGTTGGATTCAGTTTCCTAAACTTTTGTTTAGAATTTTTCGCATCTGTGTTCATGAGCCATCAGTTCAGTTCAGTTCAGTCGCTCAGTCCGACTCTTTGCGACCCCATGCATCACAGCACGTTAGGCCTCCCTGTCCATCACCAACTCCCGGAGTTCACTCAAACTCATGTCCACAGAGTCGGTGATGCCATCCAGCCATCTCATCCTCTGTCGTTCCCTTCTCCTCCCGCCCCCAATCCCTCCCAGCATCAGAGTCTTTTCCAGTGAGTCAACTCGTCGCATGAGGTGGCCAAAGTATTGCAGTTTCAGCTTTAGCATCAGTCCTTCCAATGAACACCCAGGACTGATCTCCTCTAGAATGGACTGGTTGGATCTCCTTGCAGTCCAAGGGACTCTCAAGAGTCTTCTCCAACACCACAGTTCAAAAGCATCAATTCTTCGGCGATCAGCTTTCTTCACAGTCCAACTCTCACATCCATACATGACCACGGGAAAAACCATAGCCTTGACTAGATGGACCTTGGTTGGCAAAGTAATGTCTCTGCTTTTTAATATACTATCTAGGTTGGTCATAACGTTCCTTCCAAGGAGTAAGCGTCTTTTAATTTCATGGCTGCATTCAGCATCTGCAGTGATTTTGGAGCCCCCCAAAATAAAGTCTGACACTGTTTCCACTGTTTCCCCATCTATTTCCCAAGAAGTGATGGGACCAGATGCCATGATCTTTGTTTTCTGAATGTTGAGTGTCAAGTCAACCTTTTCACTCTCCTCTTTCACTTTCATCAAGAGGCTTTTTAGTTCCTCTTCATTTTCTGCCATAAGGGTGGTGTCATCTGCATATCTGAGGTTAGTGATATTTCTCCCGGTGATCTTGATTCCAGCTTGTGCTTCTTCCAGCCCAGCATTCCTCATGATGTACTGTGCATATAAGTTAAATAAGCAGGGTGACGATATACAGCCTTGACGTACTCCTTTCCCAATTTGGAACCAGTCTGTTGTTCCATGTCCAGTTCTAACTGTTGCTTCCTGACCTGCATACAGGTTTCTCAAGAGGCAGGTCAGGTGGTCTGGTATTCCCATCTCTTTCAGAATTTTCCACAGTTTATTGTGATCCACTCAGTCAAAGGCTTTGGCATAGTCAATGAAGCAGAAATAGATGTTTTTTCTGGAACTCTCTTGCTTTCTCCATGATCCAGCATATGTTGGCAATTTGATCTCTGATGCCTCTGCCTTTTCTAAAACCTGCTTGAACATCTGGAAGTTCACGGTTCACATATTGATGAAGCCTGGCTTGGAGAATTTTGAACTTTACTTTGCTAGCGTGTGAGATGAGTGCAATTGTGCGGTAGTTTGAGCATTCTTTCATATTCTTTCAGGATTTGAAATATCTCCACTGGAATTCCATCACCTCCACTAGCTTTGTTCGTAGTGATGCTTTCTAAGGCCCACTTGACTTTACATTCCAAGATGTCTGGCTCTAGGTGAGTGATCACACCATCGTCATTATCTTGGTTGTGGAGATCTTTTTTGTACAGTTCTTCTGTGTGTTTTTGCCCCCTCTTCTTAATGTCTTCTGCTTCTGTTAGGTCCACACCAGTTCTGTCCTTTATCGAGCCCATCTTTGCATGAAATGTTCCCTTGGTATCTCTAATCTTCTTGAAGAGATCTCTTGTTTTTCCCATTCTGTTGTTTTCCTCTATTTCTTTGCATTGATCGCTGAGGAAGGCTTTCTTTTCTCTCCTTGCTATTCTTTGGAACTCTGCATTCAGATGCTTATATCTTTCCTTTTCTCCTTTGCTTTTCGCTTCCCTTCTTTTCACAGCTATTTGTAAGGCCTCCTCAGACAGCCATTTTGCTTTTTTGCATTTCTTTTCCATGGGGATGGTCTTGGTCCCTGTCTCCTGTACAATGTCACGAACCTCCGTCCAGAGTTCATCAGGCACTCTATCTATCAGATCTAGTTCCTTAAATCTATTTCTCACTTCCACAGTATAATCATAAGGGATTTGATTTAGGTTATATCTGAATTGTCTAGTGGTTTTTCCCTACTTTCTTCAATTTAAGTCTGAATTTGGCAATAAGGAGTTCATGATCTGAGCGACAGTCAGCTCCTGGTCTTGTTTTTGCTGACTGTGTAGAGCTTCTCCATCTTTGGCTGCAAAGAATATAATCAATCTGATTTCGGTGTTGACCATCTGGTGATGTCCATTGTGTAGAGTCTTCTCTTGTGGTGTTGGAAGAGGGTGTTTGCTCTTACCAGTGCATTCTCTTGGCAAAACTCTATTAGCCTTTGCCCTGCTTCATTCCGTGCTCCAAGGCCAAATTTGCCTGTTACTCCAGGTGTTTCTTGACTTCCTACTTTTGCATTCCAGTCCTCTATAATGAAAAGGACATCATTTTTGGGTGTTAGTTCTAAAAGGTCTTGTAGGTCTTCATAGAACCATTCAACTTCGGCTTCTTCAGCGTTACTGGTTGGGGCATAGGCTTGGATTACTGTAATATTGAATGGTTTGCCTTGGAAACGAACAGAAATCATTCTGTCATTTTTAAGATTGCATCGAAGTACTGCATTTCGGACTCTTTTGTTGACCATGGTGTCTACTCCATTTCTTCTAAGGGATTCCTGCCCACAGTAGTAGATGTAATGGTCATCTGAGTTAAATTCACCCATTCCAGTCCATTTTAGTTCACTGATTCGTAGAATGTCTATGTTCACTCTTGCCATCTCCTGTTTGACCACTTCCAATTTGCCTTGATTCATGGACCTAACATTCCAGGTTCCTATGCAATATTGCTCTTTACAGCATAGGACCTTGCTTCTATCACCGGTCACATCTACAACTGGGTATTGGTTTTGCTTTGGCTCCATCCCTTCATTCTTTCTGGAGTTATTTCTCCACTGATCTCCAGTAGCATACTGGTCATGGTGGAGAGGTCTGCCAGAATGTGGTCCACTGGAGAAGGAAATGGCAAACCACTTCAGTATACTTGCCTTGAGAACCCCATGAACAGTATCAAAAGGCAGAATGATAGGATACTGAGTGAGGAATTCCCCAGGTCGGTAGATGCCCAGTATGCCACTGGAGATCATGAGCCATAGTGGTCTGTAATTTTGTTACAATGTCTTAGTCTGGGTTTGAGAATAATGCTGGTCTCTAACATGATTTGGAAAATAATATCTCCTCTTCAGATTTTGAGAATAGTTTATATAGATTTGGCTTGTACTTTCGTTAAATATCCGGTAGAATTTACCTTTGAAGCCAGCTGGGCCTGAAAATTTGTTTGTGGGAAAGTTTTAAACTGTAAACCGGTTCCTTTTATAGGAACAGGGCTATTCATTCTGTTTCTTCTTGGGTGAACTTCGGTGCTTTGTGCTTTCAAGGAATTTGTCCATTTCATCTACGTTCATTTTATTTAGTTTACTGGTGTAAATTTTTTCTGATACCCTCTTGTTATCTTTTTATGTCTGTCGTGGCCTCACCTCTCTCATCCTTGATACTGGTAGTTTGTGTCTTCTCTCTTTCCTGAGCAGTCTGGCTGGAGGTCCATTGTTTTGTCTAAAAGAACCAGCTTTTGATTTCATTCTTTTTCCATTTTCTGTTTCTTCAGTTTCTGCCCTCATCTTTTATTTCTGCTCCCATCATTTATTTCCCTTGTCTGCTTAGCTTGGGTTTCATTTGCTCTTCTTTTTCTGATTTCCTAAGATGAGAATTGAGGTCATGAATTTGAGACCTTTTCTGATATAGGCTCTTTGTGCTAAAAATACTTCCCCTAAATGCTGCCTTAGTGGCAACCTAACAATATTGATACATTGTGTTTTCATTTTCATTCAATTTAACATACTTTCTAATTTCTCCTTTGATTTCTTGTTTGCCCTATTGGTTGTTTAGAAATATGTTCTTTAGTTCTCAAACATTTGGGGGATTTTCCAGACATCTTTCTGTTATTAATTTGTAATTTAACTCCATGTGGTCAGAGAATATACTTTATATGAGTCGAATCCTTTTGTTGCAACTTTTTCTGTGGCCCAGGATATAGTCTGTCTTAGGTCAAGGTGCTTGGTAATGTTTCTTGAGTCCTCTGTAGAGGGCCCTCCTGGTTCTCTGTCTTCTGCTGCTTTCAGAGACTGAGAAAAGGGACACTGAAATCCAGCGCACTTGTGGGTTTGTCGGTTTCTCTTTGTAGTTCTGTCAGTGTTACTCATGTATTTTGGGACTCTGCTATTAGAAGCATCTTGATGAATTGACCCCTTAATCATTATGAGATCTGGTGTGTCAGATATTAGTGTAGACACTGGCTTCCTTTCCATTCATGTTGGCATGGTATGTCTTTTCCCGCCCTTTTCCTTGTAACCTGTTTGTGTCTTTACTCTTAATCTAGCATTTTTAACGTTTTTTTTTTATAGTTGGGTCTTGCATTTTTAAAATCCCATCTGACCATCTCTGCCTTTTAATTGGTTGTTATTATCTTTATTAACAGCTATCTTATCACAGTCTGTCTTCAAGAGATACTTATTATACCATGTCATGCGATGTATAAGTGCCTTGTGATACTGTTCCATTTCCCCCCTCCTGGTCTTTATGCTGTTACTGTCATACGTTTTACTTATACACATATGTTACAAACCTCACAACGTGTCCTTACTTTCGTTTCTGTTAACAGTCCCGTTATCTTAATTCCCTGACCAGGAATTGACCCTGGGCCCCCAGCAATGGCAGCATGGAGTCCTGACCACTGGACTCCCCAGAAAAGTCCCTCAGTTACCTTTTTTTTTTTTTCCTTCTGGTGAATTACTATGTGTGGGCGCTTCTCTAGTTCTGGTTGCGGGGCACTGGCCCCTCACTGCGGCGGCTCCTCTGGTTGCGGGGCGCAGGTTCTAGAGCACAGGCTCAGTTGTGGTGCCCAGACTTAGTAGGCCCGCAACATGCGGGATCTTCCCCGAGCCGGGATCGCACCCATGCCCCCTGCATTGGTGGGCGGATACTGAACCACTGGACCAGTGGGGAAGTCTTCCTCACTTTTAATATCTTAATATCTTTTAAAGATATTTAAATGACAAGAAAAGTTTAAGTTCCTGTTTCTGGTGCTCCTTGTTGCTTTGTGTGCTTTCACGGTTTGTTCTGTTCATTTTCCTTCTGCCTGAAAGACTTTAACATTTCTTTTAGGGCAGGATTGCTGGTAAGATTTCTTTCTTTCTTTTCGTGTCTGAAGAAGTCTTATTTTACATCTTCATTTTGAAATACGCTTTTGTTGAGAATTACCTGTTGACAGTTTTTGTTTTGTTTGTTTCAGTACTTTAAAAGTTTTTTCCCTGTTATCTTCTCATTTGCATTGTTTCCAGCAATCTGATGTCATTCTTATCTGTTCTGTTCTCCCTAACATGCTCTGCACCCTCCACGACTAAGATTTTTATCACTGGTTTGAATAGTTTCATTATGTGTTGATGTCTATGTGTTTCTTGTGCTTAGAGTTCTTGAACTTTGTGGATCTGTATGTTTTGGTTTTGATCAATTTTGGAAAAATTTTGGCCATTATTTCTTCAAAAATTTTTTTTCTATCCTTCTCTCTCTTCCAATATGTAATTGTAATATGTAACAATTCTCTCTTCCAGCATGTAGTTTTCTTAAAGTTATCACACAGCTCGCTAAAATTGTTAATTTTTAAAAATTCTCTTCCTCTCCATATTTCGTTTTATATAGTTTTTGTGTATGTGTGTGGTTTAAGATTCAGTAATCTTTTCTTCTCAAATGTCTAATCTGCCATTAGTTGCATCCTATATTTTTAATCTCAGACATTGTAGTTTTCATCTTTAGATATTCTATTTTTATTGTCTTTTTGAACTTATGGAATATAGTCATAATTGCTGTTTTAAAGTCTTTTTCTCCTACTTCTAACTTTTGTGTCAATTCTGGATTGGTTTCAGTTAATTTTTCTCATTTCCACTTCCTTTGTGTTCCATTTCTTTGCATGCCTCCTAATTTTTTTTACTTTTTGGCCACACTGTGCAGCTTGTTGGATCTTAGTTCCCTGACCAGGGATTGAACCCGGACCCTCAGCAGCGACAGTGCAGAGCCCTAACCCCTGGACCGCCAGGGAATTCCTACATGTCTGCTAATTTTGATTAGGTGCCAAATGTTGTAAATTTTATCTTCTTGGGCGGTGGACATTTTTGCATTCCTGTAAATTTCTTGAACTTTTTTTGGGGGCCTTAGTGAAAATAGTTGGAAGCAGTGTGGCCTGTGGGGCCTTGAATTTTAAGATGTATTAGGCAAGTCCAGAGCAGTGTTTACTGTAGGGCTAGCGACTCCCCGTTACAGAGTCGAGTAACTGAGCCCTCTGCCTGATGTGGCCGGAACTGTGAGGTTTCCCAGCCCCGACAGGCGGCAACAAGCAGCGTCCCCAGCCATGCTGAGCCCTGAGCCTGTTTCCGCCTTGCCTCCGTGATGATCCTTTGCTGCCCACCGGCTGGGCCCTTGCCTGCATGCCCCGATTAACACTCTGCTGAAGGTGCAGGGGCTGCCCTTTGCCAGTGTCTGGTGATTTCCTCTGGGCAGCTTTCCCCGCTCTGGTACATTTTCCCTGTGATCTTCAGCTGCCTTACCTTCTCTCACCTACCTCCTAGAGCCTCTGCGTCAAGTCTCCGCGTCGTCTTGGGGTACCTTCATTGGATGAGTACTGACTTGTCCACCTGCTTCAAGTGGTGTCCTGAATTGAATGTATTGTTTAATTGATGATCCACCTGGCATCCTGAGATCCAAACATGTTAAAAGAATTTTGGAAGATGTTTTAATTTTGAGAGTCAGCTGGAAAAGTTTAGCAAGTAAAAACATAGAAAATCTTTGCTTTATCTAGTTTTTATAATCCAGAAAAGATAGTATGGTAAGGAAGATTTTAGAAAGTAGCAGAAGACATATGACTGTGTGTGCATGGTCAGTTGTGCCCAACTCTTTCTGACCCCATGGACTGAAGCCTGCTAGACTCCTCTGTCCATGGAATTTTCCAGGAAAGAATACTGGAGTGGGTTATCATTTCCTCCTCTAGAGGATCTTCCCAACCCAGAGATCAAACCCGCATCTTTTGTGTCTCCTGTGTTGGCAGGTGGATTCTTTACCACTGTGCCACCTGGGAAGCCCGGAATACATTAACCTAGTGATACATTAATCTAGTAACATCGTCCTGTGGTGGATTTAAACATGTATGTAATATCTAATGTGTAGTTCTAGATGAAATGCAGGAAGCTGAGTCTTAAATTTTTGGTAAGGAGTGTCTGTCTTTCTGACTTGATGCTCTTACTAGAAATAACTATTCATACATTTTTTAAAAGTCATTTTTGGTAGCCCTCTGATTATCTGCCAAAATTCATATAAAAGCTGATCCAATGAGATTTACCTATTACTGTTAGTTTTCATTTTCTAGTAGCATAAATTAATCAGAACTCTAGCATAAAGAATATTATGACTTAATAAAGCCATTATTAGATTAGTTTGACATGTTGAAATTGTTAATTTAGTGGGAAAAGCTATTAAAAGAGTGGCATGTATCACAAGTGATCAGAGAGTCAAAGAGGATTGGTTCATTTGGATTTTTTTTTTCAAAAGATCAATAATTTATATCTGTACATAATGCTTCCTTTTTTCTCTCTTATTTTTGTAGGTTCTGCTGAAGACTTACATTTGGCCTCGATGTGAAATTAAAGTAGAAAATCGTATCTCCATGTATGTTAATATCCGGATGTTGATTCATTGGCCATGCCTGCAGAGGGAAATTCAGTTGTAGATGGCTGACTGCCAGCAGAAATAAATGCTTACCCTAGATGTCCAGCATCTCTCCTTTTTACTGGAGTGAAAATCCCCTCCAGACACCAGTAGAACATCACTGCAGAAAATGCTTCGCATTTTAAGGATGTCAGCAACCTAAGTTCATGCGCCCTGTCTGTACAGTTGCTGTGGACGGTTTACCATCTGAAAGCTCCTCCAGCTCTTACCCAGGCCCCGTATCTGTCTCTGAAATGTCTCTGCTTCATGCTTTGGGTCCTGTGCAGACCTGGCTGGGACAGGAGCTGGAGAAATGTGGCATTGATGCCATGATTTATACGCGCTACGTCCTCAGTCTCCTGCTGCATGACAGCTGTGACTACGACCTGCAGGAACAGGTATTTGCGAATGTTTGCTGAAAGCGCGTGGTTGCGTCTGCGTGTCTGCACCTTTCCTCCTGAGAGTGCTTTCGTACTCTGGAGCGGGTGGGCGGCTGTGGTCCAGAAACTCTTAAGCTGACAGTGGAGTACAGATGAGCCAAGTCACCGAGAACACTGTCCGGCTCAGCCGCTGTCTCTGAAACTTCCTCGGCGTGCTGGCAGACTCTGGATCTCGTCACGGATGGCAGTAGTTAGGTGATCTGCTGCCTGGAGTAGCACTGCTCCAGAATGTTGGTTTAGGGAAATGAGACATTATGATTACAGGTTTTAATCAACGTGTCTATTAACACTCCTTAACGTTTCAAACTTTAATATTTCATCTCCAGCTGTGACGATAAGCTGCTTATTAATCCGAGTGTGTGTTTTGAATCAGAAGACTTAAAATTTCGATAAAGCATATAACCTTAAATACTCAGTGGATATGAATTTGAGCAAACTCTGGGAGATAGTGGAGGACAAAGGAGGCTGGCGTGCTGCAGTCCATGGAGTCACAAAGAGTTGGACACGACTTTGCGACTCAACCATAACAAAATGACCTTAAATGAGCTATTATACATTTTACTTGACTTAGGTGCATAAGTGAATAAAGCAAGCAATTATGTGTTCTTGACAAAGATCTCAACTTTGGTCTCACTCACCAGGAGAAGCTGCTGAGTGTGAGGCTTGCTGAAAGGGAAGCAGAGCTCTCAGGACTCAGCGGGTGGTTTCTGAGTGACTGCGGGGCACAGATTTCACCCAGAAGGGAGTGGTTGGGGACTTCCCTGGTGTTCCAGTGGTTAGTACTCTAACACTTCCATTGCAGGGGCCACAGGTTCAATCCCTGGTTAGGGAACTAAGATCCCACATGTGGCGAGGCGCAGACAAGCCAAAAAAAAAGAGTGTTTTGTGGGCAGTTTTAGTTGTTGTTTTAAACCATTGTTAGGAACACTGAAAGCAGGAACAGAGTTTCATTGACAGAAGAAAGTGGCTTTGACGTTCCGAACCACAGAGGAGTCTTATAAATACAGGGGGTTTCACAGCAAGCCCAGCACTTGTCACGCATTAGTTGTGTGGCGTGTTCTTCACTGCTGGTGTTCGCTCATTCTTTCTACATTTTCCTTCCTTCCAGATTGGTTACTGGCCTGTCTGGTGACAATTGGGTCAAGGAAGGTTTTGAGGGAGTTGACGTGTAAAAACCTAATCATCAGAAAATGTGTTATTTTGATGGTCAATAGTTTGTATAATTTTCTTGCTGAAGCTCTGTTATTTTCCATCATCTTTCTAGTAAATGTAAATATACTTTTTTAGAGGCAAGTAAATCTACCAAAGAGACTAGAGAGCTGTTCAAGAAAGTTAGAGCTACCAAGGGAGCATTTCATGCAAAGGTGAGCACAATAAAGGACAGAAACGGTATGGACCTGACAGAAGCAGAAGGTATTAAGAGGTGGCAAGAACACACAGAAGAACTGTTACCAAAATGGTCTTAATGACCTGGATAACCGTGATGGTGTGATTACTCACCTAGAGCCAGACATCCTGGAGTGTGAAGTCAAGTGGGCCTTAGGAAGCATGACTACCAATAAAGCTAGTGGAGGTGATGGAATTCCAGTGGAGCTATTTCAAATCCTGAAGGATGATGCTGTCAAAGTGTTGCACTCAATATGCCAGCAAATTTGGAAAACTCAGCTGTGGCCACAGGACTGGAAAAGGTCAGTTTTCATCCCAGTCACAAAAAGCACTGCACAGCTGTACATACTTCACATGCTAACAAGGTAATGCTCAAAATCCTTCAAGCTAGGCTTCAACAGTATATGAACCAAGAACGTCCGAATGTACAAACTTGATTTAGAAAAGGCAGAGGAACCAGAGATCAAATTGCCAACATCTGTTGGATCATAGAAAAAAACTAGATAATTCAAGAGAAACAGCTACTTCTGCTTCATTGACTTCACTAAAGCCTTTGACTGTATAGAGTGCAACAAACTGGAAAATTCTGAAAGAGATGGCAATACCAGACCACCTGACCTGCCTCCTGAGAAACCTGTGTGCAGGTCAGGAAGCAACAGTTAGAACCAGACGTGGAACAATAGACTGGTTCATAATTGGGAAAGGAGTACATCAAGGCTGTATATTGTCACCCTGCTTATTTAATTTCTGTGCAGAGTACATCATGTGAAATGCCAGGCTGGATGAAGCACAAGCTGGAATCAAGATTGCCGGGAGAAACATCAATAACCTCAGATATGCAGATGACACCACCTTATGGCAGAAAGTGAAGAAGAACTAATGAGCCTTTTGGTGAAAGTGAAAGAGGAGAGTGAAAAAGTTGGCTTGAAGCTCAACATTCGGAAAACTAAGATCATGGCATCTGGTCCCAAAACTTCATGACAAATAGATGGGGAAACAATGGAAACAGTGACAGACTTTATATTCTTGGGCTCCAGAATCACTGTGGATGGTGACTGCAGCCATGATGTTAAAAGATGCTTGTTCCTTGGAAGAAAAAGCTGTGACAGACCTAGGCAGCATATTAAAAAGGAGAGACATTACTATGTATGGACGTGAGAGTTGGACCATAAAGAAGGCTGAGCACCAAAGAACTGATGCTTTCAAACAGTGGTGTTGGAGAAGACTCTTGAGAGTCCCTTGTATGGCAAGGAGATCAAACTAGTCAATCCTAAATAAAGATTGAGGGCAGGAGGAAAAGGGGTCGACAGAGAATGATATGGTTGGATGACATTATAGACTCAGTGGACGTGAGTTTGGGCCGACTCCTGGAGACGGTGAAGGACAGGGAAGCCTGGCATGCTGCTGTCCGTAGAGTCACAAAGAGTCAGAACCGACCAAGCGCCTGAACAATGAGCAACAACCAAAGTAGAAGAATTATTATTTCCAGAAATGAGGAAAGTGTTTCTGTTAACTCAGAAATCATATACTTCAGTTGTAAATATATACTCCTGTGAAACACGTCAGTGTTTCAGTGTTAGATGCTGTAGGACATTGGAACATAGGACTGCTGCTGAGATGACAGTTGCACACTTACGTGATCAGACTTGTTTGTGAACTCCTCTGAGTTCTTGCTTCGCTGTAGGGAGTTGGGGACGGGGTCCTGGCAGCATCCGCGCCCTCTATGTTTGCCCCTCCCTGTTCTGGTTCATGTTTAGGACACAGGACAGATAAAGGTCAGTAGGAACAGAGCATGCCTAGAATTACAAGGAGAATCCACCGGGAACCAAAAGGATCCTGAAATCCTTTTCTGCTCATCCCAGGCTAGCACAGTGCCAATAAGTCTTGTGCTGATGGGGAAGGTCATATTGGAAATACCCTTTCATAGGAGAGGACCCAAGGGTCAGCCAGCCCCTCGGTAACTTTTCCGAGTCTCAAGGAGGAGGGGATATGCTCAGAGTCAGGGCAGGGAGCCACGGAAGGTGCTGAGCTGACCTCCTGTGGCTCAGACTCCGGCCAGCAGGTGTGCTCGGCAGCCCGCTGTAGGCAAGGAGGCATGCCACCTCCCTGGTCCCTGGGTCACACCTAGGGTGGCCTTGCCCCCTGTCCCTTGGAGGGCCGATGACTCCACTTTGGGGGTATTTGTTTCCTCACATCTTTTCTCATCCCTCAGTCCTTGAATTTAGCCTGACCTTGAAAATGACTAGTTTTAAGGTCCTGGCTGCAACTGCTGGCCTTATTTGTCATGATGAATTCATGGCTTTTCCCAGTTTTGGTTAAAAGAAGCAGAGCTCTTGAGGTCTAAGGAACAGGTCTGTACTTGTCCCAGTGTCCCCGGACCATGGGGTAGGAAGTGCGGCTGATCAGGCCCTCGTCTAGGTCGAGGCTGACAGGCAGCCAGAGTTAAGTGTAAACCTCCGATCAGTACCACTGTGGCCTCAGCTGATGACTCTGTAGTCCTGGACAACAACCGCCTTCTAATATGTAGATACTGTAGTTGGGTCACAGTAATTTTACTTCCACAAAGTTTTCTTCCGTTTCTTTTCCTTTTTGGTTAAGATTATCATATTCTAATAAACGTAAACTTAGGTAAACCAGGAATTCACTGTAAACTACTTTTAGCTGTAAATATAAACCACTTTTCTAATCCATCCTCCAAGGCCCAGGTCACCTTTGTCTGTGAATGCACCTCTGACAATTCCTGACGAAAACAATGTCATCGTCTTCCAAACGTGACCATATTTCTGCTACAGAGCTCTTCGTTATGGTTATTTGAATGTGTCTTTCCCAGTAATTTATAAGATGTTTAATGGCAGAAATCACATAATCATCTTAAAATTTTTTTAACTAATTTTTTACATAATGTCAAACATCAGCAGAATTAGAAGAACAGGGCAAGGCATTTCAGCCAGCCCCTTATCGCTCATGTTGTCCCACTTTTGCTCATTTCTCCTCTCTCCTTTTGGTGCCCATCTCTCCTACGTGAATCAGCATATTATTTCTTGACTGCATTTTCTCTAAGCCACAGGACAATTATAAAATCCAGGAAATGAACTCCAACACATTATGACCTTGTATACTGTTGATGTTCATTGATGTCCTCCACTGTAATTTTTTTCCTCGCCGAGGATCATACACTGACTCTCGTGGTCACGTCTCTATAATCTTTTTCAACCCGGAATGGCTCCTCATCTTTCCTTTGTGTCTCATGACAGTGACATCTGTGAGGCGTACGGGCCAGTTATCTTGCAGAGTGGCCCCTCTTATGGGTGCGTCTGTTTCCTCCTGTTCAGAGTCCGCTCGTGCCTTAGGGCAGTAGCATTGCACAGGCGACGGAGCTTCCTTTTCGGTGCTTCGTGGCGGCCAGCACGCGACACCAGTCTGTTTTGTTCTGGTGGACGCTGACTTTGGTTCCGCTGGTGGCCGCCAGGTTTCTGCACTGTGAAGCCGAGCACCTCGCTGTGTGGTTTTCAGCTCACCTGTCCAGAGGAGACTTTAGAGCTTACCGTCACGGATGGCTCCCGCCTGGATTCATTGTTAGTTTGATGGTCACGAAATGGTGATTCTTCTTCTCAGTTAGGCCCTGCTCCTTTGGTCGTCGATGTTCTGCTTGCAAGTGCCTTCATCTTGGTAGCATTCGTGTTCCTGTGTTGTAGAGAACGGACCGCAGGCCAGGTGCAGTGCCGCTGGCCGCTTCCCGCCACGTCTTTAATTGCTTTACTTTTTAAAAGAGGGTATTTGTTTCTTTACCTGTTTAGTTTGGTGTTTATTTGGCTTGTCTTAGCCTCAGTCTTTCTTTGACCACCATATTTAAAAAGAAACCTTCCATTCTCAGCCTTCTTTTCTGCTTTATTTTTCTTCATAACACTTGTTTAACCAGTGAAGTTGCTCAGTCATGTCCGACTCTTTGCGACCCCATGGACTGTAGCCCACCAGGCTCTTCCATCCATGCAATTTTCCAGGCAAGAGTACTGGAGTGGATTGCCATTTCCTTCTCCAGGGGATCTTCCCGATCCAGGGATCGAACTCAGGTCTCCCGCATTACAGGCAGATGCTTTACCGTCTGAGCCACCAGAGAAGCCCACAGTACTTGTTACTACCTGGAATTGCAGGCATATTTGCCATATTTTCTGTTTATTCGTAAGTCTTCTCTGCTGGAATATACAGCTCACGAAGTTAGGGACGTTGCCTGCCTGTTTTCTGCTGCATTCGTAGCCCTTGAGACAATTCATGGGATATAGGAGAGGCTCAGATATTTATTAAAGAAATGGACAGCCATGTGCTGCTTTCTCCAGTGTGTGACCTGTTGGGGGTGGGGGGGAATGGTGGAGGTGAGCGCAGAAGCCGTAGCTCCACACTGGGGCCTGCCCTTCAGAGAAGTTACTGAAGCTTCTTCCCTCCTCACCACCGCCATCTCTCCCATCTTGAAGTGTACACATTTCTGTGGTATCAAACTCATTCATAATGTTGTGCAGTCACCATCCGTCTCCGAACCCTTTTCATCTCATAAAACGGAAGCTTTTTAAAATTCCCCCTCCCCTGGCTCCAGGCAACCACCATCATATTGGTTGGCCAAAAGGTTCATTGAGGGTTTTTCCCCAAAAAATGTTAACATAAACCTGACTGAACTTTTTGGCCAACACCATGCTTTCTGTCTTTATGATTTTTACTACTCTTAAGGACCTCTTATCAGTGGAATCATACGATATTTGTTTTTGTGTGTGTGTGTGACCAACTTATTTCACTGTGCATTATGTCTTCAGGGTTCATCTGTATTGCAGCAGGTGTCAGAATTTCTTTCCTTTTTAAGGCCAAGTAGTCTTCTGTCATATGGATATGCCACATTTTGCATATCCATCCATCCAGCAGTGGACACTCAGGTTTCTCGCATGTTTAAGCTACTGTGAGCAGTACTGTTGTATGAACACAGGTATGCCTATCTCATCTAGACACTGCTTTCCGCTTTGAGAGGTATTTGTCCAGAAGTGGAACTGCTGGGTCTGTGGTTATTCTGCTTTTCTGGTACACTCCCACCAGTAGTAAATAGGGTTCCATTTCTCCACATCCTCACCAACACTTGTTCTGTCCTGTTGGTTTGTTAGTTTTTCATAGTAGTCATCCTGATCGGCGTCTTGTAGTTTTCACTTACATTTTGCCTGATGAGTAATGGTGTCGAGCGTCTCTTCATGTGTTCATTGGCCATTTGTCTTTATCTGCTTTGGAGACTCTAAAGTCTTTTTCTCATTTTTGAATCTCTTTTTGTTGTTGTCGAGTTTTGGATATTCTCTTCAGGTTTTGGATACTAACCCCTTATCAGATATGTGATTTGTGGGTATTTTCCCCTCCTTCTGTGGGGTTTGCCTTTCCACTCTGTTCATAGTGTCTTTCATTGCACTAAATTTAAAAAACTTCATGAACCCAGTTTGTCTGTTTTGTTACCTGTGTCTTTGGTATCGTATCCAAGAAATCTTTGCCCGACATTTCTGTTTTAGCTTTTATGTACAGGTCTTTGATCCATTTTGAATTAACTTTTACATATGTTGTGTGTTGAGTCAAAGCTCCTTCTTGTGCATGTGGATATCTAGTTCTCCTAGCATCATCTGTTGAAAAGACTGCCCTTTGCTCACTGAACGGCCTTGACACCCTGTGAGAGACACTTGAGCGTGACCGTGAGGGCCTGCTGCTCGGCTGTCTGCTCTCGTCGTCGGTCTGTACGTCTGTCTGTGTGCTGGTGCCTCACCGTCTCAGCTTCTGGCGCTTTGTCCATTTCCTGTCGCTTCTTTGGCCACTCCATGTGCCATGTGGGATCTTAGTTCACTGACCAGGGATGAAACTCGAGCCACCTGCATTGGAAATACAGAAGACCACTGGACTTCCAGGAAAGTCCCAGTTGCAGTTTCTTTTAAATCCCTTAATTAATTGTATCTTCTCCGTCAGAGTCCATCATTCTAGAGATGTAGCTGGATTATTGCATTTTCTATTTTTGCCCACAGATTAAGAAAGAATAATCCTAGTACTAATTGCTCGTTGAGATGGATCATTTCTGTATTCAGCAGAACTTGTTTGTTCTTTCAGCCCACTTGTAATGTACTTTGCAGTATATCCCTGTTAGCTTAGCATTTCACTGCTTGGAAAGGCTAGCATTTGCAGTGTTTTCCTTTCCCATAATTTTTAACAATAACAACTGACCCATCCTGCGTTCCTCAGGCGTCTTGCTGCATATACTGTATTTCAACAACCATTCACTTAACAGACATTAAATTAACTTCATTCATAAGGAGGAGGAGTTAGTAATAATGGTGGGTGCACAGGTTCACGTCCACAAATACCTCCCTCAGACACCATAGTAGAAAGGGTGGGGTTTTCAGGAAAATCTCTTCCGGCAATAGAGAAAATGGTCTGACTCAGCACGTGAGTGCCCATGGCATGCTGGGCACTGATGGTGGCAGGATGGTGGCGATGACTGGGGATGGGCCCTGGGAGACGGCTGCCAGGTTAGGGGTCCCTGCTGCGCTCTGTCTGCAGAGTCTGGGGCAGAACAGCCTTGAAGGAAACAAACGAGAGGTCGCAGAGGCAGGAGGGCCTGATGCTGGGAGCCAGGGGGGTGCAGTGAGGGGTGGGAGGAGATTAGACTGAGAAAGGTGAGCAGGAAGCCGGTTCGCGGGAACCTGTCCTTGTGCTCCACTAGGGGATTGATATTTTAGTCCCAGGGACAAGAAGACCCACAGCTGTATTTAGTCAGCAGTGCCAAATGGCACGGAGAAGGCAATGGCAAGCCACTCCAGTACTCTTGCCTAGAAAATCCCATGGATGGAGCAGCCTGGTGGGCTGCAGTCCGTGGGGTCGCTAAGGGTCGGACACGACTGAGCGACTTCACTTTCACTTTTCACTTTCACACATTGGAGAAGGAAATGGCAACCCACTCCAGTGTTCTTGCCTGGAGAATCCCAGGGATGGGGCAGCCTGGTGGGCTTCTGTCTATGGGGTCACACAGAGTCGGACACGACTGAAGTGACTTAGCAGCAGCAGTAGCCAAATGGCAGCATTGTGGCGGGAGAGCTGGGGTGGGCAACTGAAAGCAGGAAGGCCAATGAGGAACATGTTGGCTGATGACCTAGTAGGAAAACAAGGATGTACTTAAGGTGACATTATGCTCATTTCCAACCAGTCCATTCTAAAGGAGATCAATCCTGGGTGTTCATTGGAAGGACTGATGCTAAAGCTGAAACTGCAATACTTTGGCCACCTCATGCGATGAGTTGACTCACTGGAAAAGACTCAGATGCTGGGAGGGATTGGGGGCAGGAGGAGAAGGGGACGACAGAGAATGAGATGGCTGGATGGCATCACCGACTCGATGGACATGAGTTAGAGTGAACTCCGGGAGTTGGTGATGGACAGGGAGGCCTGGTGTGCTGTGATTCATGGGGTCGCGAAGAGTCGGACACAACTGAGTGACTGAACTGATGCGCATTTAATTTGTGCTACTCACTTAGAGGCAATTTACAGTTCCTTTGAGCTGTTAGAAGTGAATTATTACTGAGGCCTCTCTTCAAATTCTAGCTGCATCTTTCATTCACACTCAGTCAAAAATCTGGCATACATTGGCTTAATTGGGGAGGAATGTCATATATCTAGAAGTCCGGAATCAGGACTGGCCCCCTACCTGTTTCAGCAGAGCTTCCCTAGGTGTCCTCCTGGCGTCTGCGTGGCCCCCTCTCCCTGCCCCCACCTCCCCATAAGCTTGGTTCTGCAGCTACTCCCTGGGGCTGGAGGGCAGAAGAAGGTGAGCATCACGTTTGGCAAACATCCTGTCCACACGCTATGGTTTTTCCAGTGGTCATGTATGGATGTGCGAATTGAACCAGAAAGAAAGCTGAACACCGAAGAATTGATGCTTTTTAACTGACTCTTGAGTTTGAGTGAACTCCGGGAGTTGGTGATGGACAGGGAGGCCTGGCGTGCTGTGATTCATGGGGTCGCAGAGAGTCGGACACGACTGAGCGACTGAACTGACTCTTGAGAGTCCTTTGGACTGCGAGGAGATCCAACCAGTCAATCCTAAAGGAAATCAGTCCTGAATATTCACTGGAAGGACTGATGTTGAAGCTGAAACTCCAATACTTTGGCCACCTGATGCGAAGAGTGGACTCATTTGAAAAGACCCTGATGCTGGGAAAGACTGAAGGCAGGAGGAGAAGGGGACGACAGAGGATGAGATGGTTGGATGGCATCACCGACTTGATGGACATGGATTTGAGTAAACGCTGGGAGTTGGTGATGGACAGGGAGGCCTGGCGTGCTGGAGTCCGTGGGGTCGCAGAGAGTCAGACATGACAAAGCGACTGAACCGAACTGACCTGAACCAGACGCTCCAGAGGGTGTGGTCCCCTGGACCACAGCAGAAACCTTTGGGGCGGGGGAGGGGCTTTATTTCAACTGCTCACTTCTGATTGGTCACCTGCCTCTCAGCCAATCCTGTGGCCAGACGCAGGAAACGCGCTTTTTCCTATTGAGCCAATCAGGGCCCAGAGCTGGGAGGCGCCTTAGTCCCATTCCGGCGCCGGTGGTTCAGGTGTTCCAGGACTGCTAAGGGGAAGGAGTGGGCAGCGATAGCAGACGTCACTGATCCCAGCTGTATTTCAGAATGTTGTGTTCTTTTTCTTCCTCCAGCTCTCAATTGCCTTTGTCATAGAAGACAGCAAGATAAAGTCAATCAAAACTCTAGCCTTAAGTTCCCTCACGATAGTGTCCGGAGAAGTACGTAATAATAGGTTCTCGGCCTTAGCTTCTTTGGGGACTTGATAATTGCGTTTTATCTTCAAGGTTATGACTTTGAAAAATCATAACTTGATTTACTGAATTCATTGTTGTTCAGTCGCTCAGTGACGTCCGATTCTTTGGCGACCTCGTGGACTGCAGCGTGCCGGTCTTTCCTGAGTTTACCTAGTGAATATTCTGCACACGCTTAATGTTACATGTTCATGTCTAAGTGGACTTTTAATGTGTTTGCAGCATAGAAAATACAGCAGTAGAAGTATAGAGCTTTTTTTATACTGTTCTTTTAAAAACTGATTGCTAGTTTAATTCTAAAGGTTAATAAGTCATAATACACAATACATGGAGCCCGAAAACAGAGAAAGGGAGCTCTCAAATATAGTGAGTGGAAAGAGCAGAATACTTCAGAGTTATCACATATGCTAGTGTGTGTATAGCTTTACCTATAGACTTGATGCTGTTTTTCACGAATTCAGCCTAAAGTCACAAGACAAAATAGCACTTCAATGAAAACTTGTAATAAGGTAGACTCACTCTGACAGCTAACGTTGGTTGAGTCACAGTTAATGTCAGGTTGCGTCATTCATTTTCATCATGTCAAAAGTTAAAACGAGAAGCACATCCTCCATTCCCGCATAAATCTACACTGGATATGTTGTGCAGTTCTAGCAGCATCTTTCACGCCTTAACACAGTGCAGAGGAAAATGTATTATCTCAGAATCTGTGTAACTGTTCAATGCAAAGCTCCCACTTCACTTTCACTTGGAGTGATTGATCTGCAATGTGATAACATGTTGAAAAGGCACATATCAAGAGAGGAAGCGGGCAGAATTTTATAAATGCCTTCTAAGCAGCAAATAGCTTCCATTAGACCCATGCCTGTTGATTAATACCAGTATTCGGCAGTGTCTATTTGTGTGAAAAGACATTTTCAAAGATGAGATATATAAAATCTTACAAATCAGCATTAACAGGACAGTTAGGTAAGGGGAAAAAAGACATCAGGTTGGAAAGGAAAGATGAAAACTCTCTCTAATGACATGACCTGGTGTTACAGAAAATCCTAAGGAAGGAAATTAGAAAAATTCCATTTACAGTAGAATAAAAAATAATTAAATTACTAGGAATATGTTTAACAAAGTCAAGACTTGCACAGTAAAAGTTACAAACATCATTGACAGAAATCAAAGAAAACCTAATAAATAGAAAAGCATTCCATGTTCATAGTCAGAAAACTTAATATCCATAAAGTCTCATGGCTTCCTAAACTGATCTGGAGGTTCAAGGCAACCCCTGTCAGAATCCCAGCTGCCTTTGTTGCAGAAATTGGCAAGCTGATCCTGAAATTCATGCAAAATGCAAGGGACCCAGAATAGCCAAAAGAATTTGAAAAAGAACAAAGTTGGAGGACTCACACTTCCAATTTTAAAACCTACTGCATGGCCCCTGTAAGCATGACGGTTTGATCCTGGCCTACATGTGACTGGCTGTACCTAACAGAACTGAGAGTTCAAAAATAGACCTTTGTAATTTCCAACTAGACCCTTCAGTGGGGAAAGAATAGTCTTCAGTAAAAGGTGCTGGGACAACAGGGTAACCATGTGTAAAAGGATGAAGTTGGACTCCTGTCTCATACCACATATAAACATTAACTCAGAATGGATCACAGGCTTAAATGCAAGAAGTGAAACTGTAAAACTTAGGAGAAAACATAGATCTTCATGGCTTGGGTTATGCAGTGATTCTCTAGATAAGGTACCAAAGCACAAACAGCCAAAGAGGACATCAGTAAATTGACTTCATCACAGTGAAAAGCTTTTATAGGTAAAAGGATATCATCAAGAAAGTGAATAGACAAGCCTGGTGTCTCTTCAGAAGGTTGAACCCTAAAGTTAACCATGTGACCCCGCAGTTCCATTCCTAGATACATCCCCAGCAAGACTGGAAATATATGTCCATAGAAAAACTTGTATTTGAATGTTCATACCTGTGTTATTCACAGTAGCCAAAAGGTGAGAAGAATTCAGATGTCCCTCAGTGGATGAATGGATAAACAAATACAGTACATCCACGCACTGAAACATTAGTCATAAAAGAGGATAAAGTACTGATAATCTGCCACAACATGCGCGAGCCTTTCAACTATTACAGTGAGCGAGAGAAACCAGGTGGGAAAAGAAGCGGATTGTGTAATTTCATTTATATGAAGCACCCAGCGCAGGAAAATCCATAGAGACAGCAGGTCAGTAGTTGGCAGTGAGCTGGGGGAGAGAGGAAATGGGACGTGACTGCTGATGGGTGCAGGGCTTCCAATTTGGGTGATGAAAAATGTTTTAAAAATAATGAGGATTTTGGAATTATACCAAAAAACCTTGAATTGTATATTTAAAAAGTAAACTCTGTGGTATATGACAGACTAAGTACCAGACACTTGTTCTAGGCGAAGAGCTATAGGAACTCTTTTCATTTCTCTATTCTTGACTTAGAAATTTTCCATTAAAAAAAAAAATAACAACTTTTGACTGTTCAGGGAGTCTGACCTAGTTACACGAAAAATTGTAGACTCCTCTTCCTGCTCACCAAGAGTCAGGCTCCTTGGTGGTCTTTTCATACAATTCTCTCGGACATTTGAATGCACATTAACAGGTGTGTGTGTACTTGAACCAAAAATGAAATCATACTGTTATATGAACTACTTCTCTTATATATGTTGGGAATAGCTTCTCATGTCAATAAGTGTGCTTCATAATCTCCGTAACGGCTGTATCTTACTGCCTGGTCAGTTATAACTTACTCACCAAGTCCTCCTCTCTTGACATTTAGGTTGTTTGTCCGTGTTTGTTGTTGTTGAGAACTATATGATGAACATCACTATAGCAAAATCTGTGCACATTTTGGTGATTTTTTTTTTTTTTAGGCTAAATTCCCAAGAGTAGAGTTATTGATCAGAAGTACATATACATGTTTAAGATATTGGATGTATATTGTCAAACTGCCCTCCAGAAGAACACCGTGTCCATCTGAATTTTGAAAGTCCCTCTGTCTATCTATGAAAACTTTATTCGGACCTTTAAATGTGTTATTAATCCTGCTGACCTTTAAATGTGTTATTAATCCTGCTGAGCTTCCGTAGAGAAACGTGTTCATAATGCTTGGTGAAGTTGGAAAGCCAGTCTCAGCAGCTGAAACCGAAAGGAGCCCTGTTCTGAGTAATTACACAGAACTTTTCTACCTTTATTTTACACACCGTGAGCAGCAGAGCCAGATTACGCCGGTTCTCTGCCTTCAGAAGCTTTGGCTGTACATCGTCATGGGTCCGTTCCCATCCTGTGAAAGGACAAGCTCTATCTCCAGAAGATATCACTGATAAGAAATGTCAGTGTCACGTTTTAGATGTCAACTAGCCAAACATGTTAGAAAGCGGAAGCAGACTGAGAGTTCTTATTGGCCATCAGGCACACTTTCCCTTGGCAAATGGAATTGACACCATTCAGCCAGAAAATGTTCCCTGGGTTCATGATATCCTCAGATGTGCCCAAGAAATTACATAAAAAGTATGTTAATTACGATTAGTATGGAGAGAAGGGTCCTCCCACTCTTTACCTGGTGTTAGAAAAGTAATTTTAATGTATTTGATCAAAGTGAAGACTAGATAGATGGTATATGAATTTGATCCTTAAAGATCTTTTGAATTAATTATTATTGTGCTTTTCCTTCTTTATTCCAGCTCATTCATTAATTCATATCCATTTCCTGAGAGCTTACTGTAGGCCAGATATTCTTTGGAGTAGTTTTCTTAATTTGCCTTAGTCTTTCTTTCTAATCTTATTTTTTTCCCTAACTCTTGTATGTCCATTGGTTTTAATAATAACTTACCAAGTGAAAGGCAAAGTGAAGTAGCTGAGCAATTAAAAATATTCAAGTCCCAGTTTACGGAAGTGAAGTAAACCTATTGGAATATTATGTAGCCAAAGAATTTGTAGTAACATGCAGGTAATGTTTATAATATAGGTTAAGTGCAAAACTATACAGATAGTGTGAATTCAATCATGTTTTTTCTTTTTTTTTAAGTGTGTGAAAATTGTTCTAATTTTCGCTGGTGGTAGGATCATGGAAGATTTACTTTCTTCCTATTTTTCAAATTTTCCTTAGTTTTATAACAGGCATATATAATCAAGGGGAAAATAAGCTAAAAGTACTAACATAGAATGTTTTATATTGGTTGCTTTCTGGACTGCAAGATATAGAAATAGGAATGAACCATCCAACTGTTAAATGTTAAAATCTGTTCGTAAGGGATGTCCCTGGCTGTCCGGAGTTAGGACTTTGCCCTTCCACTGCAGGGGGCCATGGGTTTGGAGATCCCTCATGTCATGTGGCATGGCCAAAAAAAAAAAAAAAAGCTAGTAATTTGAACACTTGTTACTGAGAGGAGGGAAGTACAGAAAAGAGGACATTGCTGTGTGTAGTTTTTTATACTGAAATTTAAATAACACTGAAATTTGCATATGAATGTCTGAGTTGTTTATTAGCATTTCCTACAAACATAAATGGGTGAGATTTATTGAGATCATAAATCCTACATAGTAATCTAATAGTAATCTCAGTAATAGGTATTAAAACAATGGATCATCCTGAATAGTCTGATTGATTCTTGTTCTGATTGACAGCATTCTATGGCCTCATAATTTATTAATGTGTACCAACTTGTGAATGAAGATATTTGTAGGGAAAATGTGTGTGTAAGTATGTGAGAAATAGTGTTTGAAACTTTATGTTGATCATTGAAACTGGTCTTAATTTTATTTCAGGAGAATGACATCTTCCTGGGCTGGGAAAAAGGAGCTTATAAGAAATGGGGAAAGAGTAAGAAAAAGTGCTCAGATCTAACTCTAGAAGAAATGAAAAAACAGGCTGCTGTCCAGTGTCTTCGATCTGCTTCTGATGAAGTGAGTTTACATTTGGTTTCTACTACTTAGGGGAGAAAAAAGGAGGAGGTGTTTCTTAAAAGTTTATGAATAATACATCTTGGAAAAAAAAATTTAGAAAAATAAAGTACTCATTGTCTTACCACTGTTAATGTAAAATTATCATGTTTTCCTTTGTAGCATTTTTCTGTATGTATTGAGTTTCCTATAATGTGTTTTTTAAAGTACTATTGTGATTAGAGAATACCTCATTTTCTATCTTTTCCCCACTCAACATATATTGCATTTTGTTATTACATTACCTTTTACTGGCTAAGATATTATCCAGTAATATTCCAGTAGCCATCTGGTATGCTCTTTGTTACTGGATGTTTAGATTGCTCTTTATTTTTTGTTATACTGTCTATAATATTTTCGTGTGTGCTTTTTCCACATCTCTATTATTTCTTTTGGATACGTTGCTAAAAGTGTGATAACGATTCTAACATTTAAGATCAGTATATTTGCTTGATTCATAACTTTTTGTTTTTAAAGAAAATACTGTAGGATGATGTTATTGCTCTTTTAACATTTCATGTAAAATATTTCTCATGTCCTTGAGCAACCTGAAATAGAATAGTTTTAGAGTATAATCGCCTATTTAAATTCATGCTATGAATTTTTACTTTATTACTCACTATAAGATGTAATCTCTAAGATCATAACTACTTAGAAAATTATTTTGCTTTTACCATGCTATTTGACCTAGGTGCTTTAGGTGCCTTTATAATACAGAGTTAAAGTGAGAAGATTCCTACAGGGTGTCTACAGCAAGGCTTCTGGCCTTGAGAAACTTCCGCCTAAATTATCTCATGGTCTGATCTTGGGGTAGCCAGGTTTGCCGCGCTTGAGAATCCGCATATTCTGTCTGACCGCCGCCTGCCATACATGTCTTCCCAAGCTCGCTCAGCACTTCCCAGCTGTGTGTTCTCACCCGCTCGGAGCGGTCTGTGGGAGCCCCGTCCGTGTGTTCCCGTCTTCCCTTCTCAGATGTGCCAGGACCCTTGCGTCCCCCTCCTCTGCGTCTCCTGGTTACTGACTGTCTCTGAACTGAGTGAACCCGTCTCTGAATGGAGAGTCCCGCGTCCACCCCGTCCTCATCTTTCCTCTCCCTACCCCCCTTTGACTTCGTTAACTTCAGGTTTCTTGAAGCTGTGTGCTCACAGACTGTGGGCTAGGAGTTTGGAAATTACCGCTCAGGTGGCTGTCTTAGGAACCTTGTTTAAGACAAAGTGGAAATATATGTGAAGGAAACAAGGGTGTCTCGCTGAAGCCCAGCGCTGAAAATGCAGCAGCCTGAGCTGGGAGCCCGATGATTGACAGCCAGAGTTACTGTGTCTAATGACCTACAGTCTCTCATCTGCTCCTCTCCCTGTTTCTGGGTCATTACTTCTCTGCCTGAAGTCTGGTACCCAAGCCCGTTCAGTTAGAGGGAGAGTCTGATTGACTGGACTCGGACCAGTTGTCCACCTCTGGTTTGATAATCTGCATCAAGGGGACAGACCCTCCTGGAGCAGGGGCTGAGTGATAGGAAGTCCTCAGAGAAAAGAGGGTGGTTGGACAGTTACCCAAAAAGTGTTTCCTGTGTGACCCTGAAGTGGGTAGTAGATTGGGAAAAGAATTCAGAGCTTTTAAAGGAATTCAAAATGCAGATGGCTTTTAAAAGTGAGAGGTTAGTTCAGGTAAATTCCCTGGGTAAAATCCAAAGACACTACTGCTGAGTCATGGCTGGGAGGAAAATCTGAGTAGGGAGTTTCAATCTGGGAAAGGATCTTATTTCTGCTTTGGACCTAAGTTGCTGAGAAATGACTCTAGCCTTTAACTCATGGCGAAGTGGAGCGAAAGATGAGGAGCTGAGGTCAGTGGGCTAAGGGGGAGTAGAGACAGCTGCTGTGCAGGACAGGACCCTGTCCTCCTGCAGCGAGGAGCTGATGGGGGCTTGGGGGTGCCCACGGGAGCTCGAGGTCAGGCAGAGAAGACGGTGCAGGGAACTGTTGCTTTAGCCTGGCTGTCAAAGGTGGGGTTTTTGTTTTCAAAACCAATGAAGCATATATGTCTTCTTTCCTTCTCCTTTTATTAAAAATTGTTGCATTGCTTTTTCCTAACAAGGATTTTTTTTCCCCCCTAATCTTATCGACGAGTTGACTCACTGGAAAAGAGTCTGATGCTAGGAGGGATTGGGGGTGGGAGGAGACGGGGACGACAGAGAATGAGATGGCTGGATGGCATCACCGACTTGATGGACATGAGTTTGAGTGAACTCCGGGAGTTGGTGGTGGACAGGGAGGCCTGGCGTGCTGTGGTTCATGGGGTCGCAAGGAGTCGGACACGACTGAGTGACTGAACCTGAACTAAACTGAATCTTACCAAATGAAAGTTGGCTGAGGAAGTGGACATGCTAGGCATTCACCAGGAGCTTGGTGTAGGCCGTTTGCAAGTCCCCTGGTTTTTCTTTCTAGAATCTGCTTCATTGAAAAGAAAAGAGCAGAGAAGGCCCTATGTGGGGAGTTACAACACCGATGTCTTCTATTTTGGCTACCGTGTATGTTTTATGCCAGTGTGTTGTTCCTTCCCCAAGTGCCGAGGATGGTGATATTTGCGGTTCTGTGCTTTGCTGTCTCCCTCGCAGGTCTAATACCAGCTTCACGCCCTTCTCCATGCAGCTATGTGTAGTTACTGCAAACTGATGAGAGCCAGAGCCACTAACAAGTTTCCAGTCTGGTCAGTTGCAGTGTTAGTGACGTAACCGCGAGACAGGGACATGAGTGACGCTCTCAGGTAGGTAGGTAGGTAGCGGTGACGTCATGTGTTACACGTGTGACATGATGAGTTCTTGTTTCTTGCCTGTGTGCACACGTGGGCACTGCAGCTGCAGCGCTGGCTGCTCCAGTAAAAGCACCATCTTCAGACTCTCAGCTGCATCGTGGTTTAAGCAGAACGGCAGCCTTCTCTGTCTGCACTTTGCATCCCTGTGATGTGATGTTTGTCCCCATTTCATCCTGGCATCAGGGTGTACCCATATCACAGCAGGCCTCTGGACCTGCTCCGCTGTGTAGTCATCTGGGAAGAGTTCAAAACCATATGCAAGTTCAGTTGTGTCAGAACTTTGTACCTTGGTTACAGTTTGGCAGCACCGTGAAGGTGGCGTGAGCCGTGGCTTACCCCTCCAGGGGACCCTGCTCTGTAATGGACTTGGTGGTTTGCCAGGTCCAGGCTGAAACTGCCTTTGCTACACTCTTCATCACACATGCAGATAGTGTGGAATTCTCCAGTACTCATGGTTTTCTGTAACATTTTGCATTCGCTTCGAGTGCAGCTGGTCCCGGGGCCGTAGAGAGGAATGGTGCTGTGACTTGGTGATGGCCACTGGACGTCCCCCAGTGGGCGTTTCTCACGCGTGACATCAGCCTGAGCTGCTGTGGACAAGGGCACGTGCCTGCTGTGGTTAAGTGGATGCGGACCCCCTTTCCCCCTTTCGAGAACATGAAACAGAAAGTTGAGCTGTGCCAGTGATTGTTTCTTGAATCCTCAAGTTTACTTGGTTTTGTTTTCTCTCCGCAGAGTTAGAGCTTTTCATATCATTTTGGTTTTGTCTTTAATAATTATATTTCCGTTTCATTTTTATTGAGCTACTTAAAACTGAATCAAAGCTAGTATTTCATCTCCCATTTGGGGAATGATTAGGATATTAGAAATTCAACAAGGGCCCTGTTTGGGGAAGAAATAAAGTTAGGATGCAATGATCACTTATTGTAAGTTATTTCAGTTAACTTAGTTTTGAAAGTAACAGCATGCTGCTTACCCCGGGTCCCTGACTCGATCTGTGGTTATTTAAAGAGAAGAGCCTTGTAGAGAATCTGTGTCTTTGGTACAGTGGAGTCTCGTTGCAGTTGCTAATGTTTTCTCAATGAGCTAAGTGCACCAGTGACATTCTTTTTGACAGTAGAAGTTCACAGTACATCTCAATATTTCACATATGTATTATTTATATGCTATACAGAGATGTGTATAAAAAAACACATAAGGTTGTTCATGGCAGTTTACTGTCAGGGTTAATTTTGACCAGGTACATTGTTCCTTTGCCTGCCAACGTTTGAACTTAATTCTTTCTGGATAACAGAGCATCCAATGATAGCTGATACTTACCGAGCCTTTAGCACGTGCAGGGCCCGTCTGGGTGCCCTGTATGCACCGCGAGGGGCGACGCCGTGCTCCCTCTACAGGCCAGACCCCCGAGAAACCAGCAGGTTTTAAAGCTGAGATGGTCCCTGTCGCTGTGTTTCACAGCCAGCCCTGCCCGCGGAAGCCCAGGCCTTATCTCCTTGGGCAGAAATGGAGCTGGTCTTTCAAGGAAGCCTATAGGCCCTTTTCCTTGGAGAAGCCTTGAATGTTGGAGAGCTTGGAGCAGAGGAGTAATGCAACTTGACTTACCTGCTAATAGGTGCTGCTGGCTGTTACATGAAGAGTGCATGGGCCGGGTGAGGCCGGGGAGGTTGCTGGGCAGAGGTAGACCCAGAAAGCAGGTGAGAGGCTATTACAGGAGTCCAGAAGGCCGACGACGATAAGGCCTGGTTGGATTCTAAATATATTTGGAAGCAGAGCTGACAGTGATCGAGTGTGGGGTGGAGCCGCGGTCCCCAGCCTTTTTGGTACCAGGGAACGGTTTAGCGGAAGACAGTTTTCCCCCTGATGGGATGGGGGCAGGGGGGATGGTTCGGGCCTTCATGTGAGCCATGGGGAGGGCAGATGAAGCCTCGCCCCCCCCACCTCCTGCTGTGTGGCCCCCAGCCCCGGGGTGGGGGGGGTGCGACCCTTGCAAGGAGGGCAGAATCACAGAAGACAGACCTGAGCAACTGCAGGAGTGGACACTTCCCTTACCAAGGAAAGGGAGCTCGGGAAGGAATGCTAGCTCTGAGTGGATGGGTATGAATTAAGACTTCAACGTGAGGTGCCTGGGAGAGCCAGCAGAGATCTTGAAAACGCAGTTGGATATGCATGTCTGGGATGCAGGGGCTAGTGGTCTGGGCAAGGAGGTTACGTCACAGCCCACCTGACGCTGGTCTGGGTAGGGCTTGAGTCTGGTCTCATGTGTCTCCAGGGGCTGAGCCGGCTGCTGGGAGAGGGAGACGTTGGGGAGCGCCATCCTGGGGGTGCCGGGTCTTTTTCTCTCTTTAGGAAAAGGTGGGGATTTTTATAGGAAATTTCCTGAACTCTTTATGAAAAAGGAGACAAATAGGAGGTGCCACTATAACAGTCAGAGGGTGAGGGCATAAACAGAGGCATATGGGGGTTACGGTGTGGAGCCCGGAGCAGTGTTTAGCCGCTGTGGCCGTGGCCGGGGAAGTGCGGAGCTGTGAGCAGGGCTTGAGCCCCCCACGCCCCCTCCCCGAGCACGGCCCCTCTGTCTCTGTCTGCGGGCACCGCCACTTGGAGCCTGCTGCTCATCTCTTGCCGACTGTCCTGTGAGACGGTACCCAAATGCGGCACTGATCTGCATGTAAGCTTTAAATGAACGGTATCGTCCTGGATGTATTCTAGAACTTGTATTTAGTTAACATTTTGAAAGATTTTATCTGTGTTGGTAGCATGACCTTATTTCTTTTCACTGCTCACTGTCCATTGTAACACTTATGAAGCTGTTTCTTCTCCGGGTCATGGCCCTTTCAGGGGTTTCCCAATCCTGACCGTGGTAAAGACCACAGCAGGGACTGTTTCTGAGTCCCCATCCTGTGCAGCGCTTTTCCTCAAGGATGTACTCCATCGTCAGCCTGCTGAACGCAAGTCGGCTGTTTTTCCCCCATTTTTTGGCATCACGGGCTGAGTGTCTGATGAAAGCCGTGGACCTCACCGGAAAGATCGTCTTCTCTCACACGCCTCCTTCTCTCCTCCTCTGTGATACGGATTGGAGAGCACACAGCTGCAAGAGCTGGGGACAAGGCCGTGGGTGGGCGTGTGTAGACGCTCCTATGTTCAGGGAGGGACTCAGAGCCCTCACGGGAAGGCAGAGACAGCCTTTTGTGTGTTTGGGTTTGTTTAAAGTTACTCACCCTTGGATCCCTTGGATGTGTTCTCGTCCTCGTGACCACGGGTCCCACTGCTTCCTGTGGCACCGTCTTTGTGGCACTCGCCACGTGCTTCTGTGACTCCCCGGCCACCGGAAGGCCTGAGTCTGTGAGCCCTGGTGTACATTCTCGGCACTCTCCCTGTTCTCCCGTCTCTTTCTTCCTGAACAGTGCTGTGGGCCGGGCTGGGACCTGCTGGGCGGCCCCGTGCCGGTCCTGTGTGAGGGGTCACCCTGTTGCCACCCACAGAGCAGGGACCGGACCTTGCCATTCGGGCTTGCCCACCTGGCTTGTCCAGCGCCTCCGCAGGGCCAGCTTGGAGCCGAGACCCTCTCCGCATGAGGCTGAGGCTCTGCTGATGGCAGGTGGAGCCAGCAGTCGGCACCCCCAGAGGATAGGCGTTGCCCCTGCCGGTGTCTCGCTGAGGAGTCCCCGCAGACCTGTGAGGCGAGTGCCTGAGACCCAGTCCCCAGAGCGCACGGCGATCAGCTTCCGCATGCCGTCAGTACTTCTGGAGAGGTGGGAGCCAGGCAGGGGTGCAGCAGCCAGCACCTCTGTGGGAAAGTGTGAGACCTCATGGTGAAAACCGGAGACTGACGGGTGGATCCACGTGGCTGTCTTCTCCCTGGCTGCCACAGCTCTGAAGACTGGGGAGCTCTTCACTGAGGAGAAGGTTGCTGCAGAGAAGAAATAGTCAACTGGCAAGATGGTCTCCTGAAAATACTAAACGTGATGATGGAAATGAAAGGCTGGAAGAAGGCTGGGAAGGTATAGCTGAGGAAGTCTCCCAGGAAGTAGACCCCAAAATGAAGCAGAGGTAAATAGAAAAGATAAAAGAAGTGAGGGGATCAGTACAAGAAGTCAGCTTCCCTGGTGGCTCAGAAAGAATCTGCCTGCAACGCAGGAGACCCAGGTTTGATCCCTGGGTTGGGAAGTTCTCCGTGAGAAGGGAATAGCTACCCAATCCAGTATTCTTGCCTGGAGAATTCTGCTGACAGAAGATCCTGGTGGGTTACAGTCCATGGAATTGCAGAGTTGGACACGATTGAACAACTAATACATAAGAAGTAAAAATCCCAGCTATTTGGAAGTGGTGTTCTTACCATTTTCCAGCTGTGGGAAGTAAGGCTTCAATAGATGAATAACTTACGAGTGGTCATGTGGCTAACCCTGAGGTGAAATTCAGACCCATATCTATGTGACTCCACTGCCCAGCCCCTGGTCCTGCATGTCATACCTGTCAGTGATCACAGGGTTGGTGATCCCAACCCAAGGTTGGTGGGGCTATCCGTCCAGCAGTTAGGGGCTATCCAGTCCAAAAAGGTTCTCCGTAAAAGGTTAGCCTTTGAGATGATTAACAGAGCCACAGAAACCTTTGTGGAGAGGAGAGATAACCAGGTCAGACTGCCTTTGTTTTCTTGATGCTAAAGATTAAAATCCTTAGCTGAGAAGGATGGGAAGAGAGGAAGAAGCACCATGCTGTGGGGTGGAAAATGATAGAAGTTTGTCGGGAAACCAATTTAAAAGCTTTCCCAGAAGCAGGGGGACGGTACGTCGCTGAGGGTCTGACCAGGGGCTCCCTCATCCCGGAAGTGCCCCTGGGTCCACCCTGTAGCCTGCGGGGAGTGAAGGCAGCAGGGGCCACACCGTGTGGTCCAGGCAGGACCCAGAAGACCTTGCATTCTCTGGATCAGGTATGTTTCTCTTTCTTAATTGTCCAACCTCAAAGTCAGAGCAAAAATCCCAAGGTGTTTGAAAAGCGATGAATCCAAAAGTGAGACTCTGGGAAGTAAAAATCATACCCACCGTCCAGAGATGGCACCAGTATTCGGGTGACTTAACGTGACAGGCACGCTCACCTTGGTTTACTCTCGGGAACCTGGGGGTGTTCAGAGACGAGGAGTGGGCCTGCACTCGGCCACCCGGTGAGTGTGGGCATGGCCAGGGACCCAGGCCCAGGTCCATTGCTCCGGGCTGTCTCCTGAGACGTGGGAGTTAGTGGAGTGTAAGCTCCACGGGGCTGAGGGGCTCATCTCACAGGCTGTTCTGAGTGAGGGAGGGATAAACGAGTGAACAGTCGTTAGGGAAGACTGCCTCCCGAACCTCTCCTGAAAGGCCCCAGGCTCTGTGTGTGGTTTCCCAGGGTAAAGATTTGGATACTGTAACTTGCATTTTAGAGTGCTCCTACAGTCTGCAGAGAAATTTTTCATACTGGGAGGTAAATAGGTATTATCCATCTTGCAGCCAGAAAAGTGGTTCCTGAGTTAAATGGTAGAATGTTAGTGTTTTTTTTTTCTTTCATCTACAGCATTTTTCTCCCTTTGAGTTATCCCTAAAGCATGAATAAAATATACTTCTTCCTTAAAATACTGTAGGCTCTGGGTGTTCTTGAATGCCCTTATGGATATGATATGCTATTAAAATATGATAATCAAAATTATCTAGTTAATATAATTGGGAAGAAGGATAAGATTTCTCATTAGCAGCACCAAATCCACACTTCAGAATGCCTGCTGGGAGATGACAGGGTCCAGTATGGCTTTTGACACCCTTTTTGTCTCTCAGTTTGCGCATGTGATAATCCAGTGGTCTAATGATTTTTTTTTTTTTTTTTTGAGAAACTGTGGTTAGGATGCTGCAGGAATCCAGGCAGGAAGGCAGGCCTGAAGGGAGCACCTGTCCCTTGTGGAGCATGCATGCTGCTCCTCTCCCATCTGTATGCGAGAGCAAACGGATGCACTCCTAAGCTGCATTATAGTCCAGAGCAACTGAATTTTACAGTTGCTTGGAGGGAATTTCCAAGAGAAAGCGTAAAAGCGAGTAGTGTCCGGTGACTGTTGCCACGGGCAGCCCGTGGAGGACAGTACGTGCCCGCCGGCTCAGAGCCCTGATGAGTGGAATAAGCGATCCCTCGGGCTCGGTGTTCGGCACTGGAGGCTGGCGCCGGTTTAGAAACGGCAACACAGGCTTGCTGTACCGAAGAGCAGCGTGCCGCCGGCAGTCAGCTGACACTGGTGTTAGGTTCACGGTCCGCAGGAAATGGAATAAAGCGGCCATACTCATCCCACCTTGAACACTATGGTAAGCAAGTCTCCCCAGTGGAACTGTGTGGTCGCAGCCGTGTTTATGACTTAGTCCCTGCCGTGGTTTCTAGGGCTTCTTCAGGAAAGGTCAGCCCTCTCCCGGCCCATTTTCCCTTTTCTCCTTCTGTCCTGTCTCCCGTCAAAAGCTGTGCTGTGATGTGGATAGCGTGTAACTTAATCAGTGTGTACAATTAGCCGTTCTCATTGTGATCCTTCTCGCTGCTTGTGTGACCGTGCGGTTTCTCCTTTAGGATATCTCTAATGCTTGTGCTGAGTCATTTTGAGGGAAGCAAATGGGGTAACGTTCTATTTTTAGCCCTTCGAGGCCCCGGGAGGGCGAAGGGCAGCAGAGTCCTTTGCGTCCGCTCGGGTCATGCCCACCTAGAGGGACTCGGTTCCAGTTTAAGTAGGACTTTTCAGCTGCTGAGTAAACACAGAGCTCCTGGGAAATGCGTTCACTTTTCCGGTACCTTGTGAAAGGTTGTTTCCTTTTCCTCCCTTGAGAGAGAGAGAATTTGACAAGTTTGAAAGTCTGTGTAGTGAAAGGTTTGCTCACGCCCGTTTGCATCATTCATTTTTCTGTCGAGTGAGGCTCTTATTCTGCCCCCACCCGCCCACCAATTTCAGACTGTCCCATGCCCTCTCCTTAAATTTTGCCCTGACTGTACAGAGGCCAGTACCCTATCCGTGGCCTGTGCGGTGCCGCTTTCCCGTGTGCTCACAGTGATGACATATGTTTCCCCCTGCTCTTTCTGCTCCAGTCATGAGTGTTCACTTTAAAAGTGAAAAAAAAAAAGAGAAGAAATCACCTGTTTTCTTTAGACTGTGAACTGCTAAGAGGACCAGAAGGCAATTTTTGTGATTTTAATTTGTATTGAGCCCGGTACAAGCCCTTTGCTCACACAGATGTTACAGATGTTGAATAATGTTTTTGATAGTGATGGACTCTTAGCCATAAGACAGGCATTTAGGTCCTGAGGCTCCCCCGTGAGCAAGCTGCTGTACCTGCGGGAAGACAGAGCCAGTCCAGGAGTCTCATGAGTATTTTCACATTCTATCAGCAAGTGCCGGTGAATATGCTTTATTAGTAAACTATGTCTACTGGATTGAATCTACCCTTATGAGAAGGCAATGGCAAGCCACTCCAGTACTCTTGCCTAGAAAATCCCATGGATGGAGGAGCCTGGTAGGCTGCAGTCCGTGGGGTCGCTAAGGGTCGGACACGACTAAGCGACTTCACTTTCACTTTTCACTTTCCACTTTCGCACATTGGAGAAGGAAATGGCAACCCACTCCAGTGTTCTTGCCTGGAGAATCCCAGGGAAGGGGGAGCCTGGTGGGCTTCCGTCTATGGGGTCACACAGAGTCGGACACGACTGAAGTGACTTAGCAGCAGCAGCAGCAAGTGCCGGTGAATATGCTTTATTAGTAAACTATGTCTCCTGGATTGAATCTACCCTTATGTGCATTTAAATATGGATAATGTATTTCTTTTGAAACATGAAAGATTTGTAAAGCTTTCCTGTTAAGATGACAGTGTACAAACAGCTTGACTCTCCCATACCTGGCAGTCACCGTGTGCGTTTCTGTCCCCGCAGAGCTCTGGCATTGAGACTTTAGTGGAGGAGCTCTGCTCCAGGCTGAAGGACCTGCAGAGCCAGCAAGGTGAGAGCACTGTCCCTGCGGGCTGTCCGTGTCCACCACGTAGGGCACAGGTCTCAGAACCGATCGGAAAGAAAGAGCACGGAACCAAAGTCTTCATACCCAGCATGTTGCCAGGCCGGTGTCCTGCCCCGTCTTTGGCTGTGGGTGGCTGCTGGTCAGCCCATGGCCATCCTCTGCAGAGAGGTCCCTGCTCTCAGAGGAGTGACTTCATCCGCCGGAGCACTCCCGGAGAGGAGACGAAGCTCTGGATCGGGAGCAGTCCTCTCTTGTCTTTTCCACCCTCCCCTCTCCTCCCCATCACCCCAAACTAATACCTCCCTGTGTGACAGCGAGGCCTGCAGAGGTGTGTCACCTGTCATTTCAGGTTTGCTGCAGGAACCTTTGCCTTGAGTCTTGAGGGTTTCGGAAAGGCGGACTCGACAGGCCCATCGAGTTGCTGTGGTCTGTGAACGCTCACAGCCTCTTTCCCCAGCGTTTCTGCAGGCCCACAGAATGAGAATTACCCGCTAAGGGTCTTCATTGTGCTTGTCCCCTTCATGGCCATCTTGCTGCACGCCCCCAAGTCTCGAGCCTTTTTAAAGGCTCAGTTTGTTTCTAATCTGAGGGCAGGGTCGTGAGCTGAGACTTGAAACACAGCCCTTGCTCCCCTAGATGCCAGGTAACCCTTGCTCCCCTCGATGCTAGGTAACAGAGCTAACTGTAGCAACTGTCTTTACATATCAGTGTTAATCAGGAGAAGCGATATAAAGTCCGTGAGTGCAGAATCTTGTGAGAAAATATTTTTGGAATCCAAACAGATGTTCTGTCTTTGCAGTGTAATTAATAAGCACCCAGGGGATTTCATTCTGGTAACTAAGTGTCTCTAGCGTGCCCTGTCAATGATGAGGTGAGAGATCTCAGCCCAGTGTTAACGTGGCTGAGCAGCGTTTGCCCTGGCTCACTGAAGAAAGAGGTTTCTTTTTGGCCATGCCACGGATCATGTGGGACCTTAGTTCCCTGACCGGGGATCGAACCCCCACCCTCTGCATGCGAAGCGTGGAGTCTTAACCCCTGGATCACTAGGGAAGCCCCTGAAGAAATAGATGTTTATTAAAAAGATAAACTGGTGTAGCATTCTTTTTAAGCCACAGAAGCCTGTGTCATTTCTGATTAAATTTACTTGAGAAACTTTTAAAAACACGAGCATTTACCAACTTGATACAAGACAAATCTTTCTGAATTTTTGTTTCGTTAACAGAAGAGAAGATTCACAAGAAGTTAGAGGGGTCTCCCTCTCCAGAGGCAGAATTATCGCCCCCAGCAAAGGATCAAGTGGAAATGTACGTCAGACTGTGTTCCGTCATAAAGTCGCGCTAATGGCTGCCCTGCTGAATGGTTTACAGGTTTAGTTTGTCATCTTCGGTTTAGTTTGCTATTTTATAACTCAGGAATCTATTGAGCACTTCCTGTGTGCCTGACACAGAGAATTCAAAGGTGAATAAGATGCTCTTACCTTTTTTCACACACATTGAATCAATATTTGTGAAATTGATGAAACGAACAAGGTTATTATTTATGGTCCATTCATACATAACCTTTGAAATTCAACGCCAGTCCTTTGAGCCAGCTTTGGGAATTAGGATTGTCCTTGCTTTACACACAAGGAAGCCAGCTTCCCACTGCTGATTACAGAGGGAACGTGGGCAAGTCATGATCCTGTGTCAGACTTGTTTCCTGAAGATGCTTCTCCGTCTTTCTTCACAAATGGTTTGTATTTAAATTGGCCGCATTGTAAGCAGACTTCCTTATCATACATGTCATGGGAATCTTCCAAATTTGTAAATCTTAAGCGGAAAGCAGGATGTCGGTGGTCACGTGTTGTGTGCCGCCTGGCGCAGCGTGTGCCTCCGGCGTGGCGTGTGCCGCCTGGCGCGGTGGGCATGGCCACATGTGCCTGGTGCCCATTCTCCACGCGGCTGTTTCAGATGGAGATGAGCTGTTTGCGTCCCGACCCCCAGAGTCCAAAGATGCGTTTTTCCTATTGAGTATATGTGACACGATCATAGGGATATATTTGGCTAAGTAAAATACACTGTCAAAATTAATCTCACTTGTTTCTTCTTACACTTGCAACGGGACTCCGAGAACATTAAAAATGACTTACAAAGCTCACAGTGTGTTTCTGTCGGACAGCTTGGTGTAGACTGAAAAGGAGAGTCCAGCGGAGGCCCCTGAGAACCCGGCCCTCCATCACTACGTGTGTGACCTTGGCTGGCCTCCGCAGTGACAGTCCGCACTCTGGCAGCCAGTCTGACTCTCCTGAGTCTTCCTTTGCCAGTCTAGCCTGTCTCGCTCTGAAACCTTCCGCGGCTACCAGTTTCCTAGCAAACCTCTTTCCAAGCCCTCCGACGCCAGCCTCCCTGGCCTCCCGCCCCGTGTTGCAGTAGCCACTGCTCTCCCAAGGCATGGGGCGGGTGTCTTCGTACCCTCACCCAGGTTCCCGCGCCGCACAGCCGGTGCTCACCAGACCGCAGCGTGCCTGGAGCGGCAGGCTCAGGTGTGGTCCACCTCGTCTGATTGCTCTGGGCCTCGCCAGCATCCATCCCCTTTGAATCCCACGATCGCTGCCATTTCTGACGGCCTGCTTAACCAGCTGGGCGTCACACTTGGCTCCTGAGAACGAGACACAGTGACAGTGAAGGTGCCCTTCTGATTCATTGTGCACGTTAATTCCTCCCCTCGTCACAGCTCTGTGAGGTAGATACTGTGGTCAACCCGTTTTCTAGGCCACAGGTTGAGGACCTGTGCCTAAGGTCACGGAGCTGGCAGATAGCAGAGTGAGGACTCAGGCTTGGGGAGTGTGGCCTCAGAGCATGTGCTCGCAACTGCTTTGCTCTCCAGCTCTTCACCCACATCTGTTTCTAGTGCGTGTGACAGCCTTGTGAGAGAAGCCACGGTACCCCCACTTTCTAGATGAGGAAACGGCCGTGACACTGCATGAGTAGCTTAACGTCACAAGCAGAGTGAATGCCCTGAGATGTGCGTTCAGACATTCCTTATCAGAAATTAACATTCTTCCCACTGCAGCCCATTTGTACTCTGTGACTTTACCAACATCTGAAGTTTAAAGTCATCATCTTAACATATTCTCTAAGTATTCCTGTAGCGCTTATCTCGGTGTTGAACTTTGAAGGTGTTTGATCCACAGACCTAAATTTAAAGGTTTTACTGTATTGTCAATTTTTTTTTTCAAGTTGCGCACTCATGGATGCCCTGTAAACACTGACTGTTGAAATACCCCATTTCTCAGATGGGTGATGTTGTTTTACTGTATCGGATAACGTCTTGAGCGCCCACTTTTGAAATCTCTTGCTTGTTTTCTCAGGTACTATGAAGCGTTTCCACCGCTGTCCGAGAAGCCAGTTTGCCTGCAGGAAATCATGACCGTGTGGAACAAGTCCGCAGTCGGATCCTACTCGAGCTCGTCCTCGTCGTCCACAGCCCCTCCAGCCAGCACAGACACGCCCTCCCCCAAGGACTGCAACAGCGAAGGCGAGGTCATCCGGGAGAGAAGCAGCGACGCGCCGCCCGCCAACCTGCAGGAGAGAACACAGAGCGGCCAAAGCCACGGCGAGAAGGAGATCAGGTTCAGGAACGGGCCCGGCGAAGCGCGGCCTGTGCCACCGCCGCCGTCCAAGAAGCAGAGCCGGCACCGGCCCGACGGGAAGCCGCGCCCGCGCTCGTGGTCGTCCGGCTCCAGCGAAGCCGGCTCGAGCTCCAGCGGGAACCAGGGGGAGCCCGCGGCGTCCGCGAAGTGCGTGAAGTTGAGACACAAGGTGCGGGAGACCCGGAACAGGAGAGGGGCGCGCAGCGGGCAGGGCCGGCTCTCGCTGAAGCGCGGCGAGAGGGCGGAGAGAAGCGCGCACGCCGCCGGGAGCAGCAGCAGCAGCGGCGGCGGCGGCTCCTTCCGACAGCTGTGCAAGCGGGGCAAGCGGCCGCTGAAGGAGCTGGGCAGGAAGGAGGCGGGGAGCGCCGAGGGCAGAGACCTGTTCCTGGAGAGCAGGACCGACAGGGAGTACAAGGAGGAGCCGCTGTGGTACACTGAGCCCATCGCCGAGTACTTCGTCCCTCTGAGCAGAAAAAGCAAGCTGGAGACCACGTACCGCAACAGGCAAGACGCCGGCGACGCGACCTCAGCGGCGGTGGAGGAGTTGTCCGAGTCAGTGCACGGTCTCTGCATCAGCAACAATAATATTCATAAAACATACCTCGCAGCAGGTACTTTCATCGATGGTCATTTTGTAGAAATGCCTGCAGTCATAAATGAGGATATCGACCTCTCTGGGACCTCATTCTGTCCTCTGCCAGAGGACGACAAATACTTGGATGATATTCATCTGTCAGAATTAACACACTTCTACGAAGTGGATATTGACCAATCCATGTTGGATCCCGGTGCCTCAGAAACCACGCAAGGAGAAAGTCGGATTTTGAATATGATTCGAGAAAAAAGCAAAGAGAAGACAGATTTTGAGGCAGAATGTTGCATAGTGTTAGATGGAATGGAGTTGCGAGGGGAGCGTGCAATATGGGCAGACTGTGCCAGCTCTGTGGGCGCTGAGGGCTTTCTCCTGCAAGACCTTGGCAGCCTGGCCCAGTTCTGGGAGTGCTGTTCGTCCAGCTCTGGCGATGCCGACGGGGAGAGTTTTGCGGGAGACTCCCCGGTGCGACTCTCCCCAACCTTAGACAGCACAGTGCTCAATCCGCACTTGCTGGCTGGCAATCAAGAGCTCTTTTCAGATATTAATGAAGGATCTGGTATAAACTCTTGTTTTTCAGTGTTTGAAGTGCAATGCAGTAATTCTGTTTTACCATTTTCTTTTGAAACACTCAGCTTGGGAAATGAAAATACAGATTCTAGTGCTAACATGCTCGGGAAAACACAGTCTAGGTTACTAATATGGACCAAAAATAGTGCCTTTGAAGAAAATGAACACTGTTCTAATCTTTCAACAAGGACTTGTAGTCCGTGGTCCCATTCAGAAGAAACACGTTCAGACAATGAGACGTTAAATATCCAGTTTGAAGAGTCCACACAGTTTAACGCAGAGGATATTAATTATGTAGTTCCTAGAGTCTCGTCCAATTATGTAGATGAAGAACTCCTAGATTTTTTGCAGGATGAAACTTGCCAGCAAAACAGTAGGACTTTAGGAGAAATCCCAACATTAGTTTTCCAAAAAAAATCTAAACTAGAATCTGTCTGTGGTATTCAGCTAGAACAAAAAACAGAGAACAAAACCTTCGAAACTACGCAAGTGTGTAGTGAAGGCAGTCCGCGTGGAGATGGCTACAGCTCAGGGGTTATTAAAGACATTTGGACAAAGATGGCAGATAGAAATTCTGCAGCTCTGCTAGAAATAGAAAGCGCTGATGATGAGTTGTTTCCGACAGATGTAAATAACTACTGCTGCTGTTTGGATGCTGAGGCTCCAATGGAGCCCCTCCAGGAGCCGAACAAGGCTGTGCAGAGATCAGAATACCATCTGTGGGAGGGCCAGAAAGAGACCCTGGAGAAGAGAGCCTTTGTGTCCGGCGAGCTGTCCAAGGTGGATGGCGGGGACTACACCACCCCCTCGAAACCTTGGGACGTGGCCCAAGACAAAGAGAACTCATTCATCCTGGGAGGAGTTTACGGGGAGCTCAAAGCCTTTAACAGCGATGGGGGGTGGGCAGTCGTGCCGCCCAGTCACGCCAAAGGGAGTTTGCTGCAGTGTGCCGCTTCTGATGTGGTGACCATAGCGGGGACAGATGTCTTTATGACCCCCGGAAACAGCTTCGCTCCTGGTCACAGGCAGTTATGGAAACCCTTTGTGTCCTTCGAACAGAACGATCAGCCGAAAAGCGGGGAAAACGGATTGAATAAGGGATTTTCCTTCATCTTCCATGAAGACTTACTAGGAGCTTGTGGCAACTTTCAAGTTGAAGATCCTGGACTCGAGTATCCCTTCTCTTCCTTTGACTTAAACAATCCGTTTTCACAAGTTCTCCACGTAGAGTGTTCGTTTGAACCTGAAGGGATTGCATCTTTCAGTCCAAGCTTCAAACCGAAATCAATCCTCTGCTCCGATTCTGACAGCGAAGTTTTCCACCCCAGGATATGCGACGTCGACAGAACACAGTACCGGGCTATCCGGATCTCCCCCAGGACTCACTTTCGGCCCATCTCTGCATCTGAACTCTCCCCCGGAGGAGGAAGCGAGTCAGAATTTGAATCTGAGAGAGACGAAGCAAATATTCCCATTCCTTCTCAAGTCGACGCATTCGAAGATCCACAAGCGGATCTCAAACCGCTGGAAGAGGACGCAGAGAAAGAAGGCCATTACTATGGGAAGTCCGAGCTTGAGTCTGGGAAGTTCCTCCCCAGGTTAAAGAAGTCTGGGATGGAGAAGAGTGCCCAGACGTCCCTGGATTCCCAGGAGGAGTCAGCCGGGGTCCTTCCGGCAGGAGAGCAGAGCCCGTGTCTGGAGTGCAGCAGGAGTGAACCTCTGGAGATCGACCTGGAAAGCCCAGAAGCAAACTGCAAAGTAATGGCTCAGTGCGAGGAAGAACTTAATCATTTCTGCAGCTGCAAAGCAGGTTGTCAGTTACCTGCTTATGAGGATAATCCAGTTTCTTCAGGAGAGCTGGAAGAGGTATGTGTCAGTGGGGATCGGTACTTGGTGAAAGGATTTGATCAGACTTTAAGAAAAGCCATTTCAGGCAAAGAAAAGATAGGGTTAAATTATTGGGAATTTAGCTTGAACGTCTTAAAGCTTAGCATCCTTGTGATTTTTACATAAGGACTTAATGTGGATTTGATGTTTATCTATTTGAACTAGACAGTTGACATTTTTAAATAAATCGGAGTATGAGGTGTTTCTGAGTGGTCTTAACATGCATGCGCAATGCTTAAAGCAAAGCTTTCACAACTGGTGAGTCCAGAAGTGGCTGTTCACTCTTTGGAAGGCCCCTTGCTCCTCAGAAGTGGCTGCGAGGGGTTTCTTGAACGAGAAGGCCTGTCTGACTGTTTCTGCAACACTGATTAGTTTATAAAAAGTTACGTCTTACATGTAAGATAAATTACATCTCTGTAGATTTCTCTGAAATTTTTTGTGGTACATGTAGCAAGTAACCCTCAATACAAATGTAACAAAATAACTCCCATAGAACCCCTGCAGGTGTGCCCTTGCTTATGACAAAGTATATATTCCTGAAGTTACCCGAACTGTATGGGTCAGTCTTTCAAATGAGGTTAATGAGAATAGTTTTGTTAATGGAGTCATTGTACCATTTGACTGTTGCTGAGAATTGATCTGAGGTTAAACTGTACAAGAAGTAGCAGTGAAGGTGATGACCTGTTCCCGAGGAGAAGCCTGGGACTCTGCCCCCCTGGCCCTTTTCCAGGGGCAGCTTTTTAAAAAGTCAGGTGGAGGTGTCGAGAAGTCAGGCCGCCTGTGGTGGGAGAGCAGCTGGGTCATCCCTTCCTCACCTCTGTCATCCTGCATGCTCCGCCCGCCCGCCCACCCTTCACGTGGTTCCATTCCGCTGGACCAAGAGGCACCCTCTCTCCCCTGTCCCCCATTCCTCTCTGCTCCACCCGCAGCAGAGATCATTTCTCCTTCCTTTTAATGTTCGCGTTTCATGCCTTTCTTCTTAGTTGCAGTCGCCGTTTCTCATGAGTCTCCAGTGCCCTTTCAGGTTAAGTTGTGATCTGCTCGTGGAGTCAGGTGACATCTCATTCATGTGTCCGGTCGGTGCCCAGGTGTGGCCTTAAGTGCAGGTGGTGGTGGGAAGCCCCCACAGCAACCCAAGAACCACTCTCTGAGGCGCTTGCCTGGGGATCTTTAGCCAGGAATTGAATCCCACCGAAACACTGACATCTGAGCTGCTCAGGACAGCAGAAAAGTATAAGGCTGTTAGCCTTCATCTGTTTGCTGGTCACCCCACTTTTCACCCTTAGAAGTTCCCTCATGCACCCTGTGTCTCGCCTGGCTCCAGCTGGGGAAGGAAGAGAAAGTGAGAGCGAGTCTGCGTCACAGCCACCGCCACAGGCCCCCACCTCCTGGTGTGTTGGCGTCTCGGCGTGTTACCAGAGCTCTGGCTTGTCTGCCAGGTCTGTTCAGTTCAGGCGCTCAGTCGTGTCCGACTCCTTGCCACCCCGTGGACCGCAGCACGCCAGGCCTCCCTGTCCGTCACCAACTCCCGGAGTTCACTCAAACTCATGTCCGTTGGGTCGGTGATGCCATCCAGCCATCTCATCCTCTGTCGTCCCCTTCTCCTCCCGCCCTCAATCTTTCCCCGCAAACCTGACAGGTCTGGGGCGCCGGCTCAGTCCTCGGGGGACCCTCACCGTCACCAGTCCTCTCAGCCCTGGTCTCTCAGCATCGTCGCCTACAGCTCCCACCTCGTAGCTTCATCTGAGCTGCAGAAAGGTTGAGGGTGGCCCAAAAGGCCGCAGTCCGTCCCGGAGGTCTCCAGCCAGGTCGTCTTCCCCCTCACGTCCCTGAGTGAGGGCAGTCTTTGCAGAGGGCAGGGCTCTGTGTTTTAAAAAGTCACTAGTTGCCCATCTGTTTTAGAGCACAGGTGGTCTAGAATATGGGGTTTCTGATAGAATTGGTACCCAGGAGCATGAATTAACGATCCTTTTCAAAAGGTTGGTTGAGTTCAGTTCAGCAAACATTTATTAAACACTCACCAGTCCTGGGCGCATCCTTGCGGCAGGTGCCCTGAATGAACCAGAGGCTGTCCTTGCCCCGGGAGAATTCAGCCTAGTCCTGAAGACCCATCTATGAGCAGCTGATTTGTTCTCCGTCGCACAGTTCATTCTCTGCCATGGTTCCGATTTGGGTGTTCCAGGAGGGCGTGTCCGTGGCGCACCAGTCCCCTCCCAGCCGCGAGTGTGAGTCCCAGCACATTGCCTCTAAGGACCCTGCGTGCTTGTGGAAGCACGTACGTGTTCGCATATGTTCTACTTTCTTTTTCGGTCCGACCTTTTTTTTTTTTTGACTGAAATGACACTTTATTTAGAATCACCCTTCTTTATTTTCTGCATATTATTCCATCATTTGGAGGTACTAAATTTTCCTAGCTGGTTCCTTACATTTGAGGGTGTTTGTGTGTGTTAGTCGTTCAGTCGTGTCCGACTCCTTGCGACCCCATGGACTGTAGCCCACCAGGCTTCTCTGTCCATGGAATTACCAGGCAAGAATACTGGAGTGGATTGCAATTCCCTTCTCCAGAGGAACTTCCCAACCCAGGGATCGAACTCTAGTCTTCTGCATCGCAAGCAGATTCTTTACCAATTGAGCTACAGGGAAGTCCTTTGAGGGTGTTCAAGCCCACATAATTTGAGGTGGCAGGGGTGACGGCCTAGGGAGGGTGAACACAGGCAGCATGGGAACTCAGAGGAGGACCGACCCGGCCCGAGAGTGCGCAGGAGGCTCGTGCACAGACCTGCGCGTCCAGGGCGGAAGGGAGGAGGTGGGACACGCCAGGCGGAGGCAGCCGTAGTCGCACAGGTGAACGGCTCACCTGTGCAGGGTGGCGGCCAGCTCGTGGTCGCGGCAGCTGAGGGAAAGGTGGGGAGCCGCATGCCTCGGTGCCCAGCTCTGCGTGACCTTGTGGCAGGAGTGTCTGCTCTGTCGTCTGCTCAATGGCTGACTTCCTATCGTGCCCTCGAAGGTCCAGAGTAGCAGCAAGAGGCTTCATCGTGCCTCCAGGAGTTTGCAGTCCAGGAGAGGAAGGCGTCCATCGGGACAGGCAGCAGTGCCATCGGGGTCAGGGGCTCAGACGAGCGTAGGGCGCGAGGGCCTGGTCACCTGCACCAGATGCTGAGCCCTCTATTGCCACCACCCCCTACTGAATGCCCGCAGTGACATTCCCCACCCCTCCCCGGGATGGCTCAGAGCACGAGGGCCAGAGGGCGGGCCACCCGCCCCAGATCCCTGCGTGAGGGCCAGAGCCGGAGTCCTTGCACCGCCGCACACTTCCCGACCGGAGAGGACTAGGACAGCCTTGCCCCTGCTGGGCTCTCTGGCGCAGTGCGTCTCTTCATTTCCTCTTCCTTTTGTGACGTGAGTAAGGAGAGCTGGCTGTGGCCGAGGGCACCATTCGGGGCTCTGTTTGCAGAACAGAACCCAGGGTGGGGGCCTGGACTCTGGTCTTGTCACCAGAAGCAGGAGTGTTCAGTGTGATTTAAAGCGGCGAGCATTTACCCAACTTTCATCTCCTGAAGAATTACTGACCGTTACATCTCCTGCTACAGACGTCCCCGATAAGGTTTTCTGGATAGTGTTCACGTCCCCCTCTTTACTGTTTCCTTCATCTGTCACGCGTTTGTTCAGAGCCGACTCTCTGGGCACCACTCTAGGTGTGGGGTATAAAGGAACAGAGAGAGCGATGTCTCCTGCATCCTTGGAGGTCCGTTCTGTGAGCAGTGTGAAGCTCCGCATACGTTAGGACACCTGTGCTGTGGGAAGGCAGCGCGGATGAGGAAGTGGTGGAATGGGGGTGCTTGGAGCAGTGTGCTGTGGCGGACCCCCAAGTCAGGGCAGGCCTTGTTGCCGAGGAGCAGTTGAAGAGGCGTTCAGATAGCCAGCGTTCAGATAGCCAGCGAGCAGGAGTGTCCTGGAGGGGAGGGAGCGGAGCTGAGACAGAGGTGCCGGGATCGCCCAGGGCTGCGCTCCATTCTGTGCTCCGTCTCCTCCAGCTGTCTGCATTCTTTTCATGCTCAGCCACAGCAGAAGGTGGGTTAATACATCAAACAGACATTAGTCAAGCAAGGCCTCCTGGTCATCTTTGGCGTGCAGGCTTCAACACTGGAAATAGCTAAGTGGAAAGATGTCATAACGCAATGCATGTTCACTGACCACGTATTCAGTGTAAACAGAACAGGAGAAATAAGTCCTCGCCATTAGAATCGACACTAGAATGAAGGATGCAGAAAAAAAGACTTAAAGACGATGGCAGAAACCACATGACCCAACTAACGGTGGCCTCAGCAGGGCTGTGGGAGCGGCGTGCTGGACCGTCAGGGCCTCTGGCTGGGGGTAAGCTTTCCTTCAGGCCGGCAGACGTGGCGTTCCCTGCTCTGTGCCAGCCCTCCTCCTGGAGGGGTGCCCGTCAGCAAGGCGCAGCCCCTGCCCTTCCCCTCACTGTCCGGCCGGCTTGTGTCCATCTCATCAGCTCCTGTCCTTGCTGACCCAGCCACCTCGCTGTCCCCTGACGCCCTGCAGCCTGCTGTTCCCCACCTGTCCTGACCGTCCTGATGGGTCCTCTCCCTTTTCCTCCTCTTTACCCTCCTGAGTCCCAGGAAAGGATTAAAAGGTAAGCAGGGCGGCGGCACCCACGTTCCGCAGCCGCCTCAGGTGTTTTTCATCCTCAGGTAGGAGCTGGGTACCTTCGAGTCCACCGCCGCTCCGTAGTGCCTTGGGTGATGGAGACACATTTGCCCAGAGAGCCGTCCTTAGCACTGAGGCACTGAGGATCTGCACACAGACAGGTGTGCCTTGCAGAGAAGGCCAGGGCTTTCCAGCGAGGCCTTCCAGTGCTGTGAGCTGTGTGCCCAGTGTAGGAATCATCACCTCAAATTAACCGCAGACCTGGCACATTGCTCGCTTCATTTGCATTAACCCCAGCTTCGTAGGTGCAGTTGACCTTGCTGTCTGCTTGTCTAATAGCTTTACTAATCGTTATTGTTAGAATAAGCTGCAAGAGGAAATGGTGAAGGTTAAGTGACTGCTCTGGGTAGACAGAACAAAATTCTCTTCAGTTTCTGATTGAAGAGTATTTCTGAAAAGTTAAATGAAAATCAAGATCTAACATATATTTCCCACTTAGTTTAATAAAAACACATTCCTGAGTCCAAAAGTTTTTGGTAAAGTGATTTACGTTGTTTGTTTAGAATTAAAAAAAATCCTATCAGAGAACTGAAGATTGTTGGTTGCTGAAACATATCAGGGTTTAAACTTGACCGTGTGATGAAAGGTCTTCTGGAACAAACGTTCATAGAGCCTATGCATGGATCCAGCAGATCCTTGTGGGGGCTGTGAGGGGCCGTGGGAGGTGTGGAGATTCCCAAAGCGGGCCTCACCCTGGAGGGTGAGCAGGAAAGGAGCAGGGAGGGGGGGTTGCCCTGTCCCCAGCATCCCGGGGTGCACCCGTGGTGGCCGCGGCTGGCCCCGCCCCGTCTTCCAAGGACCACTCGCCTGGGCCCTCCTTGATCACGCGTGATGGCCACCTTGCTCCTAGCCCTTGCCACCTAGGATGGTGGGCGGGTCCTGCTGGAGCTCAGGAGCTCTGGCAGCGAGGGGCGGGGCCTGGGCTCGGACTTGTCCCGCCTCCCCGGCATGGGTGCCTTCTGCTGGGCCGGGGGCCTGCACGGGCCATGGGGTCTCTCCTGGGCTCCGGAGTCCTGCTGTCCTCTGGTTTGCACGTGCGTTTCCTGTTTTGATTCTGAATTACTGTCCGTTTCGTTACTTGGTTTTAGTCTCAGCTTCCTTCTGGTTCTCACTGAAGCAGATCATTGCTGTAAAGACCATTAGGTTGGTATTGCTTCTTTGACTCCCTCCTGCCTGAGTGTGTGAAGGAGAAGAGAGTCCTCCCCGCACTTGAGTGGGGAGGAGGGCTCAGGGCCACCCACTCCCCTCCCCGGCTCTGCTGTTCCCAAATCTGGAAACTTGCTTTCCTCAGGGCTATTTACTGTGGTTTTTGTCTTGTGATAATCTTGTTGTATTTTTCGTATTCCATTTCCAGTATCAGTGCTTTTTTTGAGAAAAACTTGCTTGATGTGCTGTGAATGTGGCTTTTTTGGTTCACCTTGTCTAGTAGAGCAGTGAAAGTTAGAAGCGCTCAGTCGTGTCTGACTCTTTGTGACCTCGTAGACTCTACAGTCCGTGGGACTCTCCAGGCCGGAACACTGGAGTGGCTAGCCTTTCCCTTCTCCAGGGGATCTTCCCAACACAGGAATCAGAACTGGGTTCTCCTGCATTGCAGGTGGATTCTTTACCAACTGAGTGATCAGGGAAGGCAGTAAAATGGTAAAAAAATAAAATCATCAATTAAAAAAATCCGGGGTTTGCAGCCACTAGTTAATAATGCCTGGATTTTCCCTTTTATCTTGAAAGTTTGTAAACTTGGTCTGTGTTTGGTTTAATCTAAGCAGTTCCCTGTACTGAACACTGATGTGCACGGAATGAACCGAAGTCAAGAGAAACAGACCTGGTGGGAAAAAGCCTTGTACTCGCCTCTGTTCCCTGCCTCGGAGTGCGAAGGTAAGGAGACCGGATGCGAACCGCCGCCCACTCAGGTCTCAGCTCCTTAAAGCGCAGTCTGTTCCTTTTGCTGTGGGTATCGGTCCAGAAGCATTTCGTGTGGCAGGCGTTGGTCAGGGGCAACTGGGGACATGAGGTGAGCGCGGGCTGGACCCTGCTCTTACACCCACCAACAGCCTAGGGCGGGGTGGGCCGTGGAGACACGTAAGCCCCCAGTGAGGGGGGCAAAGGCGGGAGGGTCGGTGGCCAGTCAGGGTGGGAATCGGGGTCCCCCTGGGCCCAGCCGAGACTGGAGAGACCAGCAGGGGATGAGCCGAGCTGGTCAGCAGGCTCGTGAGTTCTGCCGCGTTAGGTGGAGTTTGAACAGGGAGGAGGAGAGGGCCGCTTACAAGAGCTCACGTTGGATGGTATCAGGTCGGGTGCGTTTTTTTTTTTCTAAAGCAATTCTATCAACAGAATCGGAGTGGGGAAGGAATGGGAAGACTGGAGGGCACCTGCCGGGGCTCCTGGGCTCTTGCCGTGGTCTGGGATGACAAGATAAAGGCACCTGTCGGGGAAGGAGAGCAGAGAGCAGCCCCGGAGGGCTGTGTGGAGGAGGCCAGAGTTTGCTGACTTTCTGTGACAGCGAGCCGTGGGAGGGCGCTTGGGCAGACCAGGGAGAGGGACACAGGGGCAGACTGGGGAAGGGCCTCTCGTCCATGAAACACCCGGCAGGGGGGGCCTCCTCGGAAGCGATGAACGGCCCGGGCCTGCCATTCTGGGGGAGGAGAGAACTGAGGAGGCGGCTGAGCGGTCATCTCGGGGCTGACCCTGTGCAGCCTGCCGTGGTCACCTGGGCTCCGCCGGCTGCAGCGCTGGTCTTAGGCCGGGCTCCAGTTGTTCACGTTGTGCACCCCGTCTCCCCTCCCTGCCTGCGGGGCAGTGCCCTCATGGCCTGGCCTCAGCCAACCGGGGGACCTGGGGTTGTCCGCGTCTTTGTCCTGTGGGCGCAGAAGCAGCTCCCCACCCCTGCCTCCCCGAGGGTCATTGAGGGCAGCAGAGTCTTCATTTCCAGCATCTTCTTATCTTTTTTATTTAACAGCCTCTGTTGAAGGCCGGCTCCTCTGCCATTAGCTAATATTTAGCCACTCGCCATTATTTCCACGGTACTTCAGTCTTTCCCGCCCCCACGGCTCCAGCCGTTCAGCCCAGGCCTGAGTGCCCGCCGTAGCCCTGAGGTCCAAGCATGCTCTCTCCAGCGGCCTCTGCACGCGGCTCCCGGGAGACGCGGGGACGATAGGAGTGCAGACTGGACCCTGACCTGAGTCCAGTGGGCACCCTGGCTGAGCAAGTCCCAGCTGCGGTCACGGGGAATGCAGATGGGGAGGGCCAGGGGGCCCCGCACCCAGGAGGTGCCCGCCCGGAGCAGGGGTGGGTGGGGGCGGGGGGTGGTGACCCCCAAGCACCCCGGGTGGGCTTCATCCCTGGGTCGTGGGGGCATCTTAGTGGCCTCGGCCTGGTTTCCTGTCACCAGCGAGGCAGCCGCTCCAGATCTTGGCCTGTGATTTTCCGTGCTGTGCCTTGTAGGTGCTGCATGTGGCTCGTGGCACACAGAGCTCTTTGTAATTGTGGTATGGCGTGCAGGAACATTCTCAGTGGACAAAGCACGGTAGCCAGGCTTTCAGAAGACCTGCCAGTCACAGCTGCCCCTGGTGGTTGCCTGGTGGTGATGTCACGAAGCCTGGTTCTTCCAGCCTGGGGTGGGGTTAGGGGGAGCTGGAGGACGGGGCACAGTCTCAGGAGAAGCTCAGCCCGGAGAGCAGGCGGCCTCTCACCCGCCCAGCAGCCAGGCCTGCCGCCTCCCCTCACTTCTGAAGCTCCTGACGCCACTTATGCCTCATAAGAAGCCCATGCAGGTCTGAGTCAGGGCCTGACCGAGGAGCCCCAGCCTCCCTGTGGGGGAGGAGGAGGAGCATCCCTTTTTCCAAGCGAGTCGGGATCGGAGGCCCTCGAGGGCAGCAGCACGGCCCCGGAGGGCAGCGAGGGAACCCCACCCCCCGCCCTGCTGTGCATCCACACACACGCTCCTTTGGCAAAGCCTTCTTGCACACTCATCTCATGCCAGGTGCTGTTCTGGGCGCTGGAAACAGGGACCCCAGGAATCAGGACCCAAGCCGGGACTACCTGCAGGCGTGGTCCACGCAGGGGCCGGGGCAGGTGGCGTGTGACAGCTGAGACCATGTGTGGACAGGGGTGCACGCGGGGGCGCCAGCCGGGCGGGAGCAGGTGCGCACTTGCTGTGCCCGGGGTGCCTGGCCGCGAGGACCGTGTGGACTGGGTGCCTCCGCTGGGCTGTCCCGAGCGTCTGTCTGCAGGGCTCGTGCGCTGGGTTCTCAAAGTGTGCGTGTTCTTTGGTCTTAGAGAGAGGGCCCTGCGGGGACTCGGTGCAGATGAAGGTTAAGGGTTCAGCAGACAGAGCTGAGCTGGAACCCGGTGCTTCCTTCACCAGCTGCTAGACCTCGGGCGATGACAGGCCTTTCTATGCCTCCGCACTTTATTTGTAAAAAGAGGCTGAAAGTGGTAGCTCTCTTGCAGAATAGTTGTGAAGACTGAAATGCCCAGAAGTGGCCTGGCCTGTGGTCCCCTGGAACACGGTAACAGCAGTCAGCAGCGCCCTTTCCTGATGCCTGTGGCATCCACTGACCCCTTCTGTCCACATAGAACCCCTAAAGCAGGAAGAGATGGGATGGGGCTGGGGTTGGGGGAGACCCGCTCCACCTACTGGCACGTCCCAGCCAAGGACATAGTCACCTTCCCACCTCATCCAAGGGGTAGCCGAGTGCCATGGGGCGTGGGGATGATGAGAGGTTGGCAGGCGAGCTGAGAAAAGCTGATGGCCCCGGGCCGGGTGCTGGGTTCCTGCCTCGGTGGAGCTGGGGCATCTTAACCAGCTGTCCCAAGGCAGGTGGGCCCAAGGCCAGGGCTGTGGGTAGCAGCACTCGAGAAGACATTTAACTTGTGTGCCAGCCTTGCACTTGAGGCTGCACACCCATCTTGCACAGAAATCTCTAGAGATGAGAGCACTGGGGTCTTTCAGTAAGTTACCCCCAGTTACAGCACAGTTAAGTAGAATCCCCCCCAGTCAGCTGACAACCTGTCTCATCACAGAGCCTGGGGTTTCTCACGAACTCGGACCAGGGAGGTTGAGGACTCCAGGCTGTCAGAACTGAAGGTCGCGGAGAGTGCAGCCTTTCGTGGGGAGGCCAAACAGGGTGCACAGGCCCTTCCCCGGTGGTGGTGGGAGGGCACGGTACTCAAATGGGCCCTGCTGCTGTGGGCCCCGCGGGTCCCCATCTCATCGGGTTCATCTCATCAAGCACTGCGCAGTGACTACCATCTGGCCAGATGCTGACTCACGTGACGTCAGGTCTCCTCCCCTGTACCCTTCCCACAGAGTGAAGGTGCCTGGGGGCTGATCCGGGTTAAAGTGGGCCTCAGTCTGGCCCTGCATCAGGATCGCCAGGGAGCCCCTGCGGAAATGGCTGAGACCAGAGCCCGCCCCAGACCGAGTGTGCCGAGTCTCAGGCGGGGCCTGGGGCTTCCAGGCTGGTCTTAAGGCTCCCCAGGTGATCTGCACGTGAAAGCAGGGTTGAAAACCAGGGGGTAGGCGACTCGCACTTGATGCCTTCCAGCGTGCAGTCCCGAGCCCGGCCCAGTCAGCCCGCGAGCCCCCTCCTCCTCCTCCTCCCTGTCCTCAGATGGCTTAGTTTGGTGCTGAGCTGAGGAAGGGCAGAGAGGATGCTGCCCTGCTCTGTTTTCTCCCGTCACCCCTCCTCTCGTCTGAGATGCGTTTGTCCCTTGCTCCAGGAGCGTGTCATGGCGCGTCGTCCGTCTCCCTCCACACCACGTCCATCCCCGGGGCCTTGTGGGTCTTTTTTTTTCCTGTGTTCCCAGGGCCTGTCACTTGAGCGGTGCGAGTGTGTTGTTGAGAGAGTGTCGTGGTGGGATTAACACGACTGTGAAGTTATGTTGGCGTCATTTTTTTTTTTTCTCCATGAACAATTCATGAGAAGCATTTTTTTGAACTGGCCTAATGTTTTCCTGGCGCACACCTGGCTGGCTGACGCTGACCGTGTCTGCTTTTAGTGATCTGACCAGCAAAAAAAAAAAAAAATGAAACAAGAATGGTACGTTTCATGACTGTGTCTTAATGAAATCTCCCCCCCTTTCCCTCTTTTCCCTTCTCCATTCAAAATGATTTAAGAATGTTATACAAATGCCAAGGGAGAGAATGGTATAGAAGAGTATCCAGATGTTAAAGACATGCCCAGTAATGAAGAGCGTCTGTTAGATTTTAATAGGGTAAGTGGACTGTCCTCCTCCTCACTACTAACTCGCAGTGGCCGCCAGCGCCCCGCACCACCTGGGAGTCTCACGGCTGCCTCTCCCATCACCGAGCTCTGCGGCTGCGACCCTTTGGTCTGCCTCACCTCCCACTCACTGCCAAGGCCTCCCCTGCCCCCTTCTCCTTGCAGTCCGTCCCTCACTCCTGCCAGAGCGTGTTTGCCCCCACACGCCCGACCCTGTGGTTCCCCCTTCAGATGCTCGGGTGGACAGCAGGAAGGAGCCTCTCCACTCACACCTGCCCCTCCTGGCTCCCCGAGTGTGCTGTGCCTGCCCCTAGCCCCCATAGAGTTCTGCTGTGGCCCTGCAGCAGCTGAAGGCACCGTGTCCGCCACCCCCCGCCTTCTGCCTGGCTCGAGCTCTTTGCGGGGCCAGCTCAGGGCGGCCCGGACCTCGCCTGGTTAGGCAGGCAGCTGAATGAGTCCAAAGGAGCCCCTCGGGCTTCTCAGCGTGATTTGTCAGTGGCAGTCGAAGTCCGGTGAAAGTCGTCTGGCCCCCGCCCCGCCCCGAGGCCCCCGTGGTCTTTGTGTCGGTGGACCTGCTGGACTTGGTGCATCCAGACAGGCGTCTGGGGCGTCCCCAGCCTTCTCTGCGTCCAGCTCCGGGACCGTTCTGCCCCGACTGCCGCCCCAGCTTCAGTTCCCAGACTGCCTGGCTGTTGGTCCCTCCCCCTTACCTCCGCACACACGCAGCCGGTGTGCCCGTCCCGCCCGCCCACCTCTCAGCGATGGACTCCGCCGCCTGCGCGGTTCTCACTCCCCCGCCGCCTTGGCCGCTGCCGTGCGCTTCGCGCGGGCTTCCTGCTCCCACCCGCCCCTCCACCCGCAGCAGCCTCCCTCACCCCGCGAGGCGCGGCAGCCGCACAGTCGCCTCACTGAGCCGCCCAGGAGGTGGGTGCTGTTCTGCCCGTCTGCAGATGAGAAAACTAAAGGCCCGGAAAGATTCCGAGGGGCTTCCCCTGTGGCTCGGGGGTAAAGAACCCACCTGCCAGCAAGAGATGCAGGTTCGATCCTGGGTTGGGAAGATTCTCCCCTGGAGGAGGGCACGGCAACCGGCTCCAGTATCCTTGCCTGGAGAATCCCGTTGGCGGGGGGCTTCTGTCCATGGGATCACAGAGCGTCCAGCACGACCGAGCATACACGAGCACAGATTTTCCGAATACGCCTCTGAAGTCGACCGAGCCACGCCCTCAGTCCCCGAGTTCGAACCCCCAACGCTGGCCGCGCTGTCCTTCCGCCCTTGTGCCCAGAGTGGATGCACTCTCTCCCCGCCGGGTCTTTGTGTCTGCCCTCGCGTGCCTCTGCTCCCACGTCCTCCGCTCCCCCGCTGGTGTGTGCTCCTTCCTCGGGGTGGGGGGGGCTCTCAACCAGGGCCAGTACTGCCATCTGGAGATGGGGATGGGGGTGGGGGTGGGTGTTGCTAAGCCACTGTGACTGGCGGGGCACTGCTAGTTACCATAGTGAGTACGGGGTGCTGGTCACCACGAGGGAGGGGCCTTTTGCTAGCCACCAGGGGGAGGGGTGGCTTGTTAGTTACTGTGACTGAGGGGCATTGCTCCTCACTGGGGAGCGGGAAGAATTACCCACTCACTGTCAGGGGAGGGTGGCCTGGCTAGTTAACCATGACGGGTGCAGGGAAGCACTGCTGGGTACTGTGATTGGGGAGGGGCCACCACTTGTCCCGTGGGCCAGGAAGTTGCCCGTCCGCTGGGTGGGGGGCAGTCCCACACAACCAAGAGTTTCTCTAAAACGTCCCCCATAGCAGTGGGCCCCCCCAGTTCAGAAGCACTGCTCCCAGGGTGCCTGCCAGCTCTGCTTTTTCTGTGGCCCATCTCTCTTCCCAGCATCTCCTCAAAAGAACCAATGTCCCCGCCACTCCTGTCTGGAGCCCCCATCAGCGCCCCCCTGCCCACCCCAGCTGGTCAGCTCAGCAGGAAGCTGGGAGGGCTGTGGGTGGATCGGTCTGCTTGCTGTGCGCCCCTGGGATGGGAGCCCCAGGAGGGCGAGGCCGCGCTCGGAGACTCCAGAGGGCGGGAACGTGGAGAATCAGGGTCTGGGGTCCTTTACAGGCCAGGAGGGAAAGCTTGTTCGTTTTGCTTTCAAACAGGAAAACTTCAGAATCTGGTAACTCCACCGGAAAACACCCACCAACATTTTGTTCCTTAATCTCTGTATGTGAAAAAAGCGCCTCCGCCGCCCCTTCTGTGACCTTTCGAAACCTCTCCCCTCAGGCGTCTTCTGTTCATGAAGCGAGGTGCACCGCAGAGCGGGACGCCGGAGCCCAGCCCGATGGCCCCCAGCGCCCGCCGCGCGCCAGCGCCGGCTCCGCCGCGGAGGACTCGGACGGCGGAGGCGCGCGGGCCGACCCCCGCGACGAGGAGCTCTTCTCCCGAACGCATCTCTAGCCCCGGCCCCCGCGGAGCTTCACACGTTATTTTTTTAATTGCTGTGTGAGGGGGAAGTACCCTTTTGTGAGGCCTGTTAATCTGAAACAACTACTTAGGTTTCTTCTTCAATTAACTGGTTCAGATCAGTAATTCTCTTTCTCTTCTGGCTTATTTTAGAGTTGAGGACAGCTGTCCTGTTGAGGATTTTCTTTCTTTTCTTTTTTTTTTCTTCTTCTTCCAAGCTGTTAAAATTCTTGGCTCTCTGAACTAGACTAGAACCGGTGTGCATGTGCTCGTCTTAGAAGCATCACTGCCTCCCGCGTCCTCTCGCTGCGCAGCCCCCCACTTCCGGCCGCAGTCCGTCACCGCCACCCCTCCTTTGCTAGCATCGCAGCGTCAGCGCCCACGTCCACTCTTCGGAGACTCTAGCTTCGGGGACACGCAGGCTCTGTCCTCTCCGAACTGGGGTGTGAACGCTTACCCCCGCAGCGGGTCAGTGCCTGTCTCCGGAGGCCAGAGGGCAGCCTGGGTGACTCATCCCCGGTCTCCGTTCAGTAAAACAAATCTCATGTACATTTAACGTAGGAACTGCAAGGGTGTGCTTTTAGAGACTTAACAAAAATACTGTGTTTTCTATCTTAGGATCTTCCCCTAGAGTACCTACCATGGACAGTGCCATGGTCGGTGACCTCCTCGCTAGCTGAGGCAGCCAAGGACTTGGAGGTACGGGGCGGCATGTGAGGCCAGGTGGGGCGGAGGGTGGGGCAGCGCACCCCAGCCCGCTCTCCCATCGCAGTCTCTTTGCCCACCCCCACCCCCAGACACCGGTCAGGGTGGTTTGCAGTGAGTCTTGGCAATACTCCGTGAGGACCTGAGTTGCGGGTGAGATTATTGCAGTGACCGACATGGAATCCAATTCCCCCCCCACAACTTGAGATTGTAAATGTCTGACCTGCAACAAAGGCCACCTCACGACCCCAAAGAGACCTTGGCTGCAGCAGCTGGCTGCGCTCATGGCTCTGACTTAGCGTAGCTTAGATCTCCTTTTGTGTTTGAGAGAATGTTCTGGGCAAGTTCCGTGTGTGGCGGGTCGGGGAGCAGAATCCTGGTTTCTCCCGTACACGTGTGAGGGCTCCACGGGGCCTGCCCACCCGTGTCGTCGGGAAGCCAGGGCTGGGTCCGGCTCGCCAGTTTCACGACGGTCACTTCCTCAAGCTTTTCACACCGCTGCGCAACAGGCTGAAGTTAGAAGGAGCAATATTTGCAAAACCTAAACGTTTAAAGTTACTTTTCTTTTTTTAACCGACGTGTGAGATCAGTTGAGTGTGTCCGTAACGTCGGGAAGTCTTAACTGGATGAGATAGCTCCACCACTCATTTTGGCGGGCACTAGATACGTCATGCACACTAGCTGGGAGCTGAGCTGGCCGAGAATATGTGGTTGGCTTCAAGCATTGGGTTTCATTGCCTTGCGTTCATGATGACACAGGAAACTCCCTCTAGGGCCGTGGAGTCACCCCCCCGGCACTCTCTGTCCTCACTGTGGGAAACCTGATGGGCCGTGGGTTTGGTCTCACCACACGTCAGGGTTTGTTTTTATACAGCACATCTTTGACACTTTAAAGTGGGTTTGTGTGTGTGTGTGTGTGTGCGCGTGTGTAAGGTTTTTATGTTGCTGTTATTTATTTACAGACTTTATAAGGGTTTATGTATTTTTCTTTCTTCCAGAGCTTCCTAAAAATTGATTAGCATCTGCACTGAAATATAATTTTTAACAGCAAAGGCAAAAAAAGAATTGGAAGTTGTAAAATTCCTTAAAAAAAAAATCACTACAGTGACGATCATCCTAGAAATCGTTGCTGGTGTAGCCGAGACCAAATAAATAGATTTCAGACACAGCCTTTAGCTCGGTGATTTCGGACAGCTGCTTTTTTTTTTTTTTTTTTTATCATGAAAAGGCTCCAGGTGGTCACGGTGCAGCCCTCCTCACGCTGGTGGAAGGCGACGCACCTCCCACGGGACGGGAAGGGATTACAGGTGGGTGAGGGAGTGAACAGACTACATATTTATTTGTTTTCGTAGCTAAGTGGCTGAAGCCCAGAGGCTCTCAGCGACGGAGTTAAAAGTTATGGTTTTCAGTTTTGTAAGTGAGTGATCACAAAGAAAAAGCATCTCTTTAAAAAAAGTTGGCAAAACGCTGAAACGCACTGTGGTATGAAGCGCGTTGCACATCTTAGCACTGAAGCACCAGTTTCCCATTCCTGGGCTGAGATTCTTTTCCCGTGGTTGTATCATTCTGATTTCACGTACACCAGAGTAACCGATTTTTTGTTTTGTTTTGTTTTCTTGTGGAGTTAACACCAAATAAAAAAGTTAAAAAGCCATTGGTTGTCTTTGTTTATCGTAGCAAATATTCTTTTATAAAAGAACACCAGCCTCCTCTTAGCAACTTACTGACCAGAAATCATGTCGATATTCACTTACGAAACAAATCACATTATGTAATGCCCACTTACGTAACACCCACAGGTGTTAATTTCTGCAAAGATCACCCCTAGTCAATCATGTGTTAAATTCCAGATGAAGGTTATTTAGCTCTTCCTATGAGGGACTGGGGGCAGGAGGAGAAGGGGAGGACAGAGAATGAGATGGCTGGATGGCATCACCGACTCCATGGATGAGTTTGAGTGTACTCCGGGAGTTGGTGATGGACAGGGAGGCCTGGCGTGCTGTGATTCATGGGGTCGCAGAGAGTCGGACACGACTGAGCGACTGAACTGAGCTGATGGGCACTGTTGAAAGTGCTGACATCTGCTTCGCTGGAGAAGAAAGTGGGTGGGGCCTTGCTGAGAAAAGAACCTACCCCGCCCCCCAACCCCTGGGAACTACAGCCTGAATCCTGCTGAGAAAAGAGCCTACCCCCACCTCCCCATTCCCACCCCTAGGAACTACTGCGTGAATCTTGCAAAAACACCTTTTTGTCCTGTGGTGGTAGAAAAAGCTTAGTCTTTCTGTTTGGGGGTGGGGGTCGGGGGAATGTGTATTTATATTAACATATTGACTGTACATTTTAAGAAAGAAATCAATATGTTATTTTAGAAGTATAAAAGAAAACCCGTCCTTGCCTCCATCACCCCGAGGGGACAGCTCAACTTTCTGCGAAATGCCTTCCTGGACAGCCGAGTGTGTGCGTGGACACGTGAAGAGAAACATTTACACCGAGGGCGGTGCTACACTTGCTCTTCTGTCACTTCAGAAATAGCTTCTTCCTCAGAGGTCCTCTCAACGCCAGTAACGATCTGCGACACTTTTACCGCTTATGATTCTATTACAAGGACTTAAGTTCTGCCAACATGGAGAAAGTTCCCCTCGTGTTTGTTCAGTACCCTACGTCATATTTCTCTGTTGACGACCTTTAACCATGGCCTCCTCGCGCAGTGGCTCTGGAAGGCCAGTTCCAGCTCTCGGGATGCCTGCCGCTGGGTGGACGTCCACACGGACACGTGGCCCCGTGGACCTGTGTCTGAGCCCAGATGTCCTTTTCTGTCATATCTGTACACTGAGCACTCGCCTTCCATCGGCACAGAGGGTTCGAGTTATGTTCGGCCCGTCCTTCTGGCTTCTGGGATGTGCAGGCATGTTTTTACACACTTCCCAAGTAGTGCCGTGGTCAAGAATCTGCCTGCCAATGCAGTAGACACAAGAGACTCAGGTTCAAAACCTGGGTCAGGAAGATCCCCTGGAGTAAGAAATGGCAACCCACTCCAGAATTCTTGCCTGGAGAAGCCCATGGACAGGGGAGCCTGGAGGGCTACAGTCCATGGGGTTGCAAAGAGTCGGACACGACTGAAGAGACTTAGCTCATATACATACATCTCCCTCTGAAGAGGGCAGAGCTGCGCTCCCACATTTATGGGGAGTAGATCTCTGAGACACGCATTTTGCAGACAAGCTAAAGGGGTCAGCCTCACTTTTCCCAGCCAGCCAAATGCCTGCCTCAGCCCCTTCACTTTCTGTGAAGTCTGTAGGCAGCCCGATTTGAGAGGACATCTGTAAGGGGAAGCCCAGGGCGCAGCTCTTAGAGCAGCTCCTGATACCAGGTGAGCCCCCGAGCGCCAATTTTTAGGCCCAGCATCGGGCAGCATTGTTTCGGCATGCCCTCATCACCTTTGCCGGCTGGACCGTACCTCTTCCTCCATTTGGCCCCGGCACCGGCTGGGTGGTCAGTGTGGTGGCAAGGGGGCAGGACCGGAGGCTGCCAGCGCGGCAGGGACCGTGTGTCCGTGGAGATGGGCAGTGTCTCAGGAGCGTGCCCTCCACTGTGTCCAGGGCTCCTCTCGTCGATCACCTCCTGGCACAGGTGTGTGCCTTATGGCCACACCAGCCACCAGCTCCACCTTTTCACAAAGTACCGTGAGCTTCACAAGGGCACCCACCTGCCGAAGCAGGGTTGGGGAGGGGGACCCCCTGTGCACGGTAGCTAGTCACCTGGAGACTATGTCCCCAGAAACGGAGGCATCACAGCTAAGTGGATGGCGAAGGTATGACGGCCCCTGTGTGGGTGTGTGCCTGCAGAGCTGGGGTTCAGTTGGTACCACTGCAGGTGCCACCCGGCGGCCCAGGCACGTGCGCTGAGTGGCTGAGGCTGGGGCCTGGAGGCCAGCTCATCTGTACAGTGGTCTAGGGGGGCAGTAGGGGGGCCCGGCTTCCCCTGAGAGCCGCTGGTGGGCGGCCTCCCCGGCTGGGCTGTAGGAAACAGACCAGGACGTGAGCTGCTGCTTTTAGAGACTGCAGCTCTCCTTCATCGCCGCTGGGGAGTTAACAGCGTTTTCAGGGGCACTTGCCTCGGTTTACCGAGCCAGCGGCAGCACCTGGCCGCGTGGGGAGTGCTGGGATCACCCTGTCTGTGCCGGGAACAGTACCAGCCAGCGCCAGGGGTCGCCGCGCACCAGGCACCCGTCTAAGCAGGGTTTACTCAACCCTGTGAGGTAGGCACAGTGGCCCCATTTTACAGCGAGAAGTTCAATCACTTGCTAAGGTCTCACAGCTGTGACACCGCTCAGATGATTAAAGAATCCGCCTGCCTTGCGGGAGACTCCCCCGGAGAAGGGAATGGCTTCCAGCATTCTTGGCCTGGAGAATTCCACGGATGGAGGAGTCTGGTGGGCCACAGCCCATGGGGTCACAAAGAGTCAGATGCAACCGAGCGACTCAACATTTTCTTTTCCCTCTCTTCACACCTGGTGGACGGTGGAGCCAGCATTTGAAGTGGACGCCGACCACAGAACCCATCCCAGAGAAAGCCTGTGTCTCGCCGAAACCCCACCGTACGAAGCGCGTGGGGCCAGCCGCTTCCGGCAAGCGGTCTCTTTCTGGTCCTCGCGAGCCGTGCAGCGAGGCCGTCGGGGGCCAAGTCCCTGTGCAGCACCCCCGCCGCTGGCCACGCACTCGCTGGGTGGCCACACCTCGCCACCCTGGCTGGCAGTGGAAGCTGGCACGCCCAGCCTGGGATGGCCGGGTATCCCTCCTCCCCTCCCCGCCCTCCACCCAGTGGCTGCCCAGCCCTGCCTCAGGGTCAGGCCCTGCAGAGCGCGGGGGCTGGGTGCTCAGCGCGGTCACGCGGTCTTCAGGCGGCGCCGTAGCCCTCCTCTCACATGTCACGAGATCACCATGTCCCTCCTGGTTGGTGGCGGGGGGGCGCAGGTAGCAGCAGAACCGAGTGTGCCCATTGGTTCAGGGCCACCAGGCGGGCAGGAGGGTTCCAGGCACCCGGCCCGCTGCCGCTCAGACCCGGGGCAGGCCACTTCCTGCCACAGCCCAGGGGTCGTGCGGGGGGCCCCCCGAGCTGGGGAGGTCTGTTTCAGGGGAACCAAGGAGGCCCCACCCTCTGGGCCGCCACCCTAACAGGCCCTGGCTGCCCTGGACCCGCCCCCTCAGCCTTGCTCTAGATGGGGCTACGTGAGGGCCCGCCGACCTCCCTTCTGCTTGCCCACCTGAGAAGGTGCCTGGCCAGCCTGTGACCCTGGGCTGGGCACCCTCTCCCTGACCACGGACTGAGGATGCCCCCCTCCCCAGGCTCCCAGGGCCAGGCTGGGCCACCCCAGTGATGGGCAGGGAACGCTGCCTCCTCCCCACCGCCCCCCCGGTGCGGGGAGGACAGGCCCCGAGCCCACCTGGGCCCACGCCCCCGACCCTGCTTCTCCCCTCCTTCCTCTCTGTCCCTGTGGGTGGGGCTCCTGTTCTAAGCCGCCCCCTCCAGCCTCAGGAAGGGTCGGGGAGTCCAGGGGCCTGGCCCGGAGCATCACCCACTCGCCCAAGTGAGCAGACCTGCGCAGTCACCCCCAGGTGGGGTGCCCCCCCACCCCGAGTGGCCTTCGCACCGCCCCCCTCCCACCCCACCCCCCAGAGGGGGAGCTGAACTGACTGCAGAGCCGTGGGCTCAGGGAAGCCTGGGGGCCGCAGGCTGTGAGACCAGGGGCGGCAGCACAGGTCCAAGCCGGGTGCCCAACTTCAGGGCAGGCCCTCCCTCTGCCCAAGAGGAAGCCTGGCTGTGTGCTGAGACCCCCAGGCTAACTGATGGTCAAGCACATCTGGTCCCTCCTGGCCTGCCTCCCAGCTCTTCTCCTCCCAGGCCTGGGGCCCCTCCTGTGGCCCCACTCCGGACCCAGCTCCTGCCCGTCACACACGTCAGACGTGACCGCGGCATGCTCCTGCATCCCAAGAGCTGCTCCCCAGCGACTGCGAGCAGTCCTGCTCAGTCAAGGCTCGTCTGGGCCCTCGGCCTCCCCTCCGCAGCCGTGCAGGCCCGAGGGTGGCTGGCTCAGAGGGATTGGGGACCCTGGAGATGCCCTCATAGTGGCAGACCCTGGCTCTCTGCACTGCATCGGTCACCACGCAGGCACGCACACACATCTGTGCCTATCTCCATGTCCAGCCTTGGGAGCCTAAGACTGTCAGGCGTTCCGTCCACCTGGCTGTCTTCCAACCCTGCCCTTTAAGGCCCTCCCAGGGTGCTGGGTGAGTCTGGCCTCTCTCCCAGGATGCAGGTATTTGCAGCATCTCAAGGGTCCTTCTGGGCGCCTCACTTCTCCAGGCTCGTCCCTCACGTGGACCTCCCCTTCCCGAACTGGGGAGGAAGTGGGGAGATCTGAGCCTCTGAGTCTTGTCCTCATGCTGAACTCTGGTCCTCACTCGAAAATGCTTTTCCCAAGCCTGGTGGCATCATGCTCGGAGGGCCTTTTGTTATCTGGATGAGCCTGGTGAGCAGAGGAGCCTGGAGTCCACGCCTGGACCTTCCTGAGTCGTCACGTGGAAGGAGGGACAGTCTGAGGCCTTCTGGGGGCCACTGTCTCTTCATGTTGGAATTAAGCTACCAGTTAGGAAGAAAGGGACGTCTTGGCCTTGGTTGCAAAATTGGAGTTTGGAAACTTCATTCATTCATTTGACAAACGTTTAGAGCCGGGTGGTGGTGGTGGTTTAGTCGCTATGTCGTGTCCGACTCTTGAGACCCCCATGGATTGTAGCCCTTCAGGCTCCTATGTCCAAGGGATTCTCCAGGCAAGAATACTGGAGTGGGTTGCTGTTTCCTTCTCCAGTTAGAGCCTACGATGTGCCAGACCCTGAACCTGATGCTGGAAATAAATTTCATTTGTCTAAGCCAGTCAGCCTCCCTCGGCCCTACTTGTGCAATGATTAGGAGACCACAGTTTCCTCTTCCATCTCTCCGAGATAAACTTCTGAGGGTCTTTCCAGCCTGCCTGAGCTCCGAACATCTAGAATTTTTCAGCAGTTTGAAAGAACGTGGGGAAGACCCCAAGCCCAGGTGGCCACGCCATCAGAAGGCTGGTTCTTCTTCATCTTGCTCCCCAATTTCCCTGCCTGGCAGCCCCCAAACTCCCCCCCACTCAGTGACCTCAGAAGCTGGCGGGCTGGGGGTGTTGGGTGAAGCAGCGGAACCCAGCTCTGCCCTGAACGGTCCGATGCCCTTGGCAAGGCCACGTTGTGTCCCTGAGCAGGGCAGGAGGGGGAGGAAGGAGGTACAGCCCTCAACTTGACATCCTCAAAGGGCCTTCCCATGGAATGAATTACCCATTTCATCTGGAAGAAACATACGGGGCTCCATTTCCCCGCGGGACTCTGCAGACCGGCTGTTAACAACGTGGTTTCCTGCTTGGCCGTGATCCGCTCTCCAGGGCCACTGCAGATCACAGAAAACAGGCACCTCCCTGGGAGGTCCGATAAGAGTGCGGCACGGGGGGCCTCTGCCTCCCTCCCAGCCCCGGGCAGGACGGCTAGCCAGGGGCCGGGAGCCATGGGGGAGGCCAGGGTGCGGCCAACCCGCCAGTCTCCCCAGGAGCCCCGGCCTCCACCGTGTGGCCTTTGAAGAGACGCTCACTCTCTCCAAACCTCAGTTTTCTCATCTGAAAAAAGTGGAAAGGTGAAATCTGTGTCCCAGAATTAAAAAGAGTAACATGCCTGCACCTGTGGGTGCTGAACAGGAGCTAACCCCTCCGTAGGGCCCACAGGGTCAGAACAAGAACCCAAGTTCCCTGTCCCAGTGGGTTTGGCTGGGGTGGGGGCAGTGAGGTGGGAGACGGTGGGGAGAGGGCCTTGAACGCCCCTTGAGAGGGTCTGGATCTCAGCCTGGAGGCGGCAGGGAGCCCAAAGGTGGGTGATTCAGGCACCACTGTGTCCTGGGTTAGCGGTGGTCTCCGAGGTTGGAGAGGGATTTTAGAGAATCTCTTACAACTTTTGTAGCTTTCTTTTTAAAAAAGAAAATCACGCAGGAGATCCTGTATGCCATGACGCTTGGCAAAAATACAGAAAAAAATAAAAGATCACAGACCGCTTCCTCCATACCCTGCTGCCAGGTGAGCTCAGTACATTCTGCGAGTGGCACTCTGGGTGGTCCCGCTCAGGCTTAGCCTGGCGCTCTCACTGAGCCGTGGGGCCCTGTGTCACCTCCTTCCTCTGAGCTCAGTCTCCTTGTCTACAGAAAGTTATTAGAGGATTATCGGACCTGCCTCCAGTGGAGCAGCGAGAGCGCCTGGTTTTTCCATCCTGGATGGGAAAGCCCTTTGCAAAAAAGTCATAATGGTTGTTGTTGAGTCGCTTAGTCACATCCGACTCTTTTCCACCCCAGGGACGGCAGCACGCCAGGCTTCCCTGTCCTTCACCGTCTCCCTGAGTTTGCTTAAGTTTGTATCCATTGAGTCAGTGATGCCATCCAACCATCTCATCCTCTGTCGTCCCCTTCTCCTTTTACCTTACACACACACATGTGTGCGCGTGCAAAACAACAGGTCTCACCGTTCTGCAACCCTCGTGGCTGAAGTGAGACCATGGTCACCAGTGGCTGCAGATTCATCAGCTCACGTGCCGTCAGCACCGGGTCCGACTGGTCCAAGGGGACATCATCACCAGGCCGGGACGAGCTGTCCACCCCTGATGGACGTGCAGCCAGTGCCCACGCGTGGATGCTGGGAGTGACCCCTAGAAGTGGCCCCTCCCCCGGGCCTGCTCCCGTCTCCAGCTCAGTGCCTCCTAAGGGACCCTCTTCGGAGGACACTGCAAAATGTTCCCCTGGGGGCAAAATTGAGAACCGCTGCCTGAGATGAAAACCAAGTTGAAAGGGAATCCTGGGGCTGGAGGAGGAGCTTGTTGAACACCACCGCACGCACACAATCCACTAATCCATACTTCAGAAAATTCTGCAAGACAGATAATGCAATTTCATCAACAAATACATGGCGCAGGAAAAACCAAGGGCGAGCCCTTTCAGAGTAAAAGAGACCAAAGGACTCTTCTACCAAAGAGATCCCTGGGGGTCCAGTGGCTAAGACTCCACACTGCCAATGCAGGGGGCCCAGGTTCCACCCCTGGTCAGGGGACGGGATCCTGCGTGCTGCCACTAAAACTCGGCACAGCCAAATAATAAATAAATACAAATGAATATATATACATGGACCTGTTTGCCAAGAGCAGAGTGTCACCTTTGGAACTTGATTTGGACAAACTATAAAAAGACATTTTTAGAGATGTTTCAAAACATTGAACAATTGTTAATTTTATCAGATATCTGATGGTATTGTGATTATGCCTCAAAAAACCCCCCAAAAACCCACTTACCTCTACAGGTGTGCGTAGAACAAGCTGAAGTATTTTCATGGGCTCTGATATATCTAAGATACATGCTAAGCGAATCCAGGAAAAATGAAAATATCAAGAATGGGGGCGGGAACGGGAAGAGCAGAGTACGGATCTGTGTTGAGATGGGCTCGCAGGGGGTCTCTGTACTGTTCACTCTACTCAAGGTGTGGGTGAAACTTCCACAATAAAAACACTCTCAAGAGGCAAAAAATAGTAACTTGGAAGTGGAAAGAGAGGTTTTCGGTCAGCATGCATGCTAAGTCGCTTAAGTCGTGTCCGACTCTGCGACCCCATGGACCATAGCCCGCCAGGCTCCTCTGTCCATGGGATTCTCCAGGCAAGGATACTGGAGCGGGCTGCCATTTCCTCCTCCTGGGATCTTCCCCACCCAGGGATCGAACCTCCTTCTCCTGTGGCTTCTGCATTGCAGGCAGATTCTTTACCTGAGGCACCGGGGAAGCCCTTTCAGTCACGGGGGAGCCTAATTGTGGAGTCTGCCTGGACCCTAAGGAGGAGGAGCCATGATGTCTGGGCCTCCATCTCTGATCCCTCAGAGAAGGGAGCTCTGCTGGTTCTGTCCGGGGACCTTGGTGAGTTCCTAGGCCCCTCTGCAGCCCCGGCCCCGGATCTCGGGGCAACCCCCCCCCCGCCCCGGCTCCCAGAGCACCCCCCCAGACACACAGGAGGACACAAGGAGGTCTGAGCAGTGCGCTCCCCAGCGGCTCTCCCCGGGAAGGCAGGACCGCAGCCCCGGTGTTCTTTTCTGCAGACACCTCTGCATTTGCCAGACTTTCCACAACGGGTATTACTCTCCCACATGAAGGGAAAGTAAATGTTTGAAAAAATGCAGTATCCTTTCACACACTTGTCTCCTCCGTAAACTGAGAAAGGATTGTTCCTGAATCATTCCTGGGTCCTTAGCTTTGAGCACATGACCTGGCATACAGGAGATAAATTTTAAGTAAGTGTTAGTCGCTCAGTCGTGCCCGACTCTTTGCGACCCCATGGACAGCAGCCCACCAGGCTCCTCTGTCCATGAGATTTTCCAGGCAAGGATACTGGAGTGGGCTGCCATTTCCTTCTCCAGGGGATCTTCCTGACCCAGGGATCGAACCCGGGTCTCCTGCACTGCAGGCAGGTTCTTTACTGACTGAGACCCAGTTTCTTAACCCATAGAAGGCAGGCAAAAATCACACCACCAGCCGGTTAATAAGCACGTGGGCCCTGGGCCCATCGAGGGCCACTTAGGGTCTCCATGAAGACGCTTTATATTAATAGCTTCTGCAAACGGAAGCCCAGCCTTTTCCACTTATTTCCACTTACTATCTAAAATGCATAAAAATGCAAGCGCTTATCGCTGTGCCTCTACCCTTGTGACAGTCTAGCTCATCTCACTCCACATGCATATGTTAGAGTTTTGTCTGTGCCACGTGCTCCACGCCTCAGGTAAATCCATGCTTTTTTTTTTTTTATTATGCTAGGTTTTCATTATAGCGCGCCAGCTTAGTTGCTGGGTGACATGTGGAATCTTAGTTCCCTGACCAAGAATCAAATCCATAACCCCTGCATTGCGAAGTGATTCTTAACCACTGGACCACCAGGGAAGTCCTAGCCTCACACCTCTTGATGTGCCCATTTCACAGATGTGACTAAGTTCCGGCACGTTAAACACACCAACCCCATTGTCACGGGGTACACTGAGCACCACGTCTCCTGGCCCTAAGCCTGGGCCTCTTTCTGGCCCTACATTGTCTCCCCGAACAAGACTCTGGAGCGGCTCAGGGATGTAGACGCCTGCTGGGAGCCTTGACGGGGCCCGGGTGAGGCCCCCAAAACCCACCCACTCACTTTCGGGTGGCGCTGCACCTGCCCCTTCTACACTCAGCCCCAGCCTCTCCCCAGAGACACAGCTGCCCAAGGGACTCCCAAGAGCCAGGGGGCGTGGCGATGGTCACCCCCACTTTACAGATGAGGAAACTGAGGCTCAGAGAGGGGCAAAGTCCAGACAAACTGGTGCCAGACAGGTGCCTCCAAGCCCCACCGCGTGCTGGGGCACAGCGGTGAGGGAGCGCGGCCCTGCCTTTCACGGGCCACGAGAGAGCGGGAGGCGGCATGGACGGCAGCCTGTGGACTGCTCTCTCTGGAAGCTCGGTCGGGCAGGCTTGGTGGCAGCTGGAAATGAGCCTCGGAAGAGGCTTGTCTCCTGGGGCGGGAGCCGCTGAGCCGCATGCGGGCTAGGGGGAGGGGTGGACCTGGAGGCGAGGGGGCCCGCAGGGAAGGGGCCTGGTGGACCCCAGGGAGGCCAGGTGAACAGCTTTCCCTTTCCTGCCCCTGAAGCCCAGACCCAGCTCTTCTCAGCTCCCGGGGGCAGCCCCAGACGGGGTCTCCCCTGGGGCAGTGGCCGTGCTTGGTGGGCGAAGCCTGGATCTCCCTGGAGGACTGGGCCCCCTGAGATTAGAAGGCTGGAGGTGGGCCCCCAACCTCCGGAAGAGCCGCCCTCCAACCATTCTGAGCTCTGCCTGTGTGCCGGGGTTGGACTCACAGCCTAACGGGGAGGCAGATGGACAGACAGGTCTAGAGACCGCTGACTGGTTCTGAGGGTGCAGGGAGGGGTCTCAGGGGCACTCAACGACAGCACCCTTCACCACCTGCGGTTCTTGGTGAATCTCTTGGCCCATTTTAGATTTTAGGAGTGGTCCTCTCCACCCCAAACCCACCCTCTACCCCCAGAGATGGGAGGAGGACTGGACCAGCTGGCAGGTGTTTACAGCCCAGCACTTCCCAGGCCAAGTTGCGTGGGGTCGGAAGGCCCTTAATTCAGGGGCCACACTCCTTCGGAGAATCTGGTTCACCTGCCATGTCTCCACTGTGGAGGGCCGCAGGGCGTGAACAAGAGGCTCCCCAGCCTATTGGGAGGGACCAGCTCCGCCAGGCGTGGGCAGTGGGGGGTGGGGTTGGCACATGGCCGAGGGGCACCTGGGCAGTGACAGCTGGAGAAGGCAGGAAGGGGGTCCAGGCGGAAGGAACAGGACAAGCAGAAGTGGGGTTTGTGCAGCCAGGATGGCGACCCGTCTGGAAAATGCCAGTCTGGGTGGGAGAGCGGAGGCGGGGGGCTGAGGGGTCAGGCTGGAGCCAGATTGGGAAGGGAGGGGCTGGGAAGTCAGGCTGGTGGCCAAGGGGATACTCTGGTGGCTGCTGGAGGTTGGACTTAAAGGAGCTGTGCTCTGGAGGTGGGTCGCCCCAGCTGGCCTCCTGGGACGCTGTGCCAGGCTCCACCCTGCTCCTCTCGAGCTCACCTGCATTCACCCTAACCTCTCCAGTCCCGGCCCTGGGAAGCCCCCGTGCCCAGATTCAAGCAAGAACAAAAGCCTCGCAGCCAACTCTCTCCCAGCCACGAGCTCACCCTCCACAGGCAGCGGGCGGCCAGTGCTCAGAGGATCACCGTGATTAGCAGAGTCTCAAGGTCTTTCTTGGAGACTTCGGAGTCCGTAAGATGGACCTGGTTTATGTGTTCTCCTGGTGTCAGCTGGACATTGGAGCCTCGCACAAGGCCTGGTGCAGAGAGGGTGCCTATAAGGTCTGAGGCTTGAGGGTGGACTGGTAGTGGGAGGGACAGGTCTCCTGATGGGTGATGCCTGCCAGGGAGGGGGGTCAGCAGGCTTGGGGCCCCTCAGGGCAGAGACCCAGGGTGGGGAGGCTGAGGTCTTGTTGTTGTTCTATTGCTAAGTCCTGTCCAACTCTTTGCAACCCCAAGGACTGCAGCACGAAGGACTGCAGCACGCCAGGCTCCCCAGTCCTTCACCATCTCCCGGAGTTTGCTTAGGTTCGTGTGCACTGAGTCGGTGATGCCATCCCACCATCTCCTCCTCTGTAGTCCCCTTCTCCTCCCGCCCTCAGTCTTTCCCAGCATCAGGGTCTTTTCCAGTGAGTCAACTCTTCGCATTAGGTGGCCAAAGTATTGGAGTTTCAGCTTTAGCATCGGTCCTTCCAATGAACACCCAGGACTGATTTCCTTTAGAATGGACTGGTTGGATCTCCCTACACTCCAAGGGACTCTCAAGAGTCTTCTCCAGCACCACAGTTCAAAAGCATCAATTCTTTTGGCCATCAGCTTTCTTCATAGTCCAACTCTCACATCCATACATGACCACTGGAAAACCATAGCTTTGACTAGATGGACCTTTGTTGGCAAAGTGATGTCTCTGTTTTTTAATGCACTGTCTAGGTTTGTCATAGACCTGCTCCCTCCCTAAAGAGGTGGGTGGGCTGCTCTGGAGAGGGAAAGACAAGGAGCCTCCAGGAGTGTTTTCGTGAGATCTGGAAACACTTGCAACTCCAGGTGTAGGACAGAGGAAGAACGGGAGCTGGATTCCGTGTTGGGACATTTAGGAAGCCGATTTCTATAGATAGGATGGGGATGGGGCCAACTGTGTGCATGTGTGTGTGTGTGTGTGTGTGTGTGTGTGTGGCTGTTGATTGGTGAGTGGATGCATTAGGAGGAAATAGGGGCTGAGGTCTGAGAAGAAGAGGAACGTGGGGTGCAACAAAGAAGGTTCCTCTAAGGTAGATGAGACCTCGGGTTGTCTTAGGATGGTGGAGGGAGGGAGGAGGTTGAAGTCAGTAGGTCAGGGCAGGTGGATGCATCAGGAAGAGAGACAACATATATCAAACACCTCTTGTGTGACATCCAAACCACTCCCCCACCTGAGGTATGTGGGGCACCCCTTCTTCTGAAAGAGGAAACCGAGGCTCAGAGAGGTTAAGAAACTTGCCCAAAGTCACACAGTAAAAACATGAAGAGCTGTGACTCCAGCCTAGACCTGCCTGATCTGAAGGCTCACGTCCTCTCCTATCATCGCCTTCTTCTCAGGGGCTGGAAAAAGTGGGGTCTCGGGTGGAGGAACAGTGGGGAAAGAAGGGTGGAGGGGGTAGGACCTCAGTCCGTCAGTCACCCCCAAACAAGCACCCCGGCTGACGTTACCCGGAGCCAGAGGGCCTGGGTGCAAATCCTGCCTGTGTCCTCAGCAGCTGTGGGGCCTGGGCAGGAAGGTTTCCCCCACCCCGAGAGCCCTCTGTGCACCCCCAGCGGCCGTGAGGATGAAGGGGGGCCTCCGTGTGGGCCCTGGCTGCCACTGGGGACCTGGGGACCGCACAGAGACCCGGCAAGGCGATAAGGCATATGGAAGGTGGCCGGGGGTGGGGAGGTGCTGGAGCCCGGTATGGCCTGGGGATGGGGGGTGGATTAGAGTTGGGGATGCTGTTCTGAGGGTGGGAGTACCTGGAGCACCGTTCTGAGCCACACCCCCTCAAGGGGACCAGGAAGTAAGAGACCAGGGAATCTCAGGAGGTCCAGGCCCAGGGCGGAGGGCAGGGCAGGCGCAAACAGAGCTCAAGATGCTTCTGGGGAGCCCCCGGGCCCAAGGGAGAGCCTCGCGCGTGCAAGGGTGCTGGGAGGGTCTCCCACAGCAGATCATAGGGCCTGCAGACGTTTGCCTCCCCTGTCCCCACCTCATGTGGCTCCCACGGGAGACCCGATCCCTCAGCTTCTAAATCGGGTTTAACTTCCTGATGGTGGAGGCAGCAGCAGGCGACTGGGTGATCCCTTTAAAAACGCAAGGCTACTTGGAAAATTCCACTGTGCTGTGCTGCAGCGTGGAGCCCCGCCCCCACGGGCTTTCTGTGGTTTCTCAGTACACGGGGCCTTAAGGCCTCCAACCCCGGGCACCTCTTGAGCATCAGGCCGCAGGCCACAAGGGGTTCCCTGCACCACTCCCCTCCACCACGTCCCATTGCCAGGCCGGGGGTTCCAGGCTTTTTGCAGAGTCTATTGGTTTCATTATAATTTCCTTCTTCCAAGCAATTACATGGGCTGCCCTGAGATCTAGTGACCTTTGAATCCAGACCCACCAGGAGTCAGGTGTCTCCAGTAAACGGGGTAACAATACAGCATCACTGGGCTGCTAGAGACACTGTTACTGATCCTGGGCTACACAGCACAGGCGCAGGGCTCTGCTGTCGGCCACACCATCACAGCAAGTGTGTCTGGCTGAGCCCTGATTACCTGACCCCTTGGAGCACAAGTGTTCCCTCTTGCAAAGTGCTAACAGGACTTGTCTTGCTCTGGGGAGAAGGGTCAGGGGTCAGAGCCCTCATCCAATGGCTCGGGTGCCTGTGCCTCTTGAATCCAGTCGGTTACCCATTAGTTGGCATCTGAACACATCTCATCACAGAGAACGCATTTGTTGTGGGACATCTAAAAGTTTCAAAATACTCCATCAGAAGAAATAATGTGTGTTCTGATACCATTTCAGGGTGTCTTCCCATTTCTTTTTGTAGATGATATTTCATAGTCTTCTATTTTATTTAAAACTCAGTTTCACTCTTATAACTAGCATTTCCTGTTTGCTATGATAAACTTTTTAAAAACAGTTTTCAAAAACATTATTTTTGGCTGTGCTGGGTCTTTGCGTGGGCTTTCTCTAGGGGTGGGGAGTGGGGGCTATGCGTTAGTTGCAGTACACGGGGTCCTCATTGTGGTGGCTTCTCTTGTTGCAGAGTACAAGCTCCAGGGCGTGAGGTCGGCAGTGCTTTCGGCTAGTGGGCTGCAGAGCACAGGCTCAGGAGTTATGTCACACGGGCTTCGCTGCCCCTTGGCACGGCACGTGGGATCTTCCTGGATCAGGCATTGAACCTGTGTCCCCTGCCTTGGCAGGCAGATTCTTAACCACAGGACCACCAGGGAAGTCATATACTAAACTATTTGGAGGGCTTTAATATAGCTGCATAGAAGTTTCTCTGTTTAGTTAACCCTTCCCCCCATGGTTGGACATCCACATCACTGTTGTAAGTAACGCTGAAGGGAGCATTTTTTTACAACAGTTTTGGCCTGAAATTGGGGGTAATTTTATGACAGTTTCCCTTCAAGTGCACCATTAAAAAGTATTCAGTGTCTTATAATCTTCTTTTCTGCTGCAGCCACACCTTCTCCCTCTTATAAATGTCCTATTTCTGGGAGTTCCACCTCTCTGAAGCCTCTGATTTTAATCTCTGATGGTAAAGTCACTCAGTCGTGTCAGACTCTTCGCGACCCCATGGACTGCAGCCTACCAGGCTCCTCCGTCCATGGGATTTTCCAGGCAAGAGTACTGGAGTGGGGTGCCATCGCCTTCTCCCGATGGTAAGAAACAGGTAACGGCACTTGTTAAAGCTGAGTAAACATGAGCTGATGGCCTGGGGTGAGGGTCGGATGCTGCCTCTAGGAGCAAAGCGCAGGCTACCCTGCTTGTTATGACTCTCTTCCACCGCGGTGTCTCTGTCTCCTCCCGGCCCGAGGCTGCCGGAAGGCTCACCTCCAGCCACCTGGACTACTCCTGACTTTGTTGCTTTTTCTCATCTCGCTCAGTTTTCAGAAACAACAAGAGAAACCCAAGTTCCAGGCATCGTGTCCTGAAAAGGAGAACGTCCAACTCGACGGTGATTTCCCATATGCCAAGGAATAAACACAGAAAGGATAGGTTTTCCTGGATTTCTGCAAGCCCTTGGGCCAGAGGAAAGCTCTTCTGAAATAAATGATGGTTGCACAAACTGCTTCTGCCTGGAGGGGATGGGCCCGCTGCCAGCCTGAGGCAAGAGTGACTGCAGCAGATACTTTCATTCGCACCCTGCCCCCACCAACAGTGGCCCTGACTGGAAGCTGTGTGGGGGCAAGGAGGGTGGGAGGGGGGCTAGCAAGTGGGCTGGGGCTTCCGGACAGTGGGGGGCGAGTGGTGAGACCGGGGCTGAGTGGCCTCACTTCCCAGTGCGTTTCTGCGCCTGTGAAATAGGTGTGCCAGCTTGGCAGGTGTGGGGCTCACCTGGTGAGAGGGTAAACAGCAGGCATGGCATGGGCTGCCTGGAGGGCTCACGTGAGTGCAGGCATGAGAAAGGCTTACTCACCCACTTGACAAGTATTTAAGGAGCTCACCTTTGCGGAGGGGGGCTGGGCGAGTCAGGGGTAACATATGCATTTGGGAGACGGGATCCCCACACCTCCTGAGAAGCGATGCCAGGGCAGTTTGGCAGGGCAGGGCTGCTGGCCCGGGTCCGGTGCCCACCTGCTTCCCCACCTGAACTCGGGCCCCTCTGCACATCTCTCTCTGAGCCTCGGACTCTCCGCTGAATAATGAGAGGGGTGGGCTTGAGGACTCATAGGGGTCCCGCCAGCTCCAACACCCTCCTTGTGACCTTTCTGGGGTCTGCACCTGGTCAGTTACCATTTTCCTGGCAAGGGGAGGTGGCTGCATTTACCAGTTGCCACGTCGGTCTGGCCCTGGGGCTCTGTGGGGCAGGAATCATGGGCTGGGGACTCCTCTGGTGCTCCCGGAGCCCGGAAGGTTGGCACAGAGTGGGCTCAGGCCTGATTTCTGTGGGTATCAGACACCCTGGGAAGGGCTTCCCACTTTTGCTGAGCAAGTCTGGGGAGGTTCAGAGGTCAGGCTTGGAGAGAGAAGTCCCTCCGGGGGCTCAGTGTCTCTGCTCACCTTGGCAGTTTGACCAGCACACTTTCTATATACATTATGCGGCGAGGAAGGTGCCAAGAACTCCCCAAACACGCCAGAAACCGACAAAGCCAGACAGCTGTTTTACATTTAATCACCACACAGTTTGGGAGGTGGAGATGCTATGAGCTTCGTGGAGATGGGGAGAGTTGGGGAGGTGAGGTTTCAGGGCTTGGCGAGGCCAGGCCGCCACTCACCAGGCCTGGGCCTGGAAAGGAGGTGAGGGAACTGCAGGCCGGGTGCTTCGCTATATCAAGCAGCATCTCCACAGCCCCCAGAGGGGACCAGGTGAGGATCAGTCTGGGACCCTGGGGGTTAGGTCTGCACGGGGTAACTGGGATGACTACCCACCCTCCCAATGGGCAGCAGTGAGCCAGCAGAGTGTGACAGGGGGCTGACCACCCTGATCCAGTTGTTGTTCCCACAATGGAGATGGGGGCCGGGAGGTGTGAGGTTCTGAGAAGCGACGTGAGTGCGTGCCGCTACGTGGCTAGTCTTGTTCACTGTATTTTTAATTGTTAGACCGAAACTGCAATGAGGATTTGTCTAGAATGCTTGTGGGTGCTGGTGACAAGGGGTGAGATGGGGGTCAACTCACAGAGGGTGTGAGTGGCACATGAGCGCCGGGGAGGAGCTCTGGGCTGGGGTGGGTGGCCGCAGGGTGGCAGGAGAGGGAGGAACAGGCAACACAGGGCGCCCAACACAAGTCTGTGGACCACAAACAACTTTCTTGGCTCTGGATTTAGAACAATGGTTTCTGTCGTTGTGGGCTTTCAAAACCCTAAGACTGAGAATGAGGGCAGGAAGGGATTTGGAGAGTCGCAAAGAACACTGTAAAAGCAGATTTATTAATCTGAGGTATTAAATTGGGAATTAAGTCAGGCCCAAAGCAAGTCGGTAGTTCTCTGGTAGTGTTTTCTTAAAATAAGCTCAGGAGGGGACACTGGGCTTTGGAGGAGCCCTGGTATTAGCTTTCCTTAAAACATCCAGAAATGCAACCATTTATAAAGCTTCTAGTATGCCCTAAGCACTGTGAAGGGTGTTAATGTATTCTACTAACAGATCTCCTTTTTAAAGCTCTCATCTCTCCTGCCATCATGACTGCAGGTACAGAGAGTTTTTAGATCTATGACCCAGGCAGGAGAAACAAGCCGGGGGTTCTCAGGACCAACATTAATGACTACAGCCCAAATTAATCTTCACTGTAGGCTTCCAGATGTTCTGAAGGACAGACCACCCTTCCTGTCCCTCTGAGGTTTCTTCTCTGGTAGTTCTGCCTGGGGCAGCCCTCGGCGCTCCTGGCAGTCAGGCACCAAGCCTAGCTTGTAACCTAGGGCTTCCAGCTCCCAATCTCTGGAGTCTTTTAGGCTCAGGGAACATACCAGTAAACAAGATAAGCTCAGTTTGGCTCAGGCAGCCCACATTCTTGGAGGACGTTGAGGAATGGGTCAATAACTAGGAAACAAGAGCTCTCTTATTCCGGGGCTTTGCATGATCCTAGAGGCGGGGCATCTGGCCTCTGACCCCTCTCAGCTACTGACCAGCCCTGGACCTTGGGCAGGCGACCTCATTTTCCACTCTTTGCTGTTCAGTTGCTCAGTTGTGTCCGCCTCTTTGCAACCCCATGGACTGCAGCACACCAGGCTCCCCGTCCTTCACCATTTCCCAGAGCTTGCTCAAACTCACATCCGTTGAGCCAGTGATGCCGTCCAACCATCTTCTCCTCTGTCACCCCCATCTCCTGCCTTCAATCTTTCCTCAAATCAGGGTCTTTTCTAATGAGTCAGCTCTTCGCATCAGGTGGCCAAAGTATTGGAGCTTCAGTTTCAGCATCAGTCCTTCCAATGAATATTCAGAATTGATTTCCTTTAGGATGGACTGGTTTGATCTCTTTACAGTCCAAGGGACTCTCAAGATCTTCTCCAGCATCACAGTTCGAAAGCATCAATTCAGTGCTCAGCCTTCTTGTTCAACTCTCATATCCATACATGACTACTTGAAATACCATAGCTTTGACTAGATGGACCTTTGTCGGCAAAGTAATGTCTCTGCTTTTTAATACGCTGTCTAGGTTATTTAACTTATATGCAGAGTACATCATGAGGAAAGCTGGGCTGGAAGAAGCACAAGCTGGAATCAAGATTGCTGGGAGAAATATCAATAACCTCAGATATGCAGATGACACTACCCTTATGGCAGAAAGTGAAGAGGAACTAAAAAGCCTCTTGATGAAAGTGAAAGAGGAGAGTGAAAAGGTTGGCTTGAAGCTCAACATTCAGAAAACAAAGATCATGGCGTCTGGTCCCATCACTTCATGGGAAATAGATGAAAAACAGTGGAAACAGTGTCAGACTTTGTTTTTTTGGGCTCCAAAATCACTGCAGATGCTGACTGCAGCCATGAAATTAAAAGACGCTTACTCCTTGGAAGGAAAGTTATGACCAACCTTGATAGTATATTAAAAAGCAGAGACATTACTTTGCCAACCAAGATCCGTCTAGTCAAAGCAATGGTTTTTCCCGTGGTCATGTATGGATGTGAGAGTTGGACTGTGAAGAAAGCTGATCACCGAAGAATCGATGCTTTTGAACTGTGGTGTTGGAGAAGACTCTTGAGAGTCCCTTATACTGCAAGAAGATCCAACCAGTCCATTCTAAAGGAGATCAATCCTGGATGTTCATTGGAGGGACTGATGCTGAAGCTGAAACTGCAATACTTTGGCCACCTCATGCGGCGAGTTGACTCACTGGAAAAGACTCTGATGCTGGGAAAGGTTGGGGGCGGGAGGAGAAGGGGACGACAGAGAATGAGATGGCTGGATGGCATCACCGACTCTGTGGACATGAGTTTGAGTGTACTCCGGGAGTTGGTGATGGACAGGGAGGTCTGGCGTGCTGTGATTCATGGGGTCGCGGAGAGTCGGACACGACTGAGCGACTGAACTGAACTGAACTGAACTGAGGTTTGTCCACTCTCTACCACCTGTTTTTTTTTTTTTTTTTTTTTGCGGGGGGCGGGGGAGGGCGCCTGCATGTGGAAGCCCCACCAGGGATCCTACCTGTGAGCGGCAGGTCTTAAGCGCCGCGCCGCCAGGGAAGTCCTGAGTGACGGTTTTGATCACAGACCGCGTCTCTAGATTCTGCAATACTGACGGAAATAATGCAATGAACTCTAGGCCAGCGGTTCCTAAACTTGTCTGCACATTACGCAGCTTCCAAAACCGTATCTTACCTCCAGAGACCGAGATTTAGTTGGTCTGAGGCGTGGCCTAGCCTTTAAAATTTTCAAAGCTCTGCAGGTGATAGAGAAGGGCAGACAAGTTTGGGGAGGCGCGGCGCTGTGCCCTGTCTACCGGCTCAATAAGAGAACTGTCAGAAAAGCCCGTTTTACGGATGAAGAGACAGGGCCCGGCAGGGAAGGCCTCAAAGCGATATGCTCAAGGCTCCATGTCCCGGGCCCGAGCGCCGATCTTGCCCACCTGGCCGCAAGCCGGAGGCCAGGTGTGGGGCGGGGCCTTCCTCTCCCACACACCTGCCCGGGGGTGGGCAGGGCCACTCATCGATGCGCTCCGCCGCTCGGCTCCCCAGGCCTGGTCGCTGTCCGCTCGTGCCCCTTCCCCCTCCCAGCCGCTTCCCACTTCCAAGATGGCCGCGGGTGGAGCCGACCAGGTAAGGAGGCCCCCTGGTGGGTGTACACGGGGGCTATGCGGGTATGAAGATCCCCTCAGGCCTCCCCTCGCGGCTCTTCTTGGCCTACGGGAGAGAAAAGGGCGGGCAATGCCGTCCCGGGGCCTGTGGAGAGCGGGCCAGCGGTCCGGAGAAGGGGCAGAGGGACGAGCGTCGAGCTTAAGGAGCGGCGGCGGCGCGGCGGGGGTGGGGCGGCAGCCCGGGCGGAAGAGCGGCTGTGCGCGGGCGGGGCGGGGCGAGGGCGCGCGGGGCGGGGACACGCGGGCGGGGCGGGGCGGGGGCGCGCGGGGCGGGGCGGGGCGGGGGCGCGCGGGGCGGGGCGGGGCGGGGGCGCGCGCCGCCGTTGGCCGCGGGCTCCTTGCCGGCACCTGCCTGGTCGGCCCGCCGCCTGCAGCGCCCAGCGTCTTCGCCGCGCACGTTGCGGGTCCCGCGGGGCCTGGGCTGCGGGCCCGCGGGCCCCGGGGATGGCGTCGGAGCCACGCTGACTCCGGTACTGAGGGCCTGCGGCGGGAGCCTGGCCGCGAGGGAGGGAGGGGGCCGGGTCGCGTGCGGGGCCGCTGCTACCTGCTGCCGCGTCGGCCGGAGCGGGGAGGCGGCGGCCCTGAGGCGCGGCGGGGCGCGTCCTGCCTGGCCTCCCCGCTCGCCGCCGCGCGGCCGCCGCTCCTTCCCGCGCCCGGGGGAGCGCGTGGGGCGCGGGGGGCACCGCTCCTTGGTGAGACGCGCGCCCCGACCCTCTCCGTTTCCGGAACTTGACGGAAAGTTTTCACCCTCAGACGCGCGGGGCTTCGGGCTGGAGAGGAGCCGGCTCGGCGCGCGGACCCGCTCCCCCGACCCGCGAGAGTCCCGGGATCCCGCCACCTCAGGGTCCCTGAGCCCTGGGGCCCGGTCCACCTCGGAGCCCCCCGGGATCCCCTCCACCTGAGTCCCTGAGACCCGGGGCCCCCCTCTACCTCGGAGTCCCCTGGGACGCGCTCCACCTCGGAGTCCCTGAGCCCCGGGACCCGCTCCACCTCGGAGTCCCCTGGGACGCGCTCCACCTCGGAGTCACTGAGCCCCGGGGCCCCGTCCACCTCGGAGGCCCCCAGGATCCCCTCCACCTAAGTCCCTGAGCCCCGGGCCCCGTCCACCTCGGAGCGCCCCTACGCCCCGCCAGCTCCCTCCACCTCGGAGCTTCCGCCCCCTTGCTTCTCATGTCCTTGTCCTCCCCCCTTTCTCTTGGGACCCCCATTGCCCAGGCCAGGGACTCCCTTTTTCTTCGGAGACCCGCGCCCTTGGGCTGCAGCCCCCAGCCTCAGACCCGGGCCGGGGCTGCATCCCACCGCAGTGGCCATCGTCCTGAGGGTGGGGGGCGAGGAGGGGTTGGGGGCGGCTCCTCCAGGAAGCAGCGGGTTGGGCCGCGGATAGTTGGACAGCCGGCTCCTTGCCTGGCCCGGGGAGACCACGTCTGTTTCCAGGCTGCTGAGACACCGTGTGCTCCAGCGTGGATGCGGAAGCTTTGGAAAGTTCCCTGTGCGGCAGGCTACCGGGCGCTGCCACGTGTGGCCAGACTGGCGGTGGAGGGGGGTCGGTGTTTTGGGCCAGTGTCCGGGGGGTCCTAGGTGCCTTTGTAGGGGGTGGTTGCTGCTGGCCATGGTGAGGTCCCTGGCATGGACCAGGCACACCTTACACCCCAACCAAGACTGTCTTACTCCTGTCTTGGTTGTGGTATGTTTGATCCCTTGAGACTGTGGACTCTGAGCCCCTGATTTCTGGCCCTAGTGAGAACCTGCCTGTGTTCTTGGGACTCAGGGTTGTTAAGTGAATACACCCATTCGGAAACATCAGGAGAGGTACAGTACATGGTTCGGGGTCACACAACTGGACAGCTGGAGAGGCACAGGTGAGATTCAAATAGTTAGGTCTCGGGGCCAGACACTGCTCATCTTAGTGTCCTTCGTGGTCCCGGCAAGTCCTGGCAGGTCCCTGCTCAGCGCTGCTGGGCTGGGCTTACTCTGGGCTCCTGAAGCTGAGTTTTTGCATTCTGCCCCCAGTGCTCCTCTCACGTTCTGCATCAGCACCGTCTCACCTGGCCTCCGCTGGTCCCTGCCCTTCCCCTCAGCACCCTCTCCCTGCCTCTCCACCCTCCACTTCTCCATCGCTCCCTCCCACTGCCCTTCTCCCTTCTGTCCAGCGGGTGGATGCCTGTCCGTCTTCCCTCTGCTTGCCCTTGCTTGTGCTCTGCTGAAGATCTCTACGGAGTGGACTTAGCTTATCAGAGCAACAGCTTGTTTTGGAATCTGTCCTCCCTTGGTCAGAACTTCTGACCACCGTGTCCCCACCCTCAGCACCAAGGATGCATGCCCTGCATGTCGTGGGTGCCCGTGGAGCTTTGAGACCTCAGAGAAGATTTTTCATCTTAACAGGCGTTTATACATAATACGGGAGAGTGGATTTTAGGCATGTAGGTATGTGTTGTCTGTTCATGTTTGTTTCAAGGAGGGTATAAAGTTTCTAGGGCCTGGGTTTAGACTTCTAGACTGTCAGGTTGGAAGGATCTCAGGTAGACGGGCTGGGCTAATCGCCTCATTGGACAGGTGGGGAAGCTGAGAGCTAGGCTCAGTCAATGCCCGCAGCAAAGGTGGGAGGAGGATGTTGGTGACAGGCGGAAGGCGTAGCGTGAGGCCGTGCAGGCTGGCTGTGTCTGGGCTTGTTTATGCAAATGAGTTGCTAAAATAGTGGGCCTGAGCCGGGTGCCCGAGGAAGAGTAACACCAGCAGGCATCTTCTAAGGCTTAATTCTAAAGGCTTTACGTGGATTTCTTGCCCCCATCTTGTCAACTGCCTGATGAAATAGGGTCTGTTGTCATCCCCCTCCTACTAGGTGGAAATTAAGGCACAGAGAAGTTAGACTAATACAGGATCACACAGCTGGTAAGTGGAGGAGCCAGGACTTGAACCTAGGCAGTCTGCCTCCAGAACCTGCATTATCTTTTCCCCTTGCATATTTTCTTTTTGAAACTTTCTGTGGAAGTACACAGAAAAGGCTCAATATTATTGGGTTTATCTTTGATTATCACAACGTTTAGGATCTATGTTCTTAAGCACTCCAGCAAGCCAGGTGTGGGGTTTGATGTCAGAACCTGGTTTATATCCCGTTCTCTTGCTCTGTGACCTTGGGTGAGTCACTCAGCTTCTGTGAGTCTCAGTTTCTTCGGTGTACTTGGCAGGCTTGTGATGATTTGAGAACGTGACAGCTCCTAATATGTGTATGTATATGTGTGTGAAAGTCGCTAAGTCGTGTCCAACTCTTTGTGACCCCATGGACTGTACAGTCCATGGAATTCTCCAGGCCAGAATACTGGAGTGGGTAGCCTTTCCCTTCTCCAGGGGATCTTCCCAACCCAGGGATCAAACCTAGGTCTCCTGCATTGCAGGCAGATTCTTTACCAGCTGAGCCACCAGGGAAGCCCCCTAATATGTTTGTTTATGGCAAACTGTATTGATAATTGAGATTATAAGCTGTGTCGGCCTTGCTGAGTGGTCTGTCTTCCTAAGCCATCAGTTGCCTCTCAGTAACTTTACAGGTCCTTGTGACAATCAGTTTTGGTAAATCACTGTATGGAACTGAAACATTCTGGGCTAGTGCGGCAACTGCCCTGTGCCCTGAGCGTCCTTAATCTAAAATGGCCTACCTGTGCTTTTTAAATCCAACTGCCTTTGGACAGTTTAAGTGAAATATCTGTTTCTTAGGGTTGGGAAGGAGCCTTTAGGGAACCTTAACACTTTAACACCAGTTTCCGCCTGATTTGCTGCTGGATGGAAACTTACTGACCTCCCTTGTGTTGAGTTCCAGTACCTCAGAGTTGCCATTCACCCTTCAAAGAAATACATTGGGCTTCTAGAAAATTCTTTTTTAGGGTTGTTTTTATCCTGAAGAGTAACTTATTTGAATAACAAACTACTTTTCTAGTTGCCTTTCACGTTCTGTGTGTGTGTGTTGGCTTCACCCCTTGGCATGCGGGATTTTAGCTCCCTGACCAGGGATTGAACTCGTGACTCCCGCAGTAGAAGCGCGGAGTCTTAGCCACTGGACCACCAGGGGAATCCCAACTTGCCCACCCTGGGTAATGCGCATTCCTCCGTTGTTTTCGGCTTGCTTGTGCAGCGGTGGAGACAGGAATAAGCACCCTAGAGTCAGATCCAAGTGAGCCTGAGCAGGACCACTCCACCTGCGTTCTGTCAGGGCCTTGGTCTTGCCTGTGAGATGGTGACGACGGTGTTCTCAGCTCCGGGGGCAGCAGAGGCCACAGACGGTGGGTGTAGATGCTGGGCTCGGTGCCCAACACAGTACGCACTGGTGCGCAGAGGCAGCTGCTCAGGTTAATTGCTCGTGCAGAGGCCCTTGAGGTCCCGAACGGCCTGTGCCTTTCTTTTCAGGCTCCTTTCTGGCTAAGCCAGGGCTTGAATTAAAAAGAGAAAGGCACTCACAGCGGTTGGTGCTTGGGAACCCTTTACAGAGAAATCTGGTTCTTTTTTTTTAATTTTAAAATACATATTTTAAAGATTTTTATTTATGGCTGTGCTGGGTTTTTGTCACTATGTGTGAGCTTTCTCTAGTTGTGAGTGGGAGCTTCTCTCTAGTCTTGGGACACGGGCTTCTCATCGCAGTGGATTTTCTTGTTGTGGGACACAGACTCTAGGGTGCACAGGCTCAGTAGTTGCGGCGCATGGGCTTAGTTGCCCTGCAGCATTGGATTTTAGCTCCCAGACTACGGATCGAACCCATGTCCCCTGCTTTGGCAGGTGGATTCTTAACCACTGGGCCACCAAGGAAGTCCCGAACAGCCTGATTCTCATGGGAGGTGTCAGTGGGTTCTCCCTGATGTTACGTCCAGGCTTGAGGGGAAGGCCTGGGGTAGCCACTTCTGTGGGCAGCCTGGTGGTTCCACCAGAATCCTCCCCGGGAGACATGAAGGACCCCAGGGAGGCCTTCAGGAGGGTGATGGGGGCATTGGAGAGAGGAGTGTCGGGGGGCTCTGCAGAGAGGAGTGTCGGGGGGCCCTGCGTGTGAAACCTCGGGCAGGTGGCCACATCTGACTTAGCAAGCTCAGTGTCATCGTTCCCATCTCTGAAATCCTGCTCTTTCGCCGGAAGGGTGCGGATTTGAGGAGGTGCTCGACGTCTGCATAAAGGCTGCAAGGAGCAGAGCTTACCAAGGGGCTGCGGTGTTGCAGACTTGGGCTCAAGCCCCAGGTGCCGCCGCATCCGCGTGGAGACCTGGGTAGGCTCTGTGCCTCAGTTTCCTCCTCTGTGCAGTGGGACTAGTGCCTGGCACAGGGGTCTGTTGAGGGCCCTGGAACAGACTGGTGTGTTCAGAGCCTCCAGCAGTGCCTGGTGCTCATGAGAGTGTAGTTTTATGGTGATGCTCTGGGTTGGGAAGATCCATCCCCTAGAGGAGGGCACGGCAACCCACTCCAGTATTCTTGCCTGGAGAATCCCCATGGACAGAGGAGCCTGGCGGGCTCAGACCGTGGGGTCGCAGAGAGTCAGACATGACTGAGCAACTAAACAGCAACAGCTGGCGTTGTCCAGACTTGCAGGCTCAGCGCCTGCCCTCCTAAAACTTCGGATCTGTGACAGATATGCCCTTAGACCATGGCTGACAGAAAGGAGCTCTGTGTGCCCAACTCTTAAGCGGAAGGCACAGAAATAAGCGGCAGGGCTGGGCTGGTGGGAGGCTTGGCAGCGAAGGGGAGTGTACCCTCCCTGGAGGGTCAGGGGGCGCAGTGCTGTCCCCGTGGGATGGGAGCATGAGGGGGCTGCTCTCCCCCACCGTATCCGGAGAGGAGGAGGGACAGGAGGCTGCGTGTAGCACACGCCCCGTGGACGGGAAGGAGCCTCGGGGGTCGAGCGCAGAGGATGTGTGCATGGATGGGCCGAACGGCTTCTTCCCGAGGCCACCCGGCGGTGGGTTTTTTTTTTCCCCTGGGGATATAGCTAAATCAAATAGTTGTGGTTTCATGAACTGTTTTTTTTTTTTTTTTGTATTTATGAAGAGTTGGTTTCAGTCCTGTTACTTTGTAAGGAGGAGAAAATTAAATTGTTGCTTCGAGACAGGCTTGTTTTCCAAAGCCTTGTTCCGAGTCGCCAGTAGAGCTGCTGTCCACTCTCTTGACTTGTGTTAAACTAAAGGTGGGCCCCTGGCAGAGTGAGATTGTTCAGCCTCTCAGGGCGGCCCTTTGCCTCTTCGTTTCCTTCAGAACTCAGTTTCTGGCTGGTAAATAAAATTCCGGCGGCCTTGCCTCCTGGAATAAAAAGCCTTCCTCTTACCTGTGCTTGACGGCTTGCTTGTTTCTTTCCCGCGGGTGGCGATGGCTGCTCATGGTCAAACTGGTTTCTGGTGCCAAGCTGTGCCCGGGGACGCCGAGAGCCCAGGTCACGTGCTATGATGCCCGCAGCATGAGGGGTCATGTGTGACTTTGGGAACGGGTCGCAGAGGGAAATTTTGTCTTGCTGTCCTGAGCCATCAAAGGTCGAGTGTGTCAACCCTTGTTGTCTAGTCTAGTGGGTGACACGGTGCGCAGGACGGTCATTGCTCACATGCTGGGTTTGCCGTCCACACACTTTGCCGGGAGAGCGTGGTTGCATTAGCTTTTCTTCCGTGAGCTCCCCTGCCCACCTTGTTGTGGAAACAGCCCAGCTCCCAACAGAGGTTTCTTGGATGGATGGCCCCTGACGCCTGCCTGCAGCTAGAATCTAGTTGTCGGGAATACTTAATTCAGCAGATAGGTTTTCTCATCCTTCACCGTTGGAGGTGTTTGCCCAGGCATTGACATCCAGGTGCCTTGCCTGCAACTCGGGAGCCCGGGGAGGGGACCCTGGAATTGCTGAAGGTGGGGTGCAGCCACAAGGAGCCCTTGGAAAGAGGAGGGCCTGCAGCTTCCTGGGGGGCGGGGAAGGCTTCTCAGAGGAGCTGCCTTGGGTGCGTGCTCAGTCTCCAGGGACACAAACCCCCAGGGCGCTGGTGGCTGAGCCGGAGACTGAGACCCCGGGGCAGTGGGTGTTGAGAGAGGTGCGCTGACGGCCGAGACTGGCGGGGCTGGCAGGGGATGGGTCCCAGGGGCCCGGCGCTGGCCCACGGAGTCAGAACTTCCTCTGTCTTGAGAAAACGTGTGACTTGGAGGCCGGCCATGGACAGCTGCCTGCTGGCTGCCTTCCAGCGTCCACGCTGCCGCCTCACTCAGAAGCATGCCCTTTCTTTGTGCGGCACCCCCATGGGGCCCGTCGGGAGGCTTCACTTTGTGCTCTGGCCGGCCCCAGGTGGAAGCGCTTGAGGGCAGGTGGCTTAGCTCTCGCAGAGTTGGGTCTTAGAGGATGTCGCAAGCGGAAGGGTTTTTTCCCCTTTTAAGTTTCTTTTTCCAAAGTCTGTTCTCTGAGGCTGTTTTGCAGGTTTCTGGAACTTAAACTGGACCTGGAACCTGGAGCCTCAGAGACCCCTCAGCTTCTCCCTGGATGGGACCCTGGGGCTGCTCTCAGTGGCCCTGAAGCTACGGGGAGAGGCTGTGGGACGGGCCATCGCCAAGTGGCTTTGGACTCCATCCCGCCTGTTCTACTGTCTTGGCAACGAAGGAGCAGGGGACCTTGGGTTCCCTTAGCACACTTGTTCTCTGTTCCTGTCTGTCCTGGTGTCAGAATGCCAGTTAAAATTCATCCCCCCTCCATGTGTGTCCGCTGTTTATGTGGCTGAAGTAGAGGGTGCCTACTGAGTGTCACATGCAGGTGTGCTGAGTCTCACCAAGACTCCTCCTCTCCCTTGTCCAGAGGCCTGCCTATGAGTTTCATGCTGTCGCCCCGTTTTATTCCTGAGCAGGAGGGGAGTTGAGGCTCAGAAAGGTTAAGTGTCTCCCGCACTAGCAGGTCGGGAGAGTTTCCTTTGGGTCTACCAGAGGGTCTCAGCTCCGCTTACTGTATGTCCTTTTGTGTTTATGGTTTGTTTTTTTGTTAGTTTGACCTGTTGAAATGTTGATGGTGTCTGGATAATTCCCATCACCTTTGCCACTGCCAAAGATTAGCTCTTAACTATGAGCTAAAAATGTTTCTTGCTGTATTTTCCTTTTAATTAGAATTTTTTTTTAGAACTTTAAAATTTGTACACAGGTTTGTCTTCCTGTTGTGCATGCTGTGGTTTAACAGCATAGTTCAGTTTGGGAGTTTTGCCAAGTCAGGGTGCCAGGGACAGTTTGCTGTGGCCTTGCCTGGGAGGAGCTTGTGGCTGGGGACTCAGGGTAGGAACTGCAGCCCCGGGAATTCAGGGCAGTGTGAACTGCAGAGCATTTAAAATGTGTTCCATGTGGTGAGCTGATGCCGGGTCCTTTTGGTCCTTTTTGCTCTGTAGGTTGAAAGTGAAAGTGTCAGTCGCTCAGTCCTGTCTGACTCTTTGCAATCCCACAGACTTGTAGCCCACGAGGCTCCTCTGTCCATGGAATTCTCCAGGCAGGAATACTGGAGTGGGTTGCCATCTCCTTCTCCAGAGGATCTTCCTGACCCGGGGACTGAACCTGGATCTCCCACATTGCAGGCAGATTCCTTACCGTCTGAGCCACTAGGGAAGCCCTGGAGGTTAGGGAAACCCTTTACTCAGTGTGATCACCTTTGTAACCTCATTTTTGTATTAAGCTCTCATTTTGTTTGCTGTCTTGTTTTGGTGTAGTGCAATGTGGTTCCATCTTGCCAAGAAAAATTGATGACCAGTTAGTATGATACCACAGTTAGATACTTCTTCCTTACTGCTGGGTCGCATTTCATGGTTTTATGTGTGGTTTTGTCTATTCCTGAATTGTGCATTTTGAATTCGTCCCTTATTTCTATTTTTTGCTCTAGTGCTGCGCTGTGTGACGGGTTCCTTCAGTTTCTGGGAAGGAGGGGGATCACCCTGCCCCTGTTTTCTGCTTTTAATGAATGTGCTTTTGCCGAGTTGACATTGAGAGGCCCGGCCAGGCTTCCTGAAGGGGAGCAGGACACTCACTGCAGAAGCTAAAATAACACCCTAAAGGGAGTGGTTATCGGTGTCACTGCCAGGCTTCAAAACTTGCCGTTTGATGATAGCAGCCGCCCGCAGAGTGCTTGTGGGAGTTCGGCATTGGGGGTGGTGGTGGTCGGTGCCTGCTGCAGCCTTTCTTGCGCCACTTTCTTTCATTCTCCCAAGCTGTCTAGTGGAGTTGGGGCTAGAACCCAGGAATGCCTGAGTCCGGAGAGCCCTGCTGTATGTTGTTCTGCTCCGTGGATCAGATGTGAATGCGCCACCAGGTTTCTTTAGCATTCGGTATTTTAAAGGACAGTGGGAAGGAACATCGCGGGAATCGCCAGGCTCTCAGTCCGTGAGGACTGTGCCTGTCACCCTCACCCCGCCTGAGGCTGAAGCCGTAGGCAGGGCTCTGTGTCACAGCAGCTCGGGCTCTCCTCATCAGGCGTTTCCTCCAGGTTCCTGGCCTTTAGTTTTTTCCTTTATCGATGATCCTTCTTCACCGAAGCAGCCTTCTGACCTGGGTTTTATAGCCCCAAATGGAGCCATTCGTCCCCTGGGTGTGGCTGGTTTTGGGTCAGCCCTGTAGATCCCAGCTGTGCCGCCAAGTGACAGCGTGACCCTGGAGCCTTTTCCGAACCCGAGCCTCAGTTTCGTCCGTGGGGAAACAGATAGCGTGCCCTGCCTTGAGGACTGGAGCAAGGTGACTGAAACACTGTGGGGAGCCACCGTTCCCTTGTGTCTCGGGTCGTCTCACTGCACCTGGCATGCACGGTCCGTCTTGTTTTCTGCCCTGATGGAGATGTCTTGATTTTTATTCTGTCCACACATGTTGCACCTTGGCTTGTGTGTGGGTTATGAACTCACATACTTTTGACCAGAGGTATCACGTGTTTATCATTTTAACAAGCATGTAAAACAAAACCCTTTTTCTCTGCCGGGCACAGCCCTCCTACTTCCAGTGCTGTCCTGAGGACCACAGTTGTGATTGGTGGGATACCTTATAATATTGCGATAGTAGTATGTTAAAACTCTAGCTTCTGGTCCTGAATTAATATTTTGGTGTGTAGGGCTTTTTTAAATTTTATTTTTCAAGGATTCCTCTTTTAAGGGGGTGTCAGAACATTTGAACTCCAGAAGAGTTGCATCTTTGGCTTTTATATCCACTGTCTTAATTTCCATTTTTGTGGGTTTTTTTCCCTAGTTTTTCCTTGGACCAAGATGACTGATGGAAACCTTTCCACCTCTACAAATGGCGTAGCCTTGATGGGCATTCTGGACGGTCGACCAGGAAACCACATTCAGAACCTGCAAAACTTGACTCTCAAGGCACCCAGGTCCCTCTCGTTGCCTGAGTATGGGCCCAAGCTGAAACTCAGTGCTTTAGAAGATCGGCACAGCCTTAAATCGGTGGACTCGGGCATTCCTACCCTCGAGATTGGCAACCCAGAGCCTGTCCCCTGCAGCGTGGTCCCCGTGAGGAGGAATCCGTCCGAGTCGGAGATCATCCCTGAGCGAGCCTGCCAGAGCGCCTGCCCGCTGCCCTCCTATGCGCCCCCGGCTCCCGCCAGCGCCGAGCGGGAGCAGAGCGTGCGCAAGTCCTCCACGTTTCCCAGGACAGGTTACGACTCGGTGAAGCTCTATAGCCCCACCTCCCAGACCCTGCAGCGCAGCGACAATGTCTCGGTGTGCAGCGTGTCCAGCCTCAGCACAGAGCTGTCCACCACGTTGTCCGTCAGCAACGAGGACATCTTGGACCTCGTGGTCACGAGCAGCTCCAGTGCCATCGTGACTCTGGAGAACGACGACGACCCGCGGTTCACCGACGTCACCTTGAGCTCCGCCAGGGAGACCCGTGACCTCCCGCGGGGCTGTGCCGGTGAGACGGAGGAGGGGAGGAAGCTGAGGGTCCTGGGGCCATTCAGCCACTTCTTTACCAGGTAACATGTTCCTGTCTCCAGCAGAGCCAGGCTGTTCAGTCAGACCTATTGCTTTGTTCCATCTGAAACGTCATGTCACGTGTTTCTTGCCCATCGGGCAGATGCTGTCGTACAGATAATCAGGCCGTCTGTCCCCGGCGGCCCAGCATCCTATGGACTTGGCGGAGGCCTGGCGTGCTGGCGATCCTGCGGTTTGATCCCTCGCTGCTGGCTGTCACTCCTGAGGCCCTGGCTCATGCGCACAGTCTCTTGTCACTTCCTGGCTGCCCGGCCTCTGACGTGCTGTGGCTGAGGGTGGCCTGTAAGTGGCCACTGTTACTCAGTCATCACCCTGCATCAGCCTTATCTTCCAAGGGGCCCTTTATGCTGATAACTGGAGTTTCCTGGGCCAAGCAGAGGGTGCTGGTGAGGGTGATAATCCAGTTAGTAAGCCCAGGCCCCGCTGGTGTGACCCAGGGCTGGTATGTCTGGGCGGCCCTGGGCATGTCCCCTGCACTCCTGCATGGCTGTATTCCTTTGTTTGCATCTGATTCTGGGCCTCCTGCTGAGGTTTGCAGGATCACCTCCCTACAGCCACCCACGTTCCCGCCTGTGCTAGGAGCAGGCCATGCTCCCCACTCCCCTTCCCCACGGTGGCCTGCCAGTCGGGCACTGAGCCGGGGATGCCGGGCTCCTCGTGGCTCCCCTCCAGCAGCATCTGCCTGTCCCTTGTGCCTCACGTTTATGTTCAGCACGCGTCTTGTGTATGTGTCCTGGGCTCTGCCGTTGACTGCGAATGCAGGAGTAGCACGGCTATGACTATGGGGTCCTTGCAGGCTGAGGGTGCTGGGGAGGGGACACTCAGTCAGTCACAAGCTCCCCATCTGTGGAGCGCTGCGAGGAAGTGCCGGGGTGTCTGGAGAGCAGGCCTGGAGCGGCCGTCGGCTCCCCAGCAGCTCTCTGGAGGGCAGGAGCCAGGGCCAGGCGGCTGGGTCTGCTTCTGGGGTCAGCCCGGCTGCCCTGTGCGTGCCTGTCACGGAGCCCACATTGTGCACTTTGCGGTGCTGGGTGTCCCTTCAAGACGGCGTGATGTGCTGGCTGGAGTCAGCTGGAGACCTCTGCAGCCATGGGCACTCGCGTCCACTTATGGCTGCCTCAGCTGCGTCATCAGCCAGAGTAGGGGGTTGTCCTGGATGAGCCTGAGCCCAGTCCTGAGTGCGAAGGTTCCCCGGTGTGGGCTCTGGTTTCATGGGGCACCTCTTCTCCGTGATGCGCCCGCCAACGGGTGCTGCCCCACCCCCAGGAGAATTCCTAGCTCCAGACCTCAGTGACTCCATGATCGCCTTCGGTGGAGGGGCCCAGGAACTGTCAGGGACACCCACGGTCCCCTGAAAGAGTGCTCTGTGGTTCAGATTCGAGTGGCCACACCGTTCCCTTTGCTCAGATCAGAGTTTCTAACTTTCCCGTTTGTGAATACCATCTGTGAAAGTCGCTCAGTCGTGTCCAACTCATTGCGACTCCACGGACTATACAGTCCATGGAATTCTCCAGGCCAGAATACTGGAGTGGGTAACCTTTCCCTTCTCTAGGGGATCTTCCCAACCAAGGGATCGAACCCAGGTCTCTTACATTGTGGGCGGAGTCTTTACCAGCTGAGCCACAAGGGAAGCCCGAATACCATCTGGGTGCCTGTTAAATATGGCTCTTCAGGGCCCAGCCCAGGTCTCCAGGATCAGAGTCTCAGGGAGAACGCCATGGAGACAGGTTTTTAGAATCCCCTGGGGTTCTTGGCAGATTTGGGAAGCCTGGCTTGAAATAGAGGTGGCTGGGAAACAGCATGGAGGAAAGAGCGTAGCTTTGGAGCTCGGCAGACCGCACCGTGTTCTCGCTGTATGACCTTGAGTAGTTACTTCAGCTCTCTTGAGTTTTCTTGTCTCTAAATCAGCAGTGGTAAGTGCCTGGTAGGGGCTGCCTGTTACGTCGTTGATGTGTGGCTCGTGTACTCTTACCTGCGTTGTCATTATTTGCTTTCCATGTCAGCCTTTTCATCTCCATGGTGGGTACGGTGAGACCTCCTCATCCGGTGGTCTGGGGGATGCAGTGGGCTCCCGCGTGTGAGGCTTGGTGCAGACCCAGACAGAGCAGACTTGGAAGAGTCCGTTGCTTGTTGTGAGCGTCCTGACGGTGAATAGTTTGTCCGCTGACTTTGTCTCACTGTCTGTGTAGGAGCCCCTTCTCCTTTGAGAGCAGACGCCGTCCGTCACTGCAGATTGTTTCTCGAAAATCTTTCTTAGCTGTGTGCCACGGAAATCAGACATCTCCTCTTTGTTTTATTTCTTACTTCTTGTCTCCTTACCCTTGTTTTTGAGGACTGTGATATTGTTATTAGGAGCTGTTACTAAGTACCTTTGGAATATTAATGACAGATGAGTCAACATGTGTGATCTCATGGGCCAAATGCAGTAGCACAGATTGTTTGTGCTAGACTCTTGAGTGTTAGAGAAGAGTTTCAGCCTGTAGTCCCAGAGGGGGGAAAGGGTGGGCAGTTCTGTGCCAAAAATGTTCGGGACCCACTAGACATTTTACAGGTGAGTTACGGAGAGGGCTGGCACATAGCGGGCACTCAGAGGATGATGGACCGTGTGCGCTTTTGTCTCAGGCAGGGCTGGGGCTGCAGCTGGATCTTTGTGGTTCCCTGCCCAGGCCCCCGAGTCATCCTGCTTCTCCACACTACCCCGCCTCATTGCAGCGCCTCCCTGGACCCTCGGGCCGCCTGTTGTTGTCCTCACCGAGTCCACTCTGCACACCATCTGTGGACAGCGACATGGGCAGTGTGGTGGAGGCCAGTCAGGAGATGGAGGCGTGGGGGTGCTCAGGGGGCTGACCTGCGGGTGTCCCGACCGCCCGACTGCCCGAGAGGGCGGAGCAGCCCCGGAAGCTGTGCCCGGGTCCCGTCCGTGCCTTTGCCCCTTTCTTCACACAGGCTGCAGTGAGCACCTCTGTCGCTGGCTCCACCGTGAGCTTAGAGACAGTCCCTGCCCCTGGGGGAGACAGACACAGCGGGGGGTGGGGTGAGGGGGTGGGGGAGTGGAGGTGTGCATGGGTCTTGGCGCGCGCGTGCACGCGCATGCATGTTGGCGGGGGTGCTGAAGTCAGGAGTGCTGGTAAAGCAGTCAGGTTGGCTGGGTTCAGTGTGAGCTCTCCTGCTTAACAGCTATACGACCTGGCCAAGTCACTTCACCTCTCTGAGCCTTCAGTGGGGCATAAAAGTACTGAGCAGGTTTAGAGCTCGAGTAGGTAAAGCATCTAGGACTGTTCTGGCACTCTGCAAGTAGAAGTTATCAGTGATGCTGGCATAAATGTGATCATTTCTAACAAATATGTTTTGTAACGCATTCTAATTCTCGTCCCCGTATTGTGCTTTACTTTGATCAGTCCGTTAATGGAAAGAATTGGGACTTTTCTGCTTTGGCTCTGCTGATTTTCTGGGCAGGGTGAGTCTCTGTGGCAGCGTCCGCTGTGCTCACTGCGCGCTGTTGGCCTCTGCGTGCTAGCTGCCAGTGGTACCTTCCAGTGTGACCACCAGAAACACCCTCAGCCGTTGGGAGTGTCCCCAGAGGGCCAGGGCGGGCGGGGTAGGAGAGGTGGGCAAGATCACCCAGCCACTGAGAATGACTGAGCCAGCATGTTGCACATGTTGGTATTTAATTGCTTCTTTGAGGGAAATCTACTAATGTTTTGTATGTATTCTTTTAATTAAAGTGTAGTTGATTTACAATATTACTTTCACTGATTCAGTATTTTAATACATTTACTTCATTTAAAGGCTTCCCTTGTGGCTCAGTTGGTAAAGAGTCCGCCTGCAATGCAGGAGACCCCAGTTCAGTTGCTGGGTTGGGAAGGCCCTGGAGAAGGGAAAGGCTTTCCACTCCAATATTCTGGCCTGGAGAATTCGATGGACTGTATAGTCCATGGGTTTGCAAAGAGTTGGACACGACTGAAAGAGTTTTGCTATTTCACTCCATTTAAAGTTATTATAAAGTGTTGGTGGCCTTCCACTGCTGTGGTATGTTTTGAGTAGGACCCTCATCTTGTATAGATGAGAGGGACAGTGTTAAGGGATCCTCTGAGCCCAGAGCACGTCAGAGCCTTCCTCTAGAGAGCTGGCAGCACCACGAGAGGGTCGGGCCACATGCTTGCCATCTGCGGAAGACAGGGCTGGGGTGTCTGTGAGGCCCAGGGCTGACGGCTCTGCTCCTGTCTGGGAGGTGGGGATTAGCTCTGACCACGTCCATCTCCTTTCACGCAGCCCCTCATAAAGCTCTCAGGAGAGGGGATCGGAGCGTCCACTGCCTAGAAGAGATGCTGGCACTGCATTCGAAGGATGAGAGGAGCGTGCCAAGTGCCCATGTGGGGCAGAGGGGACTGCCTGTGGGTAGCCAGGAGGCGCGGGCCACCTGGCTGGGCCTAAAGGACTGTGATGATGTGTTTTTCTGCTCTGCTTCCTGACCTGGCCGAGAGCTCCTCAGTGGCGCGCTGTGTTTGGTTTGCCTGGTGCTGAGTTATGACTCGGAGATGGAGACAGGAGGTGGTGGTGGGTGAGAGCCAGCGCTGCTGCGACGCCAGTTGGGACCTCCACTTGGCCGTTTTGACTGGTGTGACCTCCAGAAACCTCATTAACCTCTGTGATCCCAGGGCGTGCTGGGTGACGGGGGGCGGTGACTGTACCTCTTTTTAAGAGGGGGCGTGGGGATGAAACGAGGTCACGCAGGGGCAGCTCTGGGCAGAGCACACACCCAGTGTGAGCATGTGGGCTCCTGGGCCCGCTTGCTTGCTTTTGTTGGGTTTCACCTAAGGTTGCTCTTTTTAAAAAGGGCCTGCCATCTGAAAAAGCTTGCAACCACTGGCCTAAGAGAACTAAATCTTTGGGTGGGCACTTTGACTCAGCGTGAGCGTGTGCACGAAATTTTAGTTCCTGTACTGGTCTAGGCTTTTGTTCATCTGAAAGGCAACCTGAGCAGTGCTAAGGAACACGTTTGCTCCTAGCTTTCTGATTAGGGAGGTGAGCGGGAACCCTGGTGCAGGGGGGAGCAGGCAGAGTGCAGGGCCCACCGGGCACTGTTCTCAGCCCCTCTGTGCGGCCACTTGGTTTGATTCAACTACCACAGGGAGAGGGTGGGTGTTAGATGCTGTGGGCTGCCTTGTTCATCCTCCTAGGGGACCTTCCTGCCCTGGGGAAGCCTGAGAGTTAAAAACATGTATTTCCCTAGTCGCTTGCAGCTCCCGACAGAAATTAGGTCCCATTTATGAAGGACGTGAGACAGAAGTTAGGCGGAGACTGTGTTTCTTCCCCTTTGGGCTGTTTGCTGCTGTCTAGTGATGTCACAGAGACGTGAGCCTTGCCTGCGGCATCACCCGGTGTCCATTCCCTGACCGTGCGGCAGCGGCTGCGGGGGGTGGAGGCTGCGTCCCGCATCCCGTCATGGTGGACCCCGTCGCTCCCTCAAACTCGGTCCTTCCCGTGGCAGCTCGGATGTGAGCACTTCCCCAGTGCATCAGTCCTGTATTGTTCAGGGAGCTGTTCCTGGGGGCCCAGTTTAGAGCCAGCCGCTTCAGCCCTTAACGGCAATTGGAAATCATCTAATTCCTTGAGTTAAATCCCTTTCTGCTTAAAATTCCTAGAGTGGTTTCTATATCCTGCGCTGAAAACCAGTGGATTCAGAAGTACTGTGATCATTCTCTCCCCTAGGAGAGGAGACTGCAGCAAGAGGTGGTTGCTTAGCTTCACGGGGTACAAAGATGGTCTGGGGTTAGGACTCAGAGCTTAGGCTTCTTTTCTGGGAAACAGAAGTTCATGCTTCAGAAGGTTGCTGGGGTTAAAGGGGAGGAAATGTACATGCGTGTGAAGCACCTGACCCATGGCAGGCTTCTCAGTGTCTGTTTACTTATTGCCCGACTTCCACTTTGACCTTGTTAGAATTCGTATCAGTAAATTGAGGTGTGACATTGTAATTAAGACTTTTCTGTAACATCTGCTTGCCAGTATTCTTTTTAACTGAAGGATAATTGCTCTACAGTGTTGGGTTAGGTTTCGTGGTACAGCAGAGTGAATCAGCTACACGTGTATCTGTGTGTAGGCCCCCTCTGGAGCCTCCCTCCTCACCCACCCCACCCTCTAGGTCATCGCAGTGCTCCAAGCTGAGCTCCATGTCTATACAGCAGCTTCCCACTGTTTAACACTAAGCAGCGGTTATAATAATATCAATATTAATATCAGGAATATCAATCACTGTTTAATAATAAACAGTGATGTATTTAATACTTTGCCTGTATTCCTGATGACTTCGATCTGGCATTAGTGATACACAGAAAACGCCTACTGTATATCTGAGCTTCTGGGGGGGGTGTGTGTGCACATGCACCGCTGTGATACTTGGAAGGAGCAGTGATCGGTGTTTTCTTGACCTTCCTGTCTGCTGGGCTGGGGTCTTGGGTAAGCCAGGCTCTGAACCTCTCTGGGGCCTCGTGTCCTTGTTGCAAAAGGAGCTGAGGGTATCCGCCTTTCAGAGTTCTTCTGAAAGTGAACACAGGGCTCTGGTCAAGGTGTTGATTCCTGGTGCCAGGCTGGAAGGCACGGAGATGGGCAGACACACTGCAGGCGGCCATGTGAATCCCTGTGTTGTGCAGTGTGAGGAGGGCTTGGAAAGAGGCAGGAGTGCAGCAGCAGTTCCCTCGGGGGAGACTCAGGGGCTGACGTGCCAGCAGGCCTCTGGAGGTGCCTCCTGGGTACGCTCTAGCAAAGTCAAGGGAGCGGGAGAAGCACAGCATTTCCGGGAAAGCGCCTTGGCAAGAGGTGCTCAGGAAGGAGCGCAGAGCTGGGAGAGGAGACGGGAAGGTGGTGGGAGCCCAGAGTGGGTGGGGCTTCTGGGGACCACCGCACGTGGAGACCCCAGATCCCAAGCATGTGAGCGCCGCAGAGAGGAGCACACAGGTGTGCCCGGGGCTGCCGAGCTGCCTCCAGGAGAGAGGGTTGAGCCTGGAAAAGGAGGGGTGCCCCGTTCTGAGCGCCCTGAGCGCACACCGGGCACTTCACTCCCTTGGGCCTTTCCCAGCCCTCAGGTCGAGACTGTGAACATTCACCGGTGACTCACGGAGCCCGCACTGCCGCGGGTCACATGTGGGGCTGGGGCAGGGAGAGAAAGAGGAGAGGTGCCCTGGAGACCCTGTGGGCAGGTGGTTGGAGCGCGCCTTTCCCCCAGGTGTTGGACTCATCCAGACCGGGTGTTCCAGAGCATGGAGCAGGGCCAGGTTCAGCTCTGAGTCCCTAGGCTCACAGCTCTGGGCCAGGAAGACCTCGGCAGAATGAGGTTAGACCCGGCACTGCCTCGGCCTTGAGCCTGAGAGAAGAAGGAAGGTTCCAGCAGGCAGGGCGCCCCATAGGTGGTCTCCGTTGTTGCCAGGGAAAGACCTGCCAGGGTCTCCAGTGTCCCAGTCCTGTCCTTCTTGCTCTGGGCCAGTGCTTTCCCAGGCACACGCTGACCCTGGCTCCTCTGACCCTGTTTTGAAACCCTTGCCACGGGGTTTTCTGTCTTCTGATGTGAATTCCTGCACCAGATGGATCTGCAGTAGCTCAGCTCCCTCGATTGTGGAATGCCTGCGCTTTGCTTTTCCAACCCCAGTTACACAGCTTAGCTCTCACCAGCCGTGGTTGCGACACCGGGGAGGTCACCGGTGGCCTTGACCAGAGATGTTTCTCTCACTCCATTTGCGCTTGGGTCTGAGGTTGCCCTTCAGGTGTGGCGAGGGTGCAGCGGATAGGGTTGCTCGCAGATGTGGGACGGGAGCGTCTGGCGGGCCCTCTGTCGGGACACAGCTGGGCTCGGAAGGGACAGCTGGGTCTGCTGAGGGTGTGTTGCCTCCTTGTGCTTTGCTGGGCTTTGTGGGTTTGCTTTGCCAGCAAATCACAGGCATGATAATTTCTTTATCGAGTGCCTGCCGTGGACCAAGCCTCATGCTCGGCCCTGTGTTTCTCATCGTCCGTCCTTCCCAGGGATACTTAGTGAGCATATGCCATTTGCCAGGACACCATTCAAGGTGCTGGGGATTCATTTCTGGACGGATCAAGGACCTTTGTCCTCAGAGAGCTTGGACAGTATTCTAGTGCGGGGGGTGGGGCGGATTGTACTCACAGTGAACGAGTGAGTGGAGCTGTGATGCGTGCTGTGATGACAGTGAGAGGGTGGAGGCGGCGGGAGGGGCGTGGGCTGAGAGGGTGGGCTGCGGGGCCACCAGGGTGCCCAGCGGGGTTGCGCTTCTCGGGGACAAGGAGGGGAGATTCTGGCAGAGACTTGGGGTGGGTCAGGAAGGCCATGAGAGCAGACGTCTGGGAGCGGAGCGACTCAGGTTGAGGAAGGGCGCGGGCAGGCCTGGTGCGTTAGAGGAGCAGCGAGGAGCCCGTGTGATGGACCGAGCGAGGAGGGGCTGGTCCCGCGTGGGCCTCAGCCTGCGGCCGGTGATGGCAGGGATGCCCAGGCTTGGGCAGTTGGGTCTGAGCAGGAGATTCAAGTTTGGAGTTGTTGGCATCATGGGGGGTTTGGAACAGGTGAAGTCACCACTCATCAAGGAGTGAGCCTGAGGCACGTGAGGGCTGAGAGGCCTGGGGAGGGGAGGCAGCGGCCTGGTGCGGGAAGCCAGGCGGGAGCTGGGCGGCAGGGCAGGGCGTGATCCGCTGGGCCCAGGGTGCTGGTGTCGGGGAGATGCGGGCTGACCCGTGACTCAGCGCGGGGGGCCCAGAGCTGCGCCCTCGGAGCGGTGCTGGGCGAAGCTTCACCGGGGCGAAGCCACAGGGACGGGAGGAGGCAGGCTGAAACAGTGAGCACGGGCGATTCTTCCGGCGGGTTTTCTGCACCAGGGCAAAGAGCTGGGTGAGAGCCAGAGGGAGCAGCGCTGTGCGGTTGGTTTCTTTTTTAAATGTTGGGGAAACTTTTGGTTTTGCTTTTGTTGCTGTTTCTGCTCACTCTTAAAGAGTAGAAGCTGACCCTGTGAGAGAGAGGAGCTAGCTCTGGAGCGTGGTCCTGGCGTTGCCTCTGCAGGGGTGACTCTAGTGCTCAGATGAGGCTGTGGCTTTGGCCGGCGGGGTCGTCTGGCAGGGCTGGTGGGGGAGCCGGGCGTGGGCACAGCTGTGGAGGCTGGACGTGGCCACCGGGGTCCGGAGTCCTCTTGTGTTCAGTGCACAGGGACGACTCCATTGCTTTCAGGGCTGCTGGGTTGTTTTTCTATGTGCAAACGTAAGTTTTAATCAACATATTTGCTTTCTCAAAGATCAGTTTTCTCTTTGAGAGCAGTTGTAGGTTCACTGCACGGTTAAGCAGTGATCCCGTGTGCCTCCCCCCGCAGCATGCACTGCCTCCCGCACCTTCAGCATCTCCCCTACCCCACCACCATCAGCAGCACCAAGTCCTTCACTGGCACGAGGGTTCACTCTCCACACAGCAGATCCCATGGGTTTGCGCAAACGTGTAATGACATGGTGCCAGACAGTTGCTTCCGGCCCTGACAACCCCTCTGCCCCGTCCTCCATTGTCCTCTCTCCCGCTCAGCCCCCGGACGGCTGACCTCTCTCGGGTCTTCATGCCGAGCACATGGTATAGAGCCTTTGCAGACTGGCTTCTCTCACTGACTCATGTGCCTTTCAGGCACCTCTGTGGCCTTTGGTGCCTGCCTGGCTCGTCTCCACTTGGTGCTGAGTGATGCTCACGGCCTGGGAGATGCCATGAAGAGATGTCTGAGGGGAGCGAGACCGGCACAGGCTGGGTGTGAAGTGTCCCTCCTCGTCTGCATCCTTGGTCTCCGGGGAGCCGCTGATGCCTGAGAAGACCCTTTGGCCCTTGCAGCCCAGGTACAGGCCTAATCGCTCGGGGACACCTCCATGCTTCTCTGCGCGTGCGCACCATGAAGTGTTTCTGCAGTGCTTACACACTCTTGGGAGGGCCGGTCCTCCGTGGGGGACCAGCCTCACGGGCCTTCTGTGACCTTCCATGTGTCCCGAGGAACTTGAGTTCACACGGAGGGGCTCACGGGAAACCCTGGGGGGAGCTCATGTGTGTCACCACAGCTGCCCATATTGGGGCTTTGGCTGCCCTCCTCCTGGGGGCCCATTGCCCGGTTGTTCCAGGTCCAGAGGGGCCCCCTGCAGCAGCCCTCCCCACAACGTGGGAAGGGCCGGAGCCCACATGAGGGCAGCGTGGGATCCACACCAGTAAAGGCCCAGACATGCAGGGACATGACAGCAGCTGTTGTTTCCAGGGCCAGGGTGGGCTTGGCTGGAGAAACCTGCCTGCAGCCCTCGCTTGCGTCAGAGGCCGCCCTCTTCCTCGGCAGCTCTGCCTTCTACGCCCCCAGCCCCTGCCTCCGCGCCACCGGCAGGGCGCTCTGCAGGGCCGTGTCCCATGTGTGCAGCAGTCCATCCGGTAAGAGGAACCGTCTCACCTGTGGGTTGCCCCTCTGTCCTCCCACGGGCCTGCCGACCCCTCCTGGAGGACGTCCCACGTCTGCCCCTTGTGCTGTGGACACTGAACGAGAAGAATCGCTGAGGTCCCCAGGGGAGGGTGGAGGCCCTCTTGCTGTGGTTCCCCAGCTCCCTGCTGTTGCTATGGCAGTGCCATTGTGCGTTGATGGGTGCCCCCGGAGGGACTCTGTCTCCCTCGTCTCATGCTGGTACCTGGCTAGAACCCAGGAGATGCTTGTCAGGTCGCTGAGTTCACTGTCCTCTATTTCCTCCGTGGATACCTGTGGGGGCTCAGTGCTGGGGTGTGCCTGCCGACAAGCCCCTTCCCCCAGAAAGTGCCACGGGGCCCTTGTGGTCTCTTGTGACCGCTGGTTGTGAGAGATGTCAGGCTTGAGCTTCTGGTGGGGGATCAGAAGCACAGTCTGGGGAGAGGGATGAGGGTGGTGGAAGACCGGGCTGGGGGGCCCGTTTGGAATAGGGGAGTCAGGGAAGGCCTCGCTGAGCAGGGACAGGTGAGCAGAGGTCTGTGCAAGATGAGGAAGGCCACGGCAGGTCCAGAGGCTCCAAGGCTGGCAGGGACTTGCCAGGTCTCTGACGTGTGTGGGCTCCACTGACTTTTCCCCACCTGCCCGAGAGGCAGCCGATGTGGTGGGCTCCCCGTCCCTGGTCCACGGCAGCCTGTGCAGCCTTTACCCGAGGCGCCCTGTGCGGTTGTCTGGGGCTTTATGTGGGGGCCCAGCTGGTGCTTAATGCTGGACCCCAGGCCTGCGCCGTCCAGCATGCTGGCCGCTGGCTGCATGTAGCTCTTTAAATTGTCCAGCGGTGCTCCAGGGGGCCTCCTGACTCTGCTCTAAGCCTTTGTTATCATGTGTGACGGTAGCACGCAGTAGCTGTGAAACAGGTGGGTCAGTGGGGAGGCAAGCGAGCCCAGGGGAGGGAGAGAGCAGAGGGAGCGAGCAGGCAGGGGGGCCTGCCGCCGCCTCTGGAAGAAGTGTGGGGTGAGAGCCACCTGCCGCGTGTTGAAGATCTCATGTAAGGCTGGTCTGACACTGCCTGTGAGCTCGGGGATGAGGTTCAGAACCCCCAATACTGAAGGGGGAGCCTGCCCCTCCGAGGGGTGTTCTGAGGTGTCTGTCGTCCCTCCAGCGAACTCGAGGAGGGGTCGGTTCAGAGAGTGTAGTCGTGGAGCTAGAGTGTGACTGTCTGATCTGCCCTTCGGGCTGGGGGTGGGCCCTGAGCTTCACTTTCCTGAACCCCTTGTTTCTTGTCTCTGATGTGGCGATAACCAGGCGACACACACAGTGCTTGGCACAGTGGTCAGTGTGTGCCCTCTCTAGAATTTATCAGGAATCTCTTCCCCGCTTCTTGGTTGAGTAAACGGATGAGTGAAGGAATGCTCAGCAGTGCCAGCTTGCCCAAGAAATGAGCAGCCATAAACAGAGAAACCGGAGAAGGCAATGGCACGCCACTCCAGTACTCTTGCCTAGAAAATCCCATGGATGGAGGAGCCTGGTAGGCTGCAGTCCGTGGGGTCGCTAACAGTCGGACACAACTGAAGTGACTTAGCAGCAGCAAAAAGAGAAACGGAGGATTCCACTGGTCCTGGAGGGTGGACCTGATGGATCTCTCTCGCGTTGCTGATGGCTTGATTAAAGTCGTGCACCGGCTGGTTTTCTGTGGTCTCACCAGTTCTCTGTTAGGTGTGGAGGAACTCAAGGGAACAGGAAGGTGTTCTGGGAAATCCCAGCTGGGTCTGATGATCTGCTTCCTTCCCATTTGAGGATTAGGAAACTTGTCTATACCTGAGGAAAGAAAGCGTTTACGTTGGACTACTTGCTGTTCGTGCTGACATTGACATGCCCGTTGGCCTCAGGTGGGGGCGGGCAGGGACTTTTTGCTCCAGAGTGCTGGAGCCAGTAATCAGGAGCGGCTTGGACTGAGCCAAGAAGGAAGGTCTCCAGCCTGCACGTCCCTGCACCTGCCCTGTTCAGTAACTGGACCGTGTTCCTGGTAGATCTCACAGGCTGCACTGATTTCTCTGCATTGTTTCTGCCCTGGCTTCTGCAAGGTCTTCATGTCCTTAGCAGTTCCACAGCCACAGACAAGGTAGTTTTGGGGAGTGGGGGATGAAGAGAATGTCTTTGTTCTTTGCAAGATTCTTTTGGCTTCCTGACTTGATGCCACACCCCCAGCGTCCTGGCAGTATCGGGAAGTCACATGCTGCATCTTTATGGAAACTGAAGTTATGGTCAGCCTGGGAGGGTGACTCAGTGTGCAGTTCAGGACACTGTGTGGGGGTACAAGGGTATGGAGAAACCCACAGGCAGACACATTCCTGCAACACACTTCTTCAGCTGCCAGCTACTCACTACTCCTAAATTTCTCTCTGCCCAGTTGAGTGTAAGATCTGTTCTACTTAAAAAACGTTAGTGGAATGATAGAGCAGTTAACACTGTCTTGCTTGGTTTTCCACCTTGAGTAGTGCCTATTTTGAAACGACTGTGTGTTTGTTTGTGGAGCCCCGGATACCTGATGTAGCTGACATTTAAACTCTTCTGTGCCTTCTACATTTTTCATGTGCTTGTCTTACTGGATTGCCACATCAGATCAGCTAGTTCCTGTTTATGTGAACTGAGCTGGGTCTGTAAGGGAGAGTTGTTTCAATTCCACTTCTGATTCTCTGTTGTGAGTCGTTGTGGTTTGTCTCGGAATTCCTGTAAGGCTCTATATATGGAGAAGTGATGAGTCATCCAGATTTGCCTAATGGCCGTGGTGACACCCCCCCCACCCCACCCCCTGCCCAACAGTCCACTTTCCCGTTCATTCCCCTTTGCTTCCAGACAGAGGCTTTTAGAATTCAAACTCTGTGTATAGTGTTACAGGGAAGAGTGAATGTTTGTAGGGGTCTGAAAACTAGGGTTTGGAATTAAGTCCTCATTTCCTTTAGGTTTCAGGATTGGGTGGTTAAATACATTTCCTAGCAGGAGGGGCGGAGAAGGCAATGGCAACCCACTCCAGTGTCCTTCCTGGAGAATCCCAGGGACGGGGGAGCCTGGTGGGCTGCCGCCTATGGGGTCGCTCAGTCGTGTCTGCCTCTTTGCGACCCCATGGACTGTAGCCCTCCAGGCTCCTAATTCTCTAGGTAGGAATACTGGAGTGGGTTGCCATTCTCTTCTCCAGGTGATCTTTCCAACCCAGGGATCAAACCCGGGTCTCCTGCATTGCAGGCGGATTCTTTACGGTCTGAGCCACCAGGGAAGCCTAGGAGGGGAGGTCCAGGGGAAAAGGTCAGGAGGGCATGGGCTCTGCCTCCCAGTTCACATCCTGCGGGGCTGTGTCGACTGAAAAAAGTACACCACCCAAAAACTGAGAATTCTGTTTCATTCCGTGGCGTTCCTGAGGTCCATAGCCCGGGAAGGCAGCCTCTCTGGTAGCTCTGAAGGACTGACTGTTCCAGAGAGGTAAACAAGGAGCCAGCATCTGGAGTTTTTTGATGGGGGAAAGAAACAACTTGTAGTCAAACACAAAAGATTATTGCTCATCACAGAAAGCAGATATCTCAAGGTAATGGTTTTAGAGCTTTTCTACGTGTGGGAAGACGCAAGCGTCTGTGCTGATTGAAACCATTCCTTAACTGTCTAGGGCCAGTCCTAGGTTTTCTCCAGTCTGAACCCGCTCCGGGCACGCCAGAGGGCCTTCTGCAGTAGCTGCTGGCTGGGTGGTGGGCAGCAGTCGTGTTGACTGGAATGACAGTGTCATGTTTTTTTCTTCCTCTTTTTGTTCACAGGTGGAAGAGAGCTGGTATGAGGAGGAGGAGGGTAAGAGGCCAGTTAGACGGGAGAGTGTTTCCCGGTCAACCCCACCCTCGCACCTAACTGTTTACTCTGAGTCTTTACCCTGGGATGAACAGGTTTCATTCTTTCTAGAAGTTCCTTTGGCAGCAGTTGTTTTTAAGGCAGAAGAAATTGAGTGGTGGTGAGAGATTGTGGAGAAGGAAATGGCAACCCACTCCGATGCTCTTGCCTGGAAAATCGGGTGAACGGAGGAGCCTGGTAGGCTCCAGTCCATGGAGTTGCAAAGAGTCAGACACAACTGAGCGACTTCACTTTCCCTTTTCACTTTCAGAGTTTGTGGGGAGAAGACTTATATACGTATTTGCTTAGGTCAATGCTAGCTGCTGTAACAAACTTGAAGTATATTTGATGGCTCAGACACAGTGGAGGTTTATTTCCACTCTCTTCCATGTCCTCACCATCTCGGGGCTCTGTCGATTTCGACCTAAGGACTCCAGGCTCCTCTGCATTGAGCCGGAGAGGGGACAGAGCCTGAACGCGCTGGGTGTGGGGGTTTTCCTGGGGAGTGCACACTTGAGGGGGTGCACATCACTCTACTCACAGCTTATTGGCTGGCGCTCTGACCTGTGGCCACACACACCTGTGAGCGGGGCTGGGAGACGGGGCCAGTGCCTGGATACAGATTTCTTAGGACACAGGTCAGGTGGTCTGGTATTCCCATCTCTCTAAGAATTTTCCACAGTTTGTTGTGATCCACACAGTCAGAGTCTTTGGCATAGTCAAATAAAGCAGAAGTACCTGTTTTTCTGGAATTCTCTTGCTTTTTTGGTGATCCAGTGGATGTTGGCAGTGTGACCTCAGAGCCTTGGCCGGTCGTTTTTCTGAATCATTTTTCTTAATCCCATTTTTTCATAAGAAGTAATGCCTGGGGTCAATACGTTGAATGCTCTGTCACCCTCTTGCTTAAATAGTAGTTCTCACCATCTGTAGCATCAACTCCTAAGTGCTTGACATGACCCACGGAGCATTCTGCATCCAGCCCCCGTCCTGTGCCACAGCCACAAAACCCTACCAAAATGTGACGTACAGTAACAGAGACAAAACATGACAAAACGTGACAGAGTTCTCCGGGGACTCCCCTGGTGGTCCAGTGGTTAAGCCTCTGTGCTTCTAAAGCAGGGCACACACATTCCGTCCCTGGTCGGGGAGCTAAGATCCTGCAAGCCATGCGACTCAGCCAAAAAAAATAGTTCTCTGAGCCAGCCGTGGGTTACCCCTGCACTTTTGCTTGCTGTGCTGGCAAACTCACGTCGCCCTCTGAAAAGCCTCCTCTGATCAGCTGTCCCCCTCAGACCCCCTCATTTGGATCCACAGTCTGGGGGTTTTTGCGACAGCACCCACACCCTCTGCAGCCCCTCACTGTGAGCTTCCTGCAGGTTGAAGGCAGGGGCTGCGTCCTATGCAGCTTGTTCCTTCTGGTTCTGTTTTCCTGGCTAGTGCAGGCGCTTAGTAGGTGTTCAGTAAATCCTTTTAAGTGAATGAGGGATAGACTGAGAATCTAAAAGAGTAATAAAGAGATCTGGAAGACTTAGCTCTTAAAATCTAGATGTTTTCCTTTTCACCTTTGTTATTGTTCTAGAATTTGAGAGAAGCTCCCCCCTCCAGCAGTTTGAGCTCCCCCATCAGGTCACCCTGCAGTGTGGGTTTCAGATTGCACGTGTGGCGTCTACACTGGTGGTGTCTGCGAAACTGGCATGTTGTTCTGGGAGGTTTTTGCCTTTTGTTTTTAATGGTAGACCTTCTTTTACATGTTTTCCCAAAGCGTCTATTTGTTTAGAAACATGCAGGAAAGTTTTGCCTTTCTATAGTCATCGTTTTATTTTTGTCCTTTCTACTTTTACACCTGCTGCTGATGTTCCTCTTTACTGTATTTCCCTGCAGACTTTCTCTGAGTTTTATCCATAAAAATGTGTGTTATCACTGCAGCTTGATATCCTGCTTTTTTTTTTACTTATCGAAAACATTTTCTCACATGATTAAAATTTGTTCGTACATACTGATGTCTTTGTGGTGGTATTCCATCCTGTGAGTCATTTACTTATCCCACAATAAGGAAATGGTTTTTGTTCCTACTTTTTGATGATAAAATTGGCTGTGGGCGCCTCAGTGTGCATGTGTGCCTTTCACATGGTTTCCTGGGACAGAACCCCAGAAGTGCTCCTTGCTTCCTGACCGTGGCCCTGACCCCGGGTCGACTGTGACCTGCCATCTCCAGAGGTGATGATGGAGAACCTCCGGGAGGCCTCTGCCCTGGGGGCGGGTTTATGGCAGTGAAGGTCCAGCCCCTGCTGTATGAATGAGGAAATGCAGTGAGGGCCGGTGGACTGTTAGGATTGTTCATAGCCCTGGCCACTGGTTACTAAGCTGAAGTTTGGGAGGATTTGTCCTTCCACGTCCTATGGTCTGCAGAATGCAAAGATGCCTTTGGCTTCCTCCCGTCCTTTCCTTGGGCTCCCCTAGTGGCTCAGACGGTAAAGAATCCGCCTGCAATGCAGGAGACCCAGGTTTGATCCCTGAGTCGAGAAGATCCTCTGGAGGAGGGCATGGCAGCCCACTCCAGTATTCTTGCCTGGAGGATCCTGTAGACAGGGGAGTCTGGCGGGCTACAGTCCATGGGGTCCCAAAGAGTCGGAGATGACTGAGCAGCCAACATTTCCACTTTTCACTTTTCTCCTCCCCCTGGGCACTTGCTCTGGCTCATGGGACTGTATGCTCCAAGCCCAGCACTGCTGGCTCACTCTGCCCTGCCTTTCCCTGTGTCCTGGTCCCCAGGGCCAATTTCTGCACAGCTTCACGGCCCAGCCCAGCTGATACCTCTTCTGTGAAGCCTGCCCAGCCGTGGCCAGGGCAGAGGCAGCCTCCTCCAGGCATGCTGCCCTCTGTTCCTTCAGCCTCTCTTGGTTTAGTTCAGTGGAGGTCTGTCTCGCTCTTACTGTGGGCCCCTTGAAGACAGGGCCTGGGGCTTAGTCATCCCTGATGCCCAGCTGGTGTCCTTGCCTGGCCCTGGAGTGTTTGAGTGTGACTCGGCTCTGTTCACTTGGCCAGCATGAACTCTTGTTCTGGAGCCGCACGTAAGAGGCTGGTCTGTCTTAATCCTCATGGGCAAGGCCTGTGGTGTGCACACTCCGGGCCGAGTGTTTTCCATATGAGAGAAGACAAGGATCTGCTGGGCTCTAGCGAATCCTGGGACAGGGCCTGGATTTGCTGTTGTGGAGGGAGAGGGCACAGGCAGGTGGGCTCTACAGGCTCCTTGGGTTAGGGACCTGCACTAGCCTGATCCTGGAAACAGAGGAGACTGGAAACATTTTCATTACAAAGCAGGTGTTCACAGTTCGGTTTTGCTTTAGCAAGTAGAATTGTTGGGCTGTTTAAAGCAAACTCTAAAAGTAATTCGCTGTTCATGAAAATTGCTGGAAAGGAGTTAATCTTAAATTCATATGCGTAGATTAAAGCATCAATTAAACAGATAGCAGGGGAAGGGAACATTTATTAGTGAAGGAGCAAAGTTCTTAGCCTTTGCAACACAATAGAATTATTCAGAAAACTTGGAAAAAAAAAAAAATCGTCCAGGCCCTGCCCTCAGAGACCAGTTTTAATCGGTTTAGGGTGAGAGTGGGGCATTAGGAGTTTTGAAAAAACTGCCTAGGTGATTGTAGTTTACAGCCAGAATTGAGAACCACCCTTGGAAAATACGGACTTAAGTCCAGATCCAAGCCTTCCGGTTTACTGCATGACCTTTGGCAAGGTTTTGTCTCTGAATTTCCTCATTTTGAGGAAAATTATACATAAGCCTGTCGAGGACGGACGCCTGTGTCTCTGGTCATCATCGATTGTATTCCTGATCTCGGCCCTGCCTCGGAGACGATCTGTGCTCAAAATGTGTTTGTTGAGTGAAAGAAATAACATGTATGACTGACAAGGTGGTTAGTCGCTCAGTCGTGTCCAACTCTTGCGACCCCACAGACTGTAGCCCGCCAGGCTCCTCTGTCCATGGGATTTCCCAGGCAAGAATACTGGAGTGGGTAGCCATTTCCTTTTCCAGGGGATCTTCCTGACCCAGGGGTCAAATCTGTGTCTCCTGCATTGCAGGCAGTCTCTGGCATTAAAGGTGGATTCGTAACCGCTGAGCTGCCAGGGAAGCCCTGTATGACTAGAGTCAGGATTAAATGAGATGCGGTGCTCGGCACTATATAACGAACAGAGTGCTTTTAGTGTTGTTGATACGCGCCCTTAACAGTCCCAAAGCAGGTAACTGAGGGGTGGTGCCTCAAAACCAAGAGCTTCTTTTCTTGCCCAGAGTCCAGCAGCTTGTTACCAAGGTGGGCTTGGAGCCCAGCTCTGCCTGACGCTGAATCCCGTGTGTGCTCTTTCCACCTGAGGTCAGATCTTACCCGTCAGGATCCCTGCAATGGAGAGAGTGTGGCCACGGCACCCCTTTCCTCAGCCGCCGTGTGGTCCTCAGCCCAGTCATGATCCGTGATGCTTACAGACCGTGACTGACGCGCAGCTCCATTCTTGCTCTGTTCTTTGTGTCCAGACAGATTGAGAATGAAGTTGTGTTTTGTGTCCCCGTAGCAGCACTCTGTACCACGTCATGTAGGCTTTCTCGCTGTGCCTTCTCTTTCTCTCCTCTTGAAAACCTAAGCTGATGTTAGAGAAGCCATGTCTGTTTAATCTTTCCTTCCTGTGTTTAAACGTTGGGAGTGTTTGAAGGAGATTTCGAGGAGGCTGTGGCCCAGGATAACACGGGTTTTGTTTTCTCTCTGACTTACCAGTGGGAGGCTCAGAGGCGGTCGTGCAGTTTCAGGGTTAGTTAATGAATTACCTGTTACTGCAGCAAACCCAGCAGGTCTTATGCCAGGCCTTGGGGGCACAGAGACCAAGCAAGGCTCCCCTGTGTGTGGTGGGCAGTGGCGCATGAATAGCTGGCACAGAGCCCCCAGCTCTCTGTTGCGGTCAGCGTGAGTGCTCTGGGGCACAGAGGAGGGACTTGGCGGGAGGGGGCTCCATCAGCCCAGAGGCTCCGGAGGAGAACGCGTGGAGCTGACCGCTGTTTGCCGGATGTGGACAGAGTGAGCACCCGCACATGTGTCCCTGGAGAGCCACGCCCCTTGTCGGGCAGGCCCTCGCTCCCCAGGGGCCACCGCTGTCCCGACTTCTGTCGCCATAGACGTGTTTTGAGCTGTGGATGTATGGCGTCACACGGCGTATGTGTTGGCGTCTGGCTCTCTTGGCTCAGTTTTGTCTGCGGCTCGCCCAGGAGGTTCCTGTGTGGCAGCAGTGTTCATTCTCTCACTCTGTGTGCTTCTCAGGGGTACAGATGGACCCATCCCTTCACGTTCTCCGGTGGGCGGATGTTTCGCTTGTTCCGCTCCTGACCACTGGGAAGAACGTGGTCGTAGCGTCTCTCCGTGCACATAAGTCTCAGGTGGACTTGCCGGGTCTGCTTTCGTGGACGCGGCTGGGTGGTCTTCCGGGGCGGCTGTCCCAGAACAAGCTCGGACTGGCGTGTGCACATGGCTCCTTCCTCTCCCAGACTTGGTGGTGTCGGTTTCCTGGCTTTTTTCCCCTTTTTGCCGTTCTGGTGATCGGGTAGGAGTATTTAGCTTTCATTTACATTTCTCTGATGACTCATGATTCGATGCACTTTTTCGTATCTTGCTGATTGTTTGAGAATCTCCCTTTGTGGCTTGCCTGTCAAGGTTTGTCTTAACTGGTTTGTAGGCATATTGTCTGTATAGAGAGTGAGAGTCCTTTGTGAGAGATGCGTATTGCAATATCTTCTGGTGGTGGTGGTTTAGTCACTAAGTCATGCGACCCCACGGACTGTAGCCTGCCCGGCTCCTCTGTCCATGGGATTCTCCAGGCGAGAATACTGGAGTGGGTTGCCATTTCCTTCTGCAGGGAATCTTCCCAGCGCAGGCTTTGACCCTGGGTCTCCTGCACTGTGGGCAGACTCTTTACCGACTGAGCCATGTGGAAGGCCCATATCTTCTACACTATGGCTTACCTTTTTATTCCCTTAATATTTTATAAGTTTGCTTTACTAACTAACAAAAGTTCTTCATCGTGATGAATTCTGCTTTATAGAATTTTTCTTTTTATGGTTAGTGCCTTTTGTGTCCTGTTTAAGAAAGTCTGAGTTATCTTCTGGGCTGCCCAGCTGGTGCTAGTGGTAGAGAGCCTGCTTGTCAATGCAGGAGACCTGAGAGATCCGGGTTCCATCCTTGGGTCAAACACGACTGAAGCAACTTAGCATGCATGCACGTTATCTTCTAGAAACTTTGTTTAGCCTTTACCAACTAGATCCGTCGTCCATCAGAATTAATCTTCTGTTACAGTGTGAGGTAGTGAGCAGTTGCCCTTACTCACTGTAGAGGTCATCCATCCCACTGAGCCTTTGAGATATAAGTCAGGTGACTGCATATGTTCCGTCATCTATTTGCCCGCTCACCTGTATTCTCTTAATTACTGTTATTGTATCATAGGTCTTGCTATCTGTAGAGTAAGCCCTCCTACTTCATTCTTCTTTAACGTTGCTTTGGTTATTCTAGGTCATTTTCATTTCCCTATACATTTTAAAAGTCAGTTTGCCAATTCCTACAAAAAATCTGCTCTGATTTTGTTGGGGATTACATTGAATCTGTTGGTTATTTTTTTACTATAGAAGACTTGCATAGTAGAAGACTTCTAATCTATAGTAGAAGACTCCTAATCTCTGAATATGGTATGTCCTTTCATTTATTTAGTTTAAAACATTTTTTTTCACAGTATTTTATAGTTCTTTATGTAGAGGTTTTGTGTTTCATTAAATTTATTCCGAGGTACTTGTTATTTTTGATGGTTTTCAAGATGCCGTTTTATAAGCATTAGTTGGAAATGGAGTTACTTTTTGTGTGTAGACCTTGACTCCCAGAATCTTACTCAGTTCAGTTCTTACAGTTTATCTGTGGTTTCTTTCGATTTTTCTTTGTAGGGTATTGTGCTATCTGTGGATGGGGTTTGTTTCTTTCCAATTCTTAGACTTTTTACTTACTGTTCTTACTGCGTGACCAGGGTCTTCCATACAGATTAAACTGAAGTAATGCTGGCAGAGAGCCTTGTATGGTGCCGGTCTCTGGGAAAGCTTTCACCATTTCCCCACCAAGTGTGATTTTTGCAATAACTTGTGTTTTATTAGATGCCTTGCTGCTGCTGCTGCTGCTAAGTCACTTCAGTCGTGTCCGACTCTGTGCGACCCCACAGACGGAAGCCCACCAGGCTCCCCCGTCCCTGGGATTCTCTAGGCAAGAACACTGGAGTGGGTTGCCATTTCCTTCTCCAATGCATGAAAGGGAAAAGTGAAAGTGAAGTCTCTCAGTTGTGTTCAACTCCTAGCGACCCCATAGATTGCAGCCTACCAGGCTCCTCGATCTATGGGATTTTCCAGGCAAGAGTTCTTACTTTATAGTAATAAGTACTTTTTGAAAATCAGATTAAAAACTGTTTGCTTTTATTCATAGTTTTAAGATTTAAAAAAATCATGAGTGTGTTGCATTTATCAAATGTTTTTCCCCCCACATCTATTGATGATGCGTTTTCGCCTTTATTTTCTGTATGTGGTGAATAACATATTTTTCTAATGTTAAGTAAACTAACTTTGCTTCCTTAGAATAATCTCAACTGTTCTTGATAGATCATTCTTTATATCTGTCGTTGGATTTGATTTGCTAATATATATATTTAAAATTTTTTCTGCCTCTGTTCATAAGAGTATAGCTTGTAATTTTCCTTTCTTAAAATGTTCTCTGTCCAGTTTTGGTGTGAAGATTATGTTGACCTTATAAAATAGGTTGAGGAATGTTCTTGTTTCTGTTTTCTCAAAGACTTTTTGTAAGATTTTTCTCTGGTGGTTAAATGAATTGACCAGTGTGTTAAAACTCAGAGACCTGCACACCAAAAGTCTGTTCTATTGTATATGAGTTTTTAAAAATAATAAAAAGCCTTTATGGGAATTTAACATGTATACATGTACATACTAACTGATGTCAGATAACCCTCCCAGGCTCGTCAGAAAGTTCTGTTTTTCTAGGTAAATCAGACGTATAAATGCATCAGTTGAGTGACCTAATAAATTTGCTGGGGGGGCGGGGGTTAAGAGGTTTGTTCTCTGAAAGAGTTTGTGAAGGTTTCTTCCTTAAATGTTCAGAAGAATTCACCAGTGAGACCATCTGGATCTGAGTTTTCTCTGTGAGTTTTAAAATTATGGATATTTCTGGAAACATTTTTTTTTTTTGCTGAGGTATAATTATAAAACATGAACACTGCAGGTTGAGGAAGAACTTGGAAGAACTGTAGGAACATGAGTGTTCTGGAGCGCAGAAAGCACAGCGCCTCCCGAGAAAGAGGCTGCAGATGAAGCCCAGGAAAGCAGGCTGTTGCTGGGGGGCTTTGACTGATCTCTTCCAGCAGCTTTGTGAGGAGTCTCTTCAAGCGAACTCTTTGTGAATCTCTTATAGTGGCTTTGTGGATTCTTAGAGTGAATCTCCTATATTCACTTTGTGAATGACTGCCCTGTTCTCACCCTGAGCTCCAGATGGAAAAATGTCAGTATGACTCCTCGGGTAGTGAGGAGTTTGACCCGAAGTGCTAAGTAGGAGAACAGGGATTTTCTGAAGAGTCTGAGTGTAGTTGGAAAAGGGCTTCTCAAACATTAGCCTCATTTGAGCCACCTGGAGGGCCTGTTAAACAGAGCTGCTGGGCCGCGCCCCAGAGTTTCTGACCCAGTAGGTCTGGATGGGGGTCAAGATTTACATTTCTAGCCAGCTCCCGGGTAGGTGGTGCTGGCTCTGGTCCAGACTCCTGCTCTGGGGTCCCTGGCTTTGCAGAGTGTGTCCATTAGCATCTGCTGCACTGGGGTGGGAGTCGTGTCCACTTTATTCCCCGGTCCCAGGGCCCGGGACAGACGTGTGCTGAGGGCCACACTGCGCCCTCTCACCGCCTGTGCTTGCCTGTCTTTTCTTTTCAGTTGCAAAGGTTTGATTTTTTTTTTTTTTAAATAAAGCAGCAGTATAGTACTTTGTAACATAAATTTTCCCTCTGTTCCTCACCAGCCCCTCCTGCCAGAGACGTCCACCTGCTGTCTCCAGTCAGATGCTTTTGTGTAATTTCAGACATGCAGACATGTGCCAGATAGGCATGGATGATGGGGCTGATTAGCAGCAATAGAACCCTAGCTGGGCACCTGGAGGATTGTCTTACCATGGGCTGATTGTTGACAAATGATTGAATGATGCCTGCCCCAAGGGCCAGCCAACCCATGATATCTTGTGGCTTTAGAATAGATCAGTTCTCTAGACCTTGAAGTTGCTAATTAGATCTTGTCCCTTTAAAAAGCTGTAGCACTATTTGAAGTCATGGAGGGACAATCCCCTAGTGATGGTTCTAAGGCAAATGTTTGGACAGAGATTTAGTGACCATGTTTGTGACTCACCAGAAAACCTGGTTGCTTCTGCACCGAGTGCAGCGTCTGGCCCAGAGGAGGTGCTCAGTTGTTCCAGGTACGCTTCGCCTGCCTTCTCAGTCAGCAGTGCCTGTGGGTTTTGAGCTCAGGTGAGCCTGTCCTGCTGTGCTGTGGTTCTGTGTCTCCGCCGGGCGCTGAGCTGCATGAGTGGGTTTGTGTGGGGCCCTGGAAACCTGGTCGATCAGCCTTCCTCCCAGACTGCCTACACCCAGCCTCCCAGGGACTGGCTAGGAGTCAGAGCCCCGCACACCCCCATCGCCTGGCCTTTCCAGCCGGGCTGCTCCACCCAGCCTTCCGGACTGTGTGGAGCAGGCGTGGAAGGGTGCCGTGGTGCTGCCCGGTACTGTGGCTCCGGCTCCACCGGGCAGGAATGTTCCCGGGGGAAGCGCACGCTCCTGTGGCTGGCCCCTCAGAGCCAGGTGCTTCCTGGAAATGTGATGGCCGTCTCCCCTGCGTTGCTGTTGATGGACAGGTTGGTGGCTGCGGTCTTGCCTTTCTTGCCTCTGTAATTGCAGACGTAACTGGAGCATGGTTCTTCCCATGTTAGGTAGCTTTTAACGTGATTTAGCTCCCCGCCTCCAAGCCCACGTTGGGTAGACTTGTTTCCTCGGCTGTTCTTCAGTTTAACATGGGGTGATCAGTGGGGGTCTGCTGTGTGTGCCAGGAGCTCAAGGGCCCGAGTTTACATCCGTGCTCACTGTCCCCGCCCCTCACCCCGAGGGTTAGCACTGTTTTTAGTGGATTAAATGTTTAGCACCAACTGCTACTTGGGTAACATTTTTGAAAAAGGAGAGGGACTCCTGGGTACTTTTGACTGTGTGTGGAACTAGGAATTTGGGCCACAGTGCTTGTGGCCATAAGACCATGGTGTCTCCCTTACTTTCTTTTTCCCACCAGGAAGGTAGAATCTGATCACACAGGAGGTTTGCTCTGTAGACTGTGGCTTTCCCTTGGTGTCACTCTGACAGTTGAAGTAGGCCAGCCTCTTCCCCTTGTGATTTCAGAGCAGAGCCGAGGCCTGGTGTGCGACTGCGTGGCCGTGGAGTGTGTCAGTCGTGGAGGGGTGGGAATCTGGAAGAAACACACAGGAGATGGACTTCCGAGGAGTCCGTGGAGCTTCTCCCCTTCGCCGCCGCAGATGAGTGTCAGGGTTTCAATGTCTTTCCAGGAGTGAATTTTTTGGCCTCCCTGAGCCTGTGTGAGGTTATGCTGTCTGTATCATAGTAACTATAGCCCCGTTCCCGTAGCGTTGTCTCACACGTAAAGTACCGGAGAAGTGCCTGCTGCCAGAGCCCGACAGGTGGTCTGTGACTCAGGAGAGGCTGGAGGAGAGGCCCAGCTGGGCCAGGCAGTCCTCGGGGGAGCTGAACGCTGCCTGTTTATGCTACTTTCTGGTTGCTGTGGGATCGAAGCTGCCAGTTTGTCACCGAGACAGGAGCGAGAGGGCGGGAAACCCCGAGTAATTACTGAATCCCAGCCAGAGTTCAGATGTACAGCCTCTCGAAGGAGGAAGGCATCGGAGGCCTATTTCTCAAGACTCTGAGAAGTTCTGAGAAACCGTGGGGAGTGTGGGTGGCTTGTGGAACCTGCTCCACCGGGTCGGCGAGGACTGTCCTCCCGTCCCAGCCCTCCTCCGCCCTCCGGGACAGCGTCATTCCGTCTGTCCCTGGACAGGACTCCCTGCCCTCTCCCAATCCTGGCTCCTTCGGTATTAAATGGACAGGAGTAACTGTCCGATAACCTTTATGAAAATTCCCTGTAGAAGCACGTGTCTTTTCCTGTGGCCGGGAGCCGCTCTAGACTCTGGAGGCACCTCAGTAAATGGAAGGGACCGTGCCCGTGCTCACGGACTCTGTCGTCTGGGGACGAAGACAAACACCGCAGTGACAGCCTCTGGGAATGTGTCCGCCTGCCCGTGTGGGGCTCAGCTCACACGCGGCGCCGTGACAGCCGCGCGGCCAGGGACCCAGGTTGAGCACCTCGCAGGCCTCTTGTCAGTGAGCATTCTTACTTGCTCCTCGAATCGCCTTCTTTTGGCTTCAGTGACTCTGGAAAGTTAACTCGGGGGGCGGAGGTGAAGGTAACAGCCTCAGCCTCACCACCTGTGAAGACAGCCTTGCAACCTTTGTATTGGCCCTTGGCTCTGTAATCACTCAGCTAAAAGCAGAGACGTGGGATGTTGGACTGTGCCGGAGTTTGGTGACCTGTGAGCTCGAGCGACCGCTGCGTCATTTGTCCCAGGGTTCAGAAGCATATAAAACTGGGTTTATGACAGTGTTAGGGACGCCTGACGTCAGGACCTCTCCAGTTCCAGTTCAGTTGCTCAGTCGTGTCCAACTCTTTGCGACCCCATGAACCACAGCACTCCAGGCTTCCCTGTCTCCCTGTCCATCACCAGCTCCCGGAGTTCACCCAAACCCATGTCCACTGAGTTGGTGATGCCATCCAACCATCTCATCCTCTGTCGACCCCCTTCTCCTCCTGCCCTCAATCTTTCCCAGCATCAGGGTCTTTTCCAATGAGTCAGGGCCTCTCACTGGTACCCAGTTAGGTACGACTTTGTGTACCTAGTTTTTTTTCCCCCTTGAAGAGCATGCCCCAAATTGTATGACCTTCGAGGCTCCCAGACGTAGCTCTGCCCTTGCAGATGGGCAGTGGGAGGAGGGGTGAGGGGTGAGGCCCTGGAGGTGCCTGGCACGCGGCCCAGCCGGAGGCCCCGCTCAGCTCGGGCTCACGCTCAGGTGGAAGCCATGCCCGGTGCAGCCTGGTCCTTGGTCTTTCTGTCTCTGCCTTTTGATCTTTCACGTCCCTCCCTCCCCCATGCCCTAGTAGCTTCTGGGCTCTGTGGTGGGGAAAGCGTGGGAGTGGGCCCGGAATGTGCCTGCGGCGCCCTGGTGACCGCTCGCTGGCTGTGTGCCTCTGCAGGGCGGCAGGCAGCCTGTCTTCCTTCGTACTACAGAGCAACCGGGCCGTGTTGTGGGGCAGCCTCCACCTGACTGCCGGCTCTGGCCTGGCTGTGAGCCCCCGATGGGCAGCCTCAGGGACTTACCTTGCTCTGAGGCCGTTGTGCTTGGACACTGTAACTGTTTCTGGCTTGCTGGCTTGGCCTCTGAAGCCTACGGACCTGCGTGGGCTGGGACCCGTGCCCTCCCTGGCGTGGCCCTCCAGGCTGCCCTGCTCAAGGGTCCTTGCCGGACCCACTCTGAAGACGCAGAAGGCACAGTGATCTACTTAAGTAGCTGAATAAACATCTATTTTCAGCCCTCTCTTCAAGAGGCTTTTTGTTTGTATATCAGTTGTGCGGTCACGGAACATTTTCATTTTCTCTTCAGCTTTTTTGCTTCAGACACTTCCGCCTAACACAGCAGGCACTCCATGAACTCAGTGCGTAATGCTGCCAGATGCGTGGAGAGAAACCTGCCACTTTTTGGAGTTGGATGAGGGCTTTCTGATTTGAAGGGTGGGGTGAGGACGGTGCCGAAGCAGTTCATTTTTTTATCGGCAGGAGTTCCTCGTGTAGCAGCGACTTTTTCATTTCTTTTTAACTTTTTTCAATAGGTGATGCCTTTGCACGGCTCAGAATTCAGGAGCCCAGGAGAGTATGTGATGGAAACTTCCCTTTCTGCCCTGTGCCTTTTGCCGCCAATAGCCCGTCCCGGAAGCAGTGGTGATGACGGTCCGTGTGTGTCTTCTCGGGCTGGGCTGTGCGTGTCAGGCAGATGCAGGTGTTAACACGGCATGCCTGCCGATGACCTGTGGTGTCCCTTGCTTTGTTTCCTTTAACAATGGACACTTGACTGTCTTTCAGACAGTGCCCCCTGACGCTTTAAGGCTGCATCCATATAGCTCACGGGTCCTTGGGTCACGTCAGTCTTTCTGGGACACTTGAAGGGTCTTACTTAGCCAGTGTGTTGTCTCAGCGCGGTCCTGTGCACACCCCTAGCCCTCAGTGGCCACGTGTGTGGCAGGTGGCCCCAGCGCAGGGCCACGCCTTATGTCACGAGGGAGGGCCGTCAGGCCTCGGGGGGGTCATTTCCCCACGCACACGCGGCTGCCTTTGCCGCATTGGATGTCAGCCTCCCCTGTGCCTCCTGCTGACGGGGCGCACTGGATGAGCCTTCGATGGTGAGGACCCCGGTGACTCAGAGTGTGGAGGAGGCTGAGAAAGGGAAAGCTGTGCCTGAATCTCTGCGGGCTCCGGCCTGACCACTCCTGGTGAGGACTGGGGTTTCACAGGTCCAGCCCGTCCCAGGTAAATGTCAGTGAGCGGCCTCTTTCATGCGTCTGACCGTGCTGGTCTCTCAGGGCCTGGCATCCGCTGGGCCTGTGCGTCCAGCCTCATGGGGGACCTGGCAGACTTGACACACTGTGGTTTATGCTTTTTAAAAACGTCTTATTTTGTTTTGGGGTATAGCCAGTTAACTATGTCGTGATAGTTTCAGATGAACAGCTAAGGAACAGCCATACATAAGCAGGTATCCATTCTCCCCCAAACTCCCTCCCCGTAATGTGGAGCAGCGCTCCCTGTGCTGTACAGTGGGTCCTTGTTGGCTGTCCGTTTTGAATACAGCAGAGTGTGCACGTGCATCCCAAGCTCCCTAACCGTGCCCCTCCCGGCCACCGTGAGCTCGTCCTCTGAGTCTGGGCACCCCGTTCCTTTAAATGTGACTTGGGCGTTGGTGTCCCATATCTTGCCCTCTGAGCTGTGCCTATTGAGACAAGAAGAAATATTTTGCCAGCCCTGGATAAGTGCCGGGGGAGACCCCGGCTCCTTTTTCTTGCCTTTGGCTTTCTTGCCCCCTCAGCCTTTTAGGATGACACTCTTCCCTTGTAGCTGGATGTGGCTCACCTGTTGACAGACTCTAAGGTGTGTTTCCTGAGGCTCTTCAGCTTTATTGTAAAATGGATCTGATGTGCATTAGTCATAGACCTCTGGTGGGGCCCGTGCCTCCTGGGTCACCTTCCTTCAGCCCGCCGACCTTGACGCCTGCCTTCGGGTGCAGAGCGCTGGCTCGGCGAGGCAGGTTGAGCCGGAGGACCGTGGCTGCCTGCTTGGTCCCCCATGGACTTTCCGGTGCCCCGTGCATGTGCAGGTGCCCGTGTGCAGCCTGTGAGGCCCAGCGCCTCCCCGTGAGGCCGACCCTCCTCCCTCCCCGTCAGGAGCACTTTGAGGGTAGGGGGTTTTGGCAGCAAGTCATGTCCGACCCTTGCGACCCCATGCCAGGCTCCTCTGTCCATGGGATTTCCCAGACAAGCATACTGCAGTGAGTAGCCATTTCCTTCTCCAGGGGATCTTCCCGAACCAGGGATCGAACCTGGGTCCCCTGCCTTGCAGGCGAAATCTCTACCATTTGAGCGGGTGGAGGGAACAGCGAGTGTGCGAGTGCCACGAACGCGGGGGAGCCATGGAAGGGGTCGGGGCAGGGGCCGGCGGGTCCACCTGCGTTTTCCAGAGAGGGCCCTGGGCTCTGGGAGGGATGGCCGTTGGAGTTCGGCAGGGGCCCAGGGCTCGCCTGAGGGGCCGCTGAGGCACAGGTAGGGTGACCAGCCCTGGAAGCCCTGGGGCGGAGGGGCAGTGGGGCGAGACGAGAGTTGAGGAGGAGAGCCTGGTGGTCTCTGAGCACGGAGGGCTGCCTGTTCCTGCGGTGCAGTGTGGTAGAGGCCCGCAGCAGCACTGGCCATGGGAGTGAGGGCTGCTGGGTGCAGAGCGGCACCTCCACCCCGGCCGCCCCCTGCCCCGCCTCTGGGGGCACTTCTGGGGTAGCGCTGCTGAGGCCCCCACGCCGCAGCCGGCCTCGGGGCAGGCGAGTCCTCTGTCTTCTAGGGTCTTCACGGGTCTTCAGGTGCGTCCCCGCGGCCACCACGCCACGCCCACAGCCGTCGTCCGCCAGCCTTGAGGGAGGGGCCCGTTGGGAGTTAGGTTGTGCCCACTACGTGTGTGTGTGTGTGTGAGAGACTGTGTGTGTTCGGTATGTTCGGTGTGTGCATATGTGTGTCATGTGTGTGTGTGTGTGTTTGGTGTGTTGACTGTGTGTGTGTGAATGGGTGTGTGTGTGTGGTGTGTTGGGTGTGTTGAATGAGTGTGGTGTGTTGGGTATGTGTGTGTGGTGGTGTGTGTGTGGTATAGTGTGTGTGTCGTGTGTTGGGTGTGTTGAGTGTGTATGTGTGTGGGTATGGTGTGTTGGGTGTTGGGTGTGGTGTGTGTGTTTGTGTGGTGTGTTGGGTGTGTTGAGTGTGTGTGGTGTGGTGTGTGTGTGGTGTGTTGAGTGTGTATGGTGTGTGTGTGAATGGGTATGTGTACGGTGTGTTGAGTGTGTGTGTGTGGTGTGTGTGTGGTCTGTTGGGAGTGTTGAGTGTGTTTGTGTGTGTGTGTATGGTGTGTTGGGTGTGTTGAGTGTGTGTGTGTGTAGTGTGTGTGTGGTGTGCTGAGTGTGTGGTGTGTTGAGTGTGTGTGCGTGTTCAGGGGGCCATGCTGATGTGCCTGCGTGTGTGGGTAGGCGGTGCGGGACTCATCGTCCAGAGTCCTGGGAGGCTGTGGACGGTCTCGTTAAAGAAGACTGAGGTGCTCGCGGACTGGAGGCAGACAACCCTGGTTCTTTATCAGCCCTGGTGGTCTCATTCCCTTCAGCGCAGGGACAGGTCCCCGTTTCGCTGCTGTTTCTGCTCTGCAGTCAGAGACTGAGGGGAGGCCAGCAGCGAGGTCCCCGATGCTGCCGGCGGAGGAGGTGCTCGTTTCTCTGCCGTGGGATTTCCGCCCTCCCACCCAGGGCCCTTCCCTGGGGCGGCCATTCCTCATCGCTGCCTTGAGCCACCATCACCCCTGCTGGCTGCCTCCCTTGGGAGGCGGGTTGCAGTGTCCTGCTCGGCCACCCCTCCCCTGACTACCAGCCCCACCACCTTCCTGGAGTCCCTGGGGAACCCCTCCCCTGCTCAGAGGTTTCCTCGCTCTCATCCTCAGTCCTGAGCTCCGATGTATCCAGATTGCCTGCCGCCTCGAGCCTGCGTGGATGCCCATCTGTGGGCCCCAGCCTTGGAGGTGGCCGGCTCCCCCTGGCCTTGGGTGAGTCCCAGGCTGCCCACTCCTTTCACGGACTTGTGCCCCTGAGGACACATGCGGTGGAAGGACCACTGCCTTCTCCGGCAGCACACGCGCACTCTGAGCCTCTGGGAGCCAGGCACGGGCTACACCGTGGTCACAAAGCTTGTGTGGGGACACCCCCAGGGATCCAGACACCTCTTCCCTCTGGGCCCTGTTGGACTGGCAGGAGCAGCTCCACGCGTGGGCGTCCCCGAGGGCGTCTCTGAGCCCCACGCTAGGACTGCAGCACAGGGGCTGAAGGCACAGGTTGGCCTGGGGGCTCACCCTGCACCTGGCCCCCAGAGTGGGTCCTTGGGCAGAGGTGATGGGCAGAGGTGCGCACTTGGCTCCACCTGGCTCCTGGGCCCAGCAGCCAGCTCCACGCCAGTTTCCCTGTGACCGTGACCTGAAAGGGGAGCTGGGCGCGGGAAGCCTTTGCTGGCTGGGCTCCCTGCTCCCCAGCGCTGGCACTGGAGCTACAGGTGACACGCAGCTGAAGCTTGGAGGGAGTCCTTTCTGCTCGGAGCTCCTGGGTACTTGTGGTGACCTCAGCATCACAAAAAATAATACAGCCAAAGATACCATTTACAGACCCTTCAAAAATCATGGCCTGTAATGTATAACTTAAGCGCTTATGCTAAAAATAATTACGCAACTTTGATTATTTTTTGGCCTCACCAGGTGGCATGTGGGATCTTTGTTCCCCAACCAGGGATGGAACCCATGCCCCTGCACTGAAAGTGCAGAGTTGTAACCTCTGGACTGCCAGGGAAGTGTCCCAGCACTTTGCGTTTTGATAAGCTTTATCTGCACTCTGTGTGTGTGACATTATGTAGCCTTAGCAGTGGACAGAGAAACCACGGTTTCTGCTGCTCTCGGTTCACTTCCTGCCGGTCTTTTTCAGTGAGCAGCTCCGCGATTTACACTCCGCCTCCCCGATCACAAAGCCCACAGTTCTGCGTTTCCCCATGCCCAGTCGCCTCGGAATGCTTCTCTACTGTTACCCCCCACACCCCTAGCGACTCCCGTCCCTGCAGTCCGGTCAGGGTCCTCGGGAGGCGGGCCTCTCGTCCCGGGCCCTCTCCTTTCCAGGTGCTTTGGTTTCCTCACCTTAGTCCCTTGGCACCTCCTCTCTTTAGCAAAATATAAGCCCTTAGAACCCAAGCTCTGGATGCCCAAATTCTTAGAACCCTTCTGGGTGCCAAAGGATTAAGCTGATCACCGAAGAATCGATGCTTTTGAACTGTGGTGTTGGAGAAGACTCTTGAGAGTCCCTTAGACTGCAAGGAGATCCAACCAGTCCATTCTAGAGGAGATCAGTCCTGGATGTTCATTGGAGGGACTGATGCTAAAGCTGAAACTGCAATACTTTGGCCACCTCATGCGACGAGTTGACTCACTGGAAAAGACTCTGATGCTGGGAAAGGTTGGGGGCGGGAGGAGAAGGGGACGACGGAGAATGAGATGGCTGGATGGCATCACCGACTCTGTGGACATGAGTTTGAGTGAGCTCCGGGAGTTGGTGATGGACAGGGAGGCCTGGCGTGCTGTGATTCATGGGGTCGCGGAGAGTCGGACACGACTGAGCGACTGAACTGAACTGAACTGAACTGATGTCAGACAGGTTGGGCCTGGAGACACCTCAAACTTCATTTCTTACAAATGTAAATAGACATTGCCTTGGGGATATGAAACCAACTTCTGAATGCTGCTGCTGCTGCTGCTGCTGCTGCTAAGTCACTTCAGTCGTGTCCGACTCTGTGTGACCCCATAGACAGAAGCCCACCAGGCTCCCCCGTCCCTGGGATTCTCCAGGCAAGAACACTGGAGTGGGTTGCCATTTCCTTCTCCAATGTGTGAAAGTGAAAGTGAAGTCGCTCAGTCGTGTCCGACCCCTAGCGATCCCACGGACTGCAGCCTACCAGGTTCCTCCATCCATGGGATTTTCTAGGCAATAGTACTGGAGTGGCTTGCCATTGCCTTCTGAATAGGTCCCATTATAACCCACAAGAGAAAAGCAAGGAAGAATACAAAGAACCTTTTTTGAAAGTTTTTGTAACATTTGGGGATATAATTTTAAATTTATAGAGACTTTGCAAGAAAAATACAAGGAACTTCCATATATCCTTTACCCAAATTCACTAGCTGTTTACATTTCATTCCTTTTGTTTTATTCACTCTGTGAGCAAGGCATCTATTCTACAGATGCGTATGAGGATTTCGGGGAAGCATTAGAAGAGGCAGTTGGAGGTAGGCCCCTTTGTCGTGGTTCAGTCGCTCAGTCGTGTCTGACCCTGTGACCCCGTGGACGGCAGCACGCCTGGCCTCCCTGTCCTTCACCATCTCCCGGAGCCTGCTCAAACTCATGTCCATCGAGTCGGTGAAGCCATCCAACCATCTCATCCTCTGTCGTCCCCTTCTCCTCCTGCCCCCAATCCCTCCCAGCATCAGAGTCTTCCAATGAGTCAGCTCTTCACATCAGTTGGCCAGAGTATTGGAGCTTCAGCTTCAACATCAGTCCTTCCAGTGAATAATCAGGGTTGATTTCCTTTAGGATTGACTGGTTTGATCTCCTCACAGTCCAAGGGATTCAAGAGTCTTCTCTAACACCACAGTTCAAAAACATCAATTCTTCAGCCCTCAGCATTTTTTATGATCCAGCTCTCACATCCATACATGACTGCTGGAAAAATCATTGCTTTGACTGTATGGACCTTTGTCGGCAAAGTAACATCTCTGCTTTTTAATATACTATTTAGGTTTGTCATAACTTTTCTTCTAGGGAGCAAGTGTCTTTTTAATTTCATGGCTGCAGTCAACATCTGCAGTGATTTTGGAGCCCAAGAAAATAAAGTCAGTCACTGTTTCCACTGTTTCCCCCTCTATTTGCCATGAAGTGATGGGACCAGATGCCATGATCTCGTTTTTTTTTAATGTTGAGTTTTAAGCCAGGTTTTTCACTCTCTTTTCATGTTCATCAAGAGGCTCTTTAGTTTCCTTTTCTCTTTGTGCCATAAGGGTGGTGTCATCTGCATATCTGAGGTTATTGAGATTTTTCCCAGCAATCTTGATTCCAGCTTGTGCTTCTTCCAGCCCAGCATTTCACATGATGTACTCTCCATACAAGTTAAATAAGCACGGTGACAATATACTGCCTTGTTGTATTCCATTCCCAATTTTGAACCAGTTCGTTGTTCCATGTAAGATTCTAATTATTGCTTCTTGACCTGCATATGGGTTTCTCAGGAGGCAGGTGAGGTGGTCCGGTATTCCCATCTCTTGAAGAATTTTCCACAGTTTGCTGTGATCCACAGAGTCAGAGGCTTTAGCGTAGTCAATGAAGAAGATGTTTTCCTCAAATTCTCTTGCTTTCGGTATGATCCGATGGAAAGTATACCAGAAGGCAGGTGGTTCTTTACCGCCAGCACCACCTGGGAAGCCCCCAAGTCTCTTCAGCCTCTTTTTGATCTGGAACAGTTCTTCAGTCTCTCTTTGTCAGCCAGGAAAAATGCACCACCTCAAGGCTTAGAGTTCTGTTTTATTAGGCGGCCTTGCTGAAGACTATAGCCTGGGAAGGCAGCCTCTCCGATAGCTCTGATGGACTCTTCAGAGAGATAAGCAGGGGACCTGGGTATATATAGCGGCATTTTTGCTGAAGAAAACAAAAACTAAAAACCATGTAGTGAAACGTCACAACATTACTGCTGATCACCAAAAGCAGCCATCTTGTGTTCATGACTGTAGAGCTTTTCTGTGTATGGGAAGATGCAGAAGTCTGGGCATCGTACTATACGGGGCCAGTATCCTGGTTCTGCATCTTGAACCCCCTCAGGGTGCACCGTTAGAGATGGCTGCAGAGGCTGGTGGCTGGTGGGAGGCAGCATTCTCTGCTTGCCAAGATGAGAGGCAGTGCTTTTCTGCGCACACAGGCCGCTGACAGCGTTAGAGTCAGATGTGTCGCTTGGGTGGCTGTCTCGGTGTATTTCTGTTTCCTCACGGTGATGCTCAGGTGACGCATTTTTCGGCAACGATCGTCAACCTGGTGCGTTGCTTTCAGCATCAGAGGAGGTGACCTGCGCTGTCCATTCTGACACGGAGGATGCCCGCTGTGATCACTTGGCTAGTGAGGTGTCTCCACTGTGAAGTTAATTAATTTTGTCTTTGTAATTAACAAGTAATTTGTGGGAGAGACTTTCAAACGATGTAAAAATCCTTCTCTTCATCCAGGTTTCACCCACTAGTTTTAGCATCCATTGACTAATCCATAAGTCCTCCAGTCCTTCTCTGCTTCCTGTTGTTGCTGTTTACTTGCTCAGTCGTGTGCTTTGCGACCCCACGGACTGTGGCCCTCCAGGCTCCTCTGTCCATAGGATTGCTCAGGAAAGAATGCTTACTTGGGGCCTTCTGAGAATCTTCCTTCCACCTTCACTTGTGTGTTCATTTTCCTGTTTGTGTCCATATCCATTTGGGCTCATGGATTTATTTTTTTATGGGGTGGCTTATAATCCCTTATTTTCATTATGTGTTTTCATGATTACATTCCAGATTTAGTCAGTGAGAGCCCTTTCAAGCCAGGTACTGTTTTTGTTAAACCTGTTGCCGTATTTCTTTGAGCACTTTCTTTCTAGCACACAGGACGCTTCATGCTCATCTTAAACTTTCCAGTGAGTCCTAGAAACCATTCATTTTCAATGAATGAGCCAATGCAGTACCTTCCAAAACAGTTTATTTTGTAGCACCATTTAGGATTTATTTGTGTTATTCGGGTTTGTTTACATGTTGTTGGGAGAGATCATGTGACTGTCTCATGAGTGGCTTTCTTTTTATGACACATGGAGACTTTATAAATAGATAATACAGATTTACCTTATAGATAATTTAAGCTAAGTTAGAGGTTCACTTGGAGAAGGAAATGGCAACGCACTCCAGTGTTCCTGCCTGGAGAATCCCAGGGACGGGGGAGCCTGGTGGGCTGCTGTCTATGGGGTTGCACAGAGTCGGACACGACTGAAGCGACTTAGCAGCAGCAGCAGCAGCAGCAGAGGTTCACTACTAAAGCAGCTGTTACCCTTTGAGCACTGACCATGCACCTGTAACTTTAATTTGTATAGTGACCCTTGTTAAACGTAAGGAAACTGAGTCTCAGAGAGGTTAATATACAGATCAGTCACACAGCTGCTGAGTGACTGAGCCAGGCTTTCAGTCCAGTGTGGCCTGACTTCAAAGCTCACTCTTCCTGGGTATACTTTGTTATGCTGTAACGTATATCCTTACTCTCAATGATAGAACTTGTACATATTTTCATTGAATTACAAAAAACTTACTTGTTGTGGTTCAAGAGCTTTTCACCTGCTTCATAATTCCATGTCTACATGAAAATCAAGTCTGCAAAATTAAAGTCTGTGATTTAGCACATTGATCTCTCAAAGGAAAGTCTGCTTGTTTTCACTAGTGATTCAGCTGTCCTAGTCTTTCTGTAAGTATCCAACAATTCCCTAACTCTTTTATTTTATTCTTACAGGAATTTGCTTGCTAGAAAACAGAATGCAAGACTTGACAAACAAAATGACTTGGGATGGAAGTTATTTGGAAAAGTACCACTCCGAGAGAATGCTCAGAAAGATTCAGAGAAGTTACAAAAGGTATCCGAGATACAAAGACACAGAAATATGGGGTCCAGCACCCATTCATGAGCCTTGGGTGAATGACTGTCATTGAGGCTTTGAAATCGGAAAGCTTTGCTTTAACTTGCATGCTAAGTCCCTGCTATTTAAGTCTGTCTTCAGAACGTGGGTGACTTCAAATTTTTTCTTACAGCTTGTATGCACACATGGGAAAGTTGAGAGGGCTGGGCTTTAGAACTTGATTAAATTTGATCAGTTTTTTCCCAATAAGAGTTACAAATGTGATCAAATTTTTATTATTGTGTTTGATATTAAAGAATTCTCCCTTCCTGAACCCAAGGGCTTTAGCTGTTTCAGTTCAGTTCAGTCGCTCAGTCGTGTCCGACTCTTTGTGACCCCATGAATCACAGCACTCCAGGCCTCCCTGTCCATCACCAACTCCCGGAGTCCACCCAAACGCATGTCCATCAAGTCGGTGATGCCATCCAGCCATCTCATTCTCTGTCGTCCCCTTCTCCTCCTGCCCCTAATCCCTCCCAGCATCAGGGTCTTTTCCAGTGAGTCAGCTCTTCACATCACATGGCCAAAGTATTAGAGTTTCAGCTTCAGTATCAGTCCTTCCAGTGAACACCCAGGCTTTTTAGAACTTGATTAAACTTAATCAGTTTTTTTCCAGTAAGAGTTACAAATGTGATCAGACTTTTAATTGTGTCTGATATTAAAGAATTCTCCCTTCTTGGGACTTACCCACTCCTGTGCCACCTGGGAACAGGGCGGCTGGGGCCTTTGCTCCCCTCGCTGGCGGTGGCTGCCCGCCTGTCCTGGGGGAGAGGGTGGGGTTCAGGGTCAGACCTGGCCTGTGGCGTCTCACCACCGTGGACTCCCTTGCCCCCGCGGCAGGGAGGGTGCCAGCCCTGGAGGCAAGCGCTCATCCTTCCAGGGTGAGGGCTCAGGCACAGACTTAGCAAGGCCGGGGGGTGTTTGTGGCCTCAGCCACCCCGACTGTGACCACCTGCATCTTCTGCTTGGCCCCGAGCCCCAGCCGTCCTGACAGTGGGGCGTTTGCACAGCACTGTGGCACCACCGGTAGCTGCCCCGCCCGCACCTTGGCATTTCATCCACTGACACTCGTTCAGTAGCCACTCCTCTAAGAGCCAGCCTCGTGCATGGCCCTGGAGGTAGAGAAATGGCACTGCCCCCAGGCTCCGAGCACCCCTCCGGTGCGGAAATGATTCCAGGGCAGGGCCACCGAGAGGGAGGCAGGGCTGCCATGGGGAACACACCCCAGATGGTGGGGTTAATGAGTCATCACTTGGTTTCTAGTTCATTTAAAACTTGCCACAACCTCATGAAGAAATTAGTTACCGTCTTCATTTTACCCAAGGAGCCCTGAGAGCAGACCAAGTGAGTGTGCAGCTGGAAAGCAGAGGAACCTGGAGTTCAGCACCAGGCGTGTGGGTGCCAGGACCCTCGCTGTGGCTCTTCCTCTGCAGGAAGTGGAGGGGGGCAGGTGCCAGGTGGCCCAAGCTCCGGATTTCGTGCAGTGGGAGCCCAGGGAACAGGGGACAGGCGGTCCTCTTGGTGGGACATGATGGACTTGGAGCCCGCCCCTAACCTGGAGGCTGTGGGGAGTACCGCCCCCTACCAAGGGCTTCACTCATGCAGGGAATGATGAGGCCCCCTGGGAAGCGTGAGGCTCTTGGACTTGTCCGGGTGAGAGAAGGGAGTCTGGCTCAGTGCCCGTGGAAGTTGAGGGACTGCTAAATCTTGTGGCCCCTCCAAGTATAGGCGTGTTAGGTCCAGAGGTGCACTGTGTAGGGCTCTGGCTCAGACCACAGACTGGCTTTATTTCACCGTTTATGTTTCGGCAAATTCACAGTGTTTCGAGCGTTGTCTCTGTTCCTTCCAGCAGTTGCTGGGACCCAGGAGACTTGCAAAATAAATCGGTGTTGAAGTTCATTTTCAGAGACTGTTATATTTTGAATTTGGATCACTTATTGTGTAGGTTGTTAAAAATAACACATAGTTAAAATGTGTATTCACATGCAGAGCTTGGATCTGCCGTTTCTTAGGAAACTCAGTAGCTAAGCTGTTACAGAATTTTTAAAGAAATCTACGCTTTTCTAAAAAGTTCTACTTTTTATATACATTATGCTGTGTAGATTTTCCCATGGCTCATAGTGCCACTTGCATCATGCTTGATTTGTTATCTTTGTCGTACCCCCCTTTTTAAAGGCAAACACGGTTTATGTTCTTAGCGGGTTTCTGTGAAGTGAAGTGACTAGGTCAGCTAATCCTGTAGTAACACAGTACTGCAGAGATGAGGACCATCTGGCTCTGAGCATCAATAATAAAGGATGCAATGGTGCCTGCATGGCTCATACAGCCCTGCCTCCATCCTGTTTGCTCCAGCTTTGTGTCTGGGCTGCCTGTCCCTCACCCTGGACCCTCCCCCGAGCTGGGAAGGAAGCTCCTGGGCGCAGGCTGGAGCTGGCTGCTGTCACAGGTGGCAGTTCTCCCAGCCTCCCCTCCCCGCTTCAGAGGGCCCGTCCCTGGGGCCTGAGTGTCCAGACTGGTGATTCCAGATGGTGGCAGTAGCTCTAGTTAGGGCTAAAGCATAATTAAGATATTTAGTAGACTCTTAATTCCTTTCCCCTTTCTCTTTGGAAATATTTTGTAGACGTGGCATCCTGTGGTGATTTAAAAACATGGACTTTGGAGTCAGACTTGCTGGGTTTGGATCCCAGCTCTGCCTCACACATGGGCCTCCCACTGCCTACCCGACAGCTCCCTCTGGACGTCTGGTAGGCCTTCCCTGATAAACAAGCACCAAAGTTAAACTCTGATTTTCTTTTTTTCTGATCTGTCAGGCCTGTTCCCTTTGCAGCTTTCCCCGTTTTGGTAGATGACAGCCTTTCTGGTCTGAAGCTTTAGAACTGCTGGACTTCTCTTCCTGGCACCGCCCTTCCAGCCTGACAGGTGTTTTATTTGTGTTTATGCACTGTGGGTGGGGCAAATCCGATGTGCAGTCAGGTTTGAGAAGTAGTGACTTGCTGGAAAATTCTGAACCTCTGCTCCAATGAAGTCGCTTGGACAAAGTCTTATTAAAGAGCTGTTCCTGGCGTAACCGGCAGAGATGGTTGTGGCTAAATGGTCTCCCAGTTGCTTGTGTTTTTGGGAAATGGGGAGTGGATTCCTTTAGATAAGTTAGTCACACTCACTTGGTTATGGGCTTCCTTAGTGGCTCAGACAGTAAAGAATCTGCCTGCAGTGTGGGAGACCCGGGTCAGTCTCTGGATTGGGAAGATCCCCTGAAGAAGGGAATGGCACCCCACTCCAGTATTCTTGCCTAGAAAATTCCATGGATAGAGGAGCCTGGTGGGCTGCAGTCCATGGGGTCACAAAGAGTTGGACTCGACTTAGCAACTAACACTTTGACTTGGTTATAGTAATGTGTAGAAGATGTATAAGAATATTAGGAAATAAAAGAACACTTGGAATCTTACTGCCCCCCTAATGATCACTGTTTGCATTTTGGTGTTTTTCCTGTCAGTATTTTTCCATGTGCTTTTATTTTCTTTTTGTTTAAAGAAAAGACCATTTGAAAAGTGATAGCAAGTCTTTGTAATTTGAGTCCATGTCAGAGGGACTCCAGATGGTGAACACCTGGGATGAGGCCTCAGGACAGAGTCTGTGACTCTTCGAGGCCTCACGCTGTGTACACAGATGTGAGGGACTGGCACTGTTGTCAGGAAGGGAGGTTGAGCAGCAAGTTTCAGTCCTGGGCAGGCTCTGAGGCAGCCGCTGCTTGTGGCAAGGATAGCGGCAGCGGGGGCAAGCTTGCAGGCTTCACTGTCCTGGACAGAACTCTATCAGGGGAGCGAGCACGAGTACATGTGTTTGGGTTCGTATAAGCTGGGATGTCTTCAGTGGCCTTCTGGAATTTCAGGTCAGCTCTTAGATGTTAAAGAGAGAAGCCCAGAAGAAGGCAAAACCCGGACAACTTAAAAGTGACATTGATTCTCACCTCTGGGTTCTCAGAGAATCATGAACCACCATAAAGTGCAGAAAGGAAAAGCCTTGAGTGCTCACTGCAGGTAACTGGTGGCTGGCCTACAAGTATGTTCTGAAACAATTTAACTTCATTTAAAAACGAAACCTTTCTTCATTCTTATAATCCCTTGTGCATTTGGAAAATGAGTTTGACCAGTTTACAAAAAAGATCAGGTCTCAGTTACGGATAAGAAGGACAAAGCATACTCTAAAGTGTCTCCCAGTGAAGGGAGCCGTACCACTCGAACATAAGCATAGTGCCTGGAGCAGCATTGTAGCATTCTGGAAAGGAAGCAGTAGCAGGTGGTTTGGAGAGGAAGACCAGAAGCTCTGCTGAACGGGTCACACTGACCACTCTTTGCATCCTCTGGTATCCCCAGCTTGACACAGGGTAGTATAAATAAGGGCTGATGGTGTCGCAAATCTTGTGAAAGATGTAAACCTACAGATTCGGGGGACCAGGAGGCTCAGTGAACTCCAGACAGGATGAACTCACAAAGTCAGTGCCCAGACATGTCATAACCATGCTGCTGAAAATGCAGACAAAGAAAAAAATCTTAGAAGCAGCCAGAGAAAGTATATCACTTACTGGGGAGGGGCAGTTTGGATGACTTGTTTTTCACATCAGAAACCATGGAGGCCAGCAGGAAGTGAAACAGCATTTTTTAAAGTGCCGAAAAGAAAGAACTTTTCGTTGTTGTTCAATCCCTGAGTCGCGTCTGATTCTCTGCGACCCCGTGGCCTGCAGTACGTCAGGCTCCGCTGTCCTTCACCATCTCCCGGAGTTTGCTCAAACTCATGTCCATTGAGTCAGTGATGCTATCTGACCGTCTCATCCTCTGGCCGCCTCTTCTCCTTTCCCCGCTCCTCTTCGTCTTTCCCCACATCTGGGTCTTTTCCAGTGAGTCAGTTCTTCGCATCAGGTGGTCAAAGTATTGGAGCTTCAGCTTCAGCATCAGTCCTTCCAATGAACACCCAGGACTGATCTCCTTTAGGATGGACTGGTTGGATCTCTTTGCAGTGCAAGGGACTCTCAAGTCTTCTCCAACACCACAGTCCAAAAGCATCAATTCTTCGGTGCTTAGATTTCTTTATGGTCCAACTCTCACATCCATACATGACTACTGGAAAAACCGTAGCTTTGACTATACGGATCTTTGTTGGCAAAGTGATGTCTTTGCTTTTTAATACTTTAACTCTTTTTAATGTCTAGGTTTGTCATAACTTTCTTTCCAATGTGCAAGTGTGTTTTTTAATTTCATGGCTGCAGTAACCGTCCACAGTGATTCTGGAGCCCAAGAAAATAAAACCCGTCACTACTTCCACATTTTCCCTTTCTATTTGCCATGAAGTGATGTGACCAGATGCCATGATCTTAGTTTTTTGAATGTTGAGTTTTAAACCAGCTTTTTCACTCTCCTATTTCATTCTCATCAGGAGGGTCTGTAGATACTATTCTCTTCCTTCCATTAAAGTGGTATCATCTGCATATCTGAGGTTGTTGATATTTCTCCTAGCAGTCTTAATTCCATTTTGTGAGTCATCAATCCTGGCATTTCACATGATGTACTCTGCATACAAGTTAAATAAGCAGGGTGACAATATACAGCCTTGTTGTACTCCTTTCCCAATTTTGAACCAGTCAGTTGTTCCATGTCTGGTTCTCACTGTTGCTTCTTGAACCACATTCAGGTTTCTCAGGAGACAGGTAAGGTGGTCTGTTATTCCCATCTCTTTAAAAATTTTCCACAGTTTGTTGTGATCCACACAGTCAAAGGCTTTAATGTAGTCAGTGAAGCAGAAGTAGATGTTTTTCTGGAATTCCCCTCCTTTCTCTGTGACCCAGTGGATGTTGGCAATTTGACTCTGTTCTTCTGCCTTTTCTAAATCCAGCTTGAACATCTGGAAGTTCTTGGTTCATGTACTGTTGAAACCTAGCTTGGAGAATTTTGAGCATTACTTTGTTACTGTGTGAGATGAGTGCAGTTGTGTGGTACTTTGAACATTCTTTGGCATTGCCTTTCCTTGGGATTGAAATGAAAACTGTCCTTTTTCAGTCCTGTGGCCGATGCTGAGTTTTCCAAATTTGCTGGCATATTAAGTGTAGCACTTTCACAGCAGCATGTTTTAGAACTTGAAATATCTCAACTGGAATTCCATCACCTCAACTAGCTTTGTTCATAGTGATGCTTCCTAAGGCCCAGATGACTTTACACTAGGATGTCTGACTCTAGGTGAGTGACCACACCATCATTGTTATCCTGGTCATTAAGACCATTTTTGTACAGTTCTTTGTATTCTCGCCACCTCCTCATATTAATCTCTTCTACCTCTGTTAGGTCCTTACCGTTTCTGTCCTTTATTGTGCCCATCCTAGCTTGAAATGTTCCCTTGATATCCTTGATTTCCTTGAAGAGATTTCTATTCTTTCCCATTCTATTGTTTTCCTCTACTTCTTTGCATTATTCATTTAAGAAGGCTTTCTTATCTCTCCTTGCTATTCTCTGGAACTGTGCATTCAGTTGGGTGTATCTTTCCCTTTCTCCCTTGCTTTTTACTTTTCTTCTTTCCTTAGCTATTTGTAAGGCCTCCTCAGACAACCACTTTGCCTTCTTGCATTTCTTTTTCTTTGCGATGGTTTTGGTCACTGCCTCCTGTACAGTGTTATGAACCTTAGTCCATAGTTCTTCAGGCACTGTCTATCAGATCTAATCCCTTGGGTTTTGATTTAGATCATATATGGATGGCCTAGTGGAGAAGGAAATGGCAACCCACTCCAGTGTTCTTGCCTGGAGAATCCCAGGGACGGGGGAGCCTGGTGGGCTTCCGTCTGTGGGGTCACACAGAGTTGGACACGACTGAAGTGACTTAGCTTAGCAGTAGCAGTGGTTTCCCTACTTTCTTAAATTTAAGCCTGGATTTTGCAACAAGGAGCTAATGATCTGAGTCACAGTCAGCTCCGTGTCTTGTTTTGCTGACTTATATAGATCTCCTCCACCTTTGACTGCAAAGAATATAATCAGTCTGATTTCCGTATTTACCATCTGGTGATGTCCATGTGTAGAGTCTTCTCTTGTGTTGTTGGCAAAGGGTGTTTACTATGACCTGTATGTTCTCTTGACAAGACTGTTAGTCTTTGCCTTGCTTCATTTTATACTCCAAGGCCAAACTTGCTTGTTACTCTAGGTATTTCTTGCATTCTAGTCCCCTCTAATGAAACTGTGGCTGGGATTGTTCAGAGGGGACCGTTTGTCTTCTGAACCTGGTCTGCGATTGACTGTGGCCTCCGGTGATCGTGTCTGCAGCTGAATAGCCTGTTGAATAACCTGAACCAGAAAAGTGTGTTTCAGGCAAGCAGCTGAATTGAGGCTGCTTCTGAGGAAGATGTAGGGAGGTGATCCTTGGGAGCTTTCAAATGCTCCTGGGCTTCCCTGAACAATTTAATGTGTTGATACAAAAATATTGACAGCCAGAGAAAACTTCTTTTTTTTCCACATCAATCTAATTCCCAGTGGAAGATTGAGATTTTTAAAAGTATTTTACAGTCTCTGAGCACTGTTGGATCAGCAGGGAAGACACTTCTTGGGCCTTTCCCAGGGGTTGATGGGCACAGGCCTGGCTGGCTTGTCTCAGGCTGCGATGCGTGGAGCACAGCTGACCCTTCCGAGGAGGTGTCCTCAGCACGCGCCCACGTGGGACTTGGAGAAACCTCCGATTGGAGAGGAGTAAGGCCGTGACCTCTCCTTTGCGTCTCCTCTGAACGTCCTTTAAGTCACTAGTCTCAGTTGAACTCAGAACGCCGCTTTGCGTCTCGTCAGCGTGTGGAAGCACTTCAGGTGGAGTTTTCTCTTTGCCATTGCAAACTCCGTTTTTGTCGTTCAGTCTCTCAGTGGCCCCGGGGACTGCAGCACGCCAGGCTTCCTGTCCTTCACTGTCTCCTGGAGTTTGCCCAAGCTCATGTGCATTGAGTCGGTGATGCCATCAGCCATCTCGTCCTCTGTCATCCCCTTCTCTTGCCCTCGGTCTTTCCCACTCCGTGGCATCCTTGAATTAACAGGCAAGTGTGAGGTTTGTTCCTTGATCCTGTGCGCGCGTCTGAGAGTTCGTGTGGCCTTAGGACCATGGAGGGCGCACGACTGTGGCAAACTTAAGTCGTAGGTCGAAGGCCGCACACCAGGGGAGCTGACTGGAAGAGGCGCCGAGCCAGACTGCCCGGGCTGGGGTTGAAATGGCGCCCTGCCCCTGACCAGCTGTCACTCAGCTGGGGAAGGCGCTCAGAGCCTCAGCTGCTGCGCCTGGGACGCGGCGGGGTAGGGAGAGGATGCTGGTGGTGCCTGTACCCATTCCTTGCTGCTCCTCAGTAAATCACCACCACAGTCGGTGGCTTCAAACAATACAGAGTTACCCTCCTATAGTTAGGAGGTCAGGAATCTGAAGTGAATCTTCCAGGCTAAAATCAAAGTGTAGGCAGGGTGGTCTCCTTAGAGACCCCGGGAGAGAACCTGTGCCTTCTGTCCCAGGTTCTGTGAGCTGCTGGCCTTCCTCGGCTTGTGGCTGCATCACTGCAATTTCTGTTTCCATCAGCGTGTTGCCTTCCCCTGCTTCCATCTTCTGAGGACACTTGGGGTTATTTTGGGCCCACCCAGATAATGAAGGATAATCTCCCCATCTCAGGGCCCATGACGTTAATCCCACCTGCAGAGTCCCTTCTACCACTTAAGCTAACGGTCACAGGTCCCCAGGATTGACATGGGCATGTGTGGGGGCCGTCCCTCTGCCTAGCACAGGACTGACTCACCTCGTGGGGTTGAATGAGATTCGTCCCATCTTAGCTCACATGCTCCCTCCTAGGTGGCGTCTTCTTAGTGGTTTTCCCTGACCACCCAGTCTGACGGACCGTCCTCTGTCAGAGCATTGTCGTGTATTTTCTGCACAGCACTTTTCTCTGTCGTAAACTCTTGCCCACTTGCTTGTTGCCTCTTTATTGCCTGCCTCTCGACCCCTCCCAGAATATGAATTCACGAAGCCTAGGAGCACACCTTGTTTGCTTTTCAGTCACTTTCTCTCCAGAGCCTAGAACAGTACCTAGCTTTATTGGATGGTTAATACAAATTTGTTAAATGAAAGTGAAAGTCGCTCAGTTATGCCCAACTCCTTGCGACTCCATGGACTATACAGTCCATAGAATTCTCCAGGCCATAATACTGGAGTGGGCAGCCATTCCCTTCTCCAGGGGATCTTCCCAACCCAGGGATCGAACCCAAGTCTCCCACATTGCAGGAGGATTCTTTACTGTCTGAGCCACGAGGGAAGCCCGTTAAGTGGATGAATGAATGTCAAAATTTCAAAGCACGACACTCTGTAGACTTTCTTATCTCTATGACAACATAGACATTTCCCCACATCATTAAGTATTCTCCCATGATCTCGTTTTTACGCACTAAGTTATGGCCTTTGTGTAGCCATATCTTTGTTTATTTAACCAGTTTTCTTCAGTTGAGCGCTGCAGCCAGTGCCTTGCTGTGAAACCCAGTGGCCTGTAGCAAGACTGGATTTTGTCAGCTGTGTGTTGGGGTGTTGCATGGAACAGATCACCCAGTCTCACCTCCTTGACCTCAAAGGGTGGAGACAGCCATGTTGCAGGTTAATCAATAAGGAAATCAATCCAGTGTGCTGGTGACCTGGGAATGAGCTCTGGCTAACTCAGAAACTTCAGGAGGCAGAACTCTTTACAGGTGAATTAAGATAAAAGTCAAATCTAATGCCATACTGAGATAGAGAAGAGGCTCTGCTGACTTATTTTTAAGTTTCAAATGTTAGTAAATTCAACCTGTCCTCACATGGTATATAGTTAAAACTTTATAAGTGGTACTCAGATGTAAAATATGTGATAGAAACTATTGTTAAAGTAACTTGCAGGTTACAACCTGCCAGAGGAGATAAGCAGTGTGTTTTTGGTAAGCATATCTTAATATGTACTTAGCCCATGCTTAACACGTGTCTCTCATATTTAAATGCAGTGAGCCTGCGGGCTCTGGCTGGCGCCTCTAAAGTTCGTGTGGACTAGATGTTGGTAGGAGAGGCTGAGAACCCACACCTGTCTTTGAGAACACAACAAGCTCTCTTCATGTTTCAGGACTTATTTCCGGAAGGACACAGTAACTCCTCAGGCTGGGCCGGCTGTCTCTCCTGGGGCTCCTGGAGCCCTCCAATTCCCCTCCGTCACAGGACCGAGCACCCGCAGAGTGTGGTGATTGTCTGTTTGCTGGTCTGTGAGGGACGTGAGGACAGGAGCCTTGTTCATCTTCAGTCCTAGGGCCAAGCACCGTGAGTGCTTCTGGGAGAGATGAAAAGACGGACGGGAGAATGGCAGAGTCCACACGGGCTGTGTGTCTCCTCCGTGCTTGGGGCTTTGCTTGTCTCCAGTGGTGGAGAGACAGCAGCCAGTCCCCACCCTCAGAGGTTTCCCACTCTTGAGGGAAATGCGTGCTAATCAGAGAGTCATGTAATTACAAGGTGTGATTAAGTGCTGTGAGAAAACAGAACCTGATGCTAGGAGGGAGGCGAACAGGGCCTTGCTGTAGTTTACATGGGAGGGAAGAGAGTGTTTCTGCAGGGAAGGTATTCAAGATGAGATCTGAAGATGAGGTCGGCCTTCATACTGGTTTAGTCCCCTCGTGAAGAAAAACCTCAAACCTAGAGAAGGGTTCAAGGAATAATTTAATGAACAGCCATATATGCTCCACTTAGATTGAACAGTTGACATTTTGCCATATTCATTTTTAAATAGTTTTAAAAAATGGAATCACTTGAAAGTAACCTGCAGGTATCATGACATCGTACCCATAAATACATCACCATTCAGCGCTTTACACAACCATGAAGGTGTCATCAGGCTTTAAAAAATCATCAGTAATTTCTACAACAGCACCTGACCGTGACCGTGTTCAGACGATGTTCATGACCAGATCGCGTCCGCTTTCTCTAGTTGCACCAAACTGTATTTTATGAACTAGCATCCAGTCAGGTTTGTGTACTGACCTTAGTTGTTTGTCATTTTATTCTCTTAATGGAAAACAGTTACTCTACCATTCTTGGATGACATTTACCTTTTTTTAAAAAAGTGATCATAGGTTAAAGATTCAATTAACACATTGAGGAGATGTGTGAAATGAAGCAGTGAGATGGAAAAATTTATTCCAAAGACATCTGAGGAAGCAGATAGACATAAAACCAAAAAAAGAATTAGAATAAGATTGCTAGGTTAGGTTTAAATAAGCGAATAGGGTAAGAAAACATCACCTCTGGAGTTAAGTTTTCAGTTGGACATAAATGTGCAAGTTAATACGTCACTTCACAGTTTCTGGGTTCTAATTGAGTGGTGGGTAGCACAGGCTTATCTCCTAGAGGATTAAAAACTTCCGTTCCGTTTCGTTTCCGTTCCGTCGCTCAGTCGTGTCCGACTCTTTGCGACCCCGTGGACTGTAGCCTACCAGGCTTCTCCGTCCATGGGATTCTCCAGGCAAGAATACTGGAGTGGGTTACCATTTCCTTCTCCAGGGGATCTTCCCGACCCAGGGATCGAACCCGGGTCTCCCGCATTGGAGGCAGACGCTTTAACCTCTGAGCCACCAGGGAAGCCCAAAAACTTCAGGCAGGCTTGTTAAAAAGATCCAGGTTTAAATTGAAGAGACACCTCTCCCCCATGCATTTGTCTTACTTCCAGATTTGCTTTGTAAACAAGGCTTTCCTTAATCCTTCCAGCCAGAATCAGCCTCTCCCCTTTTATCCTATTACTTTTAACAAATGGCTTTATTGTGGTAATGATTATCATACCGTCAGATTCACTCAGCGTACATGGTCATGATTTCTTAATAAACTTAAACAGTTACGCAACAGTCACTGCAATCCAGAGGTAGAATATTTTCATCACTTGAGAAAGTTCCCTTGTGTCTATTTGCAGCAGATCTCTGCTTCCACCTCCAGCTCCAGGCGAACATTGATTTCCTTTATGTGGAGAGATTTGCTTATCAAAGACATTTCCTAGCAGGGGAGTCATGCCCCGAGGTGCGCCTGTGAGCTGCCTGTGTGCTGTCTGTGTCGGTGCCCCTGTTTATCGCTGTAGATGCTGTCTGTCCATTCCTCACTTACTGGGTTTCTTTTGTGTTGGGCTATAATGAATAATGCTGCTGTGCATATTTGCCAGCAAGACTGTTTGTGGATGTGTTTTGTATTTCTTTTGGATAGATTCCTGCAAGTGTGGTGGTGGTGGTTTAGCCGCTCAGCTGTGCTGGTGTGTATTGAACTGTATAAGACACTGCCAGATTCTTTCTACAATGGCTGCAACTGCCAGCGACTTATGGAAATTTCTTGTTGCTGTCTGACTCCTCAACCACAGCTTGATGGACACTGTAGGTTTCTGAGTGAAGTTTCTAGTGGTAACTTGGTAATGCTTATTATTCAGAAAGGCAGCTGGGGAAAGCCTCCTTCCATGGTCTGAGGAGTTGTGAGTTTCCATCAGGGAAGAACAGTCTGTGCTGTCTCAGACCCAGAGCTCAGCCCTTGAGCATTGGACCCATGGGCTGAACTGCAATCATTCTGACCTCAGGGCAGATTTTAAGACTTAAAGCATTGAGGTATGATCTGCAAACAGTGGAATGCTCTCCTCTGAAGCTACTATTCGATTAGTTTTGAGGAATGCTTATCAAGATGGTAATTCTGTCACCCCCGGTGATACATTCTACCCCTTCCCAGTCAGTCCCTCAGAAGCTACAGATTTCTACTATTACGTTTCTGTGTGCAGCCTGACGTTTTAATTGAACAGATCTTATTGTGGAAAACGTTTGAACCGTAGTACAGTAAAAGACCCTGATGCTGGGGAAGACTGAAGGCTGGAGAAGGGGACGACAGAGGATGAGATGGCTGGATGGCATCACCGACTCGATGGACATGAGTTTGAGTGAACTCCGGGAGTTAGTGATGGACAGGGAGGCCTGGCGTGCTGTGATTCATGGGGTCGCAGAGAGTCGGACACGACTGAGCGACTGAACTGAACAGTACAAAGAAGAGAAGAAAATAGCTATCACCCCACTCCCCAGAGGTTACCAGTGTTACTATTTTTATGCAGTTCCTTCTGGTAGCATACGCGTCTCATTTTCAGAAGTCTCACAAAGCAGAGGTCTGCGCATGCTGCCGGGCGCTGCGCCGCTGGCCTTCGGAGGGAGCGTTTTGCAGCGTGGTGTCTGCGCTCAGCGCGCAGTCACTCTCTCTTTGCGGGCAGCACTGAGGCCCGATTGTATCAGGGCGGGCATCCCGCGCCTAGACCCCCCAGCCCTCGTAGGCACGCCCCAAGGGGTGCAGAGGGCGCCGCGCGACCCTCCTGCCTGGCCGGCGGTGCAGGGACCCCAGCGGGCCCCGGGGGCCCGGCGTCCTCCCCTGGCCCCAGCCCCGCCCCGGCGCCCGGGTCCCGGGCGAGCCAGGCCTGACGCGCCGAACCCGAGCCGCGGATTGGCTGCGCGGCGCCTGCGCGCGATTGAGCGGCCTGCAGCCCCCGCCCGCCGGAGCCGCCGGAGCCGCCGCCCCGAGGTCCCGCCGTGGAGCCCGGCTCGCCAGCTCTGGCATGGAGCCGCCGGCCGCGCGCCTCTGAGCCCTGCGGCGTTCATGGTGAGTGGGGCCGGGCCCGCGCCCGCCCCTCCGGGGGGCCCGCCGGCCCGGCCCGGGCCCGAGGCCGCCGCGTGGGTGCTCCCGTGTGCATGTGTGGGCGCTCCACGCATCTTATCTGCTCCAGCGAGCTGCAGCGTGCATTCGGCCGCGGCGCCGCGCCTTCCTCCTCAGCTGCCGTGCTTTGTCCGCGGTGCCCTGGAAAGGGTTGAGTTTCAACGGGTACCGCGGGAGGCCGTAAGAGAGAGCACTGGCGCGTCATCACCCACAAGGGGACTGCAAGCCGGTGTTCAGATTGAGGCCAGGCCAGGCACCCCGCTTAGAGGCCTGAGTCGGGGACGCCTTTGTGCGGGGATCGGGGCCGTACTCCCCGCTTTTCCTCCCCCTGTTCGCTCCACGTGCGAATAAAGGTGGTCAGATGACAACAGTAAGCAGGCTCGTTACAACCCGTAGTTCCGATTTATTCCGTTTCATTCACCAGTCCACAGATGGACGTCTGTGTTCTACATGTTTTGGAAGGACTGTGGCAGGCCTCCTGAGAGTTGTTTCCCAAATGCCAACATTTCCGGTAACCTAGAGGATGCTTTCTGGGGAAAAGACTGGTAAGTAGGTGAAAGAGGTGAAGTAGGAGGAGCCCTTCAGAGGATCCCGGGGGTCCCTCTTACTCTGACGTCAGCCTCATTGGTCACAGGTGACTGTCGTTTCGGAAGTCCCAGTGTTTGTAAGACCTGTTCAGGCTACTCCTACCCGCTGAAAATGGCAAAACAAAACCGTCTCCTGTCCCACATTCCAAAACCGCGCTCGCCCCTCCCCAAAAGTTGCCCATTACAAAGGGCGAAGCCGGAAACCCGCTGCAGTGTTCCGGGTGCTTCATGTTCATCTCGTCTTCCCTGCAGCCTTATTAAGCTCTTAGCGGGGAAATACCGTGAGAAATAATGTGGTAGTAACACAATGACAGTAACACTCGCTGGCATTTTTGGACCCCTGCTATGGCTGTGTGATATGTTGGTTCATTCCCTTTGAGTAGATGGGGAAACAGGCTTGGAGACCTGAAGAAACGGGCTCAAGGTCGTGCTGCTGGTGGCGATGTTCGGGAAGTGCTGGTTCAGACCCAGGCCTGCTGCCACTCGCAGTGCCTCTTCGGCAGGGGCCTCGCCTGCGCCCAGGTGGTGGCCGTGGCGTCGCTCTTGGCTTGGGGCAGTTTTCTAATAGGTGCCAGGCAGTGACCACCTGTGCTTTTATTCTAGACATGCCTCCAAAACCTTCTGTTTGTTTTAAAAAGCTCATCTTGATACTGTAACCAGTTGAGTCCAAGGGGTAGGCACAGGTTCTAACTGATGACCCTTTCTCCTTGTAGCTGGGGTAGATTTCAGGAAGCTGAGGGGCTTCTGTTGCCACACTGGGGCATAAACCACTGCCTTTCACCACACTTTTCCAGTGCTGTGAGTAGCAGTGACACCCCTCTGGTCATCCTCCCAGGAATCCCTCTTTTTCACCATTTGGGAATCTTGATCGTTTTCTCTTAGGCAAATGTCCGTTGAGGTAGACTTTTTGTCGTTTCTTCTTTAACCAGCAGAGTGTACACAATTTCGGAGTCTGATGCGCTGTTCTCATCCTTAGCACTGTTCAGATCGTGCACAGGAGGAAGACCTTGCCGTTGGATGTATTTAACGGGCTTGTTGCACCCTGGGCTGTTTACTCTCTGGCTGTACACAAAGTCTGGCTCTTCCTGTTGTCTCTCTCTCCTTTGCTCTCAGCTTGTCCCATCACTTCCAGGTAGCTCGTTATTGAGACCATAAAATCTGGAACAGAGCTTTGACTCGGCATCGTTCCCAGTTTAAAGTGCTCATGCCCCCCGCAGATAGGCCTGCTGAGCGTCGTCTCTTGGCTGCTGTCGTGCTGTCGGGATGCCTGGCCCTTGTGGCTTCTAGCCCAGCTCCCCCGTCCTCTGAGATGGCCCCTTTAGGAAATGCTTTCTCTGCCTCTCTCCAGCCGTTGGTGTCCTATCCTTGGGGCTCCCACAGCTGTGGCTTGCCCTCTCACGGCATGTTTTATTATCTGCCCTGGTCTCTCAGCCTCTGCTGGCATCTTCCTGCCCCAGCTAGAATGAGCCCTTCAGGCCTGGGGCCTGCCTGCCCCCTTCACACAGGCGGTCCCTGCCTGTGTGGTGTCGAGGCCCTGCTCAGCTGTCTTGGCTCCCTGCCTGCTTACCTTTTTTCCTGACCCTTTGCTGGGCTATCACACGCCCCACGCTTAGCCCCTGCCCGTGCACAGTCGGTTTTTTGGGTGGGGTACAGTCGGCTTTATTTGTTGCGCTCTCTCTGGTGCCCGTCTTACCTTACCAGCAGCATACAAGGTGAACCACTCCGAGCAGGCACTGTGACCTGCTCTAGATGAGTGGCTTGCAAACCTGGTTTGACTCAACCCCTCACTCCTATCCCTTGGTTGAGACTCAGTGCTCTCAAAAGGCACAGCTATAACTCGGTATAGAACTGAAACACATTCTCCTTTCTGAGTGCGCCCTGTTTGTTTTGTTTGTTTTTTTAATTGTTTGATTTAAAAAATGCTGTCATGATCAGTTGAACTGATTTGCCCCAGAACTTTGAAGAACCCCGTTCTAAATTCCCTCAGGTTATACAGGGTGTTGGAATCTGTAGCTGTTCCTTGAATGGATGTTTTATCCTCATTAGTCTGCAGGACTTCAGATGAGCAGAGCAACGAATGGCATTGTTGCTTGGTTTAAACTAGGAAATGTTGAAGCTTGATCCTGTAAGGGCCCCAGGAGGAGAAGAAACTTTGGAATGGTGGCTTGGACTGAGTCAGGGACGACGCCACCGTTTGCCTGGCACACGGAAGGGCTCATACTCTAAGGCCATCGGACGTATGCCTGTCACCTCATCATCACAGGAGTCTTCACCGTTGCCCCTTTTCACAGCTGAGAGAGGAACAAGGTGATCTGCCTCAGATAGAGCCAGGACTTAGATCTGAGTCTTTCTGCTTCCAAATCCCCAGCTCTTGCCACATCACATGCTGACCTCAATGTTGATAAACTCACAGCTGAAACTTGTTTTTTTTCCTGAGAGTGACTCTTCCTCTTCCTTGTTCCTGCTGTTGGTTTGTCCGGTTTGGAAGATGAGCTTACTGTTGATGTCTCTAGGTAGCAGAGTGAGAACTAGGTTTGGAGTAGGACCTGTTAACAATCCCCAGAGCCATTCGTATCCTGAAATGCCGTTTAGAATGTTGAAGAGGCTTTCCCTGGGATTGCAAGCTTGGACAGGACAGGCCTGTTTTTTTTTTAATTGTGCAGTGCAGTATGTGATTAAATCATAAATATTTGCCTTGCGTCTGCACTTAATTGGCTTTTACAGGTTTGTGTCATTGTTGAAAGCTTTATTTGGGCTGAATGTGAATGACTGAGTTACTTCTGGACTAGGCAGGCTGCGGTGGGCTGTGTGGCTGCCGAGCTTGGGTACTTCCGTCCGTCGCCTCCAGCCCCCTCTGGCCGCCGCTGCCGCAGGGCCTCTCTCTCCGGCTCCGGGTTGGGGGTGGTGTGAGGCGGGAGCTGAACCAGTTGTGTGTGTGAAGCCCTTGGAAAGCACGTGGCTCGTTACAGCTGTGCTGCATTTTATCACCTATGATGGAGCCTCTGAGCTCCCACTGAAGAGACAGATCTTTTAAAGATCACAAATCAAGGCATTTAATTAACGTTATAGCTCCTTTCCATATCTGTGCTCTTTGAGGACTTTGCAGGGCTGCTTGATTGTTGTTTGGCCATAGAGCATTTTTTTTTCCCCCCTGCCTTACATAGTTTCAGGCCTGAGGGAAAAAGGGTCATGGCAGACAGCAGCAAGGGCCAGCCTTCCTGGAGCATCTGCCTTGGGGGCTGTGCTGGCTCTTCACACACCTCTCCCCACTCCTGAGACCGCCCCCTCTGCCAGGCGCTGTTACCCTTTTTGCAGATGTGGAAATAAGGCACCGGCAGGCTAAGCTGTGCTTCGCCAGAGGTTGAGGCTGGTTCTTGGTGGATCTGAATTTGCTGCCGGGCCTGTCTGCCCCTGAGACCACACTTGACTTGAATGTGCCCTGGGCCCTTCCCTCCACGGCTGCACACCTGTTTGAGTGTATCCGCAGGGGAGGTCAGGCCTGCGCAGAGGGTTGGAGAGGAGAGTCCTTCAGGCTCAGCACCTTGCTGGCTGTGGGCCTGGGGGCAACTCACTTCACTCTGAATGTCAGGAGCCTTGCTTGTAAAATACGGTGACACCTGCTGTAGAGATGGTTACGGAGATAAAGCGCACAGAGGCAAGTGGCAGTGGGCATCTAACGTGGGGCTCGGCTTCTTCAGTCTTGGCATGCAGTTCATCAGACCAGAGTCAGCAGGTGAGTAGCACTTTACAGGGTGTTCATTACCAATGCTTGTTAAAATGCAACGCGTCTCAGAACCTTTCTCAGCCCAGCTCTAGGTAGATTTCCTATAGAGTTCAAGGTTCAGCATCGGGTGCTGCGTGTGACACTTCCTCATAGCTGTTTATTACCATGTTAAGTTGTAGCTGAGTGCCTGGCACATGGAGGTGCTAAAGTGTTTGAATGGCTGAACACACGAGTCCATTTTCTCAGCTTTGTATAAGCGGAGGTCATTTTAGATTTTAATGGAACCATTTTACATCAGGGTGACTCATTGGAAAAGACCCTGATGCTGGGAAAGATTGAGGGCAGGAGGAGAAGGGAGCGACAGAATGAGATGGTTGGATGGTGTCACCAACACAGTGGACATGGGTTTGAGCAGGCTCTGGGAGACAGTGAAGGACAGGGAAGCCTCGTGTGCTGCAGTCCATGGGGTCGAAAAGAGTCAGACATGGCTTAGCAACTGAATAACAGCAATGAACAATACTGAGCCATCTAACCCTGTCCATCCAGAGATACAGAAACTGCCCCTCCCACCTGCTTCTCAGTACACACCTTTCTCACAGCCTGTGGGTTCTGAGGAAGTAGTTTTTCCTTTAAACTTTTCAGAAATCTCAGTAGGCTTTTCTGTCTGAGAGAATAATTGCTAGCCAAATAATTTTACCAGTAACACCCCATTAACAACTAGAGTTAATAAAATTCACTTAGCAATTCATCACTTTCCACTCCTGATACTGCTTCGGTTGCATCTGGAGTGCTCACTTAAATCCTAGGCCAACCGCTCTGTTGTTTATCTTACCTTCCCAGCTAGGTTGCCTTCACTTAAGGGAGAGTCCTGAGAGCCTTGTCTGTAACAGACAACAAGAAAATGCTGGTTTCTATTTTTGCAGAAGGCTAAGGGTACAGAGGAGGAGGGCATGGCAACCCATTGCACTGTTCTTGCCTGGAGAATCCCATGGACAGAGGAGCCCAGCAGGCTACAATCCGTAGGGTCGCAGAGAGTCAGTGTGACTAAGTGACTTAGCGTGCGCCCATGCATGCAGGGATACACACGGACACATGTGCATGCGTGCACACACAATTGTAGAAACTGGACTCTTTGGCCCGAGTTACTTGGCTCTCCTGTGCTCTGCTGGGTGTTTGGAATGTGAGTCACCCGGTGTGACTGAGGTTTTATGGTTGCAGTTCACAGGACAGATTAGTGACCTGGAGGTGCGGAGGCTGCTCCACGATTTCCAGGGCATGGCACAATTATTTACGTACCAACTGGCAACGATGGCTTCATACAAAGGTGTTAAAGAATTTATTTTTTTGATGTTTCTGCTTTAAGAAAATGAAACAGCTTTAAAGCACCTGCAAGCAAAAACTTTTTAACTCCTTCCTCATTTTGGAAAAGATGTGAAAAGTTAACAAAAATCGATAAAATGCGGTGGGATAAATGGAAATGCATTAGAAATTTAGGATGGGAGTGGGAGATGAAGCCAGGGGTTCAGAGGAGTGCCAGAATTGGCTGTCACTCTGACTCTGAGCTTCCTGGTGGCCACTGCAACAATCATTTCAAATTTACCATGTCCAGAAGACAGAATACACGCTTCTTACCCAGAAGACACATAGGAGGCCTGAGCCGATGTTTGTGGTTCCTCAGAGGGGCAGCTGGAATGATGAGATCTTTAGTGACTTCCCTACCAGTGCGGAAAGCCCACAGTCCCCATGAAGTGATGACCTGAGCTGCAGAGCTGTAGGAACCCTTTCACTGGCATTTTTTGCTTCTAAGAGCAAGAAATATTTTCAGTGTATCATCCTCAAAATCAACTTAAAGGACTTCATCATTTCGTAACAAAACAACTTTCTTACTTGGAGAAGGGCTTTGTAACCTCAGAATTGGCTGGGCCTGGAGTTATCCCTGGTTTCTTTTTCCTAGGAATATGAAGACAAGGCTGGACGACCTAGCAAGCCTCCCTCTCCGAAGCAGAATGTGAGGAAGAATCTTGATTTTGAGCCTCTTTCCACCACCGCACTCATCCTGGAAGACAGACCAGCGTGAGTCTGAACAGGAGTCTGTAGAGTGTTTATTCTAGGGGATCAGGCCATTTGCTGGTCGCCGTTTGATTAGCGAAGGACCAGGTCATGAGGGGAAGAACAAGTTGGCACGTCACTTAGTGAAAACACGGGCTCCCTCTTCATCCCCTGTGCTGACGTGTATTCTGTATGATAGTATGACTGATTTGGAAAAGTTTCCTGTAACATAGAAGTGTTTTTTTTTAATTAATTAATTTTTATCCATGGCTCTGCTGGGTCTTTGTTGCTGTGCGGCTTTTCCCGTAGATGTGGAGAGTAGAAGCTCCTCTCGTTGCAGGATGCGGGCTTCTCCCTGCAGTGACTTCTCCTCTTGTGGCTCCCGGGCTCCCGAGGGCAGACTCAGTAGCTGTGGCACAGAGGGGTGGCTGCTCTGTGGCACGTGGGATCTTCCCCGAATCAGGGGTTGGACCCGAGTCTCCTGTGTTGGCAGGCAGATTCTTTACCACCGAGCCACCAAGGAAGCCCTACCTTAGAGTTTTAACCCGGATTTTCCGTTCAAGTGACTTTTTAATTTAGCATGTCTGAATACTTGCAGAGCTGTTATTAATTATAGACTGGCTTGTAACTGTAAGAAACAGCAGAGCGAATACCCTGAAGAGGGTGTTTCGGAGGTACCCCAGACAATGGCAGAACAGTGCCTGGACTAGTCTGGTGGTTCTTTGTGATGTGCTGTGGTAAACGGGCTGGGTGAGCCTAGCGAGAGTCTTCCCCTCCAACCTCTGGTTTGCCTCGAACTAACGAGGACATTGGTTTCGGTGACTGGCCTGCGGATCGTGTTTGGAGACCTTAGTTAGGTAAAGGGATTGCTCCATTGTACCAGGCCAGGGCTTATCTCTAGTTAAGCGTCAGGTTTCCACAGAACCCTGTTTTTGAACAGAAAGATTCCACAGCTTTTTTCTTTTCATAAGAGAGATTGTAAAACACTGAGCTAGAATTTCTAAGGTCCCTGCCAACCCTGGCATTTGAAATTGATGAAGTCTGAAGAAGCAGTATGTATTTTCCGATGTTAATTTTTGGTCGCTGGACATTGTGGATGTATGGGTGGGTGGGAAGAGAAACTCTGACATGGCGGACTCAGAGGTAGGTAGGGACTTAGGGACCGTGGGTAACAGCTGCCACCCTGTGAAGCTCAGCCCCTGTGATGCTCCCTGAGACGTGAGCTGTTGCCCTGCAGTAGAGACGGTCGTTCAGCTCAGCACGGGGAGTGCGGGGTACGCTGCGAGGCGCAGCCAGCCAGATGTGGCCGCCCTCCCAGTTCTCCAGGGCCAGCAGAGTCACCAGCACGTTTCAGAAAGAGAATGTGCCTTTTATTTTTTTAACCAGAATTCAAAGTGTACCACCACATTTAGATGTTTAGAATTGCTGTGTGGATCTGTGTGTGCGTATATGTATGTATAGATATAGACAGAGGAACTGCACAGCTGGTATGAAACCTGCACACTTAAGCAGCAGGCAGGGAGCAGCCTCATACACGCCACTGGAGTGCTGCACCGGTGCTGTCGACAGTGATGAGAGCGTGTGGCCACGTTAGAGTTTCTTTGAAGACCTGGGGTGAAAAAAGACACTAAACGATTTCAGTGTTTATCTCTACTGGAATTGTGGGTAATTGCTATTTTCTTCTTTCTGCTAACCTTCAGATTTCAAGATTTTAAAACTGAGCTTCATTTTACTTTTGTAAATAACAAGTATCTTTAGGTTTTAAAAGAGCTGTGTCTTTTATCATCTAACAACGGTAGTTTTCGTCTTTGAGCTTCTCATTGTTTAATAAATGATGCTCCAGGTTTCTCTTTAATATTTAAAATGGTGGAAAATCTTTTTTTTTTTTTTTCCTATCAAGAAATCTCCCCGCGAAGCCAGCTGAAGAAGCGCAGAAGCACAGGCAGCAGTATGAAGAGATGGTGGTTCAGGCCAAGAAACGAGGTAGTGGCGTTCACGCGTGTTCGGTGATTGAGGCGGCACAAGGTTCTGTGTCTCCGGGTCTTTTCTCTTTACATTTTGAAGCTTTAGAACCTGAACTTTGGTGAATGCCTTTGATATTTTGAAATTTATAATTTTTCATCAAAAATGTACATTCCTGGTAACTTTATTCGAGGTAATACTTTGAATTTACATGAGGAAAGAGCCTGTGTAGGAAGAAAGTGCTAGGGTGGGCAGAGCTTTAGCTCGCAGGGATGGGGAGGCGGCTCTCTGCCCTGTGGGCTGAGTTCTCCTTACTTAGGAGGAGGTGTGTTGGGACTTGTTAAGGTGCCTTGTGACACCTAAAAACCCTGTGATTCTTAGATGTTTAAAAAGTGTGTGTAATAAAATGACATGGTCTGCCCGTGCAACGGAATATCGTTCAGCCTTAAAAAGGAGTGAAGTTCTGACACGTGCTACGACAGGAAGCTTGAAGACATTGTTCTAAGTGCAGTAAACCAGACACAAGAGGATAAATTCTGTACGATCCCACCTATGTGAGGTATCTGTGGGTTGGCCAAAATTCCAACAGAAAAACCCAAGTGAGCTTCTTTGACCAACCCAACAGAATAGTCAGGTTCACAGACACAGAAGTTAGACTGGAGGTTGCCGGGGGCTGGGGAGCGGGAAGGGGTGGCATGGGGAGTGGGTGCTTCATGGGGATAGAGCTCCAGTTTGGAAGGTGGCCGTGATGGTTGCTTAACAGTGTGAATGTACTTCACACCACTGAGCACACTTAACGGGGATAAAGTGGTACATTTTATGGCTTGTGTATTTTACCCCCCAAAAGGTATATGTAAATGAAAATGTGTGGTATTTCTCAAAGTTGCTATTATATACTAAGAGCTGTTCTTAAGCTGTGAGAGGCGAAGTTAAAGGTTCCGTTGGAAAGGGGATTGGGTAAAGGAGCACAGAGCTTCCTGTGCCTGTTACTGTCCGGTCTCCTGGTTGGGGTGGTAATTTCATAGGTTTGTCTGTTGTGTGATAGTTCTGTCATGTTCTTGTCTGAGTACTTATCTGTATACGTGTCAGACGATATTTGTGTTACAAAAAGCTGACTGCATGGTAAATAACACAAGGCTTTTTTAGACTTCCTAAGCTGTGAGATGAACCAGGTCAGGTCTTAAAAGCTGCTGTGTTTCAGTGCTGTCTTCTGGTGTTTTTGCAGCCTGACTCTGAGAAAAGTCACCCAGCTGGGAATCAGTGGATATCAGCTAACAGATGTTTTCTTCTTCTTTTTAATTGTGATGTCTAGAGCTGAAAGAAGCACAGAGGAGGAAAAAGCAGCTGGAAGAAAGATGTAGACTGGAAGAAAGTATTGGAAACGCGGTCCTCACTTGGAACAATGAGATTTTGCCCAACTGGGAAACAATGTAAGCTCTGACGTCACAGACAGCCTCGACGGCATGTCGTTTCTTGGCAGAATTTATGGGAAGCAGCTGTATTAAGTGTAGCTTGCATCGCAGCCTTTGATGAAGTTACCTGATAAATTTGAGCCACATGGTCTCCTTCCCCTGCCTTGGTTTAGCCTTGTTCCTCCCACGGGTGCTGTGACAGCCCTCCTCTCCCGCCCCTTCCGCCTCGTCTTGTCCTCAGCAGTCAGAGGGGTTGTCTGCGGCACAAACCTGCGTCACTTCCACACTTAACATTGCAGCAGCCTCCTGTGAGTCCAGTGTAAGGTGTGAATTTCGTGGCTTAGCTGAGGGGCCTCCCATGACATAGCTGGTCCCTTTCTCTGTGGCCTTGCCTTTCACGTCTCCCTTGCTTGGACGACTCTCTCCCTCGGGGAGGCTCAGGGCCGTTGCGTGTTCTCTTCCTGCTGTCTCGAGTGTGCTTGCCCCGTATCTCCTTGTCTAGTTAGCACTTTGTCCTTTACAGCTCAGTCTTCCTTAGAGGAGTCTTTTCTGCCCTGGCCCTGGCTCCAGGTGCCAACAGAGGACCCCCGGGCACACTGCGTTCTCTGCTCAAGTGTCTCTGTCCTCTGAGTGAGCCGGAGTGCCAGAGCTGCTCTGATGACAGCCCCCAGGAGTCAGGACCCACTCGAGTGCTGCAGCTGCTGTCTTCTTTCTGTCTGAAGAGGCGCTGTGGATCTTCTCCTCCTGTGTGTTCAGGATGGCTAGGTGTGCGGACGGCTTCCTGGGGCCTGGTGTGGATGGCTGGGACCAGTGAGTGGATGGCAGGCCCGGGGCCAGTGTGTGGACGGTGTGTGGATGGACAGCAGTCGCAGGCCCACGCACAGAGGCTGGTGGCTCCTTTTGGGCCTCCCCCTATCAGCGGGAGCTGTGGAGAGGCTTGGATGCTAGTTCCTTTTTTCTTTCTTTCAACCTGAACCATGGGTCAGGAAGTTGGGGACTTGCTCTGGCAGTTACCTGGCTATCACTTTCATCACTGGGAGTGGGGTTGGGGGGAGATCACTCTGTGATCTGGGAAGACATGCTGTACCTAGAGCCTGTTTTTCTAGGCAGTGTCTTTAATATGCCAGACATGGTCAGAAAGCACCTCTTCCCAAATGGGGCCTAGTAACAAGAGTTGGTCTTCAGAAGCCCGGACTGTCTCCCCAGGTGGCGGCAGGACCCAGCCTGGCCCATCCTGCACCGCCTGATGCTTGCTGGCCTCCAGAGGTGCGCGTGCACGCCAGAACCACTGCTTAGTGACCCGCGCCGGGTGCCAGGCTCTGTGCCGGCTGCCTTTGTGGCCTCCCTACTTAATCCTCTCGGGCCCTGTCTGTGGGGGGAGGTTTCATCATCTGGGCCTTAGGGAGGAGGGCTCTGAGTGGGAGAGGAGAAGGGGTTTGCTCCGGGGTCCCGGGTGAGGGTGGGATGGGGCTGCAGCCGTGGTTTCTGCACCATCAGCCCGAGCTCCGCTCCACCTCCCACCCTGTGCTGGGAAGTGCTGTGTTGAGTCCTCGGCACCGTCATTCTGGTCCCCGTCTGTTAGCAGTGTGTGTTCACTATGCATAGCGGACACAGTGCCCCTGTGCAGCTCAGAGCGGTGTGAGTCTGCGGGCTCCAGCTGTTAGAGGCGCGCTTCACCCACGTGCAGCAGTGTGGTGGTGGGCGGCTCCCATCACAGGGCCCTGGGGTCTGCCCGCCCCCTGCCGCTCTGCAACGGTGCCTCCTGCACCCCCCCACCCCCCGCCAGTGTTTGCCCAGCTGTGTGCAATTCCCGGAGCAGACCAGGTCGTCTCTTGTTGCTGTGCTTTCCTCTCAGAAGGCTCTTCCCACTCTGCGTCTGCTCAGAAGGCTACTGTCAGGCGGACTCTGGCTTCAGAACAGCGCTCTGGGCCCCTCTGCTTGCCCTCTGCTCGCCCATCTGTGCGAGAGCAGCGCCTGCAGTGTACCTGGCACGGTCACTGCCCAGGGGAAGGCAGTCGCTGGTCTCCTGTCAGTACAGATCGCTGAACTCTGAGCCCCCTGAGGCCAGGGCTGTGGCATACACTTCTGTGGCTTGGGGTTAAGCAGACAAGTGTTTCTTCACTGAGAACAAACTCATGAACTCATGCTTCCGTTTTCGTCCAGGTGGTGCTCTAGAAAAGTTCGAGATTTGTGGTGGCAGGGAATCCCTCCCAGCGTGAGAGGCAAGGTCTGGAGCTTAGCCATTGGCAACGAGTTAAACATTACCCACGGTGAGTGGCTCGCGTGGTGTTCGGCCCGGGGAGCCTGCCTTCGGTCCCGGGGCATCTCTCATCACGTGTGCCCGCTCAGGAAGAAAGGCAGCTGTTGCCACGAAGCCGTCTTTCGAGAGGCCAGTGTGCCCTCCGGGAGGCGGTGAACTGGGGACCCCGGGTGCACCCTGGGTGCCTCCGTCATCTGTGGTTCAGAGCCGATGCCCGCCTCCTTCCTGAGCCCGTGATCCTCCCTGACACATGGTGGGGAGCATCGGTGGGCTGAGTCATGCCAGGATCTCTCCTCGAGTCGTGTGGAAAGCAGGCCTCAACGGGGATGGGAAAACGGTGTGTGTGGGGTGTTTCTCTCTGTGGAGGTGCTGTGTTTGTGGATTTTGTGATCCTGCCCAGCCCCAGCGTCTTATATGTAAGCAGCTTAGTGGGGACGGCTCGCTCTGCTACCGCCGGGTCCTTGAGGGTCTGGTAGCTTCAGTCCAGAGGGAGGGGAGCTCTGTACCCTAATTTTTTGGAGGTGCCATGCTGTGCAACTTGTGGGATCTTAGTTCCCAGACCAGGGATTGAACCCCAATCCACAGTAGTGACAGCCCCGAGTCCTAGCCACCTACCACCAGGGAGCTCCTGGACCCTGCTTTCTCAGTGCTGTTTGTCCTACCGCGCACCCTCGTACAGTTTGGGCGAGCTTTTCTTCCACGAGGGTGTCCACTGCTTTGCTCCCTCCCTGACCAGCACTCTGCAGGCTGTGACCCGGATTGAAACCCACCCTCGGAGCTCAGGCTTGCAATGAAGTGCCTGGCAAACGGGAATCTTTACTTCCCTCCCCTCCTCTCTGTCTGCAGTCTGGAATAAGCGTGGTCCCCGTTTAGACCTGCGATGTTCTAGAGAAATGCTTTCATTAGTTTTGGTGTTTCCTCGTCGGAATTCGCTTGTGTTTACCCCCTTCCTGAAGGCTGTTGATAACGGTGGCATCAGCCCTCCTCTGTCTGCAGTCCACACTGCCCCGGCCGGGGCTCTTTCCTTGTCTTCTCTGTGTTAGGGCCGGCCTGTGGAGTTGGGGGTGGCTGGCTTTCTTTTTACCCTCTTGAAGGCCCTGGAGTGTAAAATATGTTGGTTTTTAGCTCCTCTGTGGCTGGGGTTCATACTGTTGCTGTAAGTTTTATTTTGTAAGATGTTGATCTTACGCTGCGATTTCAGCCCTGGCCAGCAGTGTTCTTCCTCTTGAGTCCTGACAGCTGGTTGGGTGGATGGTTACTGGTTCTTTTCTTTGTCATCTCCTCAGAGTTCCATTTTGTTGTTGTTGTCAGTCCATACCTGCCCAAAACTCAGCATCCATAGGTGAAAAGATGAGTAACATTTACTTGTGGAAATGGTTTCACAAAAGCTTCCCCAGAAGTCAGTGTTTGGAGAATGGACGACCGTTTGTTTCAGTCCCTGTTCTTGAGAATTTCTAAACATGTCAGCAGCTCTCAGCCAGCTGGGCGCAATGCACCATGCTCTGTGTGTGTGTATTCTGTTTAATTTTTCGTTGGCTGCCCCATTTCATTTAAATTAAAATCCTCCATAGTCTGTATCATAGTGTATCAGGCTGAATGGCTTAATGAGTCAGTTACACTCCTTGACAGTCTGCGTAAACCTCGATACTGGCCGGTTTTACCCAAACTGTGTCTTTCTTGTGTGACTGGCTGTCTGAGGTCAGTTGCCCACCTCACCTGGTGCTCAGCAGGGTGGGGCCTCATGCTCTCCCTCCCATCACCTGAAACCCTGCACAGCCTCTCTGTACAGTCAGGCCCTCAGGAGGTGTTTGCTGGATGAATGAAGGAGCAAATGAGTGAGCGTGAATGCCACCTCGTTGGGTCCTCCTTAGTCTCAAGACTGGCTGTGTATTGAAGCCACCGTGACTCCACTGATGAGCCTGAAGCCCCCTCTTGAGGCCAGGCTTCGGATAGGTCCTCTCTCACGTCTTCGTGAGCATTGACGGCGGCCTGAGGGGCAGGAACTGTTGACCTTTTTTCCCTACTGAGGAAGTCAGCTGCCCTGACAGGTTGGTCGGCTAACCCTGAAGCCCATGCTGCAATTTGGGAAGCCCCAAGGTTTTGCTCTTTCTGTGGCTGTGCAATTGGAAACTCACTGAAAGTCAACCTGGTAGTACCATTACCTTCGCTCTTGGGGGAGTTAGCCTTGTGCTTGGAAGCTCCTCCGGCAAGAAGGTGAACTCACTGTTTGAACTCCCTCTCTCCCCACAAACGCACGCTAGCTAAACTATGGTGGTGGTGTGAAAACTGCCCTTTGACCTGTGTTACCCCAGGGCTGCCCGCATCTGTGCTTTAACTGTCAGGTACCTCACTGGGAAGCAGTTCCCAGTGGTCAGGGGCCACGTGATGGTTTTCCTCCACCTCCTGCCAAAATGAGCAAAGCTCCGCCCACCTCCTGGAAGCAGAGTGGGCAGGGGTGCCCCAGACCCTGTGGCCTCTGGTTTGGCACACCCCCAGGTTTGTCCCATAAGCAGCTGAGTTCAGACGCACGCAGTCTTCCAGGTTAATATGATGTTAACTTGATGTTATGTTCCACAGTTGTTCTGCCTTTACAGACGAACGTAGACTGTAAGTCAGGTCCTTCCTTCACAAGGTTAGAAGAAGGTTGGTAATCAGAATTTAGTTTGTTACCACACAACAGTGTTACCAGAATTTGACTTATATTTTTAAAAATAGCATTTACTGTCTGGGAGGCAGTTACGCTCTGCTTTATATTCCAGAAGTATTGAAGGAAAGGATAAAGTGGCAGGAATTCTCGGGGTAGCAGCAGTGAAGTCTCAGTGATTGCTCCTGATCCAGGGCAGCCAGTGGCTGAGCAGTGTTGGAGCCAGAGGAGCCGGGAGGCACCGGGGCTGGATGGGGGCAGCAGAGGCTCGGAGGTGTCTCTGGGTTCGGTCTTTGAGGAAGGTTGGAGCGTGGAGGTCTGCGTACGGCAGTGAGATTTATGAGCTCGGGTGATTTCCCCATTGCCAGACTACCCAGAGAGAGGAATGACTGAACAAACCAGCTCCAGATATGAAGATTGGACGGCTGTCTTGTGCGAGACCGTCCTGCTACTTTGCTGCCACTGAGAATATTTATTTTTGAAGCTTCTGCCTGTGTTGCTTTCACCCCTCCTGCACTTTCAGGCAGCAAGTTCAGGAAGACTGGGCCGGGGGTAGAGGTTCCATCTTGTCTTTGTTTGAAACCGTATGCGTTTTCTGCTCGTTTCCCACTTGGTTCATCAGTCATGTGCTCACTGAGTGTCCTGGGCTGTGTCAGTCCCAGTGCTGTTTGTTCTGGATTCGGCTATGACCAGAGACCCTCACAGTCTTACCCCCAGGAGCTCAGAGTCTAGTGAGGCCGTAGCCTCATCAAACATATCAAAACAAAATAGCTTTATGGGTGGGTGGTGTAATAAACACCAGGCATAGTGGCATTTTGTGTATTTCTTTGTATATGGTGATGTCTTTAGAAAACAAGTGCCTTCCGGCCAGAAGGGAGGCAGTAGCTATAGTAAGCGTGGGGTCTGCGGTTGAACTTTAATTATTTGAACAAGGCGGCGGTGTACTCTCTGGTATGCTGGGGAGACGTGTGTGTGCACGTGATACTCATCGAAAGCTTTTCTTCCAGAGCTCTTCGACATCTGTCTCGCCCGAGCGAAGGAGCGGTGGCGGTCCTTTAGCACAGGAGGCTCCGAAGCGGAGACCGAAGGTGTGTGTGACAGCAACGCCAGTGGGTTCTTTTGGTCAGCTATACGAGTTGTGAATATTATGCACGTCATTATTGCATAACAAAACTTCCTTAGCTGAAATAGTGGTTGGTGCAAATTTATGAAAGCTTCATGGGAAAAGGGATTTAAAAAATCTTTTTTGGCTGTGTAGTATGGCACACTGGATCTTAGTTCCCTGACTAGGGCTTGAACCTGGGCTTAAGCATCTGAGTCCTAATCAGTAGACCACCAGGGAATTCCCAAAAAGGGATTTTTTTTTTTTTAAAGATCAAATGAGTTAAAAAAACAGGTTTTATAAGACAGACAATACCAGTTCCTGAGAGTTGTCTGTGTCCAGACGTGCTGGAGGGCTGGTCATCATGTATGGCTTCCTTTGTTCGCTGATGGACAGTAGCCTGGCCCTCAGGATGGCTCAAGTGCCGGTTTATAGAGGAGAGTTGGAGCGCCTTCCAAAGGGACGGGAGCACTGCCTGCTCCCTAGGTTATGCTTTCAGAGTTTTCCATGACACACAAATGATTGTGGTTGCTTCTGTTGGTTAAGTAGTATCTTTTCTGCTGAACTTTTTTATACCATGTGGTACTGGAATTTTAAAAGTATAAAGCAAGTTATCCATGGTTATTTGTTTCAAATAACACACAGTGATGTTATGCTGCAGTAATTCCCATATAGTCTACGTTTGCAGCAGTGATGTTCTAGATCAAATGGTTTTTCTGATGTCATCTGTGTCTGGAATTCATTCGTGTTTATTCCCTTAAGTTTAAGGGTAGAATTGTCCTCCTTAATTCCTTTAAGTCCAACTATCAGCAGTTGTTGATAAAAGGTAGTATCAGATGAGACCGTGATTTCAGGCCCTAGAGAGTGTCTGAGGGTGACCTAGCCGTAGAGGGCACTGTGAGGTTTTTGCTTTTAACGAGCTCTGCAAGCTGCCCATGCTGCGGGTTCAGGTTGTAATCAGGCCCATGTGCTCCTGAAGACTGTCCCTTCCTCGCTTGACTCGCCTGACAGTTTGAAGCCTCGCAGTCACTCCACAGACTTGCCTCTGAGAGGTGTGATGACTCCTGGTCTTTTGACAGATGCTGGTTTTTCAGCCGCAGACAGAGAAGCCAGTCTGGAGCTGATTAAACTGGACATCTCCAGAACATTCCCCAGTCTCTGCATTTTCCAGCAAGTAGGTGGTGGTGATCTGTTGCTTTAAGTATGTTTTGTCTAAAATGCCAAATTGCATGTATTTGTGATCAGGTTTGAAAAGTACTGGGGATTTTTCTTGGGAGGGCGGGTCTTTAACTAATACTTTCAGACTCTTAAAGATAAGGGTAGCTAATGACGGCCAGGGAAGCCTAGCGTGCTGCAGTCCGTGGGGCTGCAAAGAGTCGGACACAACTGAGTGACTGAAGTGACCAGAATCCTTTCCGACAGATAGTTAATATGGCTTTGAAATACCCAGTCTGATCCTGTCGTGCCCGTGTTTCTGGCCTCATGCTTTGCACACACTAGGTAACCAGTAAAGGATGTGGGGTCAACGACAGCAGATGAGTTAGTGGCTTGCCCCTGCTGTGCTGAAATGTCGTGAACGCAGACAGTGACAGGCAGTGGCGGGCACGGGGGCAGAAAGGATCATCAGGATGAGGGTACGGCGGGAGGCAGAGGCCGACTGACCATGGGCATGGACCTTCTCTGAAGACCCTGGGTGCCCAGTCACCTTGTACTTGAAAGGGCAGCAGTCGTCCAGCAGCAGCTGAAACAAGGCTGTTGCTCCAGTGAGGTGCTCACACCGGCCCAGCACCTTGTGCAGAGCGGCTTTGTAGGTCGGGCTCGTCAGCTGTGGCCGATGGTTCTCTTGTCCAGTCCCGCGACACGTGCCGAGCTGCCGCATAATGCTTGGCAACTGGTCCTCCCTGTGCGCCGCCACGTGCCTGGTGGCGGCGGGCCCTGTGCACACACTAACGTGGCTGACGCGTGTCTCTGGTGTGTTGGTCCTTGTAGGGTGGCCCGTACCACGACATGCTGCACAGCATTTTGGGCGCGTACACTTGTTACCGACCGGATGTGGGTTATGTAAGTGAACCTTTCCGAGATTTTCTGACGGTCTCCTTTAGAAAGAAAGTCACGCTCTCCACCATCTGACTAGCTTACGGTCAGTGACTCGCTTCAGCTTCCTCGTAGGGAAATTGAGTTGCCCTGGCTGCTCTGTGGCATCGGTAATTTTTTTTTTAAAGCCTGATGTACGAGCCTAGTCGCTCAGTCGTGTCCGACTCTTGTTGCGACCCCGTGGACTGTAGCCCGCCAGGCTCCTCTAGGTCCGTGAGATTTCCCAGGCAAGAATACTGGAGCGGGTGGCCGTTTCCTTCTCCATCAATCACGTTTTAATTGGGTTTAATTTTCATTTTTTGCATGTGATTTTTTTTTCCCCCCAGCATTAAATCAAAAAAGCTTTTAGCTGTAACTGTTTTTAAAACTACGCTGCTGAGGTTTCTGTGGCTTAGCGGACATGTATGCCTGCATGGCTTTAGAGTAACATGCTCCCTTAGGCGTACGTTGCCATGGTGCCCCGACGCTGTACCTTCTCGAAGGCAGCAAGTCTGTCAGGTGCAGAAGGAGGGTTTGGGAATGAGGGAGTGCAGACAGGTGGCCGGCGTGGCAGGGCAGCGACTGTGCATCAGGATGGGCAGGACCCTCGAGGCCGTGGGTCTAGCCTGTGGGGGTGGCAGCGGGTGGGGGCAGCGTGGGCCCTTCCAGCGCGAGGGCGTATGGGCTTCTCCTTCAGTGAGACACGGGCTGCTCTGCCGTGGTGGCTGCCGGCGGTTTAACAGCCCTCTCTCCTCCCCTCAGGTTCAGGGCATGTCTTTCATAGCGGCCGTGTTGATCTTGAACTTAGATACTCCAGATGCCTTCATTGCTTTTTCTAATCTTTTGAATAAACCCTGTCAAATGGCGTTTTTCCGAGTGGACCATGGCCTTGTAAGTATCCCCGTGTGTGTGTGGTGTCCTGGGTGCCGTGTCTTCACAGAGCAAGAGTGGCCGGGTCCTTCTGTTTAGCGGGAGGGTTCCATTTTTCACTCCCCGGGGTTACTTGGAGCAAGTAGCGCTGTGCAGCGTGGAGGATTACCGGGGCGCTGTGTTGACCCTGAAAAACGGGCGGTTAATAGCCATATGTATGAATTTTGAAATGCATTCTTCCTGCAAGTGTTTCTGAAAATAAACCCTTGAAGTGAGAGAGGAGGGGTGCCCCCCGCACAGACATCCTCGCTTTGTGTCAGAGCAGGCGCTCCACCCCGTCCCCCCATGTGGAGGTCCATGGGGGAGGCTGGTGCCCCGCAGCTGTTTCGGCGCTGTGCCCCGGTCGGTGTGTTGTGCTTTCCCGCAGACCCTGTAGGAAGTTGAAGAGCCTGTGCCGGTGAGACGCGGGCTGGGGAGGCTCCCTGCCTCTTCCATGTTTTCTCCCGAACTGTCTCCTGGGCTGCACGCGAGGAGGCCCGCGGTCGCCCTTGCTGGAGTGTCAGTATCAGACTCCCTCTGGGAAGGCCGGGGGTTGGCACGGAGGCTGCGTGTTTCCTCAGATCATCCTTAGACAGTTCATTCCTTCCTGGTTCTTGGAGGAGAATGAGCCGTCAGGAGTCAGCCTTTGCCGCAGGCCAGGGTGTGAGTTTGAGGCTGCACCTTGCACGCACATGAGGTGCCCTCATTAGGCAAGTTACGTACCTGCTCTGCAGAAGGAAAGGGCACCCACTCCAGTGTTCTTGCCTGGAGAATCCCACGGACAGAGGAGCCTGGTGGGCTGCAGTCCATGGGGTCGCAAAGAGTCGGACACGCCTGAGCGACTGAGACTCTCCCTAAGCCTCTGGGTCTCAGGTGTCGTATCTACAGGTGAGGAGACGGTAAGGTGTGCTCAGTTACCATGACGCTCCAGGGCGGTTAGGGAGCGCGCCTGTTTAGAAACCGCCTGTTCAGCGCCTGGTTTAGCGCTACCAGTAAAGATACGTGAGCAATGTACATACGAAGATGATTGTTGGATTCTAGGGGCGGTAAGTGTGCTGACTTTCCCTGTAGATTGGAAATGTGTGCTGATAACATATTTATTAGTGTATTTCACGTTTTCTCCCCAGATGTTGACGTACTTTGCTGCATTTGAGGTATTCTTTGAAGAAAATTTGCCGAAATTATTTGCTCATTTCAAGAAAAACAACGTGACTCCAGACATCTACCTAATTGATTGGTGAGACTGCATTTTTATGCATTTTGAGAGTTTTCTCATGTCTGTGCCCCCATCTTTCATTTCTCACTGACGGCTTCTTTTGGGGCCCAGCTGGCCCCGCCCCTCCTGCTTTACAGTCTCCCTTCTGTCCCGAGCCTGAGATGCCCTGTTTGCAGCCCGGGCTGCCGGTCATCAGCTCGGCTCTGATCCTGTCTTGATGCTGTGTGACTTCACCTCTCCTTCCGAACTTCCTCCAGGGGAGGAGGGTGCCTTGGGCCTCTATTTCCAAGATGCCATTTATCCGTTCCTCCCCAAGACGTTGCTCAGCCCACGTCCTGTGCGGGCTTTCCGCTGGGATCGGGGGCAGGCTTGGTGCTTTACATCCGGAGCTCCCGCCTGGAGGAGCACGTGCTCCTGGACCCTGGCCATGCAGCCTGTGGGGGGTCCGGGCCCATGGGGGCAACCCAGAGCTGGAGCTGAAGCCTGCTGTGAGTGTGCGTGCTCTGGGACCAGCAGGCTGCAGCTGGCGGGGTGGGGACGTGGAGCCTCCCACAAAGGGCCGAGGGCAGCAGATGCAAGCTCCGGTGGAGTGGGGACGTGAGAGCCTCCCGCAAAGGGCCAGGGCGGCAGGCGTGAGCTCTGGTGGCTGAGTCAGGGGTTGTGAATGTCAAGCTAAGGGGCTCAGACAGGAGTCCAGGGGCCAGAGGGAGCAGCTGGTGGCTTCGGCTTGGGGCGAGGATGGCGGCGGGTTCTGCCCAGAAGTGAGTTTCTGGTTCCCTGGGAGGCAGGGGAACCGGGAGGCAGAGACAGTGAAGGGGAAAGACCGGGGCTTGAGGTGAGGCCGCAGAAGTGGGTGGAGGGCTGGGAGGGGTCACGCTGGATGGAGGTTGTGGCCCCGGGGAGTCCTGTGGCCGTGAGGGGTTCTGGGTGCCGTCAGCCGCGCCAGTCTGGGTTTGGCAGGATGGCGAGTGGAGCCGGTGTTGATCACGCTGGTTTTAGAGCACCTGTCGGACATCAAAGTGGGTGTACAGATGGAAGGTTCCAGAGAGCTTCTGCTGGAGCCTCGACCAGGAAGTCTGCATGCAGGATGGGTTAGTTGCCTGAGGAGAGGCTGGAAAGGCTGGGGTGTTCCCCACCAGGCGGCAGGTGAGGAGGCCAGGGCCGCCTCGGGAACCGGGAGTGGTGTCTCGGGTCTCGGAATCCTGCCTGAACCCTGGCCGCTCCCGTTGCGTCCCTGTGGCCTGAGCACAGCTGGGGAGCCTCCCTGAGCCTGTGGCCTCGTCTGTCCACCCGGATGACTGGCCTGAGGGCCCTGTATGGGGGCACCAGCCTTGCGAAGGCCTCCGCCTCGCAGAAGGAGGCATCTCTGGGCCGAGAGGCCGTTTGGGTTCCTGCACCGACCTGCGTGGTGAGCCCACAACTGCTGGGAACACACAGCGGGCTTGGCTTTTCTCTGTGCTCACTTGTTTCAGGGGGCAAAGACTTACTTAGCTCTAGAAGGCAAAGGTCAAATGTCTGCTTCCATGGGAGCAAGCCTGTGGGACGCTCGGTGTTCCCTGCTTCTGTCCAGAACCCCGAGACTGTTCCAGCTCTGCTGAATTCGTGCTGGCGATGAGGGTGTAGAGGTTGGGGCTGGTGTCACTGTGGGTCGGTCCAGATGTGAGGCCATTAAGCCGCCACTGGTAGGGGGCTGGGCTGGCCTGTCTGGGAGTGTTTGGGGCCAGGGTTAACGGTCACCTCCATTTAACCAACAGATGATTTCTCCACTCTGTGAACACTCAACTCTTGCACAGGCTGTCCTGCTGCACGCCTGTTTGTGCACCTGCTGTGAGATTTGACTGTGAACCCTGACCTTGCAGATTCCCAGGCCTAGAGGGTGTCAGTTGAGGGTCATATGGGACCAGAGTCTTCAGCTTCGACCTTATCTGCTTAGGCCACTGAGTTAGATTCTTAGGATTCCAGGCTCACGAGGAACTTTGGCAAACACTGTCCGGTAATAGTGTCTCTCAGCTTATTTTGCCCTGACTTGCAAAAGTAAATGAGTTGTGTGTTGTGACGCAGTGTGTGGTCGTGTTTGGAGCAATATAAGATAATGTATATGACAGAAACGGTTTTAAGAAACAATTCTTACCAGCCTTTACTATGTGTAGAGCGCATGCTAAAGTTTTCTGTTTTGTTTGTTCAGAAAAAAAAAAAGCTGCTGCTCCACGCTCCCCACGCTGATGGTGTTACAGGGCAGCGGTCAGGATGGGCAGCGTGAGGGGCGCTGTCCTGCAGGGAACATCTGTCTCTGCTTCGTCCCGGGCTGATGGGGAAGAGGGGCCCAGGCCATGGGGACTTGGGTCTGTTGACTCCAGCGCTTTTCACAGGATCTCATTCATTCAACCCTTAGAACAGGCCCCGGGAGCAAATCGTAAGATGCCTGTTTGACATGTGAGGAAATGGAGGCTCGGTGAGGCAGAGTGACCTGCCCGAGGTCGTTGACTTGCTGGACGGCAGCACTGGCATTCGAGCTCAGGGCCAGCTCCAGAGCCTGTGTACTTCCCCTCAGAGTGGGTTGAGTCTGAGGGATTTCTTAACAAGGCAGTGTACCCCGTGCGGAGGGCCCCAGAGCTTCAGTCGATGTGCTGATGAGCGTGGGCAGCGAGGGTCGGGTGCGTCGGTGGTGATCTTGGAGCAGAGTGCCGGGTGTCAGGGTGTAGGACTGCTCCGAGGACTCCTCCCCTTAGACCTCTGTGACATGATGTGCTTGGAGCCTGAGGCCCCGTGGATGCTCGCGGTGCCTGGGTGCGGCCTCTGCTGCTGCTGAGGCTTGGTTGCTTCCTAGAATTAGGACCACAGGGAGCCCTGTGTGTGTTTGCAGTCCCAGCACTGGGCGCACAGGAGTCTGTTAATAGACATTTACGTTGATCTAAGCTTCCCTGGTGGCCCAGAGGTTAAAGCGTCTGCCTCCAATGCGGTAGACCCGGGTTCGATCCCTGGGTTGGGAAGATCCCCTGGAGAAGGAAATGGTAACCTACTCTAGTATGCTTGCCTGGAGTATCCCATGGAGGGAGAAGCCTGGTAGGCTGTAGTCCACGGGGTCGCAAAGAGTCGGACACGACTGAGCGACTTCACTTTCACTTTCAAGCCCAGGAAAACCGTGCTGTGCACACCTGGGTGCTTCCGCAGGGACCCAGGCTCTTGATTAGGTGCTCAAAGTTAGGTGGGAACTCAGAGCAGGAACAGGGTGGGAAAAAAGCCCAGGGAAAGGGCGGGCGCTGCTCAGGACCCGCCCCGGAGGCCGGTGTTTCAGAGTCGCCGCTGCTCTACTGCATCTTCACAGTGCCTGGAGCAGATCCCTGTTAGCACAGAGGGAGCCAGCGAGGCCCGTCCCGCAGCGGGCGGTCCAGGAGGCCCTCTTGCCCCTGCTGTCCTGCTTCTGCTGTGTCCCAGCCTCGTCCCAGGCTGCGGCTGCTCCCTGGTGGCCGGGCTGCCTGAGGCGCACATGCCTATGCGTGTGTCCGCAGAGGGTGTGGGTCGCTGCCCTCTGGCCCCTGCACCGTCCCTCTGCACGGCTATGGTCTCCCGTGGTTTGGCTGCTGAGTGTCCTGTGTGAGCCGTGTGGGTGCTCACGGGAGACCTGTCTGCCCGCCAGGAGCCATCTAGGACTTGCTCCTTCTTCCGTTGCGGGACACGTTAGTTTTATAAGACATGGTCTTGCCCAGTCTGAGAGCTCCTCTTCTGGAACCCCCTCTCTCTAGCCTCCCCGCAGCGGCTGGGGCTTCCCTTCATGAGAGCACCCATTTCTCGCTGCCCCCACAGTAGGCCCCGTACAATCAGTCTCCTCGGTGACCCCCGTGCCCAGCCCCATGCCGGGCTCGGAGTCCTGGACCCAGGGATGCACCCACTCCCAAGGGGCCCCTTTCTCGGGTCTGAGGTGCACGGGGCCCAGCCCGAGGCTTATGCGAGTGCCCGCCTCTGCACGTGTTCAGGGGCTACCGTCTTGCACAGCGCTGCAGAGACCTCATGGTGGAGACTCAGACTCACTCGTTGAGGCCGTCCTCCTGGCAGGGGTCTCACCCCGCGTGCTCATCTCTCCTCTCTGCTCACGTGGACACGGAGGGGCCGAGCGGGCTCTCGCCCTCCATGGCCGGCTTCCTACAGAGTTTCCAGTGTTCAGACCATCACATGTCCGTGTTTGGTGGGAGGACTGACATGCGGTCAGTTAACTTGTTAGAATATTTTCCACTGCTGTCAAATGAGTTATTAGGAGGCATGGGTAGGTTTTGTAATAGATAATCCTGAATTAATGAAATAATCAAGCAGAACATTGTGTATCCTGATTAATGTTTCTTGAATGTTTGGTGGTACTTGGAGATCCTGTCGTCACGCCGAGTCTCTACCTTGAAGGCAGGCTGGGTGAAATTACTGATGGAAGAGTGTCGTTTCCGTGGCATCCAGCGTCCTTCTCACTCATAGCTTCCACTTTCCATTTTCAGTCAGTTCAGCCGCTCAGTCGTGTCCGACCCTCTGTGACCCCATGAACCGCAGCACGTCAGGCCCCCCTGTCCGTCACCAACTCCCAGAGTTTACTTTCAAAGTCATGTCCACTGAGTCCGTGATGCCATCCAACCATCTCATCCTCTGTCGTTCCCTTCTCCTCCTGCCCTCAATCTTTCCCAGCATCAGGGTCTTTTCAAAGGAATCAATTCTTCGCATGAGGTGGCCAAAGTATTGGAGTTTCAGCTTCAGCATCAGTCCTTCCAATGAATATTCAGAACTGATTTCCTTTAGGATGGACTGGTTGGATCTCCTTGCAGTCCGAGGGACTCTCAAGAGTCTTCTCCAACACCACAGTTCTAAAGCCCTCAGCTTTCTTTATATAGTCCAACTCTCACATCTGTACATGACCACTGGAAAGACCATAGCTTTGACTAGATGGACCTTTGTTGGCAAAGTAATGTCTCTGCTTTTTAATATGCTGTCTAGGTTGGTCATAACTTTTCTTCCAAGGAGCAAGCGTCTTTTAATTTCATGGCTGCAATCAGCATCTGCAGTGATTTTGGAGCCCCAAAAAATAAAGTCTGACACTGTTTGCATTGTTTCCCCATCTCTTTGCCATGAAGTGATGGGGCCAGATGCCATGATCTTATTAGCTTTCTGAATGTTGAGTTTTAAGCCAACTTTTTCACTCTCCTCTTTCACCTTCATTCTGCCGTAAGGGTGGTGTCATCTGCATATCTGAGGTTATTGATATTTCTCCTGGCAATCTTGATTCCAGCTTGTGCTTCATCCAGCCCAGCACCTAAAAACTCCTCCAGAGCAAAGTTGTCTTGCTGAGCTGCAGGCGTTTGAGTTGCATCTGGCACCCCATGTGGGGGCCTCCTCAGCGTGTGTGTGGAGAGTGGGAGGAGGGTTTGGAGCCGGGGGGTGGGGGACTTTCAGGCAGAAGGACCCACATAGCCTGTGGCCACTGGCCCACCCACCCCCGCCCGGCGGGTGTCGGAGCCTGGGTGCTGAAGCAGGGCGCACAGTACTTACCTGCTGTCTGCAGCCCCTGCCCATGGCTGGCGCCTAAGGTGGAAACACCCTTGGGCTCAAATCGGAGGGTGCTCTGGGGGCTCAGAGGTGGTTCTCTCTGCTTGCTTCCAGGATTGTAGGGGGAAGAGTTGGGCTTGTTAATTATGTTTGAATGGAGACTTATTTAACTACCTCCAATTTTTAAATGAATGCGGTTCTCTGTTGGGTGTTTCATGTTGTTTCATTTAATCGCACAGAATCTAAGGAGGCTGAGTAGTTACCTAGCAGTGTCTGCGCTGCTTGTCTGAGTTTTTAGGGCACTGGCAGCGCCTTGGTGGGGCGGGCTGGGGTTCAGAGCTGCTTCCTGAGCCAGCGCTGGGGGCGGAGGCTCCTTCGTAGGAGCCAGTCAGGGTGGGACGCTCTGGGCACAGCTGGACGTCGGTGGTGTCAGGCCGTGAAGGTCCAGGTCTCCAGTGGTGTCGTCTCAGTGAGGACACTGCAAGGTGAGTTTTCCCCTTTTGTTGCTGTTCAGTCGCCAAGTCGTGTCTGACTCTGACCCCATGGACTGCAGCACACGCCAGGCTCCCCTGCCCTTCACCATCTCCCGAGTTTGCTCAGACTCACATCCATCGAGGCAATGATGATATCCAGCCATCTCATCCTCTGTTGTCCCTTCTCCTCCTGCCTTCAATCTTTCCTAGCATCAGGGTCTTTTCCAATAAGTCAGCTGTTCGCATCAGGTGGCCAAAGTATTGGAGTTTCAGCCTCAGCATCAGTCCTTCCAGTGAATATTCAGGGTTGATTTCCTTTGGAACTGACTGGTTTGATCCTTTCCTGTTTTACCTCAGGCTAAAACCTGCATCCTCCCTTCACTTGTGATTTCCTCACCTGTGGTTTTCCCAGTGGTCATGTATGGATGTGAGAGTTAGTCCACAAAGAAGGCTGAGCGCTGAAGAATTGATGCTTTTGAACTGCGGTGTTGGAGAAGACTCTTGAGGGTCCCTTGGACTGCAAGGAGATCCAAACAGTCAATTCTAAAGGAAATCAGCCCTGAATATTCATTGGAAGGATTGATGGTGAAGCTCCAATACTTTGGCCACCTGATGCAAAGAGCCGACTCATTGGAAAAGACCCTGATGCTGGGAAAGATTGAAGGCGGGAGGAGAAGGGGCGACAGAGGATGAGATGGTTGGATGGCGTCACTTAGTCAATGGACATGAGTTTGAGCAAGCTCTGGGAGATGGTGAAGGAGAGGGAAGCCTGGCGTGCTGCAGTCCACCAGGTTGCAAAGAGTCAGACTCGACTGAGTGACTGAACATCCGTTCCGTTCCGTTCCATTGCTCAGTCGTGTCCGACTCTGTGCGACCCCGTGGACTGTAGCCTACCAGGCTTCTCCGTCCCACCACTGCAAATGGAGATGATGCCTGCACTTCCTCAGGCGCCACTGTGGCTGACCCAGGGGGGAACGGGTAGGGCAGCGCCCAGCCCTGGGGGCATGTGCTCCTTGTTGACTCTGAGGAGCAGTGCAGGGCGGTGTCAGTTCTCCCACCATCCCACCAGAAGCAGCTTCTGCCTCCAGGCCTGGCTTCTCTGTCTCCCTACCCTGGCCTGCTCCCTGTTTGCAGGCCAGCAGTTAGGTTAAGAATCGCCATTGGAAATGTGAAGCCTTGACAGAAAAAAGGGAAAAAAACCTAAAATTGCTCTGTTCCTCTTGCATATATTATGGGGGAAGCAGAGACACACAATCTGTCTTTGTTGTCTTTTATGCGCCTTTAGCCCCTTCATTAGTTTGGCAAGACAGAAAGACCTTTTTTCTGAGTGAGTTGAATTGATGCCTGAAGCTGTCATTTTAAACATTCTGTTTAGTTGCCGGTGCTGGGTCTCTGTTGCTGCACGGGCCTTCCTCCAGTTGTGGCGGGTGGGGATACTCCCTTGCTGCGGTGTGCGGGCTTCTGCGGTGGTGCTGCAGGCTGCAGGCTCCAGGCTGCAGGGGCCTCGGTCGTCGTGGCTCCTGGGCTCAGTAGTTGCGGTTTCTGGGCTCTTCGGCACGGGCTCAGTAGTTCCGGGGCACCGTCGGAACTATTGCTCTGTTACTTGCTTCTTACTTGGTTGTTTAGTTACTTTTGGAGGCATGTGTCTTCAAGGCACGGTCTTCCCATACCAGGGATCGCACCTGTGTTACCTGCATTGGCCACCAAGCCCCCAGGGCAGCCCTGAAACTGTCAGTTTTTTGAGCACAGTGCAGTAACGTGCAGTCATACTGGGGCGCACAGCACACCTGTCCCGCGGGTGAGAAGTGCTGGGCTTCCCGCTTCCTGTGGGAAGCGCACCACAGTCCTGGGATGACCGGAGGGAAACCTTGAGGCGGGGAGGGGGAGTGCGTGCACGCAGCAGCCCCCTCGTCCCTGTGCTCTGATGGTGGGTCCTGGGCTGCCGGCGGCACTGGGCTTACCTCGGGCCTGCAGGAGCCGGGCGGGTCTCCACCCGCACCTGCTAAGCTCTTCTGAGAGTAAATGGGAGAGCGTTGTGTCTGAGTCCTGTTCGTTTGCTGGTTTTGACTCTGAGTGCAGCTGAAGATACAGGGAAGCGTTTGATAGCTGCTGGTGATGAACGGTTTTCCAGTGAAAGGGGAGGTGGGAGGGGAGGCGGGAAGCCTGGGGACCCTGGAACCGTCTGAGCGCCACGCTCTAGGGGAGGATGGGAGGGGAACACCGTCTCGGAGGCAGGAGGCTGGCAGGCAGGGACCCTGGACTCTCGGGTGGGGCACAGGTGGCCCCGGGCGGGAGCCCAGGGGCAGGGAGCTGGCTGCTGGAAGGCCTCCTGGGTCTCAGGGCTCAGAGTAGGGAGGGTGGCTGGGGTTCCATCCCCATTTGATGGCTGTCGTGAGACGGATGTGTGAGGTGCTGCATGAGCAACTGACGGGACAGGCCCAGCCCAGGGGTAGGAAGCAGCTTTCCCAGGAGGGCCGTCTAAGGCCGAGTGGTGGCAAGGAGACGTGTTGTCAGGGGAAAACTTTTACATATTTTTCTTTAACAGGCACATTTTATTTAAGATACAGTAAGATTCAAGGCTTTAATGATTCCGTTTCTGTACCTGAAGATAGTAAATGATAGTGTGTATGACACAATTTATAGTTTTCCACACGAACTACAAACTTGGTGATCAAGTCTCCATCTTGTTTTGACTTTTCAGCAGCATTTGACATTCTTCACTCTGTGATTCCAGAACATTTCCTTTATCTGGTACCATCTATACACAAACTGTTGCCAGCCCCAGAGCCCTCCTCTGAACTTCAGATTGATTCACATATCCACCTGGATGTCTGGTGACTTGAGCTCAGGTCCAAACCAGAGGACTCACAGCTTCACCCGTGGAGTTGGCACCTCAGACCTGTCCGTTGCATTTCCTGTGAGACACGTCCACATTTGGGCCGCCCCCTCTGTTGCAGTCCTGTGCCGACCTGCCTGGTGGGTTCAGTGGCCACCCCGGCGAGGCCTGCATTCCTCTGCAAGAGCTTCTCAGCACAGTGGACGGGCCCCTTCCCTGCTCAGACCCTTCACTAATTTTCCAGCTCACGTAGAAGGAAACCTGCAGGCCTTGCGGCAGTCTGTAAGGTCCTGTGCGCTGGGCACCAGTCCCCACAGGCATCCTCACGGGTTCTCCCTTTGGCTGTTACGGCTTTAAACACAGTGGCCTCCTGGCCCATCAGCGGATGCGCTGGGTTACCCCTGCCTCCGAGCTGAGAGCTCACTGTGAGTTCTGTCTGGGGCTTCCTCCTCGGGGCTTTGTGGAAGTGTCGCTTTTCAGTGGCCTCCTGGCCCATCAGCGGATGCGCTGGGCCACCCCTGCCTCCGAGCTGAGAGCTCACTGTCTGGGGCTTCCTCCTCGGGGCTTTGTGGAAGTGTCGCTTTTCAGTGGCCTCCTGGCCCATCAGCGGATGCGCTGGGCCACCCCTGCCTCTGAGCTGAGAGCTCACTGTCTGGGGCTTCCTCTCGGGGCTTTGTGGAAGTGTCGCTTTTCAGTGGCCTCCTGGCCCATCAGCGGATGCGCTGGGCCACCCCTGCCTCTGAGCTGAGAGCTCACTGTCTGGGGCTTCCTCTCGGGGCTTTGTGGAAGTGTCGCTTTTCAGTCATGCGCCCTCCCTGACCGTCCTGTTCACACACCCAGACTGGTGGTCCCTGCCTCACACCCTGCTTTTTATTTGAATCCACGTCTGACGGTTTGTGCGCTTCATTCGTGCTTCCCGCCCACGAGGGCAGGGAAGCCGTCTGCCTTGTTGATTCTGCGTATTCTCAGCACAGGGAACAGTGGCTGGCGTGGAGCAGGCTTTAAAAGCCGTTCATGACGTGCAGCTTAGAATCAGCAGGGCTCCGATCTCAAGAGCTTCTCATGGAGTGATGGGGGCTGGTCGGCAGGATCGAGCAAGAGGGCATCACAAGCCTTCAGGGTGGCATTGCTTTGCAGGGGTGGCGGGGGAGGACTGGGCTTGGCTGTACTTATTTTAAGTATAAGTTCATCCTAAGTTCAATGTGAGTTTTTGCACTTTGAACAGTTTTTGCACCACAAATGCTACCTGCAAATAATGTTTATTTGCCAACTCAGTAAGGCAGATGGTTGCTAACAGCTTGACTGGTGGATTCTTGTGAATTTTTAAAAAAGTGTAATTTGAGGGACCTCCCTGGTGGTCCAGTGGTTAACACTTTGCGTTCCCAATGCAGAGGGCTCAGGTTTGATCCCTGGTTGGGGAGCTAAGCTCCCACACGCCATGTGGCCAAAAAATAAAGTTGAAAAAAAAAAAGTATCTATTAAAAAATGTTAGTTGAAGAGGATTACTTTGATTGTGCTTCTGAGTTGTGGTAAGCTCGTCACTGTTTCACAGTGCTCTTTTTATCCCATCCTTGTTCTGTTCCACAGACAATGCTTCTAATGTGTTTAAAATGTATCTTTTTTTGTATACGTTTTTTAAAAGAATGTTACAGTAAATGGCACTAAACTACTACTGCCTGCCAGGTGAGTGTGGCACTCCTGATCATTAGGACATCAACTTCACAATGTATCTGAAGCAGTTTACAAAGACCACATACACATCTGAACTGAAGAGTATTGTGTCAACAAGACTTCTGTTCTTTCTCTCTCTTTGCCTCTCAATTTTACCAGGCTTTTTTTGTTTGTTTAAGACTACTATGCTTTTAAGATGTAAAGGTGTGATTTTTTTCACCTGTGAATCGTCAGGTAAGTGGTTTTGGGGATTAGGTAATTTGCTTTTCATAAAAAAAAAAAAAATGTCCTCTGGAGTTGAGAATGTTCAGATTGGGACTTGAAACAAAGATCTCTTAGCTCTCTCTCAAACTGTGTTTTCTAGACCAAGTGATGAGGTGGTTTTCTGTTTTTTGAGACAGTAAGAAGCTCAGGCAGAAGGTTTGTTGTGACTTTAAAGGTAAGGGGTCCTCCTTGCCTTTGCCTGAGGGCACGTGCCCCACTCTGGACTTCAGGGCACGTGTTCAGGGTCTAGTTCTTTTACTGTTGGTGGCAGGAGCTGCAGTGATTTTTCTCAGACCTCTGTGTCCCTCTTCTAGTATCTGATTTGAAATCTAACCTTTCTTGAATCTTCGAGTTTTAAAGCACTGACAGGGATGGCCCTGAATGTTTGTTGTTCCGTCGTGTCCGACGCTTTGCAATCCAACGGGCGCGCCAGACTTCCCTGTCCATCACCAACTCCTGGAGCTTGCTCAAACTCATGTCCTTTGAATCGGTGATGCCATCCAACCATCTCATCCTCTGTCGTCCCCTTCTCCTCCTGCTCTCAATCTTTCCCAGCATCAGGGTCTTTTCCAGTGAGTCAGTTCTTCCCATCAGGTGGCCAAAGTATTGGAGCCTCAGCATCAGTCCTTCCAATGAATATTCAGGTTTGATTTATTTTAGGATTGACCGGTTGGATCTCCTTGCAGTCCATGGGACTCTCAAGAGTCTTCTCCAGCACCACAGTTCAAAAGCATCAATTCTTTGACACTCAAGCCTTCTTTGTGGACCAGCTCTCACGTCCATATATGACTACTGGAAAAACCATAGCTTTGACTAGACGGAGCTTTGTCGGCAAAGTAATGAGTGTTATGGGGTCTTCGTTATCTTGCTGTGTTGAATGCCTGTTCCCCCAGGTCCTGGAGGAAAGGCTGTTTCTGGGGCAGAGCACCCTTCCAGGGGCGAGGGTAGAGTTCACAGCCTGGAGGTCTCGGCAGGCAGAGAGCCTTGCAACTTGTGAGCAGACTTGCCAGTATGGTGTAGACCCCACTGCAGGAGAGAGTCCTGCTGTAAAGGCTGGGTGACAGGACCTCCTGACCAGGACGGTCTGCAGCCTGAGTGCAGCACCTGAGTTCAGGTGCCTTCACGGCCTGTGCGTGTCTCTTGGAGTCAGTGTGGGCACTCAGGGAGTACTGCAGCCTGTGGATAAGTGGTTTCCTGGGAGCACCGAGGGCTGTGTGGTGGGAAGACGGTGAGACCCGCTCCCTGACACCTGTGACATCCTGGGGTGGCCTGGGAGCTTGTGGACACACAGAGATGCCAGATGCTGGGCCCAATGCAGGGTGGGGATCGGGGCTCCCTACCTGGGGGCGGCATCCGTGGGGTGGGTGGGGGTGGACAGCGCGTCCTCAGAGCCCCGGGGTCGAGGGAGCCCAGGCGGGTGGGCGCATCTGTCTGGGTGTGGCATCAGGAGATGCCCCGGATTCGGCCCCGGGCGGCAGGAGGACTGGGCTCAACACAGCCTGGACTCAGCTTCCTGTTGACGTGCTCCGGTCACCTGAGACTGTGTGTGGCGGTTTGAATTGCTACTGTCACAGTTTTTTAAGGGAATGCGTATCTGTGTTTCACTTACTGTTTCCTCCTGATGGTTTTAAATATAAGCTCAGTTTCTTGTAACCCACTGTCACATTTACTCGGAAAGTTTTACTCTGTTCCTTTTCTGACCCCTGCCAGGAGGAGGGTGTCCAGTGCTCCTCAGACGTCAGGTGCGCTTGTGTCGACTCAGCTATACTTTTCCGTTTGCTGTTTTTATTTCCCACCAAACTAAGCTCTGCCTGCCTTATTGACTTAACATCTAGCGCCTGCCTCAGAGTAATAGTAAGCACATAGTAGGTTCATGATAAACATGTTGCATGCACAAGTATGGTGTCTAATTCGGAAACTGTATGTTGTTTGAGATTCTTTGTGAAAGCTGATCATGCTGTTTTAGATAATGTTTAAATTGACCTTCAGCGTGAATTCGGGCCAGAGCTCTTCCACCCTCCGCCCCCACCCCAGGACGTGAAATATGAAAGGGACTAAACTCAGGAACGCCAGAGAGGATTGGCCCTGAGCCAGGGCTCTATCGTGGAAACTCCAGGATCTGACGGCCCCTCTCTCCCCCAGGATCTTCACTCTCTACAGCAAGTCTCTGCCCCTTGACCTGGCCTGCCGGGTCTGGGACGTGTTCTGCCGCGACGGGGAGGAGTTCCTGTTCCGCACGGCGCTGGGCCTCCTCAGGCTGTTCCAGGACGTCCTGACTAGGATGGACTTCATTCATGTGGCGCAGTTCCTCACGCGGCTGCCCGAGGACCTTCCTGCCGAGGAGTTCTTTGCTTCCATCGCCAGCATTCAGATGCAGAGTCGAAACAAGAAGTGGGCTCAGGTGAGCGGGCTTTTGTGCTCTATCCCCTGTCTGGTTGAGGAAGCGGGTTATGCAGAGCGCCTTATGAGGAACCAGCCCTCTCGAAGGAGCCGTGGCTTTGGGGCCTGGCTCTGCCACACAGGGCTTGGAGAGTCGTTTCCGCTTTGAGCGAAGGAGCTGGAGAAGAAAAATCTCCCCACCCCTCCTACAGGGGCTTCCCAGGTGGCTCGGATGGTAAAGAATGTGCCCACAATGCGGAGACGTAGGTTTGATCCCTGTTCTTGCCTGGAGAATTCCCATGGACAGAGGAGCCTGGTGGGTTCAGTCCACCGGGTTGCACAGAGGCAGACACGACTGGGCGACTGAACAGCAGTAGCAGCACGGGGCCCTCTGCCTGGTAGACGGTATTTTGTAAACCAGGCTTCCCAATACTTTTTTAAATCCCAGAGACAGAGAGCCAAGGGGGCTGACCTGTCGCCATCTCACCGGCAGAGGGGGCCCGGAGAGGGGCCAGTGTCCTCAGTGGTCGTAGAGGGAGGGGAGGGGACGGTAGGGAGGGGAGGGGAGGGAGGGGAGGGCTCCCCGGACGTGGGCGTGTTGCTGGGGCTCCGACAGCTGCTTTCAGGGTGGTCCAGCCTACACAGGAGCGAGTCCTCCCGGGACCACTTCTCCCAGGCTCCCTGCTTCCCCTCTGGACTTCCCTCCTAGGTTTTTGACCCTGTGGGGTTGGTCCTGTGTCGTCTGGTTCCTAGTCTTTATCATAAGAAAGGGAAAATAGAACACGTGGCCTCAGGATGCTGTGTACGCTCAGTTTGCCCGAGCATCAAGTCCTAGGGGAGGCTTGTCCTTGCCATTCAGTGCTTGTTCCTGATTTAAGGGTTTTTTTTTTATTAGTGGAAGATTTAAAGTACATTCAAAATAGAAGAAAAGAGAATAACCAACCCCCATGTGCCTGTCAAGTACCCTGTCAGCTTTCAGATTTCTGTTTTCAGACATCAGCAGTAACTTTGTCCTTTGCTTAAATCAAGGTCTAGATAAGGTCTTCACGCTGTAACTGGATGAAAGGTCTTTTGCGTCTTCTTTTAACATATAGGGTTGCCTCTCCTTTCCACTTCTCCTCCCCTCCCCTTTGCTTATTGAGGAAACGAGGTCACGTCCAGTAGCAGTTGTCAGCGTCTGGATTTTGCTACTTCTGTCCCTGCGGTGGTGTTCATTGTGGTCCTTTCACTCTCTTTCCTGTAAATTGACAGACCTGGAGGCTTGAGGAGGTTCCCAGTTTTTAATGTTTGGCCAGATAACTTCACAGGTGATTTGACTCTCTCTCTCTGATAGCGGCCTATTTATTTTTGTTTCACAGCTTTAATAATTTACAGTACCATAAACTTCACCCCTTTTAGAGTAAACAATCTGATGCCAGTCCATTTATCACCCAGAGAGGGTCCCCACTGCCCTGGGCCCTTTGATCTGCCCCCCGAGCTGGTCCTTTCTCCCCTCCTGAGATGCACTCTGGCTGGTGGGCTTCCTTCCTGTCTGGGCCTTTAGGGAAGGAGCACAGCTGCTGTGGTGGGCCGTTGGGAGCCGTGCAATGCTCCCCTGGTTTCACCGGGCGGGGGGCGGGGCACTGCTCTGTGCTCAGTGTGCTATGAGTTACATTTCCGAAATAAATGCATTCAGTTCATAAAAGAAGTGAAGCACTGCCTCACGCGACAGTATGGGCACGCCTTCAGAGCACTGCATTGTGAGAAGGCCAGACCCTGGAGACCACACTGCGTGGCTCCATTCTCGTGCAGTTCCAGAAACGGAGCTGTCGGGACAGGACGCGGTGAGCGGGGGCAGGGCTGTGACACCTGGGGGGCGGGGGCTACTCTTGTCCTGATGAAAATGTCCCGAAATTGGCTGTGCCGAGGGCCGCACGTTATCTGTGAGTATATTAAAAGCCACCAAATTGAACACGCAAAGTGGGTGGATTTTATGTATGGTATGTGAGTTATGTCTCAGTAAGCTGTTAAGAAAAACAAAAAACTCAGCTCCTGTGTGAGCAGGACTGGCTATATAATTATTAGGGATCTGGTGAGAGGGAAGAAGAGCCTTTCTCTTGATTAGGCAATAAATGGGCAACACAGAACGAAGGTATGGGGCCTCGTGTTCAGAATTAGTGTCAAGGGTTTGAGGCTGGCAGCTGCAGAGCGCTGGGCTGGGCAGGGCTGAGTGGGGTCCCTGCTGGACCGTGCAGGTGCACGCTCACCTGTGCGTGAGCATGCTCTGGAGTCTCCTGGGACTCCGCCACTTGCACTGATGCTTGGAAGTACCCGCAGAGAGCCAGGGCCCTTCCTGACGACCGTGCGTGTCTCTCGGAGCCACTGCTGCCTTGGCTTTTCATCACGCACAGCTGTGGTCTGCCGACCTCCCTTTGTGTTTCACTGGCCCTCCCCCGCCCGTCCACACACCCACAGAGACACGCACAAATCCAGACCTGTCGTTCTGCTTCTTGCATTTGAGGTGAAAATTAGCAGTTAAGACCAGGTTAAAGGTTATTAGATAGTGGGACACCCTCTAATAGTGGGGCGGTAACAGGAGTTAGCCAGACAGTGGGCTTCGTCTGTGAGTTTGTTTAGCTCCAGGTCCCGCGGGAATTGTGGTTTGTGCCGTTTCTCTTAAATTCGGTGCTTATAGTTAAGATCCTGCTGCGCTTTAGCAAACAGGAGGTTGTGTTCAGCTGTCCGTCTCAGGGGAAGAGAATGGAGCTTTGGGGGCTTTTATCTGCCGTCATCCCTTCTGTGCCGTGTATTTGAAGCCCTTGTGCAGTGTTCCTGCTTTACCCTCTGTAATTTGTACTTGGCCTAAAGTGGTCCAGTGCTGGCCCAAGGAGTTTGAGGAGCTGGTGCCCTGGAGATCCCCTTGGTTCCGAAATGAGGCCCATGTAAGTGTGGATCCGTGTGTGCGGAGTGGCTTTCAGCGGGTCGCTCGTGTACGCGTCCGCCACTCCCTGCCTTCCACTTGGTGCGGGTTACACGGCTGCTGTGCAGGAGGCGCCTGGCGGTGCTCTGCGTGGCTGCAGTAAATGGGCCCGTCCTCCCTGCTGCTGTTAAGCAATCACAGTGGAATGTCATGTTTTTAAAAATAAAGGTGTTAACTTAGAGTTCAGAGCAGCCAGCTAAGTTGCCCTGGGGACGCGCAGGGAGGCAGTGGGCACGTGAGCCTTCTGGAGCGGGAAGCCTGGCTTTGCTGGTGGGGAGCGCGGGGGGCTGGAGCCAGACTGGAAGGGGCAGAGCCCGGTAGCCTGGCCTTGACATTGGCGGCTGGTGCCCCGAGGGAAGTCCCTGGGCTAACGTTCTAGCCCAGAGAGGGCGTGACCCGGTAGAAAGATGAGTCTGCAGGAGTGTGGAAGGCGGATCGGAGGAGTTGGCCACCGGGGAGGCCGTGAGGACCTGTGTCCGTGTGTGTTGCCAGTCGCCCACCGGTGTCTCCCTGTGATTCCCAGGTGCTGACCGCCTTGCAGAAGGACAGCAGGGAAATGGAGAAAGGAAGCCCATCTCTGCGTCATTGACGAGGCAGGTGGACTCATGCTCGGCCGGGAAGCAGGCTCCACGTGGCCCCTGTGTAGCCTCAGGCGGATGCCCTGGCAGCTCCGGAGGACAGGGGCTGTTTCCACGTTTGATCCCTAATGCTGGAGTTGGCCTTAAACACAACACAACAAAACACTTTTAAAGAATTAAACCAAGGCTAAGCCTTAAGAAGCTCAGTGGAATGATGACCATGGCCAACCACTGTATTCTGCATGGTTTAAAAATAGGGCAGTGGCTAATTTCCTCCCCTCATTTCAGCAAAAGTTAATTAAATTGTAATGCTTTTATGTCAACTACTGGAAAGTATATTACAATTTTTCATTAGCCAAGGTGCATGAGAAATGTTATTTGGGAGACCTCAGAGATGGCATTGGCTCATATCTACATATTTTAGTCGAAAAGGGACTGCTGATTTTAGTTGCTGAGGTAATCCTTCCAGAGCCGCAGGTCATGTTTCTAAAGCCCGCCTACCAAAGACAGCACGGCAGGAAGACGGGCTCCCGGAGGACAGCCGCTGATCGGTGCGCGCGGGCTCCCCTGGAACACACACGATCTGACCTTCAGGCTGACCTTTTACCATGTTGCCTTGACAAAATTCCAGCACCGGGGCTGACAGCGCACGCTCAGGTTCTGGGGGGCGCCCCGCTGTCCCAGAGACCGCACCCCCATTTGTCCAGCAGTGGTGGCTCACACAGACCCTGCGGCAGTAGAGGCAGGCTTTAGAGCAGAGCTGGCCTCTCTGAGCCGGGCGGGGGGTGGTGAGGCAAGATGCCCCGCCCCTGGCCGCCCGCTGGTTTCTGGGAGGCCAGGCCAGCCCGCGAGGGGCAGGGCGCCCTTCCTGTCCCAGCAGGGCAGGCCGTCCCTGGGGTGGTGACCCCGCCTCACTGGGTCAATTCGCAGGACAGCTGTGGGGAGCGGGGCGCAAGCAGCACGTGTCCAGTGGCCCAGGTGCCTTGTCAGGAATTCTCAGCGTCCTCCCACTTCATTCGCTGCCTTTTTGTCCCAGCTTTTCCTTGACTCATTTGGCGAACTTTGCATTAAGAGCTTTGGTTATCCAAGTGCAGAGACGTGAAGACCGACGGCACGGAGAAGTCCAAGGACAGGCCCGTCCCCACGGACACGGCTCCCACGCGCGCAGGCGCCGGTCTCCGGGGCACTCAGGAGGCCAGGCCCACGGGCACTTGCCGCCTAGCCACCCTCCTCAGCCATACGTCCGCCCTTGGGGTGGAGCCTAACTACGGCATCACTTTTATAGGTTTTTCTCCACCGGCCGTGCCCACTGATGACACTTCAGGTACAAAGCAAGCTGCCGAGCCGCTGGCTGTCCCCATGCCCTCCACCTGCCTCTGTCCCACGTGTCCTTTACCCCCTCGTGTTCCTGGCTGAACTCCCCGGGGAGCTTGCAGAGCATCCCCCACCACTTCCTGCCTCGGCCTTGAAGCGCCAACCCGCCTGACTCCTTGGAGGAAGCCTTCCGTCTCCACCGAGCTCCGGGGCAGCCGTTCCCGGACTCCACAAGGGGCTGAGCGTAACCGGGCTGGGGAGGGCCTGGAAACAGGCCACCGGCCCTGTCAGGCCCTTCCTTGCAGACATACCTGGTCTCGTCCCATGACGGGTTTTCTGTTCGTGAAAGATGTATATATTTTCTTACTGTACATAAAGACGTTCTTACCGTGCATAACGAAGTGGTGACAGAAAGCCACGCAGCTGGGGCCGCGGGCAGTTGCTGAGAGTGAGTTTGTGCACCTCCACGTGTGGTCAGCGCCCCCAGCCCTTGACATGGCTGTCGGACAGTCCGACATAAATCTCTTCGGATAGCATCGTATATGCATTGAGTTTTTAAGCAGGATTCCAGGCCATTCTGCAACACTTCCAGATCTGTAGTTCAGAGGAAGTTTTCATGACCTGTTCAGGGACCACATGAGCTCTCTGCTGGCTTGATGTGTCCACCTTGGAGTCTGGGAAGTTTGAGGTCCCAGTCTAGGGTTGCTCAGCTGCTTGTCACAGAGGGCAGAGGGCTGCCGAACTGCACAAGGCTGTGCTTCTCTGCTCACCATTCTGGTTTCAGAAAACCAGAAAAAGAATTGAAACGCAGCCCCCTTGGGAGGTCGGCCCTCTCCACTTCCGGTGCCACTGATTTTCAGAACGTGAGATGTCAGGGTTGGGGCCTCTGCTGCTGGCCCTCAGAGTTGGTTACTGTGTCCCCACCAGTCACTGAAATCCCATCTGGAACAACATTCACTTTAAAGGGTACTTTTTAACTGCTCCGTTTTTGACTATTTTAAATAGTTTGCTGATAGAAAACTCCTGATAACACTTGCTACATATCATGTTTTAATTGCTTGTACAGTTAACCTTTAATTTTATTTAGTAAAGTGTATCAAACTAGGGCTTTTTGAATTGTAAATACGTGGTTTTATTAAATAAAAGTCATGTAAGATTGTTGCTTACATTCATTGCCGCTTGGTTTCAAGTTAGAGTTCTCACCCCAAAGTAAGGTAAAATTTGAGCATGGTGCTATTTGAATATTTTCAAATGCACTTACTAGTCTCGGTTAAATAAAAGAGGTGGTTCGGTTATGGTGATTTGGCCAGGGATCGGAAAGTTAGCACTGCCTGCCTTCCGGGCTGAGGGGAGCCCCAGGCTTGCTGCCCCTCGAGCCTGACCGCCTGCACCTTTCGCCCCTGGTCCCCCGGCCCACGTCTCTGCCCTGCTCACCTGCTCACGCTCCCCGCCCCCCGCACCTGCCCCCATCCCTGCAGGGCGTCAGGTTCTCCGGGTCAGCCGCCAGGCTCTTCCCCTGACCCCGAACCTGCCGGGTGTCCGCGGGCACCCGTGGCCCCTCCCCGTCTCGGGGGCAGAGACCTGCGGAGCTGCCCCGCCGCGGTGGCAGTGAGCATGAAGCGGCCCTCCGGGTCCCGGAGGCGGGCGGGGTGGTGGATGCTTACGCTGCTGGTGTGCGTGCCCGTCCTTCCGGTCTCAGGAGTCCGGCTTCTGGGCCCTTTGGTCCGATGTCTCTGAGCCCCGCATAGTACTCAGAAACAGTGCCCTCCCTCTCCACGGGCAACCTGCCCCAGGGCTCCGGGCCACTGCCTTGTGGTCCCTACCCTCTGCAGGCTGAGGCAGGTGGAGAGTTATTGAGGGTTGACAGCTGGGGGTTCACTCACTGCTCCACCCACGCCAGGCCTGGGGCTCAGTCTCCAGGATGACCTCATTTATCTCTGCAGCGGCTCTGTCACGCCGCATCGTTGGAGGTGTGGCTCAGAAGCCATCTGCTTGGGCCCGTCCGGCCACGTGGTGGCAGAGTGGGGCCTCAGACTGGACTGCAGTTCCCCAGCCCTTGCTCAGAAACATGGCTCCCCAGAGAGCGTGTTGCTCTGGGGCTTCTGACCTCCGCTCTGAGGAGGCAGAGCTGTGCCCGGCTGCTGGCCCTGAGGGGGTCCCCTGGTCAACACCCAAGCTGTGGCAAGGGTGGAAGTTGGGGAGTGTTTTCCTAAGAGAAACTAGGGGGCTGACAGTTAAAAGACAACCACCCCTGGAAGTGTGCAGCCTGCCAAGAAGGCAAGAGAGGGAAGGAGGTGGTGTGCCATCAGGGCGGGGAGGCAGGCGCCCCCCAGCTGGGTCTCGGGGTGAGCTGAGGGTCGCCAGGAGGACCAGAGGAGGGGTGTGGCCAGCAGAGGGAAACCTTGGAGCCAGGTCCTCAAACGGGACACGGTAGAAGCCATCTCCTGGGGTCCCTTTCATCCATAGCATCTGCATGCTTCATCACCCTAAGACCATCTCAAAGTTTAAAACAAACTATGTATTGGGGGTGGGTGGATGAACTCTCTTTTTATAGAAGACTCGCTTCCTAGGTGGCTCAGTGGGTAAAGAATCTGCTGGACATGCAGAAGGCACAGATTCCATCCCTGGGTCAGGAAGATGTTCTGGAGAAGGAAGTGGCAACCCACCCCAGTCTTCTCGCCTGGAGAATCCCGTGGACAGAAGAGCCTGGCGGCCTACAGTCCGTGGGGTCACAAAGAGTCGGAGATGACTGAAGCGACTGAGCAAGCATGGACGCCTGACTAGTGGTAACAATCTAAGTTATGACTGCAGATGAACTTACACGCAAAGAAAAGCATCTATTTCCAATGAGGAACTAAAACATTTCACATGTGCTGTCACCCAGAAATGGTTTTCATTTCGTGGTGAAGAAGTGTTTCCTTTTCAGATGCCTTGGGCTTTATCCATGTAGTGCCCGTATCCCTCCTGCCACTGAAGCCAGCAACAAACAAGAAACCCTTTGTAACAGCGGCCACATCCAGCTCAGATCATTTAAAGAAAAGAAAGGCTAGTTCACCCTAAATCTCCCTTGCCTGGAAGACTGCTGTCTGGACGTACACAGCCACTTCCATAAGTTGAGCCTAAGTAACTGATTATCCTTCTCAAGTTTTTTATGCCAATGGTAGTAGTTATTGTATTTACATAATTCAATTAAATACTATGCTAAACCAGTGTTGCAGAAAGAAACTGTTGCTTCTGAGAACACTAAAAGCTTTGAAAAGTCTCAATAAAGGCAAATCTCTTTCAAATGCTATTGAAGGGGGTGTGGGCCAGACAGCTGGAGAATATTTAGTATCTGTTGGATGTTGCATGTTAACTGTGCCAGGCACTACGTTAAGCCTTTACTTAAAGTATGTTTGATCCTCAGGACAACTCTGAAGTGAGTACTGAGGAAACGGAGGCCATAGAGGTTGAGCCACCTGCCTGATGGAGGAAGTGGTGTGGCCCGGATTTCAAAGAGAAGGATAATGGAATCTGCACTGAGGTTATTTTGCAAGAAATTTAAGAGATGCCATAGGCAATTCAGAATGGGTGCAATCATTTGAGAATCAAAGATTCCACCCTTAAGAAAAGGCCTTGGCCATTGACCCGGAGATTAGCAAGTGGTGGTGTTTTTTATTTTCTAAATTAGGATAAAATGTTGAAAGCAGAAAACCTAGAGGCTAGTTTCATGGACATCTCATTTAGATTTTCTTGTGCCTCCATATTTTAGGCCCTGTACTTTTTGACAAAGGGATGAAAAAAAAAAATCTTTATAGCCTTTTAGTGTTCATAAGAATCATGTTAATTTTAGGGGTTTCTAGTCCGGACTGTGGCACTGCTCTGTAACTGTCCCCTCGAGGAAGGGGTCTGGGGTCCTCCTTCCAGAACTGAGAGCCTGCCTCCCTGTCCTTGACCTTGGCTCTACTCCATTGAGACATCCTCGTTACTACCTGTAATCATTTTTGAATCCGGCGTGGGACTTGTCGCCTGACACGTAACAGGAATTCAAGTAACAAATATATTCAGCAAATGAGACTAACATGCATGTTATTAACCCAACAAATGTATTGAACCCCGACTCGACTGCACACTGTGCTGGCCACCAGGGAAGACGATAAACCCACTGTCTGCCTTCCAGGACCTTCGTCTCCTGGGGGTACAGTCACAGGGGGTGGGTGGGGCTGTGCCTGCAGACAGCTGTCAGGCGCTGAGGGAGGGGGATGATGATTTTTGGGTCCCTGGCTTGCTTTCTTGGACGTGGTCTGTCTGAAACAGCTTGTGAGTTTTTAGAACTTTGTTATGAAATAGTTAACAGAAGGTTATTACCTTCTAGTCAACTGGAACATCTTCCAGCACAGGTAACATAATTTGAGAGGACATGGTTAACTTTACAGCTTAAACACGACTAAATACACACACACACACAGAGACACACACCCACCCACCCACCACATCCACATCTCAGAGACCTACTGGTCACCGAGTTGAAGGCTGATGAGGAAATCCACCTGGGTAATTGCCGGTGGTTCAAAGTTGGCTGAAAATACCTGTTCTCTCTCCAGTGAACCAAAGGCCGGGAGACTCATAATAACAGCTGTAGGCACTGAGCCTGTTGCCAGTTTGAAGCCTCCCCAGCCACAAAAGAGTGAGCCGCTGCTGTTCCCAGTTTGAGGCACAGGAAAAACCAAGTTCTGTCTGCCAGGGAATCACTATTTTACTTTGGTCTTGATGAACAGGAGAGAGGGAAGACAAAAATTGTAGAGGAAAAAGAGAAGGGAAGCAGGAAGGCAAAGCTTTTTACTCTCCTTACTGTTAACGTTTGTGTGCTTTGATAAAGTACGATATTGTAAAAGAGTCTTCATGCTGTGGAAGTTAGGGAATTTTAATCAGTCTTTATTGGCTTTAAAGGGAAAGCACTTTAAGAAAACAAAATGTCATCAAAAGACAAAAGTTACTGTGATAGTCTCACGACCAAGTCATCTGCCTACAGTGGCATTTTCTAAAGGTATTTAGCACCAAAGAAGAGATCACCCTTTTTATGATCCTTCTGAAATTTAGGGGTGGAAGAATACTTTTAATCCCAAATCTGCACATCTCAAAATTCAAGCTAAGACTAAGAAGAAATAAAGCCCCTGACTCCCAAAGCATCGAAGGAACCTTAAAACAGCCATTGCTGACTTCAGGTTAAGGGGATAGACCTGTCAGGTGTTTCTTACATTAACTCAAGGAATGATAGAAAAAAAAAAAAAGGAATGATATACATCTTAATATTTGACACAGTAAAAAAATCATGTGCTTAGTGACGGTCTAAGATCTGAAAATATCTTGCTGAAAACCAAAGGCTTATGGACACTCAGCAGTCACATCACTCTATATTTTGCACCTGCAAAACACAATACAGTCACCATTTTGTCTTCACTGGAAAACGAAATTTCAGTTTTGGTACAGATCAATGCATTTCTTTACTGGGTCCAAGAAAACATCTCATTAGCGTTGAAGACTGTCCTTGAGCCAGAAACAGACATTCACAGTTAGACAGACTGAGCCTCCTTTCATTGGACAAGGCTCTTCTCCCTGCTTCTCATCCCTCCTCTTCCTGGGTGTTGATTACCCCAGAAGCTAGTGCTGTTTACATGCAAAACAGTTTTAAGGGAATTGGTGAGATCTGAACTGAAACGAGCGATTCAGGACCACATAGTTCAATCCGTTCAAAGAGGATTCACTCATGCATTTAGTGCACAGGAATTTTGGGGGCACCCTGCCCGTTTGTTGAATTCTCTTGAACATGGAGGAAGATCAGTTCTCAGTGTCAGGACACTGAAATTACGGAATTGCTCAGATAGAAAAAGGTCTGTGACAGCTTTTTATGAGAAGTTGGGTACATTAAGCCATCCCTGTTTGTTTCCCTGTACCTGTTTAACTATTTTCTCTATATTTAACTCAATTCTGTTCTCAGCATTAATTTGGAAGCTGAAAAATTAAAAATACGAAATGCAATTTCATCCCAATCATCAGGGGCCTTTTAAAGAGTGGCAACAAAGGGAGAACAGGAGTTAGTGAAGGATGGAGTTTGCTGAGACCGAAGTCGCCCATCAGTTGAGTCAGGAGGGCAGAAAGGCCTTGGCCTCCCTGATCTTCTGCTTCACGCCTCTGCAGGACAGAACAAGCCCGGCGTGGTGGTGCTTCAGGCTTGCCAGGCGCTGGTTGAGCACCTCCGTCCTGTCCACTTTCTCTTCCATGTCCCGGAGGAGGGATTCCTTGCCCAGAAGCCCACACTTCTGATTCAGCCTGATGTTGTCCAGCCGCAGGCCATCTCGGGCTTGCTTGGTCTTGGTCAAGATGTCCCTCTTCTGGGCCACCTGAGCCTCGATCTCCATGAGCTCTGCCTTTTTACACATGTTGTCCATGTCCACAGAGTGCAACTTCTCCTTCACGTGCGTTATTATCTGCACGTTGTTGGTCACCTTGCCACGCAGTTTCAGGAGCTCCTCATTGCGCTCCTCGACCTTCTCGTTGAAGGTCTGGTTCTCGATCTTGAGCTGTTCAAAGTCTATCAGGAGCAGGCCCTCCGTCAGGTCCTCCTGGGTCCTCATCCTGGTTTCAAGATGCACCAGGCTTTGCTTCAGCTGCACGTTCTCTAGCCTCACGGCGCTCATCTCCCTCTCCTTCTTATCCTCCAGCGCCTGGATCTGCTCCACCTCTCGCAGAGCGACCTGGCGGCCGCCCCTCATCCAGCAGCTGCCCATGGCCTGCATCACCACCTGCTTCTTGAGCGCCTGGAAGCGCCGCCACTCCTTGTCCACCCGGGAGGCCTTCTCCTGGCACTGCAGCTGCAGCTGGCCCAGCTCGTGGTGATACCAGCGCAGGTCGTCGGTCTCCTGCTTCCGCAGGTCCTCCAGGACGGCCAGATGGCGGAGGTAGGCCTGCTCTTTCTCGGGGGCCTCGGGCTCCGCGCCCCTGTCGCCTCCGGGAGGCTCGGCGGCGGCCTCCACACCCTTCTTGCGCAGCGCCTCGAAGATCTTGTGCTGCAGGTAGATGTTATAGCGTTGGTAGCGGCCGCGCTCCACCACCAGGGCGCGGTACTGCTCCAGGAGCTCGGTGCGCAGCTGCTGCTCCTGCTGCTTCTGCTCCTCCTCGCTCCAGTCGCACGGCTCGAGCACGAGCCCCTCGTCCAGGTTTCTCAGCTCGTCCTCGTCTTTCCGGGGGACCCGGGCCTCCAGCCCCTCCTCGCTCGCCTCACTGCCCTCGCTCTCTTCGTCCTCCTCTACCTGGCCTTCCCGCTCAGCGCCCCGGGCTGCCGCGGCCTCTTCCTTGCCGGCCGTGGCCTGCTGCAGGGAGACCTGCGACGGGACCTCCTTCTTCCCGGGCTCCGCCGCCGCCGCCGCCTCCTCTTCTTCGCTCTCCTCCTCCTCCCCCTCCTCCTTGGGTTCCTCGGGCTTCGGCTTGGCTGCCTCCCCAGGCCCGGCCTCCCGCGGCTCCCCTGGCTCGGCTTCCTCCTGGGCCTCGGCCGGGCTCTCAAGCTCTCCGGGCCCCTCCTCGCCAGCAGCTTCGGTGACCGCCAGCCCTTCCTGGGATTTGGCCGGCTTCGGCGCGGCGGCACCTTCCTCCGAAGCCTCCACGGTCTTCGTCTCCGGCTCCGGCTCCGGCTCCGCGGGTTCCACCGGGGACTGGGGCACGGAGCTGGCCTTGACCCCAGACAGCCGCGAGGCCAGGCTCTCCACCTCTCCATCTTCCGTCCCGGGGTCCCCAGTGTGGTCGTCCATCTCCCTCCCTCCGGGTCAGCGCCGCCGACCCTCCAGCGAGGAGCTGCAGGCTGTTCGGTTTCCAAGGGCAACCAGGGGCGCGCGCGGAGGGACCCGACGATTGGCTGGACCTCTGCCCCACGCCCCGCCCCCTTCTCCCTGACCAGAGCAGACCAATGGGAGGCCGCTCCCGAACGATGGGGGGCAGCTTTGATTGGTGGAGAGCGTGGGCTCGTACCGAGAAGGGGCGGGGCGCGTCCCACTGCGCTTCCTTTTCCGCGCGCTTTCCAGGGCCTGGGGCCCTGTCCCGTTCTCCCCGCCTCCCGGCCAGAGCAGGCCAATGGGACGCCGCCCCCGGACGACGGGGGGCAGCTTTGATTGGTAGAGGGCGTAGGCTCGCACCGAGAGGGGGCGGGGCGCGTCCTGCCGCGGCTTCCTTTTCCGCCCGCTTGCCAGAGCGCCGGAGCCTGGGGCTCCGCCCCCTTCTCCTCCCCGCCTCCCGGCCAGAGAAGACCAATGGGAGGCCGCCCCCGGACGACGGGGGCAGCTTTGATTGGCGGAGGGCGTAGGCTCGCACCGAGACGGGGCGGGGCGCGCCCCGCCGCGGCTTCCTTTTCCGCCCGCTTGCCAGAGCGTCTGGGCCTCTGAGGCGAGGCGGCCCGCACTGGGGCGGGGCGGGAGGGGGCGCGCAGGCGCAGAGCGGCGGGCCAGACTTCCCCACCCCCACCCCCCCCCGAGCGGCGGCGCCTGCGCGGTGCGCGGCCGGGCCGGCCCGAGGGCGCCTGCGCGCTGAGGCGGGACGCGCGGCCCGGCAGGCCGGCTGCAGCGGGCGCCTGGGGCGGGGCGGCCGCGGCGGCGGTGGCCGCGGCGGTTTCGCTGGAGCGCGGGGCGGCGGGGCCCCGGCGGCGGAAGATGGCGGAGCTCGGCAAGAAGTACTGCGTGTACTGCCTGGCCGAGGTGAGCCCGCTGCGCTTCCGCTGCACCGAGTGCCAGGACATCGAGCTGTGCCCCGAGTGCTTCTCCGCCGGCGCCGAGATCGGCCACCACCGCCGCTACCACGGCTACCAGCTGGTGGACGGCGGGCGCTTCACGCTCTGGGGGCCCGAGGCCGAGGGCGGCTGGACCAGCCGCGAGGAGCAGCTGCTGCTGGATGCCATCGAGCAGTTCGGCTTCGGGAACTGGGTGAGCGGCGGGGCCCCGGGCGCACCTGCGGGGGTGCGGGCGCCGCGAGGGCGCGGGGGGTGGCGATGGGCGGCGCGGGGGGAGGCCCGTGCCCGCCTCCCGGGGCAGGGCCAGGCGCACAGAGAGGGTGAGCCCGCCGCCCAAGGTCACACAGCAGGAAGTAGCGGAGCGGGGCGGGGAAATCGGGCGGCGGCTGGCTGCCCCCCACCCCCGGGTCGTTTTCCCAGCCTTTTGGGGTGACCTCCGCGGGTGTCTGCCGAGTGCACCCCTTGGGCGAGGCCCGGCGCCCCGCCGGGGACTCCCGAGAAGTCAGTCGCGGGGACACAGGCGGCTCTGAGACTTGACAGCAGTAGGGCGCCCCAGGAAGGAGTGGGTTTTGCCTGGAGGACAGTGTGCTGAAGGCCAGAGGAACTCCTCTCCACGCCCTCTGCCCTGCAGGCAGGGGCTCCTGGTCCTCCCCGCCACCCTCACCGCCACCACCACTCACTTTTTGGCCTTGTGTCCCCTGCCACGCACTTGTTGACCCTTGCATCCCTGTGACACCCTGGGCTTCGTGTGCCCTGGGGCTGAGTGGGTCCACGGAGCGCATGGACCGGGCCATGCCTGACCTTTTGCTTTTGGGTCTCTCCACTGGGGGCTCAGTTGGTAGTCTGCCCGCAGTAGACCCTGGGTTTTGATCCCTGGGTGGGGAAGATCCTCTGGAGAAGGGAAATGGCAATCCACTCCAGCGTTCGTGCCTGGGGAACCCCCATGGACAGGGGAGCCCGGCGGGCTGCAGTCCATGGGGTCCCAAAGAGTCAGGCACGACTGAGCGACTTCAGTTTCTTTCTCAGGAGGTTTCTTTGGGGACGTTTATCGGAGAGGAGAACACAGAGCTGGACTGGACACGTTCACATCGGGCTCTCGAGAGAGAGGCACATGGTGGCTCTTCTCCAGGTGGTCTCTGAGGAGTGCCCTTTGCACTCTGCAAGAGGAGGCTTTCGTCCGTGTTAGAAGGAGAAGGCCCGGCTGGCTTTTGGCCCATAACCACCAGGGACGCGTGGCCACCTCCAGGCGTTGTGACAAGTGTTGGGGGAAAGACAGGAGCCCACTCCCTCATCTTTCCGGACCCTTCCACGTAGTGGTCCCCCAGCTCCTCGAACCACTTGTCCAGCAGCACAGCCGTCCCTCGTTATCCATGGGGGATTGTTCCAGAATCCTCCCAGGCCACCAGAATCACCCCATACTCCGTCCCTTGTCTAAAATGGTGGAGCAGGGTTGAGCCCACGGACGCCGGGGGCCGACTGCCGGCCACTTCTCCTGGGCTTGCTGGTGGAGACGTTCCACGATTCTCCCCACATCCCCAAACCTGCCCTGCCTGTATTTAGGTTAGCTTTTTTCTTTTGGTCAAGCAAGCCAGTCTTCAGGGACCTGTGCCATTCTGCAGCCTTGGAATCTCGAGCCTCTCCCAGCTTCTTAGAAACACTGCTCCGGGTTCTCAGCTGTGTGCCCTCATCACGGAGGCTACCTTCTGGACCCCCCCTCACTTTGTCCTGAAGTGCCGTCCGTGGATGCTCATGGAGCCTCTGCTCCGTGCACGTCCTGCGACAGTAAAGGAGTCTGGAAGGAAAGGCGTCACCCTGACCTTCACGGGTGTTACAGTGTCATGGCGGGCTGGTCCTGAGGTCCAGCCTCCAGTCGCAAACCCGTCCCTGCTGTCCCTGTGTGTATCTCCTGGACTCCTCTACTTCCCTTGACCCAAATCTCACAACTTGATCGGTCGGCTGCTCAGGCTGCAAATGGCGTACCATCCTCAGGGCCTACTTCAGGGTCCAGTTCAGTGGCAGGCCTGTCTTCAGAATCCTCCAGAGGCTAGCCTCTTATAGCCTCAGCGCAGGCTGATGTCCATCTCTTGCCTGACCGCTCCTGGAGCCTCCAGACTGGCCTCTCTGCTTGGTCCCTGGGCCCTGCAGCCCGTTCCAGGCAGCAGGACTGGAGCTGTCTCTGAGGACAGGTCATGTCCCATCAGCCTGCAGCAGCTTCCATTCCTACGGAGATGAAACTGGAGGGCCTGCAGGGCCTTTCAGCGTCTACCTACCCCGGGATCCTTTGGATCATTTGTTATTTCTTCTGTTGCGAGCGCTCCCCCCGCCGCCCCAGCCATGGTTTGTGACTGGTCTTTCTGCTTCCGGATCAGTGCTTCAGAGAGACTTCCCTTCCCCGCTTCATTCTTGCAGCTCTTATCTCTGCAGTCGCCGCTAAAAATAGCTGGTGCGGACTGAGAGGCTCGCTGGGTGCCAGGCACTGTGCTGAGCTTGCGTGGTTCCTTGTGAGAGCCTCCAGCACAGGTCTGTGCCGCAGGTTCGGACCGAATCGTTTGGCATCCGAGTCTGTGCGCTGAGCCGTCCCGTCAGCACTGCCTCCCCTGCAGCTCTGCGGAAAATACTCAAAAAGTGAGCCCGGGACTAAAAGATGTATTATAGTGTGCTGCGGGAGGCCGGGAGGGCGCTCTGAAAGCAGTGCTACTTGCACGAGAACCATCTGGAGAGCGTGCTAAAAGGCAGGTTCCGACTCGGGCTGGCATCAGGCTCAGCTGTTCCGAGAGACAAAGCTGGGGGCTTGTCCTTGCCGAGCAGGCGTTGCGGTCTGGGCGCGGAGGTCCACGGGCCAGGCTGAGGTGCGGCTCTCCCGTCTCTCCCTCTCCTCTCTGGGGCGTCTTTGCCCTGAGCTTCGCTGTGCTTCCTCAGAGGCTCCTCTGCAGTGCTGAGATGCGGGCTGTTTCCAGGTATGAGCCCCGAGCCGCGTGTCCTGGGCAGGCCGCCGTCAGCAGGTGTGGGTTCTGGGTGAGGCGCTTTGCACGTGTGTCTGTGTGCTCCTCAGCAGGCTGCGGGCTGGTTCTTGCTCGAAGAGCGGCGACCCCGAGAACGGAAGGCCCTGGTGCGGAGCCCAGGTTTCACCTCCTGGTGCGGCAGCAGCACCTGCTGTGGCTGGGGGGCTGCACACCCCTGGCTGGAGCCAGGTCTTGACCCGACTGGGCGGGGAGTGGATGTGGGGGCTGGGGCTGGGGGACAGGGTCTGGGCCCCACGGGTGGGTGTGGGTGTGGGGACAGGGATGGAGAGGCGGGTGAGACCGTTGTGATTTCTCTGGTGGTACTCGTGGGTGCGGGGTCGTGGGGACTCCGTGGGGACAGGCCCTGCTGAAGTCTGGACCATTTGCTTACAGCCTGTCCCAGGGTCCGGGCCCGGCTGAGGGGTGCCAGCCTCAAGGCCGGGAGGGTTTGGGGACGAGCAGCAGAGCACGGGGTGAGGGGCTGACACCTGTGAAGGGAGACCAGGAAAGAGCTCAGGGTGGACTGGGCTCACCAGGTCCCAGCACCGTGGGTTTTGAGCCCCCCTGCCCCAGGTAGCTGGTTGTGTGGTGGGTGCTGTGCAGATTCAGGACTGGAGGACACGGATGCTGGGGGGACGCAAGCACAGATGTGAACGCCAAGCTGCACGTTCCCAGCGCCGCACGTTCGTTAGTTGGTTGCTGGAGCATTGGCCAGTTTGAAGGAGGTGTGCCCCTCCTCCCACCTCCCATGGTCAGGACGATTCCAGGGGCAGGTGGGGTTCACGCTGGCCCTGAAGCTCGATTTCAGGTTGGAAAAGGACGTGGAGAGCTCTGTGGACTCTGCGAGTCCTTGTGCTATGAACGTTAGGTTCAGGCTAATTACCTGAGGCAGGCGAAACGCCATGAACAAAGGCTTCTCTTTTTGTAGCTGATAGCGGGGGCCCGCGGGCCGGGTGACGCGGACGCGCTGTGTGCCTTCATCGTCCGGCGCTCGCTGAGGACCCACTTTGTGTTGGACCCTACACACAGACTCTACACACCCTACACTCTACACGCAGAGCATCCCGGGTGAGGTCTGGACGCAGCGGGTTACAGAGAGTCCTGTCGCAGTGGGTTCCAGCATGGCTCTCTTCTGCACGGCGGAGCCCTTCTGCGTGTTGTGGGAAATGGATCGATCCATCCCATGAGCCTCCTGAGAGTGGGGGCCATCAAGAAGGGGCAGGGAAGAGCGTGGGTGGAGAAACCAGCTAGCGTTCAGAGGGTTCTGCAGAGCAGGGCCTTTATTGTTTGGGGGGGCTGGTTCTGTGGGGCACGCCACAAGGGTTCTGTGAGACCCTAGTTCCCTGGCTCGGGGTTGAACCCACAGCCCTGCAGTGGGAGCATGGAGTCCACTGGAGCACCAGGGAACGTGAGTCCGTGAGCAGTGGTTCGTAAACTTTGAGAGGGAGTGAGAAAACCCTGGGTGGCTCCTTAGGCACAAATCCTGTTGTTCTCCCCACCGCCCCCCACGCTTCTGAAGTCAGTAGGTCGGGGGGCGGCGGGAGAGTCCGCAGTTCCAACAGATTCCCAGGTGATGCTGCTGCTGTCCCAGGGACCCTACTTTAAGAAGCACCTATGTATCTAGAGTAAGGCATGCTTGTAAAACTTACTGTTTAAAAAAAGTATATATTTTTATTGTGGTAAAGTATACATTATGTATCGGAGAAGGCGATGGCACCCCACTCCAGTACTCTTGCCTGGAAAATCGCATGGACAGAGGAGCCTGGTGGGCTGCCGTCCATGGGGTCGCGAAGAGTTGGACACGACTGAGCAACTTCACTTTCACTTTTCACTTTCATGCATTGGAGAAGGAAATGGCAACCCACTCCAGTGTTCTTGCCTGGAGAATCCCAAGGACGGCAGAGCCTGGTGGGCTGCCGTGTATGGGGTCGCACAGAGTCGGACATGACTGAAGCAACTTAGCAGCAGCAGCATACATTATGTATACATAATGTATATGTAAAGTATATGTGTACATGGATACATGTATCTAGTGTATACATAAAGTATGTATCCTAATACTTTATGTATACATTAGACATACAGTGGACTGCAAGGAGATCCAACCATTCCATCCTGAAGGAAATCAGTCCTTCATTGGAAGGACTGATGCTGAAGATGAAGCTCCAATACTTTGGCCACCTGATGCAAAGAGCTGACTCACTGGAAAAGACTCTGATGCTGGGAAAGATTGAAGGCGGGAGGAGCAGGGGACGACAGAGAATGAGATGGTTGGATGGCATCACCAACTCAATGGACATGAGTTGGCGTGAGCTCCGGGAGTCGGTGATAGACAGGGAGGCCTGGCGTGCTGCAGTCCATGGGGTTGCAAAGAGTCGGACATGACCGAGCGACTACACATAATGTAGTTTGCCATTTAAACCATTTGTAAGTGTCCAGTTCAGTGGCATGAAGTACATTAGTCCTGCTGGGCAGCCGTCACCACTGGCCAGAACTCTTGTCTTGGCGAACAGAAAGTCAGCCCTCGTTACACACTAACCCGTTTCCGTCTCCCGCAGTCCCTCTTGGCTGCTGTTCTACTTGGTGTCGCTGTGGGCTTGGCTGTGCTAGGGACCTCACCTGAGTGGGTTCATGCAGTGTCTGTACTCTTGTGACCGCCGTGTTTCTTAGGACAGCGTCCCCCGGGTTGGCCAGTGTCGTCGCAGGTGTCAGGACCTCCTTCGTGTTTAAGGCTGAGTGATGGTCTGTGCGGACGGAACGGACCACACTTCGCTTACCCGGCCGTCTGTGGACGGGCGCTTGCTGTCGGCAGCGCTTCTGCGGTGAACACAGGCGTCCAGGTAGCGCCGGCATCCTCATTAGCCCGGGTGGTGGGGGGTCCAGTGTGTTTCTGGGCCATGCGCGTTTTGCAGGGGGGCCCGTGGCTTCTCACAGGTATCGCCTGGTTTGCCCTGAGAGGCTTTAGTCCCGCTGAGGGGCAGTCACAGGGGTGAGCTGGTGAGTTCTGACTTCAGGGAGGAGGATGGGGACCCTGGGACAGAGGGAAGGCGTACGGAGCTTTCTAGCTAAAAAAAAAAGACCCGTCAAACGGGAGCGGTGGCCCAGGGACACAGGGCACCTGGAGTGGCCTGGAAGGATGGGCGGGAGACCAGTTACAGTGGCAACTGCCCTTGAGCCGGCCAGCGGCGCACGGTGGGGGCGGGTTGGGCTGGAGGGCAGGGGGAGGGTCTGGAGATGCAGGCGGCCGGCCCAGGGCATCATCCTCCCAGCCCTCGAGAGTCCGGCGGGCTGTTCTCCTCACTGTCAAAGGTGACCGGCCGGGCTGGAGGGGGACGTGGCCGCGCACAGGGCCCAGTGTGGGTGTGCTGGCCTGAAGTCCTCGCCGCAGGAGGGCGCGGGCGCACTGGAGCACGCGGGCGGCCCGGTGGGGCTGCAGGCCCGGGTCCTAGTCCAGAGCCCAGGTTGGGTCCACGGGGCAGGGCAGCCGGCCTGGAGCGCCCTCCTGGGCACGCGGCTCTGACCTTACCTGGTCCTCCGGGCCCGCCGCCCCACTCTGGCCTTGGAGCCCGCGCTCTCCTGGCCCCGCAGGCGGCTCCCTCTGCCAGTCCCCCTCCCAGGCCCTGCAGCGTCCTGGCTGCTCCTGGATCTCTACCCCAGCTGCCCACGCGGTGGGCCCTCTGGTTGCTTCTGTCCCCTTGAGGCGTCTTCCTTTAAAGAACGAGGAAGAGGGAGCCGTGTCTCCCTGGGGGGATGTAGCGCGCCCACCTGTCCCCAGGCCTGGCCCCGGAGCCTCAAGAACAAAGCCAGCCTCCCAGCCTCCGCCCCCCAAGCAGACACGAGGCTGGTCAAGAAAGGACGTGCACCCTTCAGGGTGCTCCAGAGCAGCGCCGCTGACCGAGCTGCTTGGGAAGAGTGCTCTGCGACGCAGTCAAGACGGTTGTCCTGGAGCGCCCTCCTGGTAAAGGCACTGGTTTGCGCAGAGACGGGACTGGATGCTCTGCACCGGCAAGAAGTGGGTCCCGCAGTGTCCCCCACGCATCCCAGGGGTCAGAGAGGGTGCCGCGGCTGCACGCCCGTGAGGTGGTCCGTCCGGAAAGGGGAGCGCTGGCACGGCCCTGCTGGTGGGTGGGCTCTGCCCCCTGCGCCCGGGTGGGTGAGAGCTGGCCTGTGTCCCAGGGGGTGGCCGCGCCCGAGGCGGTCCTCCCGATGTGGGAGGCGGGGGACGCTGCTCGGAGGATGAGGCGAGGCGAGGCGAGGCCCACAGATGTCTGTGCTCGCTAACTGTGCTTGTTCACCACGCCATGCTTTATGCTGAGGACACACTTCAGAGGAGCAATCACAGACCATAAGCAGGAGCCGAGACCACACACGCCTCATGCAGCGAGTAAGTGAGCCAGGATGTGAGCCTCACTCTGGGCAGCACGGCAGCCTTCCTGGAGGAGGTGACCTGGGTGAACACAGGCCGTGGAAGCGACGCTAACAGCTTTGTAGTAGGAATAACAAAGCCAGCGTCCGTGGGCCAAGCCGTGCCCAGCACCGGACTAAGAACGTGTATTCCCTCATTTAATCTCTGACCCTCCTGTGAAGGTGGTAGTTAGTAGCACCCCCGTAATCCAGACCAGGAGACCGAGGCTCCGAGAAGTTAATGATGCGTCCAGGTCACTCAGCAGTGAAGGGGTGGGGCCTGGAGCCGGCCTGAGGCTCGACCCCAGCCTGTGCACAAAGAGGGCAGCTGGCATGTGTTGGCAGAGGCCAGGTCATAGGGCGGGGGCGGCCTCGGCTGGAGGGGAGAGGCCCCGAGGCAGCCCCACCGGGAGATGGCCGGCCCATGGTGGGCCTGTCCTACGCCTTTTCCCTTCGGTGACCTCACCGGCCCAGTTCAGCGTCTCAGAGATGTGTTTTCGTTATTTTTCAAAGGACTCCAGGAAGCAGCATACTGAACTCTCCTCACCTTGTTCTAATGATGGGAGTCTTTTTGTAAGTTCGCGTATAGAACAATCCTCCAGACTTTGGGCTGCTTCCCGGGGTGTTGCTGCAAGCTGCAGTGGCAGAGGAGCCACCTTCAGGCTACAGCCGTGTGCCCTGTTCCATCAAAGTTGTACTTGAACTTTCCCTTCAAGTCTCTTTCCCCAAAACTCACTTCAGCTGCTCCTTGCCTGCCCAGCGGTCCCGTCTGTCTGTCCATCCACCCATCTGAATGAAGCAAAAACACTTGGAGCTCGAACACGCGAGGGACAGGCCCTCCTATCCACCCACCCCGGCCCCCGCCGTCACGGGATGCTGCAAGGCGCGGACGGGACCGTCCCTCCCTGGTGTGACCCACTGACACGTGGGGACTGGAGACGCGGGAGATGAGACGAGCGGGATGCTGGGCCGGCACCGCCGTGACCCGTCATCATCCGTCTGTGTCCGTCACCACCTCCCGGAACCTGTGTGTCCTCCATGGACTCAGGGTCAGAGCCGGGCCGTCCCCTTCCGTCATGGCCCTCAGTCTCAGAGCCCGTGAAGTCAGGCTCCTGTGGACTTTCCCGGGCCTTTCTCACTGGCGCAGAGCTGACGTGGCAGTCCCTGGGGTCGATTCTCAGCAGTCGCTGGCCGGCATCTCCCCGAGTAGTGGCCTCCCCCTAGGCACCGGCCAAGGTAGTGGGTGATGTGGGGTCCTGGGGACCTGGTGACAGGGCGTCAGCCCCGCTGATTTGTGGCTTCACGAACAGCCACCGCCTGGGTCCCTCTGGAGCCAGAAACCCCTTGTGTTAACTGAAGAGGAGCTGGGTCACCGAGGTGTTTGCGCAGGGCCCATGACTGTCCGGCCCCTTGCCTGGCAGGGCTGGAGAAACACAGCCTGTGTGTCTGGAGACCTCCCGGCTTCTTATCCCAGGCCGCCCGCCTCCACGAAGGAGGCCCCGGGAGTGTGGACGTTTGCGGAGCAAGACGCAGAGCAGTGGGCCACCTGCCTCTGAGCCCCGAGTAAGCTTGCCTATGCGCTGCCTGGAGGCGGGGGCTGCCTCCAGGCGCAGAGATCATCTCTCTTAAGGACGCTGTGTTTTATATATATATATATATAGTTGATGCAAGGAGATCCAGCCAGTCAGTCCTAAAAGAAATCAGTCCTGAATATTCATTGGAAGGACTGATGCTGAAGCTGCAACTCCAATACTTTGGCCACCTGATAAGAAGAAAGACCCTGATGCTGGGAAAAATAGAAGGCGGGAGGAGAAAGGGACGACAGAGGATGAGATGGTTGGATGGCATCACCTACTCGATGGACGTGAGTTTGAGTAAACCCCGGGAGATGGTGATGGACAGGGCAGCCTGGCCTGCTGCAGTCCATGGGGCTGCAGAGTCGGACACGACTGAGCGACTAAACTGAACTGATTTTTCGTGACAATCTTAGACCTGTTTAAACAGAGATTTTGGGGCTTCCCTGGTGGCTCAGAGGTTAAAGCGTGTGCCTCCAATGCGGGAGACCTGGGTTCGATCCCTGGGTCGGGAAGATCCCCTGGAGAAGGAAACGGTAACCCACTCCAGTATGCTTGCCTGGAGAATCCCATGGACGGAGAAGCCTGGTAGGCTACAGTCCACGGGGTCGCAAAGAGTCGGACACGACTGAGCGACAGACGGAGGCAGAATTTAACTTTAAAAAAAATCCCTTTTAGTTTTATTGACAAAAGTGAAAAACTAGTGCACAGACCCTCCGCCTCCCTTCCCGGCACCCTCTCAGAACCTGAGGGTCTTGCAGGTCTTCGGGGCAGGACATTCACTGTCCGCACAGAAACGGAACCTCGGGCGCAGGCCGCCCTGAGGGGCTGCCCCGGGCGCGCACGCCCTCCTGTCTCGGCCCGCGGGAGTGCTGGCGCGGGCGTGCGGGGCGCCCGTGGTGGGGTCGGCTGCCGCGTCCCCGGCGAGGTGGCGGCGGCCGCTGCACCCTCCTGCTTCTCGCGCGTTCCCGACTCGCCCTTCGTTTGCAAACGGGCAGTGCCTGCGTCCCGCGGAAAGCATTGGTCCTCAGGAGGCAGCCGGCGGAGGGCCTCCCTCGCGGCGCCCCCGCCCACCGCGCTGCGGCCCGGCCGGAGGGGGTGTGTGGCGAGCGCAGGCGGCCCGCGTCCGCCGCGTGTCCTCGCCACCTCGCGTGGGCGCCCACAGGCCCGGCAGCCTCGCCTGCTCCATCCGCCTGGCGGGCGCTGACGGAGAGGCCCTGGGACAGGTCACGGGCCGCCTCGGTTCGCTCAGACGCTGTCGCTGCTCAGCCTCCCGCCGCGCCCTCGGGCTGTGTCTCCCCCTCGCCCAGCACCCGAGGGGCGCGGCGGGCAGCGGCCTCTCGGAGGGCAGAGCGCTCCCGCAGGGCAGCGCGGACCCGGCCCGGGGCCCCGGCGCTGATGGTGCCGCGCTGGCAGGGGTGCGGGGCCCTGGAGAGGGCCGGGCGCTGAGGGCGCGGCTCCCACGCGGCCGCCGCCCAGCGCTGGCAGCGCAGCTCAGGCCGGCGGCACCCGCCCCCGGCTCCCTGGCCAGCACAGCCTTTCCTCCTGGAGGGACATGTGTCCCGGGGCCCCCTGGGCCCGGCTGCGGTGGGCCGGGCTGGGGCAGAGCGTTACCGCCCCAGCGCCCGCTGGTTCCTTTACGGTGAGGACCGCGGGCTCCAAGGCGGGAGTGGCCAGCCTGGGAGACGGCCACGGTAGTGATGGCTGTGACTTCCTTTTGCTTTTTTGGACGAAACGCTTCCTGGGAAAGGATAACTGCACACTTGGCGCTGAGAGGTTTTTAAAGAAAGAACCATGCAGTTTCTCCAGCAGACAGTCTGCGCTCAGCTCTGACCACCCCCCCCCCACCCCCCCCCCGGCCCCTCACGGTGCACAGAGGCGGCCTGGCACGGTGGGTCCAGGGGTGGCCTTCTCTGTCCCCCCAGCGGCGCCCCTTGGGGAGAGGCTGGCAGGGCGGACGCTGGTCTGGTCCCTCTGAGGGGCTTCCTGACACCTTCCTCCCCTCTGTGCCCGGTGGTTGGCAGGGTCACCCCCCCACCAGGGGACTGGCTGGTTTCCTGGGCTCCCGTTCAGTCTGTGGGGGTTTGAGGACCATCCCGACCGTGGTGGGGTGCTGAGTGTCTCTGGGCGTGAGGCCGGCGGGGCGCGGAGTGGCTGCTGGGAGCGAGTGCACACTGCAGGCGGCTGCTTTCTCAAGTGGCTTTAGCGGTTCCCTTTAAGGAAGAGGCCTCTTGGCAGAAGGAAAAGATTGAGGGACTTGTACAATTTCCTCTCATTAATAACCCTTTTTTTCATCCATAAAAGCAAAAGGAAGTCACGTCCCTTCTGGAGACGTGAACCCTGCCTGCAGCCTGGGCCGGTCTCCAGCTGCTTGCTGGACCCCAGGGACCGGCAGAAGCGATGGCCTGACTCCTGGGTCACCACCTGACCGCCACCCGGGGAAGGGACACACCGGCCTGGGGCCGGGGCATCAGAGATGGAGCCCGGCCCTTTGCACTGGGATGAAGGCCGCGCAGTGAGCCAGCTCCCTCTCTGGTGGGGAGGCCCCAGGCCGCAGCTCCTCTCCTAGTTCAAAGAGTGGAGAGGTCACTGGAGCCAGTGAGGACCACCCCCCCTCCCTGGGGATCTGGCTGCCCACCCAAGCCTGTCAGGCCCACAGCCAGACGGCTGGCGGGCAGGGAAGCCCGAGCCCCAGGGGGCCTCTGCTTGTCCTCTTAAGAGAACCAGAAGATTGGGGTCTGGGATGTGGCTTTCAGCTTTGCCCTCTGGGCTGGTCGCCCATCTGGGCCCTGACTTACTTGGGGCGTGGATTCCCCAAAGGTCCTCCCTCCAGCACCGACATCCGGAGTGGCCGTGGGGGACAGACATTACGGTGCCCGCAGGCCGCGGGGTGGAGGTGCCCAGGTAACTCCGCGCCCAGCCTGCACCTGACCCTCTGACCGCTTCTTGTCTCTGCAGGAGGACATGGCAGCTCACGTTGGCGCTTCCCGGACCCCCCAGGAAGTGATGGAGCATTATGTAAGCATGTACATCCACGGAAACCTGGGGAAGGCCTGCATTCCCGACACCATCCCCAACCGGGTGACCGACCACACCTGCCCCAGTGGGGGCCCCCTCTCTCCCAGCCTCACCACCCCCTTGCCTCCCCTAGACATCTCGGTGGCCGAGCAGCAGCAGCTGGGCTACATGCCGCTGCGGGACGACTACGAGATCGAGTACGACCAGGACGCTGAGACGCTCATCAGCGGGCTCTCGGTCAACTACGACGACGACGACGTGGAGATCGAGCTGAAGCGCGCGCACGTGGACATGTACGTGCGCAAGCTCCGCGAGCGGCAGCGGCGCAAGAACATCGCGCGCGACTACAACCTGGTGCCCGCCTTCCTGGGCAAGGACAAGAAGGAGAAGGAGCGGGCGGCGCGGCGCAAGGTCACCAAGGAGGAGAAGGAGCTGCGGCTGAAGCTGCGGCCGCTCTACCAGTTCATGTCGTGCAAGGAGTTCGACGACCTGTTCGAGAACATGCACAAGGAGAAGATGCTGCGCGCCAAGATCCGCGAGCTGCAGCGCTACCGGCGCAACGGCATCACCAAGATGGAGGAGTCGGCCGAGTACGAGGCGGCCCGGCACAAGCGCGAGAAGCGCAAGGAGAACAAGGCGGCGGCGGCCGCAGCCGCGGCGACAGGGGGCGCCAAGCGCGGCAAGGAGGACGGCCGGGACGGCGAGTTCGCGGCCATCGAGCACCTGCCGGGCTTCGAGCTCCTGTCGGACCGCGAGAAGGTGCTGTGCAGCTCGCTGAACCTGAGCCCCGCGCGCTACGTGACCGTGAAGACCATCATCATCAAGGACCACCTGCAGAAGCGCCAGGGCATCCCCTCCAAGAGCCGCCTGCCCAGCTACCTGGACAAAGTCCTCAAGAAGAGGATCCTGAACTTCCTCACCGAGAGCGGGTGGATATCCAGGGACGCCTCCTGAAGCCCGCCGCCCGGAGCGCCCGGGACGGGCGGACGGATGGCTGGATGGTCGCCGCGAGAGCTGCGCCAACAGCGAAGAGGAAAAAAAAAAAGCTTTGTGAGCCAAAACGAAACGGGGTGGGCGGGAGGGGAGAGGAAACGCTTTTCCGCCCCCCCCCCCCGCCCCCGCCCCGCCGCGCATTGTTGCTCTTTTAAACAAATCGAGTTCTTTTTTTAGGATATCAATTCTTTTTATGGTCCTCTGAAGAAGCAATAGCAACAGTCGGATCAAGGGGAAGACACAACCCGTGTATATTTTAACTGAATCCCTAAACGTAGTACTTTAAGATGATGATTTGCATTTAAGTGTTCAGTGTGGAGCATATGATGATGAGATCGGAAAATTGGAAAATTTGCTTTTTTTGTTGCTTCCCAGTGGTACAGGACTGTGAGATGGGCGGAGAGGTGCCCTTCCCTGCCGGCTCTCCCATGTGACCTGAGTTCTGCCGCTGCGCTCGGTGTGGGGCAGGGGGCACTTTAGTCAGAGGGCGCTGGGCCAGGCAGAAGAGGCTGGGGAAGGGCGGGACGGGCAGCTGTAGGGACTCGCCGGGAGGAATCTGGTGTTGAACGGTTTGGCCAAACTGAGCTTCCCCACGATGGCTGACGGTGGCACTTTGAGGGAGCTTACCGCGGTGTCTGGGGCAGAGAGGGGGTCACAGGGCCCAGCGCAGACTGGCAGAATGTGGGGCCTCCTCTCCTGGGGGTTTCTTGCAGCGCTTAGAACTTGGCTGTGCGTTTTACTTGGAAGAACTCATTTTAAATGAAGTTCACCAAGAGTTGAGAGTTCTGGGTTTTGGATCAGCTCCTTCCAGGGTTCTCACCCCAGTGGCAAGCCCCTCTTTTTCTGAGACAGGCCACGTGTCTTGTGTGTTGTCAGACACTGGGCTAGGCAAGAGGGACCCCTGTGGCCTGGAGGCCTGGGCACTGCTTCTCTGGGTCGCCGCCTTGAGCCAGACTCTGGTGTGGCTCTGCCCAGCCCGGTTCAGAGAGGCTCTCAGGGGCGCCCTTTCATGACGGGCATGGTGCCTTCATGTGGGAACCTGAGGAGTTGTGTGTCTTCCAGCTGCCCGGGGCTCTCGTGTAGTCAGTGGAGTGGCCAGACCCCAGTGCTCCTCCCGTCGACCTGGGGCACATCCTGCCTCTCATCCCTCATAGCTACCAGACTATTTACCTCCCCGAATGCTTGGGCTTGAAGTTACATTAAAGTGAAGGTATTTGAGAGAGAACAGAAAAAAAAAAAAACCCTCGTTTCCAAGGACGGCTTAATTATGGTGCCTTTCCCTTTCACACCCCGTGTCCGTCCCCTAGGGTGAATTTCCAGCATTAAATAGACACTTCAAGTATATTGGGGGCTTCCCTGGTGACTCAGATGGTAAAGAACCCAGCTGCAATGCAGGAGATCTGGGTTCCATCCCTGGGTCGGGAAGATCTCTTGGAGAAGGGAATGGCAATCCATTCCAGTATTCTTGCCTTGGAGAACCCCCATGGACAGAGGAGCCTTGGCGGGCCACCATCCACAGAGTCGCAAAGAGTTGGACGCGACTGAGTACCTGATGCTCAAACATGTTGTAAATCGCAAAGCGTGCTGGCAGAGCAGCACTCCCCGCGACCTGACCGCAAGCCCGGGACCTCTCTGACCATAAAGCAGCAGGCGGTGGTGTCACTCCCAAACGCCGCCTCCTGCCTTTGCTCGCCCGCAGGGTAACCACAGCTGAGGAGCGCAGACACTGTCCGTGCCGAGCAGAGGCGGAGACGGTGCTACGTCCTTCCAGGGGTTCTCAGCCAGGGTTCCTGGAGCAGCATTGCAGCATCCCGGGGGAACTGGCTGGCCCTTCAGGGACTTGGGCTCCCCCAGGCCTCGGACACGCGGGGTGGGGTCTCGCGGTTCACTGGGACGCGCGCTGAAGTCTGAGAACTGCGGGCTTTAGCTGCTCCGGTGTCACCGATTTTCTACATCAGATTCCTAGTTTGGTGAGGTTTTAAATGTCTTATTTTTATACAAAATGATTGCCAGACTTTCACTAAGCTTGAGAAGCAAAAGCTCCCTGTAAAATGTGCGTGGCCTCGGCCAAGAGCTGTCCAACAAGAAGTTCTGTGCTTAAGCAGGTTGTCAGTGTGTGTGTCTCTTCTGGATGGTGTGAAGAATTTATTTAGGCTTGACTGTTTTTAAACACCATAATGAATGTATAATTTATGTTAGAAGTATGAACCCTTTGTTACAAGGGAAAAGTAATTTTATGATTGGCTGCCTCTTGCCCCATCAACTCCAGCTATTACTGTCGCATTAGTCTGCCCTGCTGTTTGCTTGGAGCCTTTAAATTTCTGTATTTAATTCTTATGATAAATGAGTCACCATGATCCCATGGCACTGGGTCTTTTCAAAACTCTCTCGAGTCACAGAAGATAATCAGCTGTTCAGAATGATGCTCTGGATGGCCAGCATTCCGAGAATGTATTCAGACCGAAACCCTGCCTACCGCCTTTTTCCCCCTTTTACACATTAAACAGGTTGAGAACCAAACAGTGTCACCGCTTGCTGTTTACCGCCTGCTCCTGGAGCCACAGCATTTCAGTCTCGTGGGTGGTGTGAGCCAGCCTTCAGAATCAGGATGGGAAACAGCCTGTGACACGTCTTAAGTGTGGCTCTTGGACGTCGCGCCCGTTTTCCCTCCGAACTGTTGAGTTAGAATAGCTCTCTTGTTAAGCAGAAAAGCCCTTCAGGCCAGCGCTCCTTCCCAGAAAGGAACGAAACACCCAGACCTTCCAAGGAGCCAGGCTGCGTAAGTCTATGGTGAGCAGACAGTGCCAGCTCCATCACCTACACGGAGCAACGAATCCGGGCCAGTTAGGGAAAACCCGGGAACCCAGTGCGAGTGCAGCCCACGGGCCTCTAACTGCAGTGTCAGCATGGACACAGCTGTTTACCTGTTAGTGGTGACTGTGGATAGTGAAACAGGAAACAGTTCACATTTAAGCCAGACCATCTCTGGGTGTAGCAGCTTTTAGCAGGCACAGCTCCAGCTGAAAAGGGATTGGAGGGGAGGCTCATGGAAACCAGTGCGACAGTTACTCTGGCTCAGCGTGCAGGTGCATCCAGAGGCAAAACCGTGTGCCCACAGCCACAGTGTAAAGGCGGGTGGGACTCCTGGCGCGGTTCCCTCAGAGCACGCTACCACTTTCAGTTGTGTTTTTAACATTCATTTATCAGGCCACCGCAGGTCGTAGCTGCAGCACCCGGGGTGTTTCCTTGCGGAGCACAGGTTCTCTAGTTGTGGCTTAGTTGCCCCGTGGCATGTCGGATCTTAGTTCCTCAACTCGGGATCAAACCCAAGTCCCCTTCATTGGGAGGTGGATTCTTAACCACTGGACCACCAGGGAAATCCCTGGGCTGTGCTTTTCACCAAATAATTTAAAGCAACTTAAAAAGGGGAAATTCTTTTGCAATTTTAATGATGGGGTTATTACCTATACTTTTCAGACTTGTGTGCCCATTTTTATGCAGTAAAAAAATGTACTGGATCTTCAGTCCCTGAAGTACCCTTCAGAAGCAAAGACTGTGGAAGGCTGCTTTTTCTCTGGCTCAGTGATTCCGTTTTTCCCTTGACGTGGGGAAGGGAGGGTCCTAAGGAGAGCCGCAGGGTCAGCATCTGCTGGTCGTGTGTCTCTGCTGGAGCTGCTCCTGAGTGTCCGTGGTCCCCTCATGGCCGCAGGCAGACCCAGGCTGGCCCCCAGCACCAGCTGCCGGCCGCCAGCCAGGGGGAGCCCTGGAGGAAGCCTCTCACCCTTCGGGGACACGAGCCAACATGTCTGGGCATCAGGCACACAGTTGCAGGGTCTGAGCAGAGACCCGGAAGGCTATGTCACGCTGTCCTTACATGAGGATCTCCGCCATCAAAGCACACAGAACAGCTATCAGAACGTAGGAAAATAACATCAGGGCTTTAATCCTCTTAAATAAAACATAACATTTAAAATATACCAAGCACGCAGTCCTCAGGTTTCTCTAGGAAAGTCCATCTTACTAGGGGAAACACCCTTAGGTCACTGGTCACTAGCTCGGTATAGACTTAAACATTTCCAGACGTGAACACAAAAGGACGACGGCAGCTGATTCCGTCACCTTCGGGAACGGGCAAAGTAGAGGTGTGACCGTTCTTGGCAGGCAGGTACTTATTGATTATAAAGTAACTCAAATCACATCTGTCACCAAGGGCATCATAACCTTCCTCAGCAATCCCTCCACTGCCTGAGTGAAAGCCAAGCATCCCAGGAGCTCGCAGGCTACAGTGAGACGCACGGGACGCAGAGCAGCCGGCATGGCCAGCCAGCAGATGGGATTCCCGAAGGCCTTTTATTTACTTCAAACACTCTGATGTCGCCAGAGCCTGAGCAGACACAGTGTTTTCCCTGATACCCCAGAGTCCAGTAGTGTCCCATCAGCCTGTTCTGTAAGCACGTGGAACATGTGTTAAAAATCAACGGACAAAGACTCCTGTATTCCAGTTCGGTAATGCAGCTGTGCAACTGGCTGGCTTTTCTGCGGGGCCGCCGGTTACCAAAGCCTTGCAGCAAGGTTTAGGAAAAGGTCAAGAGTATTCATAGGTGAGAAAACATGAACCCGGCCTGGAAGTCAGCGACCGATTGTGACACAGCGCTGAAACCCGCGGGCCGCTAGGCCTCCTTCGCCACCCCCACCAGGGCGGGCCTCAGGGTGCGCCCGTGCAGCTTGTAGCCCACTTTGTGAACCAGCGCCACCGTGCCCGGCTCCTGCCCCTCAGCCGGCGTGTGGAACAGCGCCTCGTGCTCGTACGGGTCGAACTTGGCGCCCAGGGGGTTCAGCCGGAGCAGGCCGTGCTTCGTGAACACCTTCTGGATCTGGACTTCGGTCATCACGAGCCCCTCGTAGAGGTTCTTCAGATGCGGGTTGTCGTCCCGGATCTCTTCCTTTGGGACACACTGTGTGGCCTTCTCCAAGATGTCCGCCACCTCCAGCAAGTCCTTGCAGAAGCCCTGGATGCCTGCACCAAGTTAAGGGAGAACGTCACTGCATTCTGCATCAATTGCACAGGCAGCTCAGAACCACAAGCCCTCCGTGTGTGATGTGTGCGTGCTCACTCACTCGTGTCCCACCCTTGTGACCCGGTGGACTGAAGCCCACCAGGCTCCTCTGTCCGTGAGAGTCTCCAGACAAGAATATACTGGAGTGGGTTGATATTCCCTTCATCTGGTGATCTTCCCAACCCAGGGACTGAACCCGCATCTCCTGCAATGGCAGGTGGCTTCCTTACCACTGAGCCACCTGGGAAGTCCTTCTGTCACACACCTTTTTTCAAATGACTACTTTGCGCTAGAATTTCAATGGGCTAAACAAAAATACTTTCCTGAGGTTTAGACAAAAGCCAATGAGGTGTAAAGACAGGGAGCTGAAAACCTGCAGAGCCAGACCGAAAACTCCCAGTCCTGCTCGAGACCAAGAGGACACACAGACTCCCGAGCGTGTCGGTCCTGCCTCCGGCTGCCGAGCGCGGGGCCTGGAGCCATGCCCCCGGCTGTCACCAGACAGCCCTGTGACCGTGCTGAACCCCTCTGGGCTGAAGCTGCTTTGGTTGTAGAACAGGGACAACAGTACCTGACACACAGCGAGCTTATGAGGACAGGAAGTCACTCATATCACAGCGCCCAGAACACTAAGTGCTCGATAAACATCAGCCATTACTTGGCACCGTGAGGTCAAAGTTATCAGGACACACCCCAAGCCTTAATCTAAGTAACAGTTAAAAAAATTTTATATAAATGCAAACATTTGTGGTTTCAAGACAGTCCTTCAGATGCTGAATGCAGGAAGCTGGGGTGACGAGAGGCGCCCCCTGGGCCAGCCTGTCACCCTCCCCTGTGGTGCAGCAACAAGGCTCTAGCACAACCCGTTCAAGTCTTCTTGAGTTTCAAAGGCTCTACGCTTGTTTACAGCTTCCCTTGTTTTACATAGTATTTTCACCCAGTTGCTGTAAAATGAAATAAAAGTCTACCCATCCAATAAAAATGTGAGCATCTAGGAAGGACTAACCCCTCGTGCAAGCTGCTGGGAAAACGTCTGCCCACGTGGAGTGTTGGTCTGAGACATGCAGGGCGTGATCGCCACAGTGAGACACACAATTACCAGTTTTACTTCCAGGATGGAGCCCTCGTGAGTGCTGAGGACGATTAACTTCAGGGACATGGCTTAGTATGGACTGGGAGTCAGGAGTGAGCCAAGTGTTCCAGGCGCCCAGGGCGCCAGCCCACCAAGAATACACAAGCCCAGAGAAGCTAGCAGCTCCGGGCGGGGTGGTGGACTGGGTGGAGGGGAGCTGAGGCCGCCCTGCCAAGGGTGTGGAGCTAACTAACGTGGGAGCTGAAGCTGGCCTGACAGAGCGGGGCAGGCAGCGGAGGTGAGTGGGCACAGCATCCAGCCATCCCCACCCCCAGGGTGGCAGGGGAGTGGGCCTGAAGGAAGAAAGCGTAGTTTCAGATGACTGACCTGAACACCTGCGCGGGCGACGGAATCATTTACTCAAACGAGGAAGGCAAGCAAAGGGGAGAATTCAGTTTAAAATACCTCTGAGACATCCAGGTAAAGACAGCCGGGACTAGAATGGGGAAGACACGTCTGAACTGGCAGCTCAGCTTTGTGTGGACAACATTCAGCCCTGTCGGATGGCAAGTCAGTGGGGGAGGTGCTGAGAGCAAGAGGGGAGGCCTGAAGAACGCGGACATTTGGAGGGCAGCAGGCACGCAGCCAGTGCAGGGGATGACCAAAGAGAAGAAACAGGAGCGGAGGTGACGGCATCCGAGAGCGAAACGCGTCTGCTAAAGCAGTGAGGCGCCATGGTCAGAGGGCCCGTGGAGGGGGAGCTGGGCGCCCCCCGGCAGCCTCCTGCTGAGCACAGCCTCTCGGAGCCCTGGGAGCCCGCCAGTGCTGGCCACTCACCCCCACACAGACGTGGCTCTGCAAGCCACGCCACTGCCGCCCACTCTAAACTCAGCAGATCTGGGGGACATCCAAGGAGACTGGTGCTCCCGCGGCTGGGACGGTCACGGCCTACTAAGGCCCAAATCTGTGGGAGTGCCCACCAAGGCAAGACTGGGTCTGGGCTGCAGGAGGTCTGCGCTGGTAGCTTTGGGAACACGGTGCTGGGGCACGCCAGGGCTGAGCACCTGCGTTCCCACGGTGGAGGGGGGCCGGGGGCAGTGTGCCAACAGTGCACTCTGAGCCCGAGTGATGGGAGGGCCTCCCTGGGGACTCAGCAGGAAAGAACCCGCCTGTCGGTGCAGGAGATGCAGGCTCGATCCCTGGGTTGGGAAGATGCCCTGCAGCAGGGCATGGCAACCCACTCCAGTACTCCTGCCTGGAGAATCCCATGGACAGAGGAGCCTGGTGGGCTACAGTCAGTCCACAGGGCTGCACGGTCAGACACAACTGAGCACGCCCAACAGGGGCCACCATGCAGCACGCTCCCCGCTGGAGAGCTGCAGTGGAGGGATGTTCAGTGGCTCCCCCCCAGAGGGAGCACTCACTCCCGCCTACCTCACTCTGCAGCTCAGAAACAGATCTGGGGGTGTCCACTCTGATCAGGAGGGAGCGGATGCTTCCCCTGACAGGGCTGTGACAACCAGAGGGGAGGCCCCGTTCAGCTGGTCACACCCCCCATCAATGGGACAGTGGCTAGGACACCCAGCAGCACCTACACTATAAAAAGCAGGCCAGTACCAAAAACGTTAGACCCACTCAGGCTACTACACAGGGAGGCTCACACACACACACACACACAAAAGCACTCCAAGACCACAGGAGGTAACTGTTTCTCCTAACAAAGAAGAAGCCTGGAAGGCAGAATAATAGAAATCACCCAATCAGAACAGCAGACAAGAAAGCCAAATGAAAAAATATGAAAGCAACATAAGAGAAGTACGGGATAATTTAAAGTTTGCCAATGCACACGATAGGGATTCCAGCAGAAGAGAAAAGCGGGGTGGCATGAAAATGTATCTGAATACATCATGGCTGAGCACTTTCCTAGTGGTCCAGTGAGTTAAGACTGTACCTTCCAACGTAGCAGGTGTGGGTTCAATCCCTGATCAGGGAGTTAAAATCCCACGTCTTGAAGTGAAAAAAACAGAACACAAACAATACTGTAACAAATTTAATAAAGACTTTAAAAACCATCCACATTAAAAAAAATCAATTAAAATGGCGACAGTTAAAGAGAGGATTCTAAAGAAAGCAAAAGAATTAACTATAAGGGAATTCCCATATGGCTATCAGCTGATTTCTCCACAGAAACACTGCAGGCCAGAAGGGAGAGGCAAGATACATTCAAAGTCCTGAAAGGGAAAAATCTGCAACCTAGATACTCTATCTAGCAAGATTATAATTTAGAAGGAGACAAAGAATTTTTTAGACACGCAAAAACTTTTTGTACTTTTAACACAGCAATACTAAACCTATCCCAAAAGAAACATTGAAAAGTCTTCTCTAAGTAGAAAAGAAGAAGCTATAGGCAAGAGAAAACCCAACTATAAAGTGAATCACTTAAAGCCAGAACAGAGATTTAAAAAAAATATATTCTGTGAAATCAATGATGCCACAATGAACACCTGAAGGGTAAACACAAAAGATGTAAAAGATGACACCACAATCATAAAGCGTGGGGAGGGAGTAAGAAAATGTTGTCTTTTTCCTCTAGAATATGTTTGAGCCTATATGACCACCAGTCTAAAGCAAGCAGATATAGGAAGAGATTAACATACTACAAAGGAAGCTGAGCGCTGAAGAATTGATACTTTTGAACTGTGGTGCTGGAGAAGACTCTTGAGGGTCCCTTGGACTGCAAGGAGAACCAACCAGTCCATCCTAAAGGAGATCAGTCCTGGGTGTTCACTGGAAGGACGGATGTTGAAGCTGAAACTCCAATACTTTGGCCACCTGATGTGGAGAGCCGACTCACTGGAAAAGCCCCTGACGCTGGGAATGACTGAGGGCAGGAGGAGAAAGGGACAACAGAGGAGGAGATGGCTGGATGGCATCACTGACTCGATGGACATGAGTTTGGGTGAACCCCGGGAGTTGGTGATGGACAGGGAGGCCTGGTGTGCTGCAGTTCATGGGGTCACAAAGAGTTGGACACGACTGAGCAACTGAACTGAACATACTTGAAAAACAGGGTAACCACAAATCAACAACGTACACCAGATTTACAAAATCCAAAAAGACAACAAGCACAATACAAAAAACAAACATACATCAAACTACAATACGCAGTCTGCCAGAGACCTACTTTAACCAAAGGACACACACAGGTTGAAAGTTGAGGGGACAGGAAAAAAGATATTTCATGCAAAAGGAAATAAGAAAGTGGGGGGGGGCTCACGATATTCATCAGATAAAACATGTTAAAACAGAAGCTATAAACACAGATAAAAACACTATATAATATTAAAAATCAATACAAGAAGATATTATGTTCCTCAACATATATGTACCCAACACAAGAGCACCCAAAGCACATAAAACAAACGCTAACAGACGTAAAGTGAGAGACGACGGGGACACGGCGGGAGCCTTCCTGCCCCACTCGCATCAATGGACAGAGTGGGACACAAGGTCAGTAAGGCAGCGGATGCAAAATGATACAACAGGACAGTCAGACTGATATGCTCAAGACAGTCCATCCAAAAAAACAGAATACACGTTCAAGTGCGCACAGAGCCTTTTCCAGGACTGACCACAAACTGGGGCACAAAACAAGCCTCAACAAATTTAACAGAACAGAAATTATTTCCAGCATCTTTTCTGACCAGAGCTGCATGAACCTAGATATCAACCACAGAAAAAGAAATGAAAAAAAACAAACCCCAAAAACCCAACTATATGGAATTAAACAACATGCTACTAAAATATCCATGGGTCAACAAATCAAAGCAGAAATTAAACATTACCAGGGACAAATGACAATGAAAACACAACCATACAAAGTCCACACGATGCAGCAAGAGCAGTGTTTAGAGGGAGGTGATACAGGACTTCTTTAAGAAATAAGAACAACCTAACCCACCACCTAAAAGAATTAGAAAAATAAGAACAAACAAAACCTGAAGTCAACAGAAGCGAAGAAATAAAGATCAGAGAGAAACTAAAGATTAAAAAAAAAACTGGCTCACCAAGAAAAGGGAGAGGATCCAAATAAAATAAGAGATGAACGAGAAATCACAACTGATGCCAGAGAAATAAAAGCCGTTAACGGAACATTATGAACAATTAATTATATCCCAACAAACCTGACATCCAGAAGACACAAACAAGTTCCTAGAAAAATACAGCCCACCAAAACTGAATCAAGATATAGATAATTTGAACAAACTGATAGCTAGACGTAAAACAGAATCTGTGATTAAAAGAAATTCCCTACAAACAAAAGCCCAGGACCAGATGGCTTCACAGGTGAATTCTATCAAACATAGAAAGAACTCCTTCCAATTGTTCTGAAACTTCTTCAAAAGAATGAAGAGGAAGGAATATTCCCAAAGACATTCTATGAAGCCACCATTCAGTTCAGTCAGTTCAGTTCAGTTCAGCCACTCAGTTGTGTCTGACTCTTTGCAACCCAACCATTACCCTGATACCAAAACCACAGACACTACTACTAAAAAAAAAAGAAAATTACAGGCCAATATCCTTGATGAATACAGATGCAAAAATTCTCAACAAAATATTAGCAAATGGAAATTAACAACACGTAAAAAAGGTCATACACCACGACCAAGATGGAGTCATCTCAGGGTTATAACGATAGTTCAACGTATGCAAATCAATCAGTGAGATACAGCACGGCAGCAAGAGAAAAGACAAAAGACACACGATCATCTCAACAGATGAAGGAAAAGCATCTGATCCAACATCCACTCCCAATAAAAACCCTGATGATATAAGGATGCCCACTCATCACTTTATTCAACATAGTACTGGGAGTCTCAGCCACAAGAAGATGTAAAATTGTCAGTATAGACAGATGACACGATACAATACTTATTGAAAGCCCTGAGACTCCACACAAAAACTACTAGAATAAATGAATTCAGCAAGGTATCAGGATATAAGATTAATATACAGAAATTGGCTGAATTTTTTTACACTAACAATGAAATATCAGAAAGAGAATGTAAAGAGCAATATCTTTAAAATCACATCAAATAATAAAAAACTTAGGAATAAACCTGAAAGGAGGTGAAAGACTTATATGCTGAGAACCATAGACCATTACTGAAGGAAACCGAAAATGATTCAAAGAAATGGAAAGATATTCCATGCTCTTCTTGGCAAAATTAACATTGTTAAAATGGCCGTACTACCCAAAGCAATCTACAGATTTAATGTGATCACGGTGAAATTACCAGGGTTTCCCAGGTGTCTCGGTGGTAAAGAACCTGCCTGCCAATGCAGGAGACACAGGAATCTTGGGTTCATTCCACGGGTTGACAAGATTCTCTGGAGGAGGAAATGGCAACCGACTCCAGTATTCTTGCCAGGGTGCTCCCATGGACAGAGGGGCCTGGTGAGCTACAGTCTATGGGGTCATAGAGTTGGACACGACTGAGTGACTGAGCATGCACACTATCAAATTACCTGTGACGTCTTCTATAGAAGACAAGCACGTGCAAACTATTATATACAGAATGAACAAGTTGCCACTGTGTAAACTACAGTTAATATCCTATGATAGGTCAATAATGAAAAAGAAAGTAAAAAGATGCCTAACTGAGTCACCTTGCTGCACAGCAGAAATTAACACAGTATAAACCAACTGTATACGTCAATAACATTAAAAAAAAAGAAAGGTTTGTTCTCTGGGCTGAACTTGGTTCTTTGTTTCCACTGCAAGCACCCAAGGTCTGTCCTTGGGCAGAAGGTTTAACCTCTTATCGGTTCTGCATCCAGAATAGGGGGACTGAAAGCTCTATCCCCTAAGTACTCAGATGGTCTTCTGTGTGATCAATACAGCATATATGGGGTTGGGAGACGGGCCTTGGTGCCAGCACCATTTCAGTGGCAAATCATTTCAGCCTCACTGACCGCAACTGTGGGTTGGGAAGCATGATGAGAGAAGGATCCAACGGTGTCAACGCACACAGCGACTGACGAGGCCTTGAGTGAGACAAGCGTTAGGGCTGCTCCAGCTGAGGACCCGAGCCTCACAGGGCACCTCTGCGGGTACCTGCAGGTTCACACTGCGGTCCTTGTGTGGAAGAGCGAAGGACCCTCTCCTATCGAAGAATTACGCTAACCACTAGGAGTGTGTGTCACAAGCCAGCTCCGCTCCTTCTAGGCAACAGCTGACTCATCTCAACAACTGGAGGGAGAGCAACCCGCAGCCGCCCCACCTGCCCACCTGATCAATCGTGTTGTCTGGGACCACACACACCCCCACTTCCTTGTCCATATTTCCCAGGGTCAGGATCATATAGTGTTTAAAGTTACCATATAGTTTTGCCTCCTCCACCAATTTTTGGCTCCTCTGCCGCAAGTTCTCAGTATCTGCTAGAGCTCGCTTATATTTTTCCTTAAAAAAAAAAAAAGGAAGAAAAATGCACATGAAACAAATCTGGAACAAATTCATTGGAAAACAAATGTGATACAACAAACTGCAAGTCAAAATACAAACAATGGCTTCTGGAGACTGGACTACAAACAGATGCTGGGAATAAACAGAAGTAAATTAACCAGTGCCACCATTTCCACCATGTGGGGAATAAGATGGCCAGGCGTCACATATTCATAAGCCCCAAAGGCCATTCTCACTCTGTGTGCAGCTGGGGAAAGGACAAGAAAAGCTGCTAGTTGCCCCTGTTCTGATGGTTCCTCGCAAGCAAGGGCCATTCATTCCTCTGCAGAATCTCTAGCTCAAGGGAACCCCAGCACCCAGGGTAAGGGCTGACCGGGCTTGGTTCTCACGCCCCGAGCAGAGGGTCAGGATAACAACCGCCCTAAGCGGACAGCTCTGGCCTCCGCCCCACAGAAAAGCCAAAACCTCAGGAACGAACCTTGGGTATTTTCAATATTGCCAGATACGGTTCAGTTGGAATACTCATTGTGTAATAACCATCTGAATTCTTGTATCTTCCTCATTTTGTACCAAGTCTTCCTGTAATCGTATCTACTCCTGGCATTTCTATTTTCATGGGCACTAGGTTATGCCTTCAGCTTTCTGGGGGTTCCGGTGCCACGGTTGAGAGCAAGGTCTCACAGGCTCAGACCGTGGCCCTGCCACTGGGTAGCAAGGTGACCTTGGGAAGTTTACCAACAGTCCTGGGCCTCAGTTTCCTCATCTGTAAACAGGGGTATTAATGGCTGACTCACTGGGCTGTTGTGAGGATTCATATAAACAAAGAGGTTAGCAAAGCCTTGGCACAATGCTTCACGGCAAATAGACGGGGATATGATGGAAACAGTGACAAACTATTTTCTTGTGCTCCAAAATCACTGTGGACGGTGACTGCAGTCATGAAGTTAAAAGACGCTTGCTCCTTGGAAATAAAGCTATGACAAACCTAAACAGCTTATTAAAAAGCAGACACATTACTTTGCTGACAAAGGTCCATCTAGTCAAAGCTATGGTTTTTTCAGTAGTCACATTTGGATGTGAGAGCTGGACAATAAAAATAGTTGAGCGCCAAAGAACTGATACTATTTAACTGTGGTGCTGGAGAAGACTCTTGAGAGTCCCTTGGACTGCAAGGAGTTCCAACCAGTCCATCCTAAAGGGAATCAGTCCTGAATATTCATTGGAAGGACTGATGCTGAAGCTCCAATACTTTGGCCACCTGATGCAGAGAACTGACTCACTGGAAAAGACCCTGATGCTGGGAAAGACTGAAGGCAGGAGGAGATGGTCAAGACAGAGGTTGAGATGATGAGATGGCCAGATGGCATCACCGACTTGGGGGACATGAATTTGGGCAGACTCCAGGAGATGGTGAGGGACAGGGAGACCTGGAGTGCTGCAGTCCATGGGGTCGCAAAGACTCAGACAGGACTGAGCGACTGAACAACAACACTCTTCCACATGAGATCATAATCTGTATTACTAATTAGTTCAAAAAACTCCAACATTCCTAGGACAGCACCATGTGACTTTACCTCTGGCTCCCACCTTCATCCTTCCAAAGACCCAGGCCTAAGGGCCCAACTGAATATTCCTCACTTGTAAAGACCATTTTCAGTCTTAATATAATCTATGTAGCACATGAAGATAATTCTCATGACAACCAGAGTCACAGCGGATTTGACTTCTATCCCTCCTTCAGCAGTAACTTGCTGTAGAACCCAACGGGGACGGAATTGTCTGGCTTCCGCCTCTGCTGTCAGGGAGGCCGTCTTGACATCCCCAGAAGACGGACCTGGAGTTCCAAAGCCCACGCTCCTCACAAGAGCCCACAGCCTTACCGTGGTCTCCTTCAGTTGCTCTTCCAGCTTGGCCTTCTCTTCCGTGAGTGTCTTCTCGGGGGCGGGGAGACCCATCTCCCGCTCGCTCTGACCCGCGTCCTCCTCCAGGTTCTGGCCACTGTTCTTCTGTTTGGCAGCTGTGCACAGCAGCCGAGGAGAAGACCTGAAGGCAAGTCCACATGACAGAAATTAAGATCATGATTCTGCTTCTTGCTGAAGTCAGATGGACGACTTTGGAAATCAAAGATAATTTAAAACTACTTGCTACATGGAGGAAAAAGGATTTGTCCTAGATACAATAAAGGCAAATTGCATATGACGTACGGAAGCTATTTGTCTATGTAGCGTCTTCTGCAATACACGCCTAAACTAAAACATCAGTGAACCAAGGCTATGGTACTGATCTCCCCTTCTGCTCACTCTCAGGAACTCCTGATCATCCAGACCCCACCACGTGCTGAAGAAAGAGCTACTACTGGAGGTGAGGTCCAGTGCTGCTGTCCATTACAAAGCCTTGTGGGCAGACATCTTGCCCACAGGGTACTTCAGTTCAGTTCAGTCACGTCCGACTCTTTGCGACCCCATGAACCGCAGCACGCCAGGCCTCCCTGTCCATCACTAACTCCTGGAGTCTACCCAAACCCATGTCCATCGAGTTGGTGATGCCATCCAACCATCTCATCCTTTGTCATCCCCTCTCCTGCCCTCAATCTTTCCCAGCATCAGGGTCTTTTCAAATGACTCAGCTCTTTGCATCAGGTGGCCAAAGTCACGCAAAAAGGTATCTATATACACACAACTGTAACTTGGGTTGGAAAGTGATAAAAGAGGAACTAACTGCTTTGGCAGGCTCAGAGTAGAATATTTCTAGCTTTGGAGAAATGGAAGTCTGGGAAAGGATTTGGGCAGAGGGACTTTGAAGAACAGGCAAGAGTTCACTTACAGAGCCAGGAATAGACAAGACAGACCCACTTCAGGAAGGGCGTGAACAAAGGCATGGAGGCAGGAAAGCACAGGGGTGGTATGTACTGGGGAAAACACAAAAAACTCTAAAAACTAATTATGGAAGTGACTTGGGATATTACCCAATCTGATCCCCATGTGGAAAAGGTTAAGTAATAAGCCCAAGGCCACAGCGCCATTAATGAATAATACGGATCTGTTCACCAGGTCCAGTGGGGCTCTAAAGAACGCCACGGCCCAGTCTGAAAATAAACTACATTTAATTTCCTTCCCAGATTAAAGAAAGCTGCCTCAATGAACAGAAAAGCTAAGGGCACACAGAACATGTGTACGAGGGTGTTTAAGGCAGCACGTACAGATGTTTTCCAGGATGAAAAGCTTGAAACAGAACACTGCTCAGAAGGACATGGGTGAACAAACTTGCTTCCACGGTCTAGAATACTGAGCAGCCACCAAATAGACGGCAGTGTTAAACTGCCATCTTTTGGCTACAGCACGGGGGTACTGTGCAGGAAGAAATGCAACTTAAGAGAAATACACAAAACATGACCCCAGTTTTATAAACACAAACCAGAAATCCCATTTTGAGGAGAATAAAAGGATACACTAGTCTGTTACCAATACTTTGGCCACCTTATGTGAAGAGCTGACTCGTGGAAAAGACCCTGATGTTGGGAAAGATGGAGGGCAGGAGGAGAAGGGGACAACAGAGGAAAAGAGGGTTGGATGGCATCACCGACTCGATGGACGTGAGTGTGAGCCAGCTCCGGGAGACAGTGATGGCAAGGAAGCCTGGCGGGCTCCGGTGCACGGGGTCGCAAAGAGTCAGACACGACTGGGCACCTGAACAACGACCTGGGGGTGAAGGCCACTGGCCTTCACACTGCTGGTTTCACTTTCACGATTAAAAAACCAATCATCTGAAGATGGAGTGTGCTGCTCTGACCTGCCCTAGTTTCTAGCTGTCCTGACCTCTGGGTGTAACAGTCACAGCCTTTTGGGTTCGCTCCACTCAGCAGACCCCCTTCTGCAGCGCCGGGGGCTCCCGCAGCGGCCAATCTGGGTTTGCAGGGAGGCTCCCAGAACTCAGTTACTCCCAGAGCTCCGCACACAATTCAGTTTGCTCTCTCCCCTACTTGAGCCTCCTTACACAAAACCTGTTTCCAGAGGCAGAAATGCATGCAGTCCTGGCAATCAACTGGATTTCCCAGGTGGCGCCAGTGGTAAATAAGCCAGCTGCCAATGCAGGAGACAAAAGAGAAGTGGGTTCAATCCCTGGGTCAGGAAAATCCCCTGGAGGAGGGCATAGCAACCCACTCCAGTATTCCTGTCTGGAAAATCCCCATGGACACAGGAGCTTGGCTGGCTACAATTTAAATGACTGCAGAGAGTTGGACACGACTGAACAGACTAAGCACGCACACAAGTCCAGGCAATCAATGCCGGTTAAAAAAAAATCGCAAATTGGGCCAGCAGCCTCTCCTCACTCAAGACTTCCCCGGTGGACTTGTTCCCACGCTGTCCATACAGTGGATCAGGCTAGAATCGCAGCTTCACCCCCTCACCCTGTCCTCGTCCGTTTACCGACCCAGTTACCGCCTCACCATCACTAAATAAAGCTCCTTGAGGGCAAAGTCCGGGTCCTGCTCCGCGCAGCTTCTACCCCATGTTCGGCCCAGAGCAGCTTCTCTTAACAGATAACCTGGTCTCCGAAGCTCTCCCCAACGTGGAAGGTGCTAGTTCAGTCGCTCAGTCATGTCCGACTCTTTGCGACCCCATGGACTGCAACACGCCAGGCCTCCCTGTCCATCTCCAACTCCCGGAGCGTGCTCAAACTCATGTCCACTGAGTCAGTGATGCCATCCAACCATCTCATCCTCTGTCCTCCCCTTCTCTTCCCGCCTTCAATCTTTCCCAGCATCAGGACCTTTTCCAATGAATCAGTTCTTCGCATCAGGTGGCCAAAGTATTGGGAGTTTCAGCTTCAGCATCAGCCCGCTAAGCAAGGGCTAAACTAAGTTAGGAGGCCGGATTTTGAAATGGCAGAAACCGCAGGTTTAAAAAAAAAAAAAAAGGCAAAAGAAAAGCCAAGGAGAGGGCAGGGCCTCGTGACCTCCGCCGCAGCGTCACCGCTCTGTCAGCGGCTCTCCCCACGGGGGGTTAGGTAGGGGCTGCGGCCCTTCTGTGCTCGGACTCCGCAGCACGCGGACGTGGAGGAGGCTCGGGCCGGGCGGAAGGAGCCCGCTCGCCACCGCCGCCTCGCGCGGGGAGCCGTCCAGTCCGCCCCGTGAGCAGCACGGACAGAGCGGCGGCCGGGCAGGCCCCACAGGAGAACCCAGCGGAGCCCGCGCCCCGCGTTTGGAAGCCGCCCACGACGCCCGGGCCGGAGCCGGGCACGGCTCGCCTCCGAGACAGCGGGGGCAGCGCGCCCCTCCTAAGTCTGGCCATCGGCCCCCCTTACCTGAGAGACAACGCGAAAGCCGGGAAGCTGCGCCGAGCCAGCCGCACGCACCGAGCCGCCATGACTGCTGCCGGCACTGGGCGCGCGCACCGGGCATGCGCGAGACTCTGTTCTTGCTTCTCCCGCCCAATTGCTTCCCCTTAGCCAATCCGCCACCGTTCTTCCTCTGATGGACAGGCCATATTCACCAATAATTGCCGTCCTGGGCGGTGGGCGGGTTTGAGGCCTTGCGAGGCCTCAGAAAGTGAAGCTGAGGTGAAAGGTGAAGGAAACAGACTCCTCCGTGGAGGGGCGTGGTCAAGGGAAGAACCTATAGAGAGAGAGCATGGGGGAGGGCGCCGGAAGTGCGGACTGAGGGGGCGGGGAGACGCTCGAGCGCGGTTTCCTGTCAGGCCCCCGCCACCTGTCCGTGCGTTTCCCGTGCGGGGCGCTCTTTGCTCTGGGAGGGGGCGAGGCGCCAGCGCTTTTGTCCTTTTCTCCCTCTCAGCCCGGGCTCCTGGGACCGACCCAGACTCTGGGTGCTCAGTGTAGGCTAAAGGCAAACAGGCCAAGGACGAAAGCTCGTGGACGGGCGACCGCAGGGCTCCAGGAAAGTCGGTTAAAGCAGCGTTAGGCGGCCACCGCCCGTCCTGCCCGCGTCTTCGCGGCGCAGGAGGGCGGACTGGTGGCCGGAGGGGGCCTCCGTCGGTCCTGTGGGTTTTATTAGTGCGAAAGCCGGCAAGCGTGTGCGGTCCGGCGCGGAGGCGTCGGGGCTGGGAGAGAGACTTGGGTGGCGTGTTTTGTTTGCTCTTTCTCCTCCAGTTTTCTCAGTGTGTTAGCCGCTCAGTCGTGCCCAGCTCTTTTCGACCCCATGACTGCAGCCCACCAGGTTCCTGTGTCCACGAGTCTCCAGGCAAGGATACTGGAGTGGGTTGCCGCCTCCTTCGCCAGGGGATCTTCCCAACCCAGGGATCAAACCGGGGTCTCCTGCACGGCAGGCAGATTCTTGACCGACTGAGCTACAAGGGAAGCCCAATTTTCTCGAAGTAAGACACAAAGCCTACCAAGAACAGCATCGAGGACGACTTCTGGGGACACAACCAAAGCTCATAAAATCCACGTGTTTTCGTTACTCTTAACAAATGCCAGTGCTACTGTGTCTCGTGCCACGAAGGAGCCCAGGTGCTGCTTGTACCTGGGTCCCGCAGCTGCTGTCCCCTCTGCCCGAATCGCAGAGCCCGTGGTGTCCCATCTCTGAGGGCCAAACCTCTATTCTCCCGCCTTGCTCCTGTTGAGAGCATTCATCACGTTGAGTGTCAGGCTCTGCGCCACTCGCAGAAGGAGGCAAAAAGTCAAATCCGGAACGTAAGACGTTCTGTTGGGCAAATGACCCAGTTTATTAGTTGGGGGTCTGCCTAGAAAAATCCCATGGATGGAGGAGCCTGGTAGGCTGCAGTCCATGGGGTCGCTAAGGGTCGGACACGACTGAGCGACTTCACTTTAACTTTCACACATTGGAGAAGGAAATGGCAACCCACTCCAGTGTTCTTGCCTGGAGAATCCCAGGGACGGGGGAGCCTGGTGGGCTTCCGTCTGTGGGGTCACACAGAGTCGGACACGACTGAAGTGACTTAGCAGCAGCAGCAGAGGGAAAAAGAAGACTGTTTGAGAACTAGAGCGCATAAAAGATAGAATGTGTGGACCTTATTTGAATCATGATCGAACAAACCAACTGTGAAAAAAGACATTTGTGAGATAAAGGGGAAAGTCAAATATAAACTGTTAGATGACAGGAGTTACTGATATTTTTGTTAGGGAGAGGTGGCCTAGTGTTTAGATAAAAATACCATAATTCTTCGGAGATGCCAACGGAAGTATTTAAATTGGAACTTGCTTTATGATTATGCAGGCTTAAAAAATGAGGATGGAAGAAACACAAGAGGCAAAATGTTGATAATGGTGGTAGCTGGATGATAGTGTGGGAGTTATGACCATTTTCTTCTCTGAAGTTTTCTATAGTAAAAAACACGTCATGGGGAAGAGATAGGAGCTTGGAACTAACATACACTGCAGTATGTAAAACAGATAACCAGCAAGGACCCACCGTATAGCACAGGGATCTCTACTCAATATTTCTGTTATCACCTATATGGGAAAGCAATCTGTAAAAGAATGAATGTATGTGTCCATTTAACTGAATCACTTTGCCGTTTACCTGAAACTAACAGCATTGTAAATCAGTACACTCTGCAGGCTCACTTTGTTGTACAGCAGAAACTAACAGCATTATGAAGCAATTATACAACCAAGAGAAAACAAGAAGCTATACGCTAATAAAATTTAAAACATGTTTCTCATTGTCTGTGACCTTGGGCAGCATCATTTAATTGCTCTCAGCATTGATCCGCTCACCTGTAAAACTCGGACTTTATCATTTATTTTGAGGATTTAAAGAGGTGCGAATACTCATTTCCTATCTCTTCTTAGGACCCAAGGGATTCAGATGGGAACCCTGCTGTAACAGGTGCAGTACAGCACGGGGACTACCAGCAGTCATGGCTTCTGTGTCTTGAAGCAGACAAGGATGGCTCTGGCAGTCGTGACATTTCTGCTGTCTCCGAACGCGGGTCCAGGTCAGGCAAGAGGCCATGCCCCGGATCTACATCCGGAGGCCTGTCTGTGCTGCCACCGCGTGGCCACATTGGGAACTGCACCCTTGGCAGCCTGCTGAGGTCTGCAGGTTCACCCCAGAGCAAGTCATCAGCGCTTGGACGTGGAGCTGCCTGAAAGGGAAGACTCCTCCGTCAGCCCTTGGAACACATTTCCAGTAAAGGGAGTGGGTGGCCTGGGCTGGGGGTGCAGGAAGAGCAAGCTGAACAGCCCACGGTGCCCCCAACAAGGATGGAAAGAAGTGAAAGTTGCTCAGTTGTGTCCGGCTCTTTGCAACCCCATGGACTATACTGTATTTGGAATTCTCCAGGCCAGAATACTGGAGTGGGTAGCCTCTCCCTTCACCAGGGGACCTTCCCAACCCAGGGATCAAACCGGGGTCTCCTGCATTGTAGGTGGAGTCTTTACCAGCTGAGCCACAAAGGAAACCCAAGAATAGTGGAGTGGTTAGCGTATCCCTTCTCTAGTGGATCTTCCCGACCCAGGAATCGAACTGGGGTCTCCTGCATTGCGGGCGGATTCTTTACCAACTGACCCATCAGGGAAGCCCAACAAGGATGGGGTCGCATGTAAAAGAAAATGTCCTCAGGAGAAGGTCGTGCAGAAGACACGACAGCATGTGGGCCATGGGTGTGACGCTTGTGACAGCTGAGTGGCTGCAAGTGCCAGGCTTCATGCAGGTGTCTCCTCTTGAACCAGCCCACCCTGCTGTGATGGGGGGACGGGAGATGATGGGCCAGGTTCATCACACACTTGGAAAAAGGCACAGCTTTTGCCTGTTTTTCCCAACCAATCTCAGCCCACGTAACCATCACAGTTGAAGCCAGAACCATCATCAGAGTGTTGGCTGTTGCCACAAGCTGCATCATCCCCTTTATTATTAGTATCCCTCAGCAGGGGCAGGGATTTTCATCTTTTATCCAACTCCGAAATACGCAAATTAAAAAAGTATATATGGTATGATGGGTGCGGCAGACAGAATTCTAAAAATGGACTCAAGCTACCCACCCCTGGTTTTTCAATCAAACACTAATCCAGGTGCCACTGTGAAGGGACTTTGCAGATGTAGTTGGAGTCCTAAGCCAGTGACCTTTTGTAGAGAGTATCTGGTGGGCTCAATCTGGGTAAGCCATTTAAAAGCAGAAAGTTTCCTCCTGCAGGCAAAGTCAGAATGCTTCACGGCATGAGAAGGACTCAGGTCTCTGCAGCTGGTGTGAAGATGGGGGCGGTCTAGTGAGAAGGTGGCCTCAGAGCAGACAGCAGCCCCCGTCAGGTCACCAGCAAGGACGTGAGGGCCTCAGATCTGCTGTCTCAAGGAGCTGGACTCCACGAATCATCTGAGCAGGCCCCCAGACCAGAGCCCAGCCTTGTGAGATGTGGCAGAATGGAAACCCCAGCTGTCTCTCCAAGCCACATGTCTATCCTAGGAGGTGGGCACTCCGGCCACCCTCTCCACGCTACCTGCATTTGGGCCCCCAGTACGCAGAACGGGCCAGCCATGCACCTTGTGCTGATTCCCGTCATGGCGACTCAGTCACTTGTTTCAGTGCTAACCCTCCCCACCAAAAAAAACCCTCCAGCTGGAGGAGAGGGGGGCTCCCTGGCTAAGAGATTTTCCTGGAAGAGGGACCTGACAACCAGCAGCAAATTGCACTGCCATTCCTCTGGAGCACACAGGCTCCAAACTGAAGTGTATATTCTTGGTGAGAAAATGCCACCAGAAGGGGCCACAGACGTTCAGACTGAAATAACCTTCTGCAAAAAGAGCCAAATCAGTTGCATGAAGAACTAACAAACACGTGAACTGACAGTCGAGAGCCTCTGAGGGCCGGCAGCCGCCCCTGGAACTGGCGGCCTCCAGGTGTGGCTTGGGTACAGGGTGGGCTCCATCGGCTCCTCCTGCAGAGACACCTGAAGGACAGGGAAGTGCCGGGAGCCACTACCGGTAAATCCTACCCGTGGCAAAGGTCAATTGGGGAAGAGGCCTGACGGGCAAAAGCTAATCAGGACTCGAGGAACCCCCTGGACTTACCCGAGCATCTACCCCAAAGAAAACCGGAGTCTGACTGCCTTACTATCTTACGTCTCTTATCAAGTCCTCTAATACTTACAGGGGCTTCCCCCCAACCCCCTTTCTCTGAAAACATTAATTCAGAGCTGTAGTTAAAAAGTTCTCCTCGGCTTAATAGGAGTGTTCCAATCCAACTCCCTCTGATAGCTTTCTAACTTGCCTGACAAGTTTATCCGGGCTCTTACAACTACGAATGTGACTGTTTACAGCCTCCCAGCCATGCAAGGACAGAAAGCCTAATATTCTAAAATACAGGAATTTGTTGAAGAAGTTTAAATCATTAGAATAGTACTAAAAAAGATTTCATTGTTGAATCAATGCTTGCTGCAAAGTTTATTGTATCCTTGGAAATATATTAATCATATATAGGAAAATAAGTAGTAGCCTTTGATTTAACCACATCAGATCTTAAGTTAATAAATTCCTTTCTTGTAGCTCACTACACCCTTGCCTTATAGGAATGTAACTTTGTCATGTGTCTTTGGAGAATAGCGCCTGACTTTAGGAAAATCACCTTAAAAGAATATAAGCCTTTTTCTAGCTAACTAACCTTTGTTAGGAGAGAGGGCCATAAACTGTTAGCAGGCCTCCTGGCCAGAAGATGATGTAAACCACCTAAAACTTTTGTATATCACGAGACATACAAAAATAAGCCCTGAACCTGATAAGGGTCAAGACTGCTGACCCCACGTGATTTTGGTGTGAATCTATACCTCCCTTTCTCTGTTTCTTATGCGCATAACTTAGGGTATAAAAGCAGCACTGGAAAATAAAGTTTTGGGCCTTGCTCACTGAAGCTTGGTCTCCCTGTGTCGTTCTTTCTCTTTTTCCGTCCTTTTCTCTATTCTCCTTTTTCCGGTTGAGATCCTTGGAGCGCTGGGCCCTCTGCGTTTACTTATCTGCCTGGGCTTCTAAGACCCACTCGAGGGGGTGCCCTGGTGGGGTGCCTCCAGTGATTCGAGAGGGCGCCTGCGGCCTACGTAAACAGAGCAAACCCCGTGCTGGGGTTTTATTGGTTTCCTGCGTAAACCAAAGAATCATCAGCCCCTGTCTCTCTCTCTCTCTCTCACTAAGGCCATATCGAGGCTGGTCCCCGATAGGGAAAGAGGGGGTAATGGGAAACTCCTGAACCCTGAGAGGAGTGTCTTACAAATCCTATGGACATGAGAGAGGATTTGAATCTGAGGCTGATTAAACTGTTCATCACCAGCACAGGATTGGAATACTCCTGTGCATCAACAGTATCAGCTGTTAGTGAGAAGAAAAATGAGAGCTGTGTGAAGCATGAGGGTTGGTAGGAGGGACAGCTTCTCATTATGAAAATAGTGGATGCTCATTACAGAAATGTTAGAAAATGTAAATGGTAGGATGTTGTTTTTGAGTCGCTAAGTTGTGTCTGTGACCCCATGGACTGTACATGCCAGGGTCCTCTGTCCTTCACTATCTACTGGAGCTTGCTCAAGCTCATGTCCATTGAGTCGGTGATGCCATTTAACCATCTCCTCCTCTGTCATCCCCTTCTCCTGCCTTCAGTCTTTCCAGGCATCAGGGTCTTTTCCAGTGAGTCAACTCGTCGCATGAGGTGGCCAAAGTATTGCAGTTTCAGCTTCAGCATCAGTCCATCCAATGAACACCCAGGACTGATCTCCTTTAGAATGGACATGTTGGATCTCCTTGCAGTCCAAGGGACTCTCAAGAGTCTTCTGAAGCACCACAGCTCAAAAGCATCAATTCTTCGGTGCTCAGTCTTCTTTATGGTCCAAACTCTCATATCTACACATGACTACTGGGAAAACCATAGCTTTGACTCTGTGGACCTTTGTTCCTTTTTCTCTTGTCACTGCTGAGACCTTGGGCACCTGCACTCTTTGTTTCTTCTTGAACCCTTGACCCTGACCTTGGATTGGTCACAAATCCAAAGCTGGAGCCAGAGGCATCTTGTGACAGCCCTGACCCAGTGATGAGCAGAGGTGAAGTGTACCTCTTGCCTGTTTCATGAGGCCAAAAACGCTCATGTTATTGTGAAAAGCCCGGGCTTCCCACAAACACGGCACAAGGGCAGAAGGGCTCTCTGGAGCTGTGGCTGAACCCAGAGTGCCTTGGAACCTCCTTCCCCACCACTGGTGGCCTGGCTGTCAGAAAACACGGGCATGGATGCGGGGTCCATGGGAGCAGTGGGCACACCTGCCCCTGCCCTCATCCTTACGCCCTCCTGAACTAGGAACCAAAGCAACAGTAACTTGAGCCAGAGAAGTTTAATTCCCCATCTGCCAAAGTCCAGGTGGCTCTGTGGCCCCAGGGGCTCCTTCCTGTTCACTGCTCTGCCTCCCCCCGGGTGTGACCCTTGTCCTCACCATGGTTCTCACAGTAACATCCCCAAAAGCAGGCTGGCAGAAGTGGGGGAAGGGAAAGACCACACTGCAAGAGTCTTCTGAGGAGGTGCCAGGTGCCACATCAGCTCACATCCTGTTGGCCTGAGTCACATGGTCACACCTAGCTGCAAGGGACTCTGGGAAATGAGGTCTTCATTCTCATAATCCCTTCCCAGTTAACATTCTAGTCCTGCAGAGGATACCAGCAACAGCTTTATCTGGGGTCTTCTGTGACCCTCCACCCCGTCTGGGTGTGGGAGAACCCTCTCCTCAACATCTCAGGAATTCGATCAGACACCTCCCATGAGCCAGTGCTGTGCTCTCACCAGCTTGTGAGGGGTTCTCCATCCACTCATTCAACACTGCTGAATTCTAGGCTCTGCCTGTTCTCCCCACCCCACTGGCTGATAAACTGAGAGAGGTCTGCAGCCAGTGCACGGTGGAACCAGCATTTGAGCCCAAGTCTGGTCCCAGATGGCCAGCGTGCTCCTTCCAGACTTTGCTCCCCACTGCCGGTCCACCCTGCTGCACATCTGTCTTGCTTATTCGTCTCGCCTGTTGTGGCCCTGTCCTGACCAGCACATAAGTTTGTGAGGGCAGAATTGGTCTGTTTTATCTGCTGTGGATCTCAACAGCCCATGACTTCCCCTGGTACTCAGTGCAAGCCCCTGTAGGTGATTGGATGAATGAGAAGGCCTTCTGAAGTCCTTTCACAACCACACTGTTTCCCTGTCCATGAGTGCATGCATGCTAAGTTGCTTCAGTCGTGTCTGACTCTTTACAACACCATGGACTGTAGCCTGCCAGGCTCCTCTGTCTGTGGGATTTTCCAGGCAGGGATACTGGAGTGGGTTGCCATTTCCTACTCCAGGGCATCTTCCTGACCCAGAGATGCAGCTTGTCTCCTTACATCTCCTGTGTTTTCAGGCATATTCTTTAGCACTAGCACCACCTGGGAAGCCCCTGTTCCTGCTGGGACTCAAGTTAAAGCGGCTTCACGGATTTGACTGCTTTTCCCTCAGGTGGAACGCTGGAGAGCACTTTCTCCAAGGGGAGTTTTCACAGCCGAAGATTCTCCTGTCAGCAGGAACAGAGCCAGTGTCTGGAGGTGGCAGAAAAGCCAGCTGGAGCCCAACTGGGCCAGGACCCCAGGGAGAGCCGGTCCACCGCCGGCCGGCTTCTCCTCCCTCCCGCCGGGGCCTCTGGTATCAGTGGCTCTGTGGGCTCCCGCGGGCCTCTCCCCGTCTCTGCTCCGTCACTCTTGTCACCACCCTCTCAGTCCCTTCTGTTGACGGGGGAGCCTCTTCTCTCACGTTGCTCTCGATGGCTCTGCTGCTTACTTCACACCGGGACAGCACACAGACGCACCCCTCCACATTGTGTCTGTGTGTGAGTGTTCCTCTGTGTGTGTGTGTATACCTGTGTGTATGACTTGTCTGTGTGTGTGATCCTCTGTGTGTGTGTGTATTCCTGTGTGTGTGACTTGTGTGTGTGTGTGTGATCCTCTGTGTGTGTGTATATACCTGTGTGTATGACTTGTCTGTGTGTGTGTGTGTTCCTCTGTGTGTGTGTGTATTCCTGTGTATATGTCTTGTCTGGGTGTATTCCTCTGTGTGTGTATTCCTGTGTGTATGTCTTGTCTGTGTGTGTGTGTGTGTGTTCCTCTGTGTGTGTACCTGTGTGTTTGTCTTGTCTCTGTGTGTGTGTGTTCCTCTGTGTGTGTGAGTGTACCTGTGTGTTTGTCTTGTCTGTGTGTGTGTATTCCTCTGTGTGTGTGTGTATTCCTGTGTGTGTGACTTGTCTGTGTGTGTGTGTATTCCTCTGTGTGTGTGTATGTGTTCCTCTGTGTGTGTATTCCTGTGTGTATGTCTTATCTGGGTGTATTCCTCTGTGGGTGTATTCCTTTGTGTTTGTATTCCTGTGTGTATGACTTGTCTGTGTGTGTGTGTTCCTCTGTGTGTGTGTGTACCTGTGTATTTGTCTTGTCTGTGTGTGTGTGTTTCTGTGTGTGTGTGTGTATTCCTCTGTGACTTGTGTGTGTGTGTTCCTCTGTGTGTGTGTGTACCTGTGTGTGTGTCTTGTCTGTGTGTCTGTTCCTCTGTGTGTGTGTATATTCCTCTGTGTGTGTTTGTCTTGTCTGTGTGTGTGTGTTCCTCTGTGTGTGTGTGTATTCCTCTGTGTGTGACTTGTGTGTGTGTGTTCCTCTGTGTGTGTGTGTACCTGTGTGTGTGTCTTGTCTGTGTGTGTGTTCCTCTGTGTGTGTTTGTCTTGTCTGTGTGTGTGTGTTCCTCTGTGTGTGTTTGTCTTGTCTGTGTGTGTACCTGTGTGTCTTGTCTGTGTGTGTTCCTCTGTGTGTGTGTGTGTTCCTCTGTGTGTGTGTCTTGTCTGTGTGTGTGTGTTCCTCTGTGTGTGTATTCCTCTGTGTGTGTTTGTCTTGTCTGTGTGTGCACCTGTGTGTGTGCCTTGTCTGTGTGTATGTTCCTCTGTGTGTGTGTGTATTCCTCTGTGTGTGTCTTGTCTGTGTGTGTGTGTGTTCCTCTGTGTGTGTGTCTTGTCTGTGTGTGTGTGTTCCTCTGTGTGTGTTTGTCTTGTCTGTGTGTGTACCTGTGTGTGTCTTGTCTGTGTGTGTGTGTTCCTCTGTGTGTGTATTCCTCTGTGTGTGTTTGTCTTGTCTGTGTGTGCACCTGTGTGTGTGTCTTGTCTGTGTGTATGTTCCTCTGTGTGTGTGTGTATTCCTCTGTGTGTGTGTGTTCCTCTGTGTGTGTGTCTTGTCTGTGTGTGTGTGTTCCTCTGTGTGTGTTTGTCTTGTCTGTGTGTGTACCTGTGTGTCTTGTCTGTGTGTGTGTTCCTCTGTGTGTGTGTGTCTTGTCTGTGTGTGTACCTGTGTGTGTCTTGTCTGTGTGTGTGTGCACCTGTGTGTGTGTCTTGTCTGTGTGTATATTCCTGTGTGTGTGTGTGTATTCCTCTGTGTGTGTCTTGTCTGTGTGTGTGTGTATTCCTCTGTGTGTGTGTCTTGTCTGTGTGTGTGTGCGTGTCCTGGCTCTGGGAGCCTCAATCCTGGTGTCATCTTACTTTTCAAATGTAACAGCCGTCTGACTTCCCCTGCGATGTTTCCTGCCCAGTTTTCACCTCAGGATCCTTTTCCTAACAGTGCTCCTGCTGGGCATTTATCCCAACTGAACATAGCTGGAACTCAGGAAATGTGAGCGAGTCCTAATATCAGTCTAAGAGACTGCAAAATGTGCGGGAATGCTCACGTCCACCCCAAACCAGTTTCTAGTCATCAGGTGGATACCCCTTCACCTCCACCTCCCTAAGGGATTAAAGACACAGCTGAGTCAGGCTGTGCAGAGATTTCATCTCTTACGTCTCCTGCATTGGCAGGTGAGTTCTTTACCACTAGGGCCACCTGGAACCCCATGTTATCTATATTTTACCACAATTAAAGACAATAATATAAGAAAAAAAACCTAGGATAGTCTTGGAAAAGTTTTACTAGTTATGGGCATGGACATGCTTAGGAAAATCCTGGCAGAGCATCAAGAGGAAGGGAAGTGAATTAAACCTCTCTGTGACCCATGGCTTAGTCAATTTCAATTTCTTCTGAGTAGAAAAACATACAAGACCAACAACTTAAATGCTTCCCACAAAAACAGATACGTTTTATGGCCCACTTAAACATTGTAAATCTTCACTTACAACAAGAAATAAACCTGTTCTGGAACTCTGAGTAGATGTCATGGATTAAATTGTGTTCCCTCAAAATTTACATGTTGAAGTCTCAACCCCAGGGCTTCAGGATGTGACCTTATTTGGAAATAAGGTCTGTATAGATTAAGTTAAAGTGAGATCATCAAATATTTGCAGGGCAGCAGTGGAGATGCAGACAAAGAGAAAAGACTTGTCGGCATGGGGGGAGAGGAGAGAGGGTGGGGTGAGAGGAGAGTGGCATGGAAACACGTCCATTGCCATGTGTGAAACAGACGGCCCATGGGCACTTGCTGTGTGACTCAGGGTGCTCAGCCCCGCGCTCTGCGGCCACCTAGAGGGGTGGGATGAGCGGGAGGCGGGAGGGAGGTTCAGGAGGAAGGGGACACGTGCACCTGGGGCTGATGCACGTTGTATGGCAGAGACCAGCACAATACTGGTGAGCAGGTATCTTTCAACTAAGAATAAATACAAAGATGAGTCATCAGGCTGGGCCCTGACCTGATGTGATGATGTTCTTATAAAAAGGGAACATTTGGACATGGACACACGGGGAGATGTCACGTGAAAATGAAGGTGGAAGTTGGGGTGATGCTTCTTGAAGCCAAGGAGCCCCAAAGATCGCCAGCAAACCCCCAGAAGCCGGGAGAGAGGAAGAGGACAGAGTCTCCCTCCGGCTCAGAAGGAGCCGTCCTAGTGACACCTCGATCTTGCACCTCTGTCCTCCAGAACTCTGATCTATAGATTTCCATCGATTACGCCAACCAGTCTATAGTGTTCTGTTCTGGCAGCCTCGGAAGACTAAGACACGGGGCTTAAAACAACAGACCTTCTTTCTTCCCTCTGTGACCGTGTCCAAATGTTCCTCTTCTCAAGGGGCACCAGACAAATAGGATTCAGTTCAGTTCAGTTCAGTTCAGTCGCTCAGTCGTGTCTGACTCTTCGCGACCCCATGAATCACAGCAAGCCAGGCCTCCCTGTCCATCACCAACTGCTGGAGTTCACTCAAACTCATGTCCATCGAGTCAGTGATGCCATCCAGCCATCTCATTCTCTGTCATTCCCTTCTCCTCCCACCCCCAATCCTTCCCAGCATCACAGTCTTTTCCAGTGAGTCAACTCTTTGCATGAGGTAGCCAAAGTATTGGAGTTTCAGCTTTAGCATCAGACCTTCCAGTGAACACCCAGGATCGATCTCCTTTAGAATGGACTGGTTGGATCTCCTTGCAGTCCAAGGGACTCTCAAGGGCACACTATTCTCCATCATCACGGATTACATCTACAAAGACCTCATTTCCAAGTAAAGTCATAATGACAGGCATGGGGTGGGGGCAGGGTGAGGATTCTCAGGCTTTTGCACTCTGACTGAATTACACCATCGGCTTTCCTGGGCCTCCAACTTGCAAATTGTGTGATTGTGGGTCTTCTCAGCCTCCACAACCCTGTGAACTGAGTCCTCTAATAAATCTGCTCTTGTGTAAATCTGTCCTTGGTTCTGTGTCTTTGCAGGGCCCTGACAAGCACTAACTCAGACTTCTGCTTCTGGGCTCTGAGCCACTGACAGGCGGCGGTCCTAGTACGTGAGGTCGGCCAGCAAAGTCTGAGCACACTTTTCCGGGCCCCACAAAGGAGGCCTGTCCACACTGGGGAGGCCTGGGGCCCGGTGTCAGGAGACCCGCTGGCCCACAGATAGAAGCCACATTCTCCAAAATCAACTTGTCCAGCCATAGAGGGAATATTTTGGTTTCCCATCTGCCAAGTTGTTTTCCTGACATCGCCCCTGGCTGAGAACATAGGTGAGGAGCTATTGGCTGGGCCCCTGGGAACATCTGATCATGTGGTTCCTTTCTGCCACCCATAGGTGGTTCCCTGCTGGCTCCGGGCTGAAGCTCACATTCCTAGGATGGCTCCTTGTCCTCCAGGCCCCAGCAGCATGCTGAACCGATGTCTTGCAGACCCTCTGTTCTCTAGAGTCCCAGCCTGGAGCATCCCTTCCTCTCCTCCTGGGCCTCTCAGCCCAAGCGGCCTTCGCCTGGCTGATGGTCGTATTGTTGTTCAGTCACCCACTCATGTCTAACTCTTTGCCACCCCAAGGACCGCAGCACTCCAGGCCTCCCGTCCTTTACCATCTCCCGGAGCTTGCTCAGACTCATGTCCATTGAGTTGATGATGCCATCCAACCATCTCATCCTCTGTCGTCCCCTTCTCCTACCGCCGCCAATCTCTCCCAGCATCAGGGGCTTTTCAAATGAGTCAGTTCTTCACATCAGGTGGCCAAAGGATTGGAGCTTCAGCTTCAGCATCAGTCCTTCCAATGAACATCCAGGGTTCATTTCCTCTTTGACTGACTGGTTTGATCTCCTTGCTGTTCAAGGGACTCTCAAGAGACTTCTCCAGTACCACAATTCAAAAGCATCAATTCTTTGGTGCTCAGCCTTCTTTATGGCCCAACTCTCACATCTGTACATGACTACTGGAAAATCCGTAGTTTTGACTATACGGACCTTTGTTGGCAAAGTAACGTCTTTGCTTTTTAATATGCCATCTAGGTTTGTCATAGTTTTCCTTCCAAGGACCAAGTATCTTTTAATTTCATGGCTGCAGTCACCATCCACAGTGATTTTGGAGTCCAAGAAAAGACAATCTGTCACTGTTTCCAATTTTTCCCCTTCTATTTGCCATGAAGTGATGGGACTGGATGCCATGATCTTAGTTTTTTGAATGCTGAGCTTTAAGCCAGCTTTTTCATTCTCTTCATTCACCCTTATCAGAGGCTGATTAGATCCTCTTTGCTTTCTGCCATTAAAGTGGTGTCAGCTGCATATCTGAGGTTGTTGCTATTTCTCCCAGCCATCTTGATTCTAGCTTGTGCTTCATCCAGCCTGGCGTTTCACTTGATAGAAGACAGAAGTTAAACAACAAGTTGACAGTATACAGCCTTGATGCACTCCTTTCCCGATTTTGAACCTGTCTGGCTGGTAGCTATCTTTTGACTCAGCTTCCAGTCTGGCTGTCCCCTCCTCCAGGAAGCATTCCTGGATTGCCCTGGCTGCTTTAGGTTTCTCCTCAGTGCCTGCCTTCATTAAGGCCCTGATCACTCCAGGAGTGAGAGGGGGAAGGTCTTTGCTCTTATCTTGGCTGAGGCTGTGTGCTGAGCAGAACAGAAGGGGTTGTTTTTCCTCCCATCCTCCCCCCATCACTGCCCCCTCCAGTTTCTCTTCCTTCGTCCTCCACTTCACCTGGTCCTTCTTCAATCTGCTGATCCCCTCGCATGCCAGGATGATGAGAGAGCTGCAAGGGGCCTCCTCCCAAGCCGCTGACACCCCCTCTCAGAGTCCAGCCTTCTCTCCCAGCTGCCCCCGCCTTCAGTTCCCCGCCAGCCTTGATTTACTGCACGGGTCAGGCTGTTAGCCAGGTGTCTGGTCCTGTCTAGAAGCAAGCAGTTAGCTTCGAGGTGATAAATGTGGCTCAATGGAGCTCAGCCCAGCCGTGGCTCCCAGGTCAGTCCCCAGATGCCTTGTAGTTACCCCACTCCCCACCTCTGCAAAGAGTTTAGCCAAGAGAGATGATTTATTTACTTATTTTGAAAATGCTTTCATTTATTTGCTTTTTGGCTGTGCTGGGTCTTCACTGCTGCGCGCGCTTCCCTCTAGTTGCAGAGAGCAGGGGATATGCCTCTTTGCAGTGTACGTGCTTCTCGCTGTGACGGCTTCTGTTTTCGCAGAATATGGGCTCCAGGGCATGTGGGCTTCAGCAGTTGTGACACATGGGCTCAATAGCTGTGGTTCCTGGGCTCCAGGGCACAAGCTCAGTAGCTGTGGTACATGGGCTTAGTGGCTCTGCAGCACGTGGGATCTTCCCGAATCAGGGATCGAACCCGTGTCTTCTGCACTGGCCGGCGGATTCTTTACCACTGATCACCAGGAAAGCCCCAAGAGAGATGATTTAAATAACCTGCCTCCAATTCTTCTTTGTTCCTGGAAATGTCTCGCACACACTATATTTTGAAGAATCCATATAACAAGTTACACTCAATATACTCCTTAGCTGGGAAAGATGGACTCCTTTCTGCCAGGGCATTTCTATTCCTGCCGGCAGGGAAGGCACGCGGGCTGATGGACGCCAACACAGGGATGACCTCAGGTGTTTGGGATTTGTCTTCAGAGAGCCAAGGAGGGGCAGGCGCTCCGGCTGCCTTGTGCAGATGGGAAAATATGTGTGTTAAATCTCTCTGAGCTCATGAAGGTTTTCAGTGAACAATGGGACAATATGCCCTCAGAATGACAGCCCTGCAGGACCTGAGGCAGAGGACGCGCCCCTGGGTCACCGAGCCATCTCAGTAGGGACGCCTGTGTGGCAGGAGCAAAGCAAACAAAACAAAACACCTGGTCGTCAGGCACAGAAGAGCAGCTGAATAGCCCCTGAAGCTCTGAGAAGAAACATTCTGTATTTGGTCACAGTGCAGGCTATGACTTCTCAAGAAGAACACACAAGGTAGTTTATGTGGGCTTTCCAGGTGGCTCAGTGGTAAAGAATCCACCTGCCAATGCAGTAGACACAGGTTTGATCCCTGGGTTGGGAAAATCCCCTGGAGAGGGAAATGGCAACCCACTCCAGTATTCTTGCCTGGAGAATCCAATGGACGGAGGAGCCTGGCGGGCTACGGTCTGCAGGACCACAAAGAGAAACAAGCAACTAAACAGCGACAATGTGGCAGAGTTCTATCTTGGAGACAATGGTGGGATGCCATGGAGGGTCCAGGTTTGGGGAGCTGCTCGGGGTGTGGAGCAGAGGGCTCCATCTGTGAGCCCTGGGCCTGGCGACGGCCTGGGTGCGGGCCTGACTCACAGCTCCTGGAACATGCGTTTTTGTCCCACCCCGGCTGCTCCAGTGTTCCCTTAGTGGTGGTGGGGGCGCTACGCTCTGGTTACAGCGCGTGGGCTTCTCATTGTGGGGGCTTCTCTTGTTGTGGGGCACAGGCTCTAGGGCTCATGGACTTCAGTACTCGTGGTGTGAGGGCTCAGTAGTTGCGGCTCCCGGGCTCTAGAGCACTGGCTCAGCAGTTGTGGTTCACAGGCTTACCTGCTCCATGGCGTGTGGGATCTTCCCAGATCAGGAACAGCTGAGCCACCAGGGAAGCCCTGTGGTCACTGTTACAGGTCTTGACCCTGAAGGGCAGTGTAGTGGAGTGAAGATGCAGCCACATACTCCAGAAGTGTGCACCCCTGAGAAGCCCAGGCACCAGCCCCTGCTCCAGACCCTGCAGCGAGCCTCTCTGGGGTGGCTGCAGAGGGAGAGAAGGCTCGTTTGTTAGCTTCCTTGAAACAGGCTCTGTCCCTTCCTGTGTGGCCTTGGACACGTTGCTTAACCACTCTGAGCCTCAGTTTCCTCATCTGTAGGAGGGTGTGGTCTTGAGGTTATGGAGAGGAAGGTGCATGCGGGTAGCGGCCCCTGGTGTGATTTCAAGCTGCTGCATGAAGCTGCCAGGAGTGAGGCTGCCGTGTCTCCGGACATCACATCCACATCCTAGGCAGAAAGAGGGAGGACAGGAAGACCTTGAGGTCAAGAAGGGGAGCTCCTCTGGCAGAGTCCCCTTGTCTCTCACTGGTCATCACTGGATCATATACTCACCCTTTAACCAATCACAGGCCAGAGGAATGTGGTGCCAGGACTGGTGTGGACCAATCACAACTCATCCCTTTCATGGGTGGCCCTGCCTTTGAGATGCTGAAAGCTCCAGGTGCTGTCTGCCACCTTTCGAAGTGGTGGCCGGTGGCTGGGAGGTAGTGCAAAGTCCAGGCATGCGTAGCCTTACCTAGGCAGGAGATGTCCTTGTGCCTTGTAAAGACAGAGAAAAGAGGATGGGTGACCTGGTCCTGTGTGCACGGTCACACCTGATGGGGACGGGCCCCAGGCCACCACTGTCCATGTCTGATCACATTCTCCTGTCAGATGCTGGAGCTACAACTCTGGCAGGGGGCTCTCCGGTGAGATGTTACTTAAATGGTGTTCCATCCAGCTGGCTATCAGAGGCCCTGGGAGCCACTGGAGGGATCCCTGGCTTGCACACATCCTGTGATGGGGAGCTTTCCATGTGTCCAGGACTAGCAGCTCTAGTCAGGCACTGCGACCACAGGAAGAAACTTTCAGTCCCCAGGGAGGACAGAAAAAGAACAGACGATAGAAATCCAGCCAGGAAAATGTTATACACCATCTGCACTCTGGCCAGGATGTCTAGAGAAAGAGCCTTGAAAAATGCAGCCTTCGAGCCAGACCCAATGGTCAGGGGTGGACTTGTCCAGCCCCTGGCTTTCAAATGGTTAAGCAAATCTCTGCAGCCCTCATGCACCCTCAGGCTGGTCCCTGCCCCCAAGGCTGTGAAGGACAAATCAGCTCCAAGGGGGGCTTCATGTGTCTCCTCTCTGTCTGTCTCACCCCGCTTCTTTCCTCTCTCGCATTAAAGCTCAAGGAGTACTTAACAAAAAACACCTTTGAGAATTTCCAAGGCCTGGATGGAGCTGCCAAGAAAACTGCAAACTCTGGAAAACAAACAGCTGGCAACGGTCCTTCGGCTGACCAAGGAGGGTCTGAGGAGAGATCTACTTCCTCCAAACTCCCCACCAAAGACAGAACCCCGTCCTTAGGAGGCTCCAAAGTGGGGGCACCAAGGCCGATCTCAAGGGGTCCTGTGGGCAGAGGCTGATGGGCGATCCCCAGGTGGAAGAGACAGGGGATACTCTCTGTTGAAGAGAGACTGTGAACACCTGGGCCAGTGCCTGTGTGCTGGTTTGCCAGGTCTGGCTCAAGAGCAGAAATGGTCCTCGACGGGGAGGGGAGCAGTGCCCGCAGGGTGTAGGAGAGTGAGGACCGGCTGGAGAGCCTCGGCCGCTCCCAATGCTGCCTGGGCCTGGGGACCTGCAGACTGGGGGGACTCACCTTCTCCCCACACACCGTCCTGCACTAGTAGGTGGTTAGAGCGTCCACCCTACGATGGGGCAGCTCTGCCAGCCGAGCCTCCTCGGCCACTGGCTCTCTGAACCTTTCGTCTGCATCTCCAAACGGGATCACAGTTCCCGGCTCAGCTGAATTTTGCTGCTGTAACAAACAGCTCTCCAACCCCTGAGGCTTGGAGCAAATTACTTATTTCCTGCTCAAATCTCATGCCTCTCGTGGGTCATAAGCTGCTGCTGCTGCTGCTAAGTCGCGTCAGTCGTGTCCAACTCTTAGCGACCCCATGGACTGCAGCCTACCAGGCTCCTCCGCCCATGGGATTTTCCAGGCAAGAGTACTGGAGTGAGGTGCCATTGCCTTCTCCCGTGGGCCATATGAGGGCCCTGCAAGAAGTCCTCATCCCTCATCTGAGGTTTCTGCTGCTGCTGCTGCTAAGTCACTTTAGTCGTGTCCGACTCTGTGTGACCTCATAGACGGAAGCCCACCAGGCTCCCCCGTCCCTGGGATTCTCCAGGCAAGAACACTGGAGTGGGTTGGGGTCCTCAAAAGCAGTCCTCGAGATAGAGCTTTGCGGGGCAGGCAGGTTACCTGGGAGGTGATGGCCAGTAGGGGAAAGAGAGGGAGGAAAGGAGGCACACGAGGCTGCTTTCTTTGGGGCTGACAACCCCATGGGCAACACGCTCACTCCCACAGGGCCCTGGGAGAAGGTATAGAACCGCCCCACCCAAGGGCAAGGTTAGCTAGTCCAGGGCAAGGAAGCTGTGAGTCTTGGAGACGAGTTGCCTAGCCTTTTCATCTGCCTGTGAAGAAACCCAGGCCAAACACCCGGAGACAGAGCAGGGCTTCTGCAAGGAAGCCCAAGTATCAGTGACTCTGAGCATGGGCACCAATGCTGTCTGCTTGGCTCCAGAACCCAGGCCACCTGGGAGCCAGGGTGCTGCCAGAGATTCTGCGGAAGGATAAGGGGATGAGATGTCCTACCCTGGTTCTGAAGCTTCCGCCAGAAGTGACAGGGGCACCTGGAACTCATACTTTATTGGCTGAAGACTGGGACCTGCCCTGAGGGCTCCTGGGTTTAAGTCAGCTTAAGGGTCTGAGGCCAAGTAGGAGCTAAGTAAATGTGATTTTCTTTTTTTGCATTAATTCAGCAAGCATTTCTGAGCCCCTTTGTGGGAACCAGCCATAGAGCTGATGCCAGCCCCTGCCCTCCGTGAGTGCTGGCTGGAGGGGCCAGCCACGTTGGCACATCATTGCAATGCTGTGGGGAAGCTGTGTCTGGAGTCTGCACCCTGGAATCCTGCATGGAGGAGTCATGATAATCCTCCCTGAGTGGGGATGTTGGGGTGGGGCTTTGAAGGATGGCTAGGAGCTCTTCCAGAGAGTCTCAGTAAAATAAGTTAGCTTTTCTCATGAAGTAAAGTGCTGTCATGACAACTCATGGATGCCTACAACTGGCAGTTTACAACAGCATTTCTTACATGTAATTTCATCTACCTGTCAAAATAACTCTTTGTGGTAAATATTAGTGTTCCTATTTTACAGATGAGTAAAACTGAGGCTCACGGTTAAGTCAGTTTCCTGGGGTGATGTGGCTTGAGGGTGATTCAGGATTTGAGCCTGGGTCTTGTAGTCTATGACAAGTATCTTCTAGAGGGGTATGTCTGCCCCTCAGTAACTATGTGACTTTGCACCAGTCCCTCTCCTGCTCTGAGCTCCTCATCTGTAGATGGGGACAGTCCCCTGGGCCTTGCATCTCTGCATGAGCAGGTGATCCTGGACCAGAGGGCCCTCTGCTGACATCCCAGGCTGCAGCGGTCATGCCTGACTTAGCTCAGCAAACCACCACACACTCGGGGCTCAGACTGCCCAGGCTTACTTCTCACAGCGCTGGACACCCCCGGTCTCCAAGGTCAGGGGGCCAGCACGGTCAGGCTCCTAGTGGATTTCTCTTCCTAATCTGGGGATGGCTGCCTTCTCCTCGTGTGTCTCCTCCTCTGAGGAGGGCACGAATCCCATCAGGGACTCCACCCTCATGACCTAATCACCCAAAGGCCCAACTCCAAATACCACCTCAGGCAAGGAGGGGTTGAGATGTTAGGGCCTCAACGTATGAATTTTTGGAGGACAAAAATGTTCAGTTCACGGGAGACCCCTCTTTATGGGCGTGGTACTGAGCGCTGGAGTGCCGTGTGCCCTCTCTTGCGGCAGCTTCTGTTGGTTTACCTGCGTGTCTCTGCTCAGTTGCTCAGTCATGTCTGACTCTGCGGCCCCGTGGATTGTAGCCCGCCAGGCTCCTCTGCCCATGGGATTTTCCGTGTGAGAATCCTGGAGTGGGGTGCCATTTCCTCTTCCAGGTTTACCTGGATCACTTGCTACTTTTGTCTCCCCTGCTGGGGTGAAGCAATGGGTGATCTCTTCTTTATTGGTGATGGGTTACAGGGCAGAGTGGCGCCTGCTCTGAGCACCTGTAATGCACCTTCTGTGATCACCAGGAGGGAAGTCTCCAGAACAGTCCACCTGAGCGTGTCCAGTTCTGTCCAGCCCCATGGTCACGGTCCTAGTGGTCTGAGATGGCTGCTACCGGGTCACCTCTCCTCTAACCTACCTTCTACGTGGTACCCAGAGCATCTTTCTAAAAGGCACATCTCACTTTGGCAACCAGCTGCCTCACCCTGCCACCCCGCCTCATTACATTTACGGGAAATTACCTCTGCTTCTCGGGCTTCCCAGGTGGCACTAGGGGTGAAGAACCCGCCTGCATGCTGGCGACGGAAGAAACACAGGTTCCATCGCTGGGTCAGGAAGATGCCTGGGAGGAAGGCATGGCAACCCACTCCAGTGTTCTTACCTGGAGAATCCCATGGACAGAGGAGTCTGGCAGGCTACAGTCCGTGGTCTCAAAGAGGAGTCAGACAGGACTGAAGCGACTTAGCACGCAGGACACACGCACCTCTGCTTTCCACTTTCGGGTCCCAGGGTCTGGTCCTCAGTTTCCTCTGTGAGGTCAGCTTTTTCCTGATTTACTTCCTAAACACCAGGCCGCTGGAATGGGTTTTGGCTCCGGCCCCACGCCCTGCTCTGCACTCCACCTGGGGTTGGGGGGTTTTGGGGGTGGGGGGGCTTGTCTCCTGGCTCCGCCTCCTCCTCTGGCCTCAGGCCCCATCCCCACCCTGCAGCTTCCCTAACCCCTCCCACCAGGGAGAGGCGAGGCGGGTCAGTGCTGGGGGTGGGGGCTCGGGGCTCTGGGTTCCCCCCACCCCGCTTCTGATACCTTCTGCCCCCCACCTGGTGGGGAGCGTGGGAGGATGGAGTGATCCGCGGATGCACACGCAGGGCTTGGCGCGTGAGCCACCGGGGCTCCCCGATTGTCTGCGGTCTGAGCAGCGAGGCCCGGCGGGTCGTCAGGGAAGCTCGCAGTCCGCCAGCGTGCCCCCCGCGCTCCGATTGTCCACGCACAGGCTCCCCGAAGGCCAGGCTGGGATTCGTCCACCCGCGGTGCTGCTGGAGCCAGGGCCTGGCAAGGCCCTGTGTACCGGCCACTCGCCTCCTGGGCCCCGGCTGTTGGCGTTGGGGTTTCTTGTGTGAGGACCCCCTTGGCTCCTTTCCACGCTCCTGGGATGGAGATTTGATAAGGCTTTACTTTGCCTAAACGACCAGCAATTAGAGATTTATGTGCAAACCCCCTGCTGGGTCAGTACTAGGCTGGCCTTGTGCCCCTAATCTTCCTCCGCCTCCCTTGATCCCTCCTCCCCCTGCCTCCTGGCCTCCCGTCCTTCCACTGTTTAAGTCCCTGGTTTTGGTGCTAGGTGCTCAGAGGCTTCCCAGGGGGCGCTAGTGGTAAAGAACCTGCCTGCCCATGCAGGAGGCAGAAGAGTCAAGGCTTCTATCCTGTTCTCTGTCGGGTTTGATCCCTGGGTTGGGAAAGTCCCCTGGAGGGGGGCAGAGGAGGGCATGCCAACCTACTCCAGTATTTTTGGCTGGAGAAGCCCATGGACACAGGAGCCAGTCGGTGGGGTGGCAAACAGTCGGACATGACTGCAGTGACTTAGCTTGGCTTGCTCAGGATTGCAGGCTGACTGAGCCCGCCCTTATGTTATGGTTTGATGGGTCCTTCCAGTTCTCTCCGAGGCAGCACGGTCGGAGGTCGCGAAGGTGAGAGGCAGCCAGGTGACAAGGGAAGGTCTGGCTCCTGGGATTGGGAGGTGTACAGGCCGAGCTGGTCCTGGCTCCCCCAGAGTCAGCCCCGTCCAGTGGGAGGAGGACTGACAGCTTACCACCATCCCTGCCCCACCCCTGACAGGGGGCGAATCCTGCCTCCCAGGTGGTTTTGAAGACCAAATAAATGAGGGAATGTACAAGGGCTCTGTAAATAACCAAAGGCGCTACACATTTTTGATTCATGGAATTCTACCTTCCCATGTGAACGACATTTTCTCGTTTGAATATATATTTAAAATGGCTAAACTAAAACATGTGTGCTGAAAAAAGCTGAGCCCCACTCAAGCTGGTAAACAAAACGTGGAAGGTTTCTCTCCGAATCCACAGATTCTCTGCTGTTAGCATTGTTTGCAGGGTAGATGCAGAAACATCCAGAAAGTGTGGAGGCTGGGCTGTCTGCTGTGTGTTCTTGGAGCTGCAGACGCACTCGGCGCCCCGAGCCTCGGCTTTGCCAAGTTTACAGTGGGGATGAACGTCGTCTCTACCGTCTGTGCGGTCATTAAATGATCCTCACCAGGCACGGCCTCACTGCAAGCAGTTCACCACTGTGGCTCCAAAGCCCCGATGCGTTTATGGAGAAGGCTTGATTCCCAACTAGCGATTTGCAAAGGCCAAACACAGCAGGACTCCTGTTCCGATTCCAACAGTGATTTTAATGGCAAACAAGTTGCTTTGGGCTTCCCTATTTTGTTTGCTGAAGTTGCTTAATGCCTTCCCTTCAGTGTGTTTCAAGCCCTGCTTTCCAGGTTTTAAACAATTGTGATAAGATGCCCATAACCTAAAACCAGCTCAGCCATTAGGCGTGCGGTTCAGAGGCGTTACGCGCATTCACATGGTTGCACAGCCGTCACTGCCGTCCAGCTCCGGAGTTTCTCCATCTTCTCAGACTGAACCTCTGTCCCCATCAAACCCCTCCTGCAGCCCCAGCCCCTGGTGCCCGTCATTCTGTTTCTATCTCCAGGAATTTGACGGCTCTGAGGACGTGTATAAGGGGAACCATACTTTTGCAAGTGGATTAGTCCGTTTGTGGGTCACTTACTTCCCTGAGCAGAACGCCCTCAAGGTTCATCCATGCTGCAGCCTGTGTCGGAATCCCCCCTTTGTCAGACTGAATACTGCTCTGCTGCGTGGTGGGACCACATTTCGCTGATCCATTCATCCATCCGGGGATGTGAGAGTTCCTTCCACCTCTTGGCTCTTGTGAGTAACACTGCTGTGGACATGGATCTGCACATTTCTGTTCTAGTCCCTGCTTTTGGTTCTTTCGGGTGTAAACCCACCCAGGTCTTTAGCACCTTCCAGGCCTGGCACCTCACTGGAAGGACTGATGCTGAAGTTAAAGCTTCAATACTTGGCCACCTGATGTGAAGGGCTGACTCATTGGAAAAGACGCCGATGCTGGGAAAGACTGAAGGCAGGAGGAGAAGGGGATGACAGAGGATGAGATGGTTGGACAGCATCACTGACTCGATGGATGTGAGTTTGAGTAAGCTCGGGAGATGGTGAAGGACAGGGAGGCCTGGCGTGCTGCCGTCCATGGGGTCGCAAAGACTCGGACATGAATGAGCGACAGAACAGCAACGACAGGCCTGGTAGGTGTCGGGGGCGGAGAGGTGAGGAGGCGGAGGTTTCTGTTCTCAGGGAGCTGGAGTCTGGAGCAGGAGGTGGAAACGGGCGGTAGCGCCGCGCAGTGGGAGGCGCCAACCGTTCCTCTGAGCAGCACACTGACTTTCTGGAATGCAGTCACATCTGTGATTTCATCACTTCCTCATGGGCGCCGAGAAGCAGCCTTGAACATCAGTTCCATTTTATAGCTGGGAAACTGAGTCATGGGAGGATGCAGCCCCTTGGCTGAGATCACCTAGTTAGTCATGAGGTCGAGAGCCAGAATTCAGGTCCACAGAGCCCAGTTCACCAAGCTGTTCTTTAAAAAAGATCCCCCATGCAGCTGGTGTGAGACATTTTTGGCTGCACTTGCAGGTGACAGAAACCCAGCTCACACCGGCTCCAGGGAGGGAGTTGATGGCTCGTGTAATTAGCAAGGCCAGGTGTTGGGCTGGCTCCCGGCTCTGCCAAGCTTGGGGGTGGGGGCTGCTCTCTCCACCCCGGGGGCTGCCTTCCTCTGGGTCTTTATTTAGCAGTTCTTCTGGGCAGCTGCGGAAGCTGACCCCCCGAAGTCCAGGTTTCCGTGGTCCTCAGGACTAAGATCCTAGAGCAAGAGAGTCCCCCACCCCGCCCCTGGCTCAGGGGGCCAATCGTTGGAGACCTTTGGGGACCTAGCTTGGTTTCTGAGCCTGGACCCAAGTGAGTCTTGGGCCAAGAGGACAGATTTTGGACTTGCAGGTCCGGCAGACCTCACAGATAAGGGGGAGAAGCAGGTTGGCAGAAAAGTCACAGAGCCCTTGCAGGAAGCGCTCTGACAGTGGAGCCCAAACAAGAGTGGAAACAAAAAACCGGCTGTGGGCGTCAGAGGCCCACGTGGTCCTCATCTCCTATGTGCGAGCCCACTCTGAAGATGGCTGAAGTAAAAATAGCTGCCTTTCTGGGCACCTCATGGAAGTTTGTCATCCGCAGGGATTCGTGTATGAAAACCTTTCTTGTTTTTTGATACAATATTTTAACTTTGGTTCTTGAGCATGCAGATGTAGACCTCTGCCAACTTTTCCTCCCAAGCAGAGGCGCTCCTCCGAGTCTTCTCCTGGGTGTCGCCCACAGGCTGCGCTAGCCAAGTCCATGCTGACCACCTGCCTCCTGGGGGTGGATAGTGCGAGACCTCGGGACCAGACACCTGGTCCCATCTCCACGTCCATGCTTGTGTGTAACGCAGAGGTCATTATGCGCAATTCCCAGAGTAAGGTTTAAATAAAAACGTGGGTGAGGAGGATTTACAACCTGGAAGACGGAGAGAGTGAGGAGAAATCAAACCGCCTTGTGGTTTTCTGTGCCCACTCTGCCTGCAGGGAGGCAGTCCCCCCAGGACACCACCCCCGCCACCCCCCCGCAGATGCTGGGACTTTTAAGGAGCTGCTGACCGTCAGGGGGCTTCCCTTGGCATCTTTAAGACCTACTCATCAAAGAGACGGTGCTTGGTGGCCTGGCCTGGGGTGGTGGCAGCTGATTGGGGGAGTGGATGGAGGGAGGTCCCATGGGGGGGTGCCGTGGCTCAGACTGGGGAGTGAAGTGGAGCCTGCCCTTCTGACCTGCAGGTGGACACCTGTGGGAAGCCCGGGGACCATCGTATCTACAGGCCCCTCCGCTTTATTTCTGGAGGACATTCCCGGTCATTGCTTTTTTTGGGGGGACTCAGGACCCTCACTTCTGTTCCCTCTGACCCATCCTGATCTTCTCTGTCTCCCAAATACATTGTAAGTTCCAGCTGGGTACTCGGCCCTGTCCCTGGAGCTGGGGATACAGCTGGGAACAACACAGACAACCCCTCTTTCCTGAGCAGGGCTTATGATCCAGGGGGAGAAGTGATAGCAAGCAAGAAACAAAACAAATCATCTGCCTGCCGCGTGTGTTAGAAGATGCGGGGTGAGGTGGGGGGCATGGGCAGCCCCCAGGGACAGGGTGAGGCAGCTGAACCTGGGGGGGAAGAAAATTCCGGGAGGAGGCAGGGGGCACAAAGGCAGGAGGGGCCTGGCTGGTGGGAGCGGGGTGAGAGGAGGCCAGGCACACACAGGCCATGGCGTCTTTTTTTTAAAAAATTTAAACATGACATTGTAACGCAACTATGCTCCAGTAAAAATTAATAAAGAAATTTTAACAGTTTTATTGAGGCATAATTCTCGTACCATTTAATCCACCCATTAAACAGACAATTAAAAGTTTTAATATATTCAATGGTTGTGCAACCACAGTCAATTATAGAACAATTTCATCATCTCGAAAAGAAACTCCACACCATTTAGCCTTGGTCACTCCCACTCCGTCGCCCAAGCCCTGAGCAACAGCTCTCAGCTGCTTTCTGTCTTGGCAGGTTTCCCTGTTCTGGACATTTCATAGGGATGGAATCCCCTGGGGTGTGGCCTTCCGTGTCCAGCTGAGCATCTTGTCCTGGAGTTGCATCCATCTTTTTCCTGGCTGAAGAGTATTGCACCATGTCGCTGGACCGCGTTCGGGTCACCCGTTCATCCCATGTGGAGGAGTGTGGTTTCCGCTGTTTGGCTTCTGTGGGTGGTGCTGCTGTGAGCACATGTGTGCACGTGACCGTATGGACACGCTCTCACTGGTGGCCACGTTTTGGGCGGAGGAGAGTCACGCTCCAGCTCACACCGGAAGTTCCTGTGCAAGTTCATATTTTCATCACTCTGGGGAAGCAAAAACAGGGAATGTTGGCCCCAGATGGAAAGATGGAACCCAGGTGGCCCCACATGGTTGGAGGAGCTCCCCTTCCAGCCCCGCACTTGCTTGAAGTGTGGGCTCAGGCACACCTGACTCCGCCAAGCATCCCTCTCTCTCTATGATTAACTGCGGGATAATATCAGGACGGCCAAACATCAGCTTCCCCTAATGTTAACTGTGAGTCTCATGATGAGAATAACTATTTAAAAAGTTAAGTAACTCACGTACAAAGCAAAAGGTGTGTCCTGAGAGATCCATCTCCTTCTCAACCACCAGCCCATCCTCTGCTGACCCTCCCAGGCCCTCCTGCCCTCACCTGGGAAGTGGGTGGCTAGGTAAAACACAGGGTGCCAAGTTAAATGTGAATTCCAGATAAACAGTGAATAACTTTTAGTATAAGTATATCCCAAATAATGTATGGGACATATTTGTTGCAAAAAATCATTTGTTACTTAATCTGAAATTCAAATTTTGCTGAAGGTCTTGTATTTTTTTTTTTTGGTGGGGCGGGGGAGCTTCCCTGGTGGCTCAGAGGTAAGGAATCCCCTGCAATGCAGGAGCTGCAGGAGATGTGTGTTCGATCCCTGGGTCGGGGAGATTCTCTGGAGAAGGAAATGGCAACCTACTCCTGTGTTCCTGCCAGGACAATCTCATGGACAGAGGAGGCTGGCAGTCCATGGGGTCGCCAAGAGTCAGACACGACTGAAGTCACTGAGCACTTGTGTTTTTACTTTTTTGCTAAAACTGCAATGCTGCCAGAGAGAGAAAGCAGCCCATGAGAGAGAGATTAGGCTGGAGAATAAAACGGGGCTGGGATGGATCAACTACTTCTGGTCTGCAGCTGTGTTCTTAATGATTTATGTTTGGGTTACCTTCTTCCTATCTGGCAAATTGGTTCCACAGGTCTCATTTTAGTTTCCGTTTGTTTATTCATTTGTTCAACCCAAGACACCTACTGCGTGCAGACCATAGTAAAGACAGAGGCTGGGCGCCACGGCTGCTCTTCCCAAGCTGCTGAGAGAACAGATAAAATAGCAGCAACCCCCCAGGCATTCCTTTCACTGTTTTCCTCTGAAACATTAGCCCCTGAGGCTGGGGTCGGTCCTGTGTGTCTCGGTCACGGCTGAAGCACCAGTGCCCAGGGCAGGGCCTAGGACTGAACAGAGCTTTCAGTGAGTACTTGTTAAGTGAAGGACTCTGAAAATGGGCACCGAGCATTAACCACCATGTGAAACTCAGCGTGGCGATGGGGGCAGGTCATTAAACTTGAAGCACCCTTTCTGGGGTAATTTTGTTGGACACACTTGCAGGGTGATGGGTTTCTGCTAGACTGCATCTTTCAGTTACTGCCCAGGACAACAGCTCAATTTTCCCCATCTTTTTATCAGTGAACCTTGCTGGGGATTCCGGAATCTCTTGCAAATGTGTATCCTTGGGACCCGGGTAAGCGTTAAACCTCCTGGGCTCTCCCCCTTTCCTCCCCTGCCCGGGCTCCTTGGCCTCCATGTGGCCTCTGCCATCGAACTGTGTGCCGGGAGCTTGAAGCCAGGCTGTCGCCTCAACTTTGCGAGGTGTGTGGACAGAAAGAGAGGCAGGGCGGGGAGGAGGAGCCAGAGCGACCTTTCGCTGCACGTGTACAGCCTGCGACTCTGGAGCACGCAGGTGTGTGGGGCCTCCCCACGTGTGCGGTGGGCTGTGTGTGCACTGAACGAGGTAACGGGGACCAGGGCCCCCACCCTGTCCAGCGCATGAGGGCGACACGAGACGGCCTTATTCTCCTCGGCAAGGAGGCCACTCCACGCCCTGAGCACCCCGGCCACCCGGAGTGCTTCCAGCTGGAACCCGGCAGCGCAAACGTCACCTCGAAGTCTGTGTGCACGTGTGTGTATGCATGTGTGCACGTCCCGTGTCACACATATGTGTGCACACGTGTTCGTGTGCGTGCACGGGGGGATATGTGAGTGCACGTGTACTCGTGCACATCCATATGCGTGCGCATGTGTATACGTGTGTGTGTTCACGCGTGTGTGCCCACACGGGAGGAACTGTCTGACGGAATGAGAATCTGACAGTGATGCAGCTGACTGGGATTTTTACGGGGCATCTCCTGCTTTGGGGTCCCGCCTGCACCTTCTGCAGACAGCGAGTTTCTGTCCAGACCCACTGCCTTCCATCTGGCCCACGCCTCCTTCCACACCTGGGTCCAGAAACTAGCCCTTCTGGAGATTAAGCTAAAACCAAGAGGTTTCCAGCCAGCATCCAGCCTGCAGCCTGGGGAGGGCTTTTGTTTGAAGAGGGTGGCTGTTAATGTCTCAGAAAAGTAGTTTTGCTATCCCTCCCTTTAGAGGTAAAAACACCATATGGGCACGATCTTCATGACCCAATGCCGGGGAGACAGGATCGTCAACCCCTATTTGTCTGTCCAGTGTCCCCGAGTTTGGGGAACTCCTCCATGCTTCCACCCCCAGTGGGGTTTTCAGAGAGGGGCCGTGACCCCCCTGCCACAAGCTGGGCACAAGTCGCCAGCAGGCAGGCCAGAGCACCCTGTGCGCCGGCATGCAGTGATTGGGCCACGGCTGAGTGCACAACCGAGGCAGGGTCCAGCGTCCATGTCCTAAGGTGTGGCTATTGAGACACAGAGAGGTTAAGTGACCTGCCTTAAGACACACAGCTGGACCAGAAATGGAGAGGCCTCCATGGCTGTGGCACCTCTAGAGGAAGGGCAGGAGGCTGAACCCTGGGGCCTGAGCAGGGTGACGCTGGAGTTCTGACTCTGACCCGAGAAGGCCCCTGGGGGTGGGAGGTGGGGGTGGCGCTGGGACCCCCAAACACAGCCAGAACTTTCTGAAGAGGCAGAGGCAGCCAGACTGCTCCTGAACGACCGGGAGAAGATGCTGGCCCGCCAGCTGTGGAGGGTCTTGGCTGTGTTGGGACGGCTGGAGCAGAGGCATTGCCTGGAGAGTCTGCTGGAGTTGGGGCCAGGACCACGGCGCCTGCATGGGGAAGGAACCTGGGGGAGACAGCCCAGCAGGAGAAGGAGTGGGGTGGGCCAGCCCTGCCCTGCGTGGTGAGGAGGGAGAGGAAAGCAGCCATGTGGTATGGCTGCAGCAGGGCCACTGGGCCAGAGCCAGGACATCCTGGCAGGGTGGGTGTGCTTTATGGTGGGCATGGGAGCGTGTGAAGAGGATGTATGTGAATATTTGAGCACGCACACGTGTAGTGGTGTGTACCTGTGAACGTGTGCATGCGAGCACATGTACAGTGCGCGTGTACACAAGCACGTGTGTGATGTATACACACGTGTGAATGCAATGTGTGTACACATGTGCATGTGTATAGTGTGTGCACCGGGGCGTGTGTGTGTGGTGTGTACCTGGGCACATGCGCGTGTGCACCTTCATATGTGCGTAAGGTGTATGCACATACGCTCGAGAGTGTGTATATGGGGTCTGTGCCTGTGCATACATGTGTGTCTATGCGTGTACACACACATCCAGGCATGTGTGTGGTGTGTACCTGTGCATGTGTGTATAGCGTGTGCACCGGGGCATGTGGTGTGTATGTACACAGGCATGTGTGTGCAAGTTGCGTGTGACTGTGTGTCCTTTCAGGGCTGGGGCCATGGAGGTGGCAGAGGTGGAGGCGCTGCAGGTAGGGCTGCAGGCGAGGGATGCAGCAGATGGAGACTGGGGCAGCTTCAGGCAAACAAATGCCCCCGTCAGGGTCTTGCCCCTGTTGACTGCGGGGAGCAGGGGCGGGCACCACAGGGAGAAAGCCCAGCTCAGATCCCAGTCAGGGCACTCTGCTCCCCTGACCGGCACTCACACGCACTCCCACCCCGGCCAGGGAAGAAGGCAGAGCCGCAAAGCTGCTGGAGATTGGGCGGCTTCTGAGGCAGAGGTTTTGGCTAACGCCAAAGGATTAAAGGCAGGAGGAGAAGGGGATGACAGAGGATGAGATGGCTGGATGGCATCACCGACTCAATGGACATGGGTTTGTGTAAACTCCGGGAGTTGGTGATGGACAGGGAGGCCTGGCGTGCTGCAGTCCCTGGGGTCACAAAGAGTTGGACACGACTGAGCAACTGGACTAAAGGATTAAACCTGGGAGAACACTAAGAAAATTACCCACCCCACCCACGGCCACAGTCTCCAGTCCGAGGCAGCTTTAACGTTCGTGCGCCACCAGCACAGGGAAGGGAGTGGACTTGGGAATATTTATAAAAGTACAGATCCAGCCTCACCTGCAGGCCCTCCCTGCCTCCCTGGGCCCATCCTGCCCAGGTTCCCCCTGCTACCTCCACCCCGGGCCTGGTCCGGGCCTGGGTTGGACACCCAGGAGAGGATGCTGGGGAGAAGCCAGGAGGCCCCCTGGGGCGGGAGGATGGAGAGATGGGGTGTGGGACGCAAGAGGGTGGCTGGGGATGGGGCGTGGGGGTATGTGGATGGCCCCCCACACACAGTTTCACAAGGTCACGGGCTTCGGGGGAAGCTGCCCGCAGGCTCGGCCTCTCCAGCTCGTTCTTCCTGTGGACCTGTGTGGGGCGGCCCTGCTGTGGCGTGTACTATCTGCTCCCCCTGCTCCATCCCCAAGGTCTTCCCAGCTGTCATCTGGGCCATTGCCCAGCCCCCTCCCTGGGCTCCCACCTCCATTCCGAGCCTTCCCACCCACCCTCCACAGCTGGAAGAGGCTGAGTGCCCTACCCAATATTCCCTTCTCTCTTACGTCAGGCAGAACCCTGGTTTTGTGTTGGGGGGTGCCGCATCTTGTCTGGATAAAATGCATTCTCCTCAGGCTCATGTGGGTGGCCACGTGACTCAGGGCTGGCCATGAGAATGTGAGTGGAATTCCTGGGTGGGGATTCAGAAACATCTTTTATTACTTAGCCTGTTCTAGTCCCTTCTGCCTGGGATGGCAACATGATGCCTGGTGTCCTGGCAGTCATCCTGTGATCATCAGGAGAGAACATATCCCTGGGATCCTAGAGACAGAAAAAGTCTGAGTCCCTGAACCAGTTCTGGAACTTCCCGAGGAGCCCTGAATTGCTGCTTATCTAGCCTGCTTATTATCTAAGAAAGGGTGGTGGGAGAGAGAACCTTTCAAAGCCTCACAGTGGGGGACACAGCTTGTTCCAAGGAACGGAGATAAGAACACAGTGGAGAGGCCAGGGCATGGTTCACATCCCCACGTCTCTCTTGGCTGGAGGCATTCTTCTCTGTGCCTCTGGCCCTGCCGTCCCTGATGGAGCATCCCAGGATGAACTCAGGAGAAACCAGCCTCCCCCACCCCCCTGTTCCCAGCCTCCACCTCCAAGTTCAGCTCCTCTGTGCCCTTGAGGGCCCCCTCGCCTCCACGGTGACCCCCGAAGCCCCTCTCCGATGCATGTCTTCTGCCCCAGCTGGAGGGGCCAAGCCTTTGCCACCCCTGCTGCTGCCCAAGCATGCTGGGGCCTCGGTCCCCAGGCAGAGGCTCCTGGATTCAGGACATGGCAGCTATACAGAGACAGGCATTTGGGCATCTGTAATGTGACAGCCACGTTCACAGGCTCCTAGGACCCCAGGCGGCCAAGGGGCTCCTACAGCCCAGGGGCCGTGGTCCGAGCAGGTGGGGTGATGGTTTGCCATGTCTCTCCAGATGGCATGGCTGTTCAGACACCTGATGACCAAAATGCTGTGCCCAGCACTGCCTCCTGGGCAGCCGGCCTGTGCGTCTCTTTCCCACACGTGGACAGGGCTGTTCCGATTCTCCGGGTTTGGAGGGCTGCCCCAGCAGCCTCGAGTGTGTGTGCGCACATGAATGCTCTGCCGATGAGGCTGGGCTGGTCAGCCCCCGCCCCGGCTGCCCGCCCCGTCCTCTCCCCTGGCTGCACCCTGGGCCCCAGGACCCGTCCTCTCTGGATGCTAGGCGGGTCTTCACCGCTCTGGACCCTGGGGCAGCCCTTGTGCTTCCTCTTGAGTCTGCCATCGGGTCTTGACTGTTCCTCTGGCGTTGTCGCTGAGTGTCCAGCACCCTCCGGGGACGCACGCGCTACATCTTGGAGTCCCAGGCTGGGCCCCCAGGAAGCTGACCCGAGGTGGCACTGATGAGTTGGGGCTGTATCCGGGGTGCCCTTGGGACCAAGCCCCAGGAAAGGAAGAGGAGGGAAGCAGGATTCAGCAGAAGTTGTTCAGCGGAGCCCAGGCCCAGGGCAGCCCCGTCCAGCCTGGCAGAGGGCTCTAGAGCGCGAAGGCCCTTCTGAGCTGAGAAGCATCAGGTCCTTCTGCTGCAGCCTGGACCGTCCTTGAATGTGGGCTGTCCCGCAGGGTCATGGCCTCGGGTGCAGAGGCCTGTCCTGAGCAGGGGTGGGGATTGAAGGCCGGCCGCCTCTGCCCTTGATGGGGAGTCTAGGGGGTCTGTACCCCTGATGTGATTTTTGAAGCCTCACCCCCTGGTGAAAGTGGAAAGTCCACACCCCCCATATACCCCCACTGGTGCCCTTCCAAGGGCCCATCCTCCTCCCCGGGAGGGTCCCGAGGGCCGGTGGGCACCACTGGGCATGGTCAGTGTCCAGTGTAGCCCCAGCCCTGCCTGGGGATCTGACTGTTCAGAGGGGGCTGCTGTTAGGAGCCGCTGAATGGAATCCTGGCTGAAGCAGACTTTGGTGGCCAGAGGTGGACGTGATGAGAAACAAAATGGAAACTGTGGGCTTGGCTGACTGGGAAAGGAAGGAGGGGCTGTTTGGGCAGACCCATCACGGTTGGAAGGCTGGAGACCTGTGTGATGCAGCAGAGGAGGCTTTGTCTGACGGTCCTCGGCTGTGCCGTGCTGTGTGGGTCGTACAGTGAAGGGTGGAGGGCAAGGCTCAGAGTGTTGGCGCATGCTGGTGTCTCGAGACACGCGTGAGCTGAGACTAGAGCCGGCCCGTCTATAAGCAGGGGTGGAGGAGGACACAGTGCATACCTGCTGTCTACCTTCACCGGCTCAGGCCTCCAGGGGTGAAAGGGTCAGTGCTTTTCTACCCCGAACTGAAGGTGATGCAGGCAGTTCGATACGGGGCAGGCGCAGGAGTAGCAGGAAACGGGCCCGATGCCCCAGTCCTCCTGCTAGCAGGAACCCTTGAAAGAATCTCCCAGTAATAATCCAGCTGAAGGCGGTCTTTCTGTCTGGAGCTTGGTGTCTTGAATGACCCTGAGACAAATACGGCTGGGCTGAGGCTGGGGCTACGGGCACAGCACAGGGTGGACACACTCAGGTGTTCAGGCTTCGAGTCTAGGCTTGGCTGTGGGCATGTGCACGTGGAGTGAACTGGAAACTGTCTAGGTTTTGAGGGAACTAGGTAACTAAAGCCGGAGAAGGCAATGGCAAGCCACTCCAGTACTCTTGCCTGGAAAATCCCATGGATGGAGGAGCCTGGTAGGCTGCAGTCCGTGGGGTCGCTAAGGGTCGGACACGACTGAGCGACTTCACTTTCACTTTTCACTTTCACACATTGGAGAAGGAAATGGCAACCCACTCCAGTGTTCTTGCCGGGAGAATCCCAGGGACGGGGGAGCCTGGTGGGCTTCTGTCTATGGGGTCACACAGAGTCGGACACAACTGAAGTGACGCAGCAGCAGCAGCAGCAGCAGCAGCAGCAGGTAACTAAAGCAGCCTGGGCCTGTCTGGGCTCAAGGCTGTTGAACCCCTCAGACTGCCCCCGGGCTCCCCAAGTGGCACCAGAAAAAGGGCAGACCGGGGAGGGGTTGGCCCCTGGGAGAGATGGTCTTCTCTCCAGCGCTCATCTCAGGCGGCCACGGAGACCCATGGCCCAGCAGACTCATCTCCACGGAGCACTGAACCGGGGCTGTGGGGGACAGTGGGCAACAGAACGTCTCCCAGGACAGAACAGGGATGGCCATTCGCTCTCTAAGGAAGAATCACTGCTCAGGCTTGACAGTTGCCGGGGAGTGTGCGGGTTTCCTGTTCCGCTGTGGTCCAGCCGGACTGTAATCGTGATGGCATGGCCTGCGTGCCCTGACTACGCCATCCTCTAGCTCATCTTCCCTACAGTGTCCGCGTTCTTCCCTGCCTTTGCTCCTTGTCTGTGGTTGCTCCATCAGCCGAGAGAGACTTCAGGTTTTCTTTTCCTACTTACCCTTCAAGGCTGAGTCTGCATGTCACCTCCTCCCAGAAGCCTTCTCTAACTGCTCAGGGCTTCCTTTGAGCTCGCCTGCGTTTACTTCCAAAAGGGGCTTCCCTGGTGGCTCAGATGGTAACGAATCTGACTGCCATGCGAGAGACCCGGGTTCTATCCCTGGGTTGGGAAGATCCCCTGGAGAAGGGCATGGCTACCCACTCCAGTATTCTTGACTGGAGAATTCCATAGACAGAGGAGCCTTCCAAAAGCACTGATGGTCCCAAGTCATCATATATCAGTCAGATACTGCCCCAATCACTACATAACAAATTACCCTCCCCCCCCAAGTTAGGTGGCTTATTACAGGAAGTACTTATTTTCTTACTCGTGGCTCTGCAGGATGGCTGCAGCACGCCTGGCTAAGGCTGTGGGTCAGCAGGGCGTGGCTCCCAGCCTTGGGTTGTTTTCCGGTTTCTTCCAGGTGTCATTCTGGGAGCCAGGCTCATGGCGGCGCTCCAGAGCACAGGAGGCCAAGTCTCACAAGGCAGGTGCATTGAAAGCCTCTGTTTGCATCATAGCCTCTAACATGCCACGGCCTCAAACCAGAGCTGGTGAGGCAGAGGGGTGCCCTCCTTGCACGCTGTCTAGGTATATACTGTGAGCTTCTCACTGCCTGCGTCTGAGTCTCCTGTGGTCCCAGCCCCCGTCAAGAGCAGGCGCCCAGAGTCTTTGAAGAACTGACCTCGCCCCTGAGGCCACCTGCTGGCCCCCTGTTGCCCCTCACCAGCTGCTGGGTCTGTCCACACAAGCCCCCCTTCTGTTGGGGATGCCTTCAAATTAATGTCTCATCTTCCTGCTCTGTTAGTCCCTTCTGATCAAGTAAGTACATTTGTTCTCCTGGTGGGGAAGGAGCCACAGAGGCCGAATTCTTTCTTCTGATACAGGCGAGCATCACGCACCCAGTAGGTGCTTTCTGAATGCTGGCCAGCCAGAAGGCAGACTGGGCTTTGGGGTGTCATCGGGTCAGGCAGGCGGCCAGGCGGGCGTGAGCGGCGGCACCCTCGGTGGTGTTTGTGTGTTGTGGGTGCACAGGGAGCGTTGCTTCCCTTCCCTCTGTTGTGTCCCCCCACCTCTGGATCAGAGCCCCCCACAGGCCTCCTTTCTGCCCTTTCCTTCTCTGCGCCCACCCTGTCTGTCCACCGCCTCCCAGATCTCACTCCCCATTGGATGCTGGGGATACATCGTTTCTCCTGGACGGAAACAGGCTCTGGCAGTGAGGTTGCCAAAAACGTAGACTTGAAACCGGAGATGTTTTTTTTCCAAGAGGAAAAGAATTTTAAAATCTTGGCCTGAGAGTTTTGTTCCAGGGAGAAGTTGAGTCCCAAGTCTTCCTTTGGGACCTAGCTTCTCCCAGCTTTCCGTCTTGAGATGAGTTTAAAGGAGCGGTTCATGGAGGGCTGAGGGGACTCAGCCTTCAGCTTTGTCTTCCCGGCTGTTCACCTCTATACCTCAGCTCACGCTTCTCCCCTTTCTGGGAAAGGCCTTTCTCTGCCCTTAACACCTCTGGCTCTTACTTACCCTTCAGGGCTCAGAACAAAAGCTTCCTCCTCCAGGAAGCCTCCCTGATCACTCTGTGCTCACATGGTGAGTGGCCGGTAAGTGGACTGGATTCAGAATCAGACAGCCTTGGGCTCGGGTCCAGGTCCTGCCAGCTGTGTGAGCAAGTCCTGCAGTGACCCTGGGCCTCAGTTTCCTACCTGTACAATGGGGATGGCAAAGGCGGCACTTACCTTAGGGGATGGTCAGGACAATCAAACGGTCAGACAGCATCTGTCCCCAGAGTGCCTGGCCCCTACAGGTGTTTGGAATTGCTGCTTCTTCATAACTGTCCCTGCACGTGCATGCATGTGTTCAGTCCTGTCCGACTCTTTTGTGACCCCATGGACTGTAGCCTGCCAGGCTCCTCTGTCCATGGGATTCTCCAGGCAAGAATACTGGAGTGGGTTGCCAGTTCCTACTCTAGGGAATTTTCCCAACCCAGGAATCAAACCTGTGACTGAGTCCACTGGAAGGTGGATTCTTTACCACTGCGCTGGTCCCTGGGTTTCTACTAAATCAGTTCCCATGACCCATGCACCCTGCTCAGGCCGGGAAGAGGCTGGCAGTGAGTTCAGTTTGGGGTTTTCTGGCAGACTCCCCTCTCTAGCTTCTGCAGAAGCAGCACAGGTTCTGGACTCTGCCTCCCAGGCAGGGGGCTAAGATCAACCCTCCTGGTTGCCCGGTTGCTCCCTCACTGCTCCTTCATTGCTCCGAAATGTCTTCAGCTTCCTTTACGACATGCAGACAAGCATCGTCACCTGGCAAAGGCTTTGTTTAAATCAGTGTTGCCTGAGAAGATGGAAAATCACTTATCGGCCTCGGCAGCTGTGAGACAAGACAGATGTAAAGCTCCTGACCTGGTCACTGGCTTTTAAGAGTTACAGAAACATGACGCTGATTGGGGTAGAGGTTTCACCCTCCCTGGAGCAGCACAGATGATTTTTGGAGGATCAGACTGGGAGTGCAAACCCTCTTCCGATGCGTGGGAATGCAGCAGGATGGGATTGAAAAAGTCTAAGTCTGGTGTCTGTCAATTTTCCCTGTGCCCTGACCAGCTGGTCAATGTGGCTTGGTTGCTTCCTGGATTTGCACCCCAGGTCTCTCATCTGGAAAAGAGATTAATCTCTCCCTCAGAGGGGATTTGTGTGGATTTGCTGAGATAGTGTGGGGACCTGATCACCCACATGGTAGGAGCTCAGAAGATGCCAGACCCTCTCGCCAAGGCCCCTAACTAGTAGGTGACCCTTTCGGTCAAAATCACACGACTTTAAGAGCAAAGTCAGCATTCTTCTGCTCAGTGTCCAAGTCCCTCCAGTATCCGCCCCCAGCTGTGTTCTTGCCCTGTGACCTTCCAGGGTCCCATCTGAGAGGATGGTGGTTCACCCTTGGAGCTCCACCTTCCCCATCTCCACCCCAGGTACGCTCTCTCATCCCTGTCTCAATGCCACTGCTCGCTGGCAAACAGACCTGCATTCAGACTCTCCTCTGAATCATCAGAGTTCTAAGCTGCAAGTAACCAAAACCCACTCTGGCTGATTTAAGCAGAAAGAATTTGCTGAAGAGGAGAGTGAGTCCCCACAGATTTACTGGACAACGAGGCGGGAAGGCAGCTGCTACTTGAAAAAGTAACAGTAAACTCAGCTCAGAATGACTGAAGCAATAAGGAAGGTTCACGGTTCCCGGCAACAAGCAGAAGTCCAAAGGCAGGGCAGCTCCAGGGGTGGTTCCTTCAGGGGCTCGGTGATGGACTCAGGACGCAGGTCTTCCCATCTTTCTGCTCGGATGGGCCCTCTTGATGGTCACAAGGTGGCTGGAGCATCTCATTCAGACACAAGGATGTCCATAGGACAAGGAGAGCTGGTCTATTCCTGTGAGTCATTGGGAATTAAGGGAATCTCCCAGCATCCCTTGGGCAGTCCTTTCCTCAAACCTCATTGGCCACATGGACATCACATGCCTGTGCACAGACCAGTCATTAGCAGGGAGGTGAACCAATCAGGAGGCTTGTCTGTAGCAGATGGAGTGCAAATGGTGCCACCCTCTTGGAAACAGGCTTGGCAGGGTCATCTAGTCAAGGCTATGGTTTTCCCAGTAGTCATATATAGATGTGAGAGTCGGACTATAAAGAAAGCTGAGCACCGAAGAATGATGCTTTTGAACTGTGGTGCTGGAGAAGACTCTTGAGAGTCCTTTGGACTGCAAGGAGATCCAACCAGCCCATCCTAAAGCCCATCCTGAATGTTCACTGGAAGGACTGATGCTGAAGCTGAAACTCCAATGCTTTGGCCACCTGATGTGAAGAGCTGACTCATTGGAAAAGACCCTGATGCTGGGAAAGATTGAGGGCAGGAGGAGAAGGGACGACAGAGGATGACGTAGTTGGATGGCATCACCAACTCGATGGACATGAATTTGAGCAAACTCCGGGAGTCGGTGATGGACAGGGAGGCCTGGTGTGCTGTAGTCCATGGGTCGCAAAGAGTCGGACACGACTGACTGAACTGAACTTTCAGCTCCATCAAGAGCCTCTTAGTTCCTCTTTGCTTTCTGCCATTACGGTGGTGTCATCTGCATATCTGAGGTTACTGAAATTTCTCCTGGCAATCTTGATTCCAGCTTGTGCTTCATCCAGCCCAGCATTTCACATGATGTGCTCTGCATACAAGTTAAATAAGCAGGGTGACCATATACAGCCTTGACATGCTCCTTTCCTGATTTGGAACCAGTCTGTTGTTCCATGTCCAGTTCTAACTGTTGCTTCTTGGCCTGTATATATACTCCAAAAGTAATTATACTCCAAAAAAAAAAAAAAGTTATAGAGTGGATAAACGCAATAAACTTACAATGATGCCAACTGACCTGTGAAGGGAAGCAAGGGAACGAAGCAGCCGTTTCTGGGCGGGGGCCCGACCCACAGAGTCCCCTCCTTGACAGCTCCCGGTTTCCAGCCTCCATACCTTTGAGACATGGCTACTCCTCCTTGGCTCTGTCCTCTGGGTCAGCTCCTACAGGTCTCCCTCCTGGGCCCTGGACCCAGGTCTGCCCTGCTCTCCCACACGGCACCGTCCATCCGTGCAGGACCCTCTTCCAGGACCCCTCTTCCAGAAGAGGCCGCCCTTCCTCCATTTGGCAAACTCCTACTCACCCCTCAAGGCCCAGCTCGGAGGTCATGTTCTCTGTGACATCATCACTGTCTGCACAAAGCCCTGCAGGAGCGGGGAGCAATCCCTGGAGTACTGACAGGAGTGAACTCCTGGTTGAGGGCACAGCAGGTGCAAAGGCCCTGAGGCCCCAGTGTTCCTGGAACGGGTGAGGAGACCCGTGTGGCTGGAGCAGTGGGGGTGGAGGGCACAGGAGAGAGGGGCTCATGGGATGAGGTCTGCGTAGGGCAGATGTGGGGTTTTGTAAGGACCCGGCTTGCACACTGCCTGTGATGAGAGGGAAGGGGCTGACTTTAGGTCTCGAGGGAGCTCCTGGCTGCTGAGCTGAGCCGAGACCGTCAGGGGCAGTGAGGAGGTGAGGAGGAGGTAGCGTCCTAGGCGTGGCAATCACTGCCTCGTAGGTGCTGAACCCCAGCGCCGTGTCCTACCCCGTCCGCTGCTTTGTCTTCACAAACACACACTCACACACCAGTGACACCCACCCCGTGAGTCCGTTTGTTGTATCTTCCTTCCTGATCTGCTTACCTGGTGTGAGACCCCAGGGGCTGCCCCTTCCTCAGGGAAGCCTCTCTAGGCTCCTCTGTGTCCTGGCAGACTCACCATTCCCTCCTTTCAGTGTTCCAGAACCTTCCATGCCCCCACCCCCACCACTGTGTACCATAACACCAGGGACCCAGACTGAGCGCCTCATACAACCAGGTCCCATTTGACCCCAAAAGAGTCCCACCAGGGTCCCCGTGTTACATCTGGGAGAGCAGGTCAGGCCACCTGCTGAAGAACACACAGTCTGCAGGTGGGCAGGGTGCCAGACACTGAGCGTGTGCTTCCTCTGCCGGCCTGGCGGGCTCGGGGACAGGGGTCTGGTCCCGGTCACTTCCGGGTCCCTGGGGCTGGCGGTGAAGGCTGCAGTAGGGACTCTGGGGGCCTTGGCACGTCTACCCGCAGTGGCCGTGGACCGTCTGTGGCCTGGTTTAACGCCAGGCGGGCAGCGTGCCTCTGGGTCTCAGGCCTGGGAGTGCTCCCCCCACTTGAAGCCTCATGCTTGCTGTGCTGGGAAAGATGAAGCTCGTCTGCCTGCTTGCGTGTGTGGGGCTGACGCCTTAGCTCTCAGCACCTTCTACCAATTGTTGGTTTTCCTCGTTTGTCTGGTCTACTGTCTCTGCCTAGAGCAGGGCTCCTCTGCCTTGGCTCTCTGGACCTTTGGGGCTGGGTAACTCCCTGGGGGCGCCTGTCCTGTGTGTTAGCAGTGTCCGAGTCCTCCACGCAGTAGAGGCCACAAGCAGGCCTGCCCAGCTTTGTGAAAACCAGACGCATCTCCACCCGGCCTGGTGGCCTCTGGGAGACCGAACCGCCCCTGCCTTGAGAACTAACTACAGCCCGCAGCGTCAGCTGCATGAGGACGGGAAGTTCGGCCTGAATGTTCACTCCGGTGTCCAGCCCGACCCCCCGCCTGCCAGGGATGGAGCCTGGAACATGGGCGTCCTGAATCAGTCCCTGCTGTGTGTTGCTGAGTAGAGTGCATGTGGGGCCAGCCAGGGCCCTGCAGGAGGTGGTGTGGTCCCACTTCTCAGGCAAGGAAATGAGGCTCAGGAGGGAGGTGCCAGGACGGGCACACTGTCGGGTCCTGGTGTCTTCAGTGTCCCAGGGCAGGGCTGGCCTCCAGCTGGTCGGTGCCAGGCCCAGAGGGGCCACGTGAGAGGGGACTGTGGGAAGGGGCCAGCGGTATGTCTTCTCTTAGCTCTGGTGGGGACCGACGGTAGCCGGTGCGGCAAAATTAATGGGGAAAAGAAAGCAACCAAAATCTCATCCAGCCACGAGAAAGAAGGATGGCTGGAACTTGAGGGGATTATGTTAAGTCAGCTAAGTCAGGGAGAGAAAGACAAGGACTGCATGGTCTCACTTCTACACGGAGCATTTTCTTTTTTTTGGTGGAATATTTTTTTAAACAGTCAAATTCATAGAAACAAAGTAGGAAAGTAGTTGCCAGGGGATGAGGAAGAGGGGAGGCATGACAGGGGGATGACGGGGAGGAGTGACAGGGGATGGGGGGAGTGACAGGGGATGGGCGAGAGGGTGGGAGTGACAGGGGATGAGGGAGAGGGAGGAGTGACGGGGATGAGGGAGAGGGGAGGAGTGACGGGATGGGGGAGTGACAGGGGATGAGGGAGAGGGGAGGAGTGATGGGATGGGGGAGTGACAGGGGATGAGGGAGAGGGGAGGAGTGATGGGATGGGGGAGTGACAGGGGATGAGGGAGAGGGGAGGAGTGATGGGATGGGGGGAGTGACAGGGATGAGGGAGAGGGGAGGAGTGACAGGGGATGGGGGAGTGACCGGGGATGAGGGAGAGGGAAGGAGTGATGGGATGGGGGAGTGACAGGGGATGAGGGAGAGGGGAGGAGTGATGGGATGGGGGGAGTGACAGGGATGAGGGAGAGGGGAGGAGTGACAGGGGATGGGGGAGTGACCGGGGATGAGGGAGAGGGAAGGAGTGATGGGATGGGGGAGTGACAGGGGATGAGGGAGAGGGGAGGAGTGATGGGATGGGGGAGTGACAGGGGATGAGGGAGAGGGGAGGAGTGATGGGATGGGGGGAGTGAGAGGGGATGAGGGAGAGGGGAAGAGTGATGGGATGGGGGGAGTGACAGGGATGAGGGAGAGGGGAAGAGTGACAGGGGATGGGGGAGTGACCGGGGATGAGGGAGAGGGAAGGAGTGATGGGATGGGGGAGTGACAGGGGATGAGGGAGAGGGGAGGAGTGATGGGATGGGGGAGTGACCGGAGATGACTGAGAGGGGAGGAGTGACGGGGATGAGGGAGAGGGGAGGAGTGACAGGATGAGGGGAGTGACAGGGGATGGGGGAGAGGGTGGGAATGACCTTGGATGAGGGAGAGGGGAGGAGTGACTGGATGGGGGAGTGACAGGGGATGAGGGAGAGGGGAGGAGTGATGGGATGGGGGAGTGACAGGGGATGAGGGAGAGGGGAGGAGTGATGGGATGGGGGAGTGACAGGGGATGAGGGAGAGGGGAGGAGTGATGGGATGGGGGGAGTGACAGGGATGAGGGAGAGGGGAGGAGTGACAGGGGATGGGGGAGTGACCGGGGATGAGGGAGAGGGAAGGAGTGATGGGATGGGGGAGTGACAGGGGATGAGGGAGAGGGGAGGAGTGATGGGATGGGGGGAGTGACAGGGATGAGGGAGAGGGGAGGAGTGACAGGGGATGGGGGAGTGACCGGGGATGAGGGAGAGGGAAGGAGTGATGGGATGGGGGAGTGACAGGGGATGAGGGAGAGGGGAGGAGTGATGGGATGGGGGAGTGACAGGGGATGAGGGAGAGGGGAGGAGTGATGGGGATGAGGGAGAGGGGAGGAGTGACAGGATGAGGGGAGTGACAGGGGATGGGGGAGAGGGTGGGAATGACCTTGGATGAGGGAGAGGGGAGGAGTGACTGGATGGGGGAGTGACAGGGGATGAGGGAGTTGGGAGGAGTGACAGGGTATGGGGGAGTGACCGGGGATGAGGGAGAGGGGAGGAGTGACGGGGATGAGGGAGAGGTTCATGAAAGGGAACAAACTTCAGCTGTATCATGAATAAGAGGTGAGGATCTAACACAAAACACGGTGACTGAGATTGATGTTTGTCGTTTAGTCGCTGTGTCCGACTCCTTGTGACCCCACGGACTGCAGCACGCCAGGCTTCACTGTCCTTCACCGTCTCCTGGAGCTTGCTCAAACTCATGTTCATTGAGTCGGTGATGCCATCCAACCATCTCATCCTTTGCTGCCTCTTTCTCCTTTTGCTCTCAATCTTTCCCAGCATAAGGGTCCTTTCCAGTGAAGCAGCTCTTTGCATCAGGTGGCTAAAGTATTGGAGCCTCAGCTTCAGCATCAGTCCTTCTAATGAATATTCAGGACTGATTTCCCTTAGGATGGACTGGCAATCTCCTTGCAGTCCAAGGGACTCTGAAGAGTCTTCTTCAACACCACAATTCGAAAGCATCAGTTCTTTGGTGCTCAGCCTTTTTTATGGTCCAACTCTCACTTCCATACATGACAACTGGAAAAGCCACAGCTGTGACTCTACAGACCTTTGTTGGCAAAGCGATGTGTCTGCTTTTTAATACGCTGTCCCGCTTTGTCATATCGACTATAATTGATACATTGTATGTATAATTGAACTTTGCTAACAGTGTGTGTGTGTTAGTCGCTCAGTCGTGTCCAACTGTTTTCAACCCCATGGACTATAGCCCTCCAGGCTCCTCTGTCCAAGGGATTCTCCAGGCAAGAATATGGCAGTGGGTTGCCATTTCCTTCTCCAGGGGATCTTCTCTACCCAGGGTTCAAACTCAGGTCTTCCACATTGCAGGCAGATTCTTTGTCATCTGAGCCACCAGGGAAGCCCTTGCTAAGAGAGTAGAACTTAAATATTCTTACCAAAAAAAAAAAAAAAAAAAGGAAAAGAGATAAATGTGTGATGTGACTGATGTGTTAATTAACGAGATGGGAGGAATCTTTCCACACTGTATCTATATATCAAATCACCATGACACACACTGTAAATATCTTACAAATTTGTCAGCTGTACCTCAATAAAGCTGGAAAAACCTCACATCAACTGGAGATTTTTGGTGGGAAGGCTGGTGTGGAAGTCCAGCTGGGGGTCTGGACCCTGCTGACCTCCGAAGGCAGAGCCTGGGGCCTGTCAACCTGCCTGTTCAGGTGCAAAGCTCCCGCCTGCCCGTCTGGATATGCTGGGCTCCCCTGGGTAGAACCCCTCGCTTGGGGCCCAGGTGCTGGCTGACGGGCTCTGGGAGATGGACTGCAGTCAATCTGAGTCAGCTCGTCCTGATTTGAAATTCAGATCCTGACTAAACACAACATTAATCTGAATTTCATATTTTGTTATTTTTGCAGACCCAGCCAAGTATGTGTGCCAGGCAGGGTGGGGGCACGGAGGCTGCTCTGTGGGGGGTGGAGGCAATGCCTACCTGCCGCCCATCCCCCACCCCCGGGAGGGGAGCCAGCTTCTCTCTCTGGATAATTCAGCCGCAGCTGAACAACAAGTCAGAACCACAAGGACTGGGGCTGACCTCCTGCAGCCAAGGTACAGCGAGCACGTCTGGGAGTGGGGTGTCCCGAGAAGCGACACCGTCAGTGTCGCCATGTTTCAGAGCAGCCTGCAGGCCTGCCCTTGGACCTGGGATGTGGGCTCAGCCAAGAGGGAGGAGATGGACGCCAGCTGGGCCTGGTGGTGGCACTGGGAGTGGACTTGTGGGCCACTTGTTCCTGACCTCGTGATGAAGACTGGGAAACGCCAGTCAGAAGAGGCTCTCGGACCCCCCACCCCACTCTCCACTCAGGGCCAGCACTGCCAATCCCCAAGTAGGGCCCGGACTCTGCTGTCTTAGGGCTGCTGTCCATCACAGACACGGACAGGACTGTGGTCAGACCTCCCCCTCCAGCCTCATCCTCCACCCCTCCTCCACCCAACTTCATGCAGAGCGACCAGGTCCCTCTCTCCCTCAGTAACCTTCCGTGGTTCCCTATTGCCCAAGAGGCATTAAAGCACTGGCTTTGCATGGGGGCGGGGGGAGTCAAATCCTGGCTCAGTCAATGTATTAACCAAGTGGCCTTGGGCAAGTTTCTTAGCTCCTCTGTGCCTCGGTCTCCTCACCTGTATGTGGGGATATGAGTGACGTAGGGTCAGGGCAGCGAATGTGTGAGGCCCTGGGCGGTGCTGTAGGACCCGGGCCTGTCTGCATCCCCAGCCTCCTCACTCTCCGGACAGGACCGGAGCCCCCCAGGCCAGTGTCTCTCCTGGGGGTGGGGGTGGTTGTTTCTGAGACTCCAGACGCCCGCTGACACTCCAGCCTGGGGGCCTCGATGGGGCCGCCTGCAGCTGCACGTGGAGTGATGGATGACTGTCTGTCGCCGCATCCGTCTTGGCCGAGGCAGCCCCATCCTGGGCTCTAGCACTTTATTTACAGCCGACTGGAGGGGCTGGCTAAGCCCTCTCTGGACTCAGTTCTACTTATCAGCCCCTCTGACGTGGCTGATCACGGCCTCATCGCTCTCCCGTCTGGGACCCCCCACCTCCCTGTCCCAGCCCTTCCGGGGAGGAAGGCGGGCAGAGGGCACGGGAAGTTATGTTCATCAACGGTTGTAAAAACAGCGACTTCTTGAAGGCTCACCGTGCTCCTTGTACACATCCTCTGTGCCGTCCCCTGGCCGTTCTTCAGGGCACAGACTCAACCGCTCCCACTGACAGCAGAGAAACAGAGGTTGAGGGGCCACCTGGGGTCACACAGCAAGGAGTCGGCGGGGCTGGGCCTGGAACCCGCAACCTGGCTCCAGGCTCTATACTCTTTAGCTCGACAACTGCAGTGTTATTACCAGACGGAGGCCATGGCTAGGTGACTGGGGCAGGGGGAGTGACCGGTCAGTCAGTCAGTCAACAAGTGTTCCCGGGACCTGGGCACCGGGGACACAGATGGTAGAAGTTAAAGCTGATCACCGAAGAACTGATGCTTCTGAACTGTGGTGCTGGAGAAGACTCTTGAGAGTCCCTTGGACTGCAAGGAGTTCCAACTAGTCCATCCTAAAGGAAATCAGTCCTGGGTGTTCATTGGAAGGACTGATGCTGAAGCTGAAGCTCCAATACTTTGGCCACCTGATGAGAAAAACTGACTCATTTGAAAAGACCCTGATGCTGAGAAAGATTGAGGGCAGGAGGAGAAGGGGACGACAGAGGATGAGGTGGTTGGATGGCACCACCGACTCGATGGACATGAGTTTGAGTGAACTCCGGGAGTTGGTGATGGACAGGGAGGCCTGGTGTGCTGTGATTCATGGGGTCGCAAAGAGTCGGACACGACTGAGAGACTGAAGTGAACTGAACTGATGTATTTCCTTCTTTAATTTGCTAAAGTAAAACCCATGCAAGTTAGGTGCGATTATTATTTTTTCTTTTCCAGGATGTGGGACATGGTTCCCTGTGCAGGACCTTGGTGCTTTTCCATTCCATGTGTGATAGTTTGCATCTGCTAACCTCACCCTCCCGTGCCATCCCCCTGCTGTCGGCAGCCACAAGTCCGTTCTCTGTATCTGTGAGTCTGCTTCTGTTCTGTAGACAGCAGACAGGCCCTGCAGTCACAGCAATGGCTGCTAGGTTCAACGGCCTGAATGGGCTTGGCCCCTACCCTCTGGGGGCTCTTCCGGGACCAGGGCAATGGGAAGAACAGGCCCAGTGAGCTGGCGCTGAGCCCTGGAGGAGCCTTGGGCACGAGTCCTCTACTCTTCTGAGGCCCACCGGGTCTCCAGGGGGTGGGTCAGGGAGCCAGGTGCCCCTTCTGCTGGGGATGTAGGCGCTCTGGTGGCAGAGGCCCAGAGGCAGCTGAGTCTCTGATGTCCCTCCTACTTGGCACCTCCTCCTATTGTCTCTGCTCGCTCCAGCCTCCGTGAGGTCGCTACCCTCCAGACCTCATGTGATACAGTTTAGATCTGCCATTGGAGGCCTGGTTTCACCAAGATATTTCAAAGTCAAAATGAAGTGCTCATGTGATTTTTGCATTGGTCTGCCCTCATTATCCTCTGTATGCTTTGGGCCTCTAGGGTGGAGAGACGGCCAGGAAGGAGAGTTCACGGTGGGAAGGAAGTGATGGAAAGAGAATAACGAGAGGTCTGCGTCCCCGGAGGGGCAGGCAGCGTTTGGGACTTCTGCCCCTCCCAGCTGCTGCGTGACTCTGAGTAAGTGTCTTCACCTCTCTGGGCTTCAGGGCTAGAAGCTGGTGAAATCCAAGGGTGTGGGGAAGGCTGCTGTTCCACTGTACAAAAACATCCAACGGCTTTGTGCCCCAGAATTCATTCCTTTTTACCCAGCAGGGTCACGTTAATAGGGCATCTCTCATCTCTCCTGTCCTCTGTTACCACTGACCCTGTCTAAGCTCAGTCCCCTTGGAATGGGATGGGGCTGAGGGCCTGAGTTCTGTCCTAAGTACCATACATATCCCACTGGGCACATGGGACTCTGGCACGAGAGGACAGCTTCAGGGCACAAGGGAGATTTTCAGGGTGATGGAAATGCTTTCATCCCGATCATGCTGGCTCAGTTCAGTTCAGTTCAGTCGCTCAGTCGTGTCTGTCTCTTTGTGACCCCATGAATCACAGCATGCCAGGCCTCCCTGTCCATCACCAAGTCCTGGAGTTCACTCAAACTCACCTCCATCGAGTCGGTGATGCCATCCAGCCATCTCATTCTCTGTCTCCGTTCCGTTCTGTCGCTCAGTCGTGTCCGACTCTTTGAGACCCCGTGGATTGTAGCCTACCAGGCTTCTCCGTCCATGGGATTCTCCAGGCAAGAATACTAGAGTGGGTTACCGTTTCCTTCTCCAGGGGATCTTCCCGACCCAGGGATCGAACCCGGGTCTCCCGCATTGGAGGCAGACGCTTTAATCTCTGAGCCACTACATGACTGTAAATATATGTGACGACTCAGAACCATACACTAAAAAGGGTGGATTCAACAGTTTGGGGCTTCCCTGGCGGCTCAGCGGGTAGAGAATCTGCCTGCAATGTGGGAGACCTGAGTTGGATCCCTGGGTTGGGAAGATCCCCTAGAGAAGGGAAAGGCTACCCACTTTAGTATCCTGGCCTGGAGAGTTCCATGGACTGTATAGTCCATGGGGTCGCAAAGTGATGTACATGACCGAGTGACTTTCACTTTCTCTCTTTCTACTTGCTTTAGGGATTCCACTTTGGGAAATAAGGGAAGAAAAGGAACTTGGACAAAAAGTAAAGAAGTGAGAAGATGTTTTTGAAAATCGTTTACTAAGTAAAAGTTTGAAACAGTGTGTGTGTTCAGTCACAGATGATGATAGATAAGTTGTGTATTTATGTGCTATAAGATTTTGTACTGTTTTAATAAAAATAGGGATGATGGAAAAATTCTTTTAAATGGTGGCATCTAGGAGAGTGAAAAAACTGGCTTAAACATTCAAAAAACTAAGATCATGGCATCCGGTCCCATCATTTCATGGCAAACAGATGGGGAAAGAATGGAAACAGTAAGAGACTTTATTTTCTTGGGCTCCAAAATCACTGCTGATGATGACTGCAGCATGAAATTAAGAGATGCTTGCTCCTTGGAAGAAAAGCTATGACAAACCTAGATAATGTATTAAAAAGCAGAGACATCACTTTGCTGACAAAGGCCTATACAGTCAAAGCTATGGTTTTTCCAGTAGTCATATACGGATATGAGAGTTGGACCATAAAGAAGGCTGAGTGCTGAAGAATTGATGCTTTCAAACTGTGGTATTGGAGGAGACTCTTGAGAGTTCCTTGGACAGCAAGGAGATCCAACCAGTCAATTGTAAAGGAAATCAACCCTGAATATTCATTGGAAGGACTGATGCTCGAGCTAAAGCTCCAATACTTTGGCCACCTGATGTGAAGACCTGACTCACTGGAAAAGACCCTGATGCTGGGAAAGATTAAGGCGGGAGGAGAAGGGGATGACAGAGGATGAGATGGTTGGATGGCATCACTGACTCAATGGACATGAGTTTGAGTAAACTCTGGGAGTTGGTGATGAACAGGGAGGCCTGGCATGCTGCAGTCTATGGGGTCGCAAAGAGTCGGACACGACTGAGTGACTGAACAACAGCATTTAAATCAGTAGACTTTCAGTAAAGCAGATAACCATCTGTGGTGTGGGTGGGCCTTGCCCAATCAAGTGAAGGCATTAGTGAAAAAAGACTGAGGTCCCCAAGGAAGAGGGGGGCTCTGCCAGCAGATGGCCTTCAGCTCTGGCCTGGGTGTCCAGCTCACTGGCCTGCCGTGCATATTTTGGATTTGCCAGCCCTCACCGTCTCACGAGCCAGTTCCTTAAATCCCTCTCTGTGCGTGCACACACACGCAGCCTGTTGGTTCTGTGTCTCTGGAGAACCCTGAGGCTAGAGACCCCTTCGAGGGCTCGGTCAGAGAACCTCCCATCACCTCTGTTAGGACCTGACTCCTGCGTGTCCCTGGACTTGTGGACCCCGAGGGCCGGGCTTCCACAGCGTAGCTGCGTAGACTGTCCTGTGCTGTCTGCATGTCCAGAGTTGGGGAACACGGGTCTCTGCTGTTTGTGCCTGGATTCCCCGCTCCTGGCGGGAAATCCCCTCTCCGTCTTGGAAAGTCGTTTTCCTACCTTCAGACGGCGTGTTCCTCTGTCAGCTGTCCTCTTGGTCTTGCCCCTGCAGATCAGCCCTGAAATGGTATTTCTCAGGCTGCCGCGCCTCGCTCCTCAGCCCTCCAGAGATCGGGCTGCGTTCCTCTAAGCTGCCCCCATAAATCAACGCCCCGGCTGTTAATCATGCTTGTCTCTCGGAGTGGTCTCGCGTCTTCTCTCCTGCGGGTAACCGTGCTTATCCGCCTTTCCTACCCTGAATAGAGATTGATTATCTCCCTCCGCCTGCGCAGAGATAAGGATCTTGGGGCCCCAGCAGGTGCACTTGGGGCCGCGGAGTTGGGAGCGCCCGTCTGTCTCCCAACTCCCACGCCCAGCGTCCTTGGCCCTCGGAGCTGAGTGCTCTGGCCAGCCAAGGCTGTGCCCCCAGGTTCAAGGATGATGAAAGACGCTACTTGTGCTTCCGGTCCCCTTGGCCACACGCACCCACCTTAACACGTGCTTGCCTGGCTGTTTGGGCTTCCCAGGTGGCGCTAGTGGTGAAGAACCCGCCTGCCAGTGCAAGAGACAAAAGAGATGCGAGTTTGATCCCTGGGTAGGGAAGATTCCCCTGGAGGAGGGCATGGCTACCCACTCCAGTATTCTTGTCTGAAGAATCCCAGGGACAGAGGCGCATGGCGGGGCTACAGCCCATAGGGTCTCAGAATCGGACATGACTGAAGCAACTTAGCCCGCACAGACGCCTGGCTGTTTTCTGCTCCTAGAAAGCTCTGGTCTCTGTGGCATCCTCCCCCTTCCCCCAGCCCTGTGCAGGCCCAGACCCGGTCACCTCACATCTGAAGCCTCAGAGCCTTCTCTTTTCTCATCGGCCTGGCCCACCCCAGGGTGCCCTTCATACTTTAGTAAGAGCAAGTTTGCTTGCAGGCAAATCTGACTTGGCCGTGTCTGTTCAGACCCCACTGCGGTTGGGAGGCCCTGGCCTGACCTGCTTCTGGAGGCTGCACTCGCCCGTGTGCCTTTGCTCGGCTGGTCCTGCCCCCGTGGTTCTCAGGGTGAAGCCCGTCTCTCTTGCCTTTGCGCCTCTGCACAGGGTGCTTCCTTTCCTGGTTCAGGTTTCTGCTCGTAACGCAATAGTGGCAATAGCGACAGTGGCCTTGGTGGGCTAATATATTCGACCTGTGAGGAGAGAGCGGTAACTCTTGCCTCACCCCTGGGGCCGTCCCTCCCAAATGAGCCACAGCAGGGCCCTGGCTTCGGGAGAAGAAGCCACGCCCCTTGAAAGGTGAACAGTTTCCACCTGGGGCCCAGGTGCCCTGGTTCTCACCCAGCGCGTGTCCACACTGGCCCATAGGGCAGGTGGGCGCTTGTCTGTGTGGAGTGGTTTAGAGAGGCTGAGCGAGTTGCCCCAGGGCACAATGCAGAGCACCAGACACGCTGTGCCGGGCTGCAGGCCTAGGGGCTGGGCCCTCACCTGCCCCCTCCCCAGCTCCTAACACGTGTGCCCCAGCTTGGCTCCTGGGGAAGCGGGCAGTTCTGGCCCATGCTGTTGCCCAGATCATGGGAGCCCCACACGGGGCGTGGCGGTGGACACGGCATGTCCCTGTTGCAAAGGTTCACATCACGTCCACGGTCACCGTCTGCTCTCAGGTGTGGCCTGCTGCCTGGGAGGCCTTCTGGACCTTTCTGGAGTCAGTTGAGATTCCTGACTATGGTGAGGCTTCCCTGGTGAGGGAATAACCTTGGAACTCAGCCAGCCTGTCAGGGGACAGGCCGGTGAGCAGGCGGGAGTGGTGTATGTGTGCATGGGGGCCTCCACGCACCGCGTTCCACCCACCGAGTCGTGATCAGCCTGGCTCTCTACACCCCTGGGACCCCAGCCCACTGCCAGCTGGTCCCCTCTCACAGTACCTACTGCCCTGGGCTCCGGGTGCAGACAGTTCAAGTTCAAGTGCGTTCATTGTGAGTGCCAGCACACAGTAGGACGCAAGGTTGTTAAAGGGCTGATTCCTCATGCTCTGATCTGACTGGTATGAGAATTTGGCTTCAGCATAGAGACCCCATGTGTGCTGGGGGTGTGTGCATGCGTGCTAAGTCACTTCAGTCGTGTCTAACTTTTTGCGACAAGGCAATGGTTTTTCCCGTGGTCATGTATGGATGTGAGAGTTGGACTGTGAAGAAAGCTGATCGCCGAAGAATCGATGCTTTTGAACTGTGGTGTTGGAGAAGACTCTTGAGAGTCCCTTATACTGCAAGGAGATCCAACCAGTCCATTCTAAAGGAGATCAGTCCTGGGTGTTCATTGGAAGGACTGATGCTAAAGCTGAAACTGCAATACTTTGGCCACCTCATGCGACGAGTTGACTCACTGGAAAAGACTCTGATGCTGGGAAAGGTTGGGGGCGGGAGGAGAAGGGGATGACCGAGAATGAGATGGCTGGATGGCATCACCGACTCTGTGGACATGAGTTTGAGTGTACTCCGGGAGTTGGTGATGGACAGGGAGGCCTGGCGTGCTGTGATTCATGGGGTCGCGGAGAGTCGGACACGACTGAGCGACTGATCTGATCTGATCTGATGGACCCTAACCTGCCAGGATCCTCTGTCCATCGGATTCTCCAGACAAGAATACTGGAGTGGGTTGCCATGCCCTCCTCGAGGGGATCTTCCCAACCCAGGGACCAAAATCACATTTCTTACGGTCTCCTGCATTGGTGGGCGGGTTCTTCACCATTAGCGCCACCTGAGAAGCACTGGGTGAGTGGCCGGTGTCAAAGATAACAAAGCCGGACACTGGCCACAGAGTCAAGGACAGATTTTAGCCACGATAACTGTCGCAGTGGCAAGAGTCCTGTGTGTCCCGACCTTCATTGCATGTGTGCGGAGGTGACTGGGTGTCTTCCAGGGAGGGGGAGGTGGGGTCAGGGGTGTGTGAAAATTATAGCGATTAGGACAGGGAGTGGGTCCATGTGACAGCCTTCTGGGTCTGCTGACAGAGCTTCTGGAGTCAGGCCCTCCCCTCCCACGGAAGCCGGGACACGGGCCCACCTTGGGTGTGGGATCAGCCAGTTCTGGCCAGCCTTCAGCTCCCCAGGCAGGCTCTTCAACAGGGCCTGAGATTCTGCTCAGGAGGCAGACTTGAGGCCTTGAAACAATGGTGGTGTTTGGCCATGTCCTTGCCTGCCGAGGTTGAGGCCTGAGAAAGGGCTTCCTGGAGGCTGCCTCCAGCTGGGCTGAGGAGGGAATCTTTGTCACTAACCAGGTGGGGGTTTGGGATTCTCATTGGGATGAGCCTCTGTGGAAGAGGGACCTTCAGAGCCTCTCTTTTGTCCCCCATCTGCAGAGACTGCTGTGCACAGGACCAGATGAGATCCCAAGAGGGTAAACGACTGAAAGTGTTAGTCGCTCAGTCATGTCCAACTCTCCGGCATCCCATGGACTATAGCCCGCCAGGCTCCTCTGTCCATGGAATTCTCCAGGCAAGAATACTGGAGTGGGTACACATTCCCTCTCCTGGAGATCTTCCCAACCCAGGGATTGAACCCGGGTCTCCCACGTTGCAGGCAGATTCTTTACCGTCTGAGCCACCAGGGAAGCCCCAAGAGGGTAAAGACGCCTGCTATGGGCTGAATTGTGTCCCCAGAGTCACATGTTGAAGCCACTGCCCCAGTGGGACTGTATTTGGTTTCTGAACCATCTCTCTGCTCCCTAGGAGCAGCCCTGCACTCCTAACCCAGTGCTCTTTCTTTTCAGAAAAAGTGAAAGTCAAGTGTCAGTCGCTCAGTCGTGTCCAACTCTCTGTGACCCCGTGGACTGCAGCCCACCAGGCTCCTCTGTCCATGGGATTCTCCAGGCAAGAATACTGGAGTGGGTTGTCAGGTCCTCCTCCAGGGGATCTTCCCGACCTAGGATTGAACCCTGGTATTCTGCATTGCAGGTGGATTCTTTACCATCTGAGCCACCAGGGAAGCCACACGTGGATATGAGACATTTCGAGAGAAGTGAGGCTGACCAATGATCTTTCTTGGACACTCGCACTTTGAGAACTTAAAGCATTTTCAACCTCCCGAGACTGTGTTTGGAGACAGGGGCTTTCAGGAGGTGATTGAGGCGAAAGGAGGCCATGAGGGTGGGGCCCAGACCCAAGGGGTTAGTGTCCTTGTAGGAAGGGACACCTGAGCTGCTCTCTCTCGGCCTTGGGAGGACACAGTGGAAGGAGAAACCGACCAGAAACCTCACCAGAACCCGACCCTGATGACACCTTGATCTCAGACCTCTGGTTCCGGAACTGTGAGAAAATATATTTCTGATATGGAAACCCTTGATCTGCTTGTGGTATTTTGTTACGTGACAGGCTGGGCTGAGATGCAGACATTGACTAAGGACAGACTGATGACAGGAAGGAAAAAGAACACGGAATTGGCCAAACCCAGAGGCTTCAGCTGTGCTTTCTCCTGACGAGAAAGACCCAGCGGAACATTTGCTTTTGCTAGATGACAGTGTTCATCTCCAGATACGACTTCACGCGGCTCTGAGCGGCTAAAGGAGAAGGGGAAGCTGCAGACGCCAAGGCGGATGTCCTGGCCCAAGGCCCCGTCCGCCCATGGGCACCCCCAGAGCTGCAGGGAGGAGCCGAAGGAGTTGGGGGAAGCTGGGGGGGCCAGCCCCACTGTGGCCACCTGTGGCTCCCCTCTCCCCAAGGGAGCTGGATCAGGGCTGTTGGCAGATGAGGTGGCCTTGTCACACATCAGGCAGAGCAGGCACCCCTCTGAGATGGATTTTCAGGTCTCCTGAGCCTCGGGTTCTGACGTCTGTCGCCAGCAGTAGCAGCAGCTTTGGGAAAGTGAGACCTGCAGTATGCTGGATGCTGGAAGCTGCTGTGATTTCTCTAGGCGAAGGGCCCAGAGAGGGGTGCATCCCCTCTTCCATCACCAGGGCCCCAGAGGGCATGTCAGCGTCCTAGGGCTGGCCGAGCACGTTGCCACGAAGTGAGGGCCTTTAGACAACAGAGATTTGCCCTCCCGGTGCAGGAAGCCAGGAGCCTGACCCCGACCCCAAGCTTGTCCTGGGCAGCTCCTCTGGAGGTTGGGAGTGAGGGTCCATTCCAGGCCCCTCTGCAGCTCCCGGCGGTTTTCTCAGAGCAGCTTGGTTTGGCCTCCACCCTCCCAAGGTCTCCTCCGTGCCTTTGTGTCTTTGAAGTGAAAGTCATTCAGTCGTGTCTGACTCTTTGCGACCCTCTAGACTGTAGCCCGCCAGGCTCCTCTGCCCATGGGATTCTCCAGGCAAGAATACTGGAGTGGGTAGCCATTCTATTATCCAGGGGATCTTTCCGACCCAGGGATCAAACCCGGGTCTCCTGCACTGCGGGCAGATTCTTTACCGTCTGAGCCACCAGGAAAGCCCCTAGTCCCACTTTTCTTGTGTTAGGACCCCTGTTGTTGGATTAAGGGCCCACCTAAATCAAGATGAACTCATCTCAAGACCTGAATTACACCTGTAGGCAAATCCCACCTGTTCTCAAATAAGCTCATAATGGCAGGTTCTGGGGGTTCGGATGTGGGCGTATCTTTCTGGGGCCCCCATTTAACCCCGCTCCAGAGGGCAGGGACTGGAAGGAGCTGTTGTGGGCATGGTTTACAGGGCTGTGCCGGGGTGAGGGGCCCCATGTGCCCACTCTGTAACCACGTCTGAGGTCCGGGAATAAAACGGTGAGTCACACCCTGACACCACGCTGGCCTCCAGACCCGCTGGCCTGGCTGACAAGCAACTTGGTGATGAGCCAGGTGCGTGAGGGCTGCAGAGATGGCCCGTGGGTGGCAGGAGGTGAGGAGGAGCTGCCACGCAGGAAGGGGCAGGGGTGGGAGTGGCCAGTGTGTTCGGACTTGGAGGGAACCGCCCAGCAAGGCCAGAGCGAGAAGCCATAGAGCCGGTTCCTGCGAGGTCAGCGAGGGTGAGCGAACCCGGCTGGCATCTCCCCCGCCCTCCACTCACCGTCCTCTTGGCAGCCGACAGCCTGCAGCCAGGTGGGGCGACCACAGGCCTTTCTGAGGCTGGACGCAGGTTTTCAAGGGGAAAGGGGGTGGGCTGAGCTGCAGTGGTAGCCTGGGAGAGGGTGACTGTCGGAGGGGGTTCTGACCGGCGGCAGGAAGTGACCTCGTCCAGCTCCCAGGCCCCCGGCCTGCCGGTGAGGAGGGGCCGGGTCAGGTTCCCGTGATGGTTGAGAACCCAGCTCCCTGCTCCTGCCCGTGTCTCCTGGGGACACACGACAAAACTGAGTCGGCGTGCGTTTCTCCAGGCCCCTTCTTGTGACGAGGACCTGGTGTCCCATTCGGCCAGCCCTGTCCCTTCCCACCCGGGTTTCATCTGAAAACTGCAGGAGCAGTGAATCCCGCCATGGGGAGTGTGAGCGCCCAAGGGGCCGGGGAGCCTCCGCGGGCCGCCCTGTGCCACCCAAGGGCCCACCCTGCAGTCTGGCCTTTCAGACTTGCTGTGATGTGTTCCATAAAGAAATGAGCGTGGAACTGTGTTCCCGAAGTGAACCTCACACCTCCTGTCCGCCCCTCCTGGAGGTCACTCTGTCTTGGGCCGTCACACCGTGGATGCTGGGCTGCCTTGGTCCACGGGGCTGGGGGCTGGTGGGGTCTATATCTGACGGTCCACCGTTCACGTCTCAAGGCTGATGCGGAGAGACGCTCGGTGTCCCCGGCTGACCAGTGTGGCCATGGGGGTGCCTTGGTGCCGGCCTGCAGTTGTGGGCCCAGTGGCTTTCAGCTGCGTGTCTTGCTACAGGTGGAATGAATTGTCGAGTCAAAAAAGCCACGCGCTTAAAGCTTTGGTGGAGGTAAAAAAAAAAAAAAATCACCAGCCAGTGAGTGTTGAGCCACACTGTCACGACTCCTAGTGTCGGCAACCTTCGCGATTCTTGTCGTCTGAGAAGCAGGGGCTCTTAACACAGCGGGTATAGTCATGACGTCTCCCAAACTCCTCTTCTACCTGGTTCCCCTGCCCTGTCCCGAGGGGCCCAGGGCTGGGCTCGTCCTCACTCCCGGCCTGTGACCACTCCCCTCCCTGGTCCCCTCCAGGCCTCTCTCGTGTCTGTTTCTCTGTTTATTCCTGGGTCTCCCCGTTTCCCTCCCTCCCCCAAGACGACTGTTCCAAGTGCCTAGTGTGCGTCTTCAATTTTATCCAGTGTACACGGATCTTTTCAGGGCAGGGATTGTGAGCAAACTTTTAACTGAAAAATCACGCACATAGAAAATACGTACAGAAAGGTGCACAGGTCGTTAAGTGTGTGGCTAGAAGAGATTTTCACAGTGTTTATTAAACCAGTGTGACCAGCAACCCAGACCAGAGAACAGAATGACACCATACCCCAAAGCCGCCTTACTCCGTGTTCTACTGGGGGCCGGACCGTGAGGTTGGTTGTGGTTGGCTGTGGCTTTAGGTGAACACTGTGTGTGTGTAACGGAGAAGGCAATGGCAAGCCACTCCAGTACTCTTGCCTAGAAAATCCCATGGATGGAGGAGCCTGGTAGGCTGCAGTCCGTGGGGTCGCTATGGGTCGGCCACAACTGAGCGACTTCACTTTCACTTTTCACTTTCACGCATTGGAGAAGGAAATGGCAACCCACTCCAGTGTTCTTGCCTGGAGAACCCCAGGGACGGGGGAGCCTTCCGTCTTCTCTGTGGTCACACAGAGTCGGACACGACTGAAGTGACTTAGCAGCAGCAGCAGCAGCAGCAGCAGTGTGTGTGTAAGCTGAATTCATGCCAGTGAGGTTGTGATACGCAGCTGGCGGGGTTTTACGAGGTTCTGTGTTTTTAAAGCTTTGTCTCTATTGCTCTGTACATCATGGAAATAAAGACCAACAGAAGGAGACAAGCAAAGGCTGTTGACTCGGAGCTGGCTGAGCCAGGGATTAGCCTTGTCACTTGTGTTTGGCAGAGATTCAGAGACAGGCAGAGGGGTGGGTGGGCTTCTTCCCAGTGCAGAAAAGGGGGCTCCGGGTGCCTGATGAAGCTGGGGGGGCTGCCCAAAGTCGGGGTGGGGGGTGTCCTAGGTGACTGTTCAGGGGGCAGATGGGTCCTTCTTGTGCTGGTCCTGAGTTGGGAGCAGGACCATGATTAGGGAGGCCGTGCGGTATTGATCGAGTCCTGGCTGATTGTCACCGGGGTTGCTGTCTGGCTGCCTGGGCTGTCACCAGAGATAGGAGTCTGACTGCCGCAGGTCTGACTCACAGGCGTCTGGCTCCCGCGGCCCGCGGCCGTGGGCCGAGGGTCAGAGCTCTGCTTTCGCACGTGGTCTGGCTCTTGTCTCCGTATTCATCCCCAGCCTTTACTCCGCTGCTCCTCGCTCTGCATCGTGCTCTAGGCCTGACCCACCACGGAGCCCGGGGAGGCCCCCAGGCCGCCTCCAACTCCCGACACCCCCACAGTGCGGTAGGGGGCAGGCTCACATCGGGCCCTCGTGGGCCAGCGTGAGGATCTCTTTGGCCCACATGACCAGGGATGGATTGCCGGTCACAGAGTAGTGGCCTCGGCCGCCTAGAATCATCCAGAGGTCCTGGTGGCTTCAGCGAGTCCCCCTAGTGTCCCTGCACTGGGTGAGAACCCGCCTGGTCCGGGTGCTGCTCAGGGTGTCTCCGTGTCCCAGAGTCAGAGCTGGGGCTCCGGGAGACCAGAGGCCAGGAGAACATAGAGAGAGGCGTCAGCAGCCAGGAGAGACACAGGGTGAGCTCTGGCTTCACCCAGGGGACGGGGGCTTTTCCGAGGCCGGTGTGCGGATTCAGCCCTAATGTCAGTTTCTTACCCAGACTTACTTACACTCACACTGCATCTGGCATGTGGTTTCAGCAGCGTCACAGGGTTTGCAGCGGGGGTGGTGGGACTTCCCAGGTGGCGCTAGTGGTGAAGAACCCGCCTGCCAATGCAGGAGACATGAGAGATGCGGCTTCAGTCTCCGGGTTGGAAGATCCCCTGGATGAGGGAGTGGCAACCCACTCCAGTATTCTTGACTGGAGAATCCCATGGACAGAGGAATCTGGCAGGCTACCGTTCACGGGGTGGCCAAGAGTCAGACACGACTGAAGACGTACCACTGGGGTGGGAGGGGGGATTTGCTGTGCCAGAGTAGTGAGTTTTCTGTGCCAGAGACTTGACTCCAAGGTAATAGCAAGGCATCAAAAGAAGTCCCCTTCTCTCCCTCTGATTTTTATTTTGAAACATTTAGAACTCTGTGCTCGTCCTGTGGTCTGGTGATTGTACACACACACACACAGACACACACACACAGACACACACAAAACACCCCCTGCATACTTTCCTGTTTGCCGAGCCATCTGACAGCAAGCTGCAGACACTTTGCTCCCAAAGACTGTAGCCCACATGTCCTAGGGTGTCCTACAACACAAGCACACTGTAATTGCGTTAGCCAGGGCTCTCCAGAGAAATGGAAGTCATTCGATGGGGGTGTATATATGTATAGTATATAGACGCATTTTTATAAGAACTGGCTCTTGTGATTATGGAGGTTGGCAGTCCAGAGTCTGCAGATGGGCCAGCAGGCTGGAGCCCCGGGAGAGTCAGTGGTGCCTGGGAGCCTCAAGGCTCTGCTGGAAGCCTCTGGTCTCGGGGAGACAGGTTTGCTCTATTTAGGACTTCTACTGATTGGACGCAGCCCACCCACACAATGCGGGGAGGCGACCTACTTTACCCCCAACTGACCAATATAAATGTTAATCTCATCCAGAACGCCCTTCTAGCTGACACACAAAATTAACCATCACAACAGTGATCACCCTCCAGAAATTTAGTTCGGATACAATGTTATTTTCTAGAATAAATACATATTCAAATTTTCCCACTCATCCAAATAATATTCCTTATGGCTGATTTTTTTTTAAAAGTCAAGATTCAATCAAGGATCATATTAGGGACATCCCTGGTGGTCCAGTGGTTAGGAGTTTGCCTTCCCATGTAGAGGGTGCAGGTTCAATTCCAGGTCAGGGAGCAAAGATCCCACGTGCCTCAGGGCCAGAATCCCAGAACATAAATAGAAGCAATAGCAATATTGTCACGGAGTCAACAAAGACTTTTAAAATGATTCACATAAATTTTTTTTAAGAAAAGGATAAGGCATTGCATTGAGTTGTCATGCCTTCTGGTCTGCTTCAACCTGATGCAACACTACCCCAGCCCCCTATCATAACACTGACACTTCAGAAGAATTCAGACCACTTATTTTGGAGAGCATCCCTTGCTTGAGATTCGCTGATGCTGCCTCACTGTAGATTCAGGCCCAGCACCTGTTGTGTCTTTCCCGGTATGCCATGCCAGGAGGCACGTGAAGTCACTGTGTCTTCTTTGCTGGCCTGCTTCGGGGGGTCTCTGCTTGGGTGCTCCAGTATGAAGATGCCTTTCCCTTGGCATTCATCAGTAGCCCAGCAAAATTCTGCCCTTTCCCCTCATTCTGCTCCACCCTCTTTTCTCCCCATCTTAGTTCATGGTGACTCCATCCTTCTGGTTGCTTGGACTGACGTGTTGGAGGGGGGTCATCCTTGAATCTCATCTTTTTCCTGTGACCCATCTTCCACACGTCCACCCAGCCTGTCTGGTCTACCAGCCAAGTGTTTCCAGAGTCCTCCGTCCAGCGTCCCCTCTTCTCGCCACTTCCATCCCAGTTCAAGCTGCCACCCTCTGACACCCGAATTATGGAATTATCAGGGCTCCCTACCTCCTTCCTATAAGCCCCCCTGACCCTGCCAAGTTTCAACTCAGCAGCCAGAGTGATCTTTTTAAAGCTCAAGCTGGATCAAGCTACTCCTGAGTCAAAGACCTCCAGTGGTTCCTGGGTCACCCAGATGTCACCCCTGCTTGCTCTCCAGTTGCGTCTCCTCCTCCTTTCCTGCCGGCTCATGTGTTCCCGCCACACTGGCCTCCGGAAGCCCCCGAAAGGCTGCTGCCTCAGGTCCTTTGCACTTGATATTTCCTCTGCCTGAATGCTCTTTCCCCCAAATGCCCATGTGGCTGCTTCTCTCACCTCCTTGAGGCTTTTGTCAAACGCCCTTCCTTGGTGAGGATAGTGCCTTTTGGAACATTTAAAATTGCATCTTGTTGGAACTGCGGTCCTAAAGGAACACACAGGCGAGGACACTTCATTTGGGAGGTGCAGGACCAGGCTGGTGAGAATGAGGTGGGGAGGGAGCCTCTGAGGGTGGCGGGGAGGGGTCACTGTGTCTCCAGTCTCAGGATGAACCGTGAGATGCACAGGAGGCCACCTGGCCCACAGGAATTCTCCAGAAAGTTTTCAGGAAGGGGTTGTGTTTTGGAGGAGTCCACAGGGGACCCGTCTAGTGGCTCTGACAGTAAAGAATCTGCCTGCAATTCAGGAGACCTGGGTTTAATGTCTGGGTCCAAAAGATCTCCTGGAAATGGCAACCCACTCCAGTGTTCTTGCCTGGAGAATCCCAGGGACGGCGGAGCCTGTTGGGCTGCTGTCTATGGTGTTGCAGAGTCAGACACTACTGATGTGACCTAGCAGCAGCAGCAGCAAGCAGTTAATGTTGTTAACCCACCATGTCAAGCCCCCAGGTAGACTGGAAACTGGGATGTCCTTGGTCCTGTGATCACAGTGCTCCGATGGCCGTGGGGAAGGGCAGGGTGGTCCCAGCTGCGGTCCTAGGGTCAGCTTTGTGCCTGGTTGCTTGGTCTGACACGCGGTTTCCTCATCTGGCAAAATGAGGGCACCCACTGCCTCCTCTCCCTGGGTTGGCTGAGGGTAACATCCTGGGTTGGGAGTCAGGGGAGCTGGTGGGAAGGGCAGGCCCAGAGCCACGAGGACAGACTCAACCGATGTTGACGACTTCACCAGGGTGCAAAGACGGGCTGAGAACAGGTCTGCGGAGGATCCGTGTTTTGGGTTATTTCCTGGCACCTCTCACTGCTCTGAACGGTTCTGAAAATCACTGCGTGAGAGATGATGAGAAAAGTGGAGAGCGGAGCCAAGATTCCTCCTGAGAAGAGATGCCCCAAGATGCCCCCGGTAAGAAGAGGTCCTCCAAGGTCTCCGGAAGGGAGAAGCGAGGTCAGCTTGCTAAGTGGACCAGGAACAACTGACGTGACTGGTCCTCTACGAACGCGTTCCTCACTGTGGCCATCTGAGCAGGCTTTCTCCGGGGCCTCATCTATAAATCATGAGACATAAAACACATTTAAATTGCCCTGAGGTTTAAACACATCTGGGGCAGCTTGTCGGAGTCAGAGCTCAGGCTCCCGAATGTCCAGGAGCTAATAGAGGGAGGGACTCAGGGCCAGGGAGAATTAGGCGGTATTCTGCCTATTTAGAGATGTCATGTCCTGTTCTGCTATTCTCAGCTCACTCATGTTTCCTCATGTTTTATTATTATTATTATTTTTTTGGTTGAGTGCTGAATCAAGACTGTTTTATTTTTTTACATCAGTGTTTATATACCCTAAACTAGTACAATTCTAAAGGGGAGTGAACAAAGTCAGCTTAACATTTCGACAGTTTGCCCTTTACAAAACTAGAATGCTTTCCGCATACTTCTCTGTTTACTAGAGTCTTTTTTATAGTAGATATCAATACATTATCTTCTGGCCTTGAGGCCTATTAACATCTCATGACCTTTTCTTACATTCTAGGTTGAATGCAAAGCTGTTTTTTGTAAACTATTCTTATTTTTCCACTTGCCTTGTGCTAAACAGAAAACAGAAAAGTTATAATCTCATAGGGTTAAAGTTCAACAGGTTGCAGCATATTAGAAATTTAACACAATGGTCAGTTCTTTTTAGTTACTACACACAGACTCTGCAGCTCTGGTGAGGCAGCCTCTGCCTTGCATTCCTGGTTAAAAGCCTCGGTTGTCTTATGGTTTCTACACTAGGGCTGCTGTTGCTGCTGCTGCTGCTAAGTCGCTTCAGTCGTGTCCGACTCTGTGCGATCCCATAGACGGCAGCCGACCAGGCTCCGCCGTCCCTGGGATTCTCCAGGCAAGAACACTGGAGTGGGTTGCCATTTCCTTCTCCAATGTGTGAAAGTGAAAAGTGAAAGTGAAATCGCTCAGTCGTGTCCGACTAGTAGCGACCCCATGGACTGCAGCCCACCAGGTTCCTCTGTCCATGAGGTTTTCTAGGCAAGAGTACTGGAGTGACTTGCCATTGCCTTCTCCGTTTTCCTCGTGTTTTAATGCTGCGTGGACAGCTTGGGGTTCCAAACTCAGATCTGCCGTGTGACCCTGGTCACTCAGCTCTCTCACTTCTTACCTGGGAAGCTGGGACCTTTGGACAACACCCTTCAGGGCCGTTAGATGATTCCAGGCAAAGTGGATGGACGTCTGGCATGGTGCCGGCATCCCGAAAAGGCCACCCTCCCGTGGACTCTGGCAACCCCCCTCTGGAGAACAGAGGCTCCATTTCCTCTTCATGCTCAGCTCCATCCTCCCTGATGAAACTTGCTTTCAGGAGGGGCCGTACTTGGGAAGATGGTTTGCTGTTCTCCAGGGAAGTCAGGATGTCCCTCCCCTCAGGTCCAGCAGCCCACCCAGTCATTCTGTGGACAGGGATACGCGGCCAGCCCGAGAGGCCAGGGCTGTGTCCACATGCCAGGGCCCTGGGCGAGTCTCCTGTGACGGGAGCCACGCTCCGAGACAGGGCTGAGCCTGTTGAACACTCCGCATGCGGGAAGCTGGGCCCTGCATGTGCCTCCATTTACAAGAGGTCAGATTGCAGCTGAGCTGTGGGTCTCATGCACATGGGGGCGTGGGGACGAAGCCACACACATGCAAAGCCGCCGTGATGTCACAGCCGGCCCTGGCCACCTCGGGGAGGGCCCGGGGTCTCGGGGGCGGCATGTGCTGCTTCTCGTTCTGGGCTGTGGTCACCTGCACCCCAGTGAAGCCGCTGTTTCTGTTTCACATGCTATCCAGTGTATGTTTTACGTTGTGTTGTGGGTTTAATGTTGGTGTCCCCTCTGATGCTCGATTCATATGCTGGAGTCCCCAGGACCTTGAATGGGACCTTCTTTGGAGACAAGGTCTTTACAGTTGATCCAATTAAGGTTAGGCCGTTAGGGTGGGTCCAACATGCCTGCATCCTTTTAAAAAGGGGGCATTTAGATACAGGGTCTCACATGCACACATACACCACACAGAAAGCCAAGTGATGATGAGAGCATAAATCTACAGGCCGAGGAACACCTAGCGTGGCCAGAAAACCCCCAGGAACTAGAAGAGAGGCTGGAAGAGACACCCTCCCTGCCCTCTCAGCCTCAGAAGCAGCCAGCCCGCTGATGCCTGGTCCCAGACCACTAACCCCCAGACCTGGGAGACCGCGCATTTCTGTGGTTCCAACCCTTTGGCCCCTTCAGGCTGAGCTGTGGTGACACTGCTTGCTGTTGACCCCGGACAGCTGCAGCTTCCCATGGGGGTCCCGCAGCCCCAGCCCGTGTCCATGCAGAAGCCCTTTCACTGCTCCCTCTTCATCAGCCCTTTGAGCAAGGCACCCAGACGGCACTCCCGGGTCTTCCCTGAATGCACGGATGATTCCAGAATTACCCAGTGCCCAGCTTGGAGAGGAGGTGTTTAGAGGATGCTCCCTGAACCAAATATGTGATTTTCAAAGGGCCCGAAGCTCTTGGATTCAGTTCGGTTCAGTTCAGTCGCTCAGTCGTGTCCGACTCTTTGTGACCCCATGGGCTACAGCACACCAGGCCTCCCTGTCCATCACCAACTCCCATAGTTTACTTAAACTCATGTCCTTCGAGTCGGTGATGCCATCCAACCATCTCATCCTCTGTCGTCCCCTTTTCCTCCTGCCCTCCATCTTTCCCAGCATCAGAGTCTTTTCAAATGAGTCAGTTCTTCACATCAGGTGGCCAAAGTATTGGAGTTTCAGTTTCAGCATCAGTCCTTCCAATGAATATTCAGGACTGATTTCCTGTAGGATGGACTGATTGGATCTCCTTGCAGTTCAAGGGACTCTCAAGAGTCTTCTCCAACACCACAGTTCAAAAACATCAATTCTTTGGCGCTCAGTTTTCTTTATGGTCCAACTCTCACATCCATACATGACTACTGGAAAAACCAGAGCTTTGACTAGACAGACCTTCGTTGGCAAAGCTCTTGGATTAAAGCATTTAAAAAGTGCAAAGTTATGTGATTATTCATATATTATTCCTCCAAGGAGCCTTGGAATTTCTGCCACATAAGCTCCAGAATGAGGGCACTCCGGGCCCTCATTTGTTTTCTGGAATGAAAGCCAAAGCCCTTGCATGTCCTGGCCTGGGTTTTCTTTACCTGTGGATTCTGTGTCACTGCAGTGAATGAGGAGGGAGGGGAGAGAGGCTGCCTGAGGGTAGGAAAGCCCGGCAGCGCAGGGGAGGGATGGTCAGTCCAGGACTGGGGTCTCTGGATGCTGAGGTGGTTGCTGATTTTGGGCAGGCTGCGGTCGGCTGTTCCTGGCATCGCCTGGGTGCTGACACTTCTTGGAGGAGAGCGCTGAGCGAGGAATTTAGGGAGGGTGCAGAGTCACCCATCAACTCCCCCTGCTCCCGAGCAGCAGTGGGAGGTGAGGTGACACCCTCGGGACCCCCCGAGACCTGGGAACAGCATCTGAAGCCCTTCGTCAGGCTGCCTCTCCAGCCTCCTGCCCACGGCTGGCGGCCCCGCGGTGAATGAGTCAGCTTCCTAAATCTATTGTGCCCGCGTCACACCTCCGCGCCTTAACCCATGCTGTGGGCTCTGGCTGTGATGCTGTCGCTTGCAATCAAAATAATCTCAACATAAAAAAAATGTCAAGGATAAGACAGGAGGATAGCTCGGTCCTTTGTGAGTGAGTGAGAGCATCCCGCGGAAGAGACGCCTCCAGAGCAGTGGGAAAGGTCGGACTCTTTGTGGAGACAGCCCCGGGCCCCTCTTCCCAGGGACCCAGCCGCCACCAGGGTGGTCCAGGCCCTGGGTGAAGACCTCTGGCTGTGGAGTCAGACAGGTTGGATTCAGTCCCAGCCCTGCCACTTACCAGCAGTGGGAGCCTGAATGGTTTCCTCCAGGAGCCTCAGTTTCTTCATCTGGGAAATGGGTGATGATGCTTGTCACCCAAGATGGAGGTGACCCATGTAAAGAACTAGCTGGGCTGGTGTGTAGGGCTCACTCAGAGATGGTCCTGGCTGTGATTTAGGGTAGTGTTTGGGGCACAGCTATTCCAAAGCCTTTGACTGTGTGGATCGCAATAAACTGTGGAACATTCTGAAACAGATGGGAATACCAAACCACTTGACCTGCCTCTTGAGAAACCTGTATGCAGGTCAGGAAGCAACTGTTAGAACTGAACATGGAACAACAGACTGATTCCAAGTAGGAAAAGGAGTACGTCAAGGTTGTATATTGTCACCCTGCTTATTTAACTTATATGCACAGTACATCATGAGGAACGCTGGGCTGGAAGAAGCACAAGCTGGAATCAAGATTGCTGGGAGAAATATCAATAACCGCAGATATGCAGATGACACCACCCTTATGGCAGAAAGTGAAGAGGAACTCAAAGGCCTCTTGATGAAAGTGAAAGAGGAGAGTGAAAAGGTTGGCTTGAAGCTCAACATTCAGAAAACGAAGATCATGGCATCTGGTCCCATCACTCCATGGGAAATAGATGGGGAAACAGTGGAAACAGTGTCAGACTTTATTTTCTTGGGCTCCAAAATCACTGCCGATGCTGATTGCAGCCATGAAATTAAAAGACACTTGCTCCTTGGAAGGAAAGTTATGACCAACCTAGATAGTATATTAAAAAGCAGAGACATTACTTTGCCAACCAAGGTCCGTCTAGTCAAGGCTATGGCTTTTCCCGTGGTCATGTATGGATGTGAGAGTTGGACTGTGAAGAAAGCTGATCGCCGAAGAATTGATGCTTTTGAACTGTGGTGCTGGAGAAGAATCTTGAGAGTCCTTTGGACTGCAAGAAGATCCAACCAGTCCATTCTGGAGGAGATCAATCCTGGGTGTTCATTGGAAGGACTGATGCTAAAGCTGAAACTGCAATACTTTGGCCACCTCATGCGATGAGTTGACTCACTGGAAAAGAGTCTGATGCTGGGAGGGATTGGGGGTAGGAGGAGACGGGGACGACAGAGAATGAGATGGCTGGATGGCATCACCGACTCGATGGACATGAGTTAGAGTGAACTCCGGGAGTTGGTGATGGACAGGGAGGCCTGGCGTGCTGTGGTTCATGGGGTCGCAAAGAGTCAGACACGACTGAGCAACTGAACTGAACTGAACTTGGGGCAGAGCTGGACCCTGGCACCTGTCCTGGGTCAGAATCGGCTTGTTTAACAAAGTCATGGTAGAGGGTCTTTGAACGGGGGGCTGGACTGTGGACTAATGATGAGCCACTAAGCATATGTTTCATGCTCCTGAAGGCATCGCTGACAGGGTGGCTTGAAGAGCAGCCATTCATTTCTCATAGTTCTGGAAGCTGAGGAGTCCAAGATCAAGGTCTACGATTCCTAGAAGTTTTAGTATCTGGGCGGGGGCAGGGGGGCGCTCCCTTCTTGGCTTGGCAGGTGTCACCTTCTCACAGAGCCCTCATGTGGCCAAGGGAGACAGGAAGGGCCCAAGCGTCTTTCTCTTCTTATACGGACATTAATTCCATCCTGGGGGACCTGCTCTCATGATGCTGTGTAATCCAATCACCTCCCCAAGGCCCCACCTCCAAATTCCATCAGTGTTAGTGGCTGGGGCTTCAGCAGATTAATTTAGGAGGGAAATGATTCCGTCCATAGCAGAGGGGAAGCCTGGTTTCTGGCCTCTTGATCTCCAGGCTTCTTTGAGCACCCAGACATTGGCTCCCTCCCATATTTGAAATCTGCTGATTTTGCTAAATGTGATCAGTCTCTGTTAGCGCCTGCCTTCCAAACCCCCATCCCCCTTGCCTGTCACCCTGCTGACCATCCGGGATGAGGGGAATGGTACACCGCGAAAGATCTGTGCTTTGGAGAGGACAAAACACCCTCTAAATGAACATTATTGTTATTGTTATTACAGGCATCAGAGCAAAACCACCCGTTCAAAAGAGCTAATTCAGTTAGATCAAGCATAAGTGCTACTTGAGTTGAAAACTCATTCTCCTTGGCAATATTTTCTTTTGGGTATAAATCAGGAGAAGGGCTTTAAAATATTTTTAGTGCAAATGTGCTTCAATCATGTGGCCGGTTACCTCTTAGCAGACTTACCTCTCAGGATCCCCATGTGACTATGGAAATTGGCTTGCCAAGACAGCCTGGCAATCCTTTCTCTATCGGAATCATACTTGACTTCATCTATTTGGAAAGGAAGCCAGGAAAGCCTCCCACAACTTAGCTTGGATAATCAGGTGTCCCGTAGGATGGTGGAAGGTTCCATTGCAGACCTGACCTCTATGTGGGATTGGACGTCACTTTGTAGCCATGGAGGGGTCAGCTCTAGGAAAGTTCCCTCTGCCTTCTCATGAAAGAACTTAACAAATGTGAAGTCATTCAGTCGTATCTGACTCTTTGTTGACCCCATGGTCTGTAGCCCGCTAGGCTCCTCCGTCCATGGGATTCTCTAGGCCAGAACACTGGAGGGGGTTGCCATGCCCTCTTACAGAGACTCTTCCCGACCCAGTGACTGAACCCTAGTCTCCTGCGTCTCCTGTATTCAGGCAGATTCTCTACCGATGAACCACCAGGGAAGCCCCTCTGCTTGTCGGGTTACTACAAATTCCACCCTTGAACAGACAACCCGCAAATCCTCCTGCTCCAGTTAAACGTCCTTGGGAGGCTGAGCTTCTTAAGCCAGGACTGGTGAGCTAAACAGTGGCTCACGCGCCCTTGGCCAGGGCAGACACCACTAACTGATCAGGCACAGGGACCTGTGAAGCCTTCATCTCTACCGGCAGCTCCAGGCAGCCGCTCCCACTGGGTCTCAGCGAGCATGAGGGTGGAAAATGCCAGCCAGCCCAGCCTGAATCCGTGGTGGGGTCCAAGAAGATGGAGAAGCAGATGGGCAGGGGGACGGAGGCAGCTCAGGACAGGAGGGTGCACGAGAACAGGCCCCTGCAGAGCAGAGGGGAACCGGGAACCAAGGAGGCAGCCAGGGGAGGACGCTGCAGGGCGAAGGGTGTGAGCAGAGGCACAGAGGAGCAAGAGGGGGTTGTCTCCTGGAGGGGAGGAGGCCAGCTCCCAGGGTGAAGGCTTCCGCACTGGCTCTGCGGTGCTGAGCAGGACTGGAATGGGGGACGTGTGAAGACCTGGGGTCCTGAGGTGGGGGTGAAGGGGCTGCGGCGGTGAGAGTCCAGGCCTTAGCTCTGACGATTGCGGGGTTACTGCGCACAGGGCTCCCCCTCAGAGCCCCACTCTTTCCATCTGTAAATTGGGGATGAGGATCACAGAGGGCTGAGAGGTGAGGAAACGCGTACTATAATTTACCCCAAGTGCCCGGGATCCAGCGGAGGCTGAATGCAGGAAACACTCAAGAGATGCTGGTTGAACCGGTGAAGGATGAAAGCCCAAAGCACTTTTCTTTCTTCTTGAAAAGCAGCTCTATGGAGGGACAGTTCACACACCGTGGAACCCACGTTGTTAAGTGTGCCATCCGGTGACGTTCAGCACGTTTCCAGAGTCGCACAGTCGCCCCTCGGTCTGGTCCTGGAACTCGGCCGCCACCCCAGCTGGCGCCCGTCTGCAGCCAGTCCCCTCCCCACCCCAGCCCCGGGCGACCACGGGTCTGTTTTCTGCATCTATGGATGGGTCTCGTCTGCACATTTTGAAATAAATAGAATCGCACGATATGTCAGTTTGGACTCTGGCTGTCTCACACTTGGCATGATGTTTTGGAGGTTTGTCCATGGTGTGGCGCCCATCAGATGGTCACTCATTCCCTTTCATTGCTAAAGAGCGTTTCCTTGGAGGCATCTGCTCTATTTTGTTTATTCGCTGCTCATCTGAGGGACATTTGAGTTGTTTCTAGTTTGGGGCTATAATGAATGACAATGAATGATGATCTTGTGAACATCCACATATATTCTTGCTGTGGGTGGATGTTTTATTTCTCTCTGGTGAATTCTTTTTATTTATTTTTCTGGTGTTGCTGGGTCTCAGTTGTGGCATTGATAGCTTAACGGTGAACAGAGTCGGATTTGGATTATGGTAACAGATGCGTGATCTCTGAAGAAGATTTAGCTTCAGGACCAGAGACCAGGCTTGACCACTCAGGGCTCTTGTGTGGGAGAAGTTTTATTGCAGTGAAAAGGAGCAGAGAAAGCTTCTGACATAGACATCAGAAAGGGGTGGAGAGTGCCCTACTTGCTAGTCTTTGGCAAGGGAATTATACACTTTTTAATTAGTTATTACAATAAATCAAAGGAATGTCTCAAGCTTGTAGAAATTTCACCAGACCCACTCCCACAATTTACATTTTAGGATAACCGGATTAGAATTTAACAACAGAAAGATCCTACCAGATCCACTCCCATAACTTACATGCTAAGATAATAGGATTAGTCAGAAGGTTTTCAGGAAATAGAAGCTGTCCTCAAGCAGGATACAGTGTTGTTACAGAATCCTTAGTACTGAGTTTAAACTGAGTTGTTTGTTGTGTAATCATAAGTTCCGGGTTTAAAGAAAAAAAACCTTTCATGTGGCTAAGACTAAGGAATGTAGAGAAAAAAAAGGTTGACCTTTCCTCCTCCTCGAGAACCCCAGAGTCCTCTCTCCTGGGGGACCCCAGACTTCTTGTCAACCTGCCTAGGAGTTGACTCTCAGTGTGTGCGGTCTTAGATTTTCGTTGTGGTGTGCAGAATCTTTGGTTATGGCTTTCAACTCCTAGTTGCATCATGTGGGATCTAGTTCCCTGACCAGGGATCGCATTGAGATCACAGAATCTTAGCCACTGGATCACCAGGGAAATCTCTCTGTCGAGTGGATTCTTGAGTGGGCTTGCTCTCACACCCCTGAGAGATGGGTACCCTTATAGTCACCCCCATTCTACAGATGAGGGGGGAGTAAGGCTCAGAGGTGTGGAGTGTGTTGTGCAATGTCCATGCTCACTTTTAAGGAAGCTTGTCACTTCTTTTTCCCAGAGTGGCTGTGCCGCTTGCAGCCTGGCGTCCCTTTCCACCGCAGCAGTGTCTGCAGCCCTCATGCCCCTGTGTCTTACTCGCGTTACGGATACTTCTGCGGGTGTGTAGAAGCAGATCACTGCAGCTTCAATTTGTATTTCTCTAATGACTAATGACGTTGAATGTCTTCTCACGTGCTTATTATCCACTCGCGTATCTCCTCTGGTGAAATGTCTATCCAGTTCTTTTGTCCATGTTTGAATTGCTTTTTATTTTTGGTGGGGTCTTCTCAAGGTTTAAGAGTTCATATATTCTGGATACAAGGTTATTTTATACCCTGCTGAGTTCTCTCTGCACTTTTGCCAAAAATCTATTTATTTCTGGACTCTGAATTCTGTTCCATTGAGCTATACATTTTTCCTTCCATGAGTGCCCCAGTGTCTTAATTACTGAGGCTTAACAGGAAGGTAGAAATCAGGTAGAACAAGTCTTCCAACTTTGTGGTTTTTAAAAATTATTTTGGTAATTCAGGTCTTTTGCAGTTCTATATAAAATTTTGATACAGTTCATGGGGTTCTCACGGCAAGTATACTGAAGTGGTTTGCCATTCCCTTTTCCAGTGGACCACATTCTGTCAGACCTCTCCACCATGACCCGCCCGTCTTGGGTGGCCCCACACGGCATGGCTTAGTTTCACTGAGTTAGACAGGGCTGTGGTCCATGTGATCAGATCGGCTAGTTTCCTGTGATTATGATTTCAGTGTGTCTGCCCTCTGATGCCCCCTCGCAATACCTACCGTCTTATTTGGGTTTCTCTCACCTTGGTCGTGGAAAATCTCTTCACAGCTGCTCCAGCAAAGCACAGCCGCTGCACCTTACCTTGGATGAGGGGTATCTCCTCAAGGCTGCCCCTCCTGACCTTGAACGTGGAGTAGCTCCTCTCAGCCCTCCTGCGCCCATGCAGCCACTGCCTCTTGGACGTGGGGTAGGTCCACTCAGCTGCTGCCCTTGACCTCAGGCGTGGGGCAGCTCTTCTAGGCCACGCTTCTGCGCGTGGTCGGTTGCACCATCTGCGCGCCCAGAGCTGGCGTCTGAGAGTCCCTTGGACTGCAAGGAGATCCAACCAGTCCATTCTAAAGGAGATCAATCCTGGGTGTTTGTTGGAAGGACTGATGCAAAAGCTGAAACTCCAATACTTTGGCCACCTCATGCGAAGAGTTGACTCATTGGAAAAGACTCTGATGCTGGGAGGGATTGGAGGCAGGAGGAGAAGGGGACAACAGAGGATGAGATGGCTGGATGGCATCACCGACTCGATGGACATGAGTTTGAGTGAACTCCGGGAGTTGGTGATGGACAGGGAGGCCTGGCGTGCTGTGATTCATGGGGTCGCAAAGAGTCAGACACGACTGAGCGACTGAACTGATATAAACTTTAGGGTTTCCATAAGAAAAGCCTAATGAGATGTTATAGGAATTACATTGGATTTATTGATCAATTTGTAGGCAATTGCCGTCTTGGCAATACTGAGTCTTCTGACCCATGACCACGGACTATTTCTCCATCTATTTAGGGCATCTTTAACCTCGCCCTCTCAGCTGTGTTTGGTAGATTTCAGTGTTTCAGGTCTTGCTGTTGTTTTGTTAAACTTATTCCTAAAAGCACTTTATTCTTTTTGACGCGATTGTAAATGGAATTGTTTCCTTCATTTCATTTTTGGATTGCTCGTTCCTAGTATACAGAAATACAATTGAGTTTTGTATATTGATCTTGTATTATGCAGCCTTGCTAACCTTGTTTATTAGTTCTTATGTTGTTTTCATGGATCTCTGGGGATTTTCTACATAAGGGATCACATCATCTACGAATAAACATAGTTTACTGTTTTCATTTTGAATCTGGATGCTTTTGATTACTTGTCTTTTTGCTCTGGTTATAACCTCTGGTCAAATACTAAATAAAAGTGGTGCAAACAGACGTCCTTGCCTCATCCCTGATCTTTGAGGAGAAAGCATTCAGTTTTTCTTTGCTTGCTTTCATCATTAAGGTACTGTGTTTTTTAAATGCTTGTTCTGTGAGACAGTCGTCTGATTTTTCCCTTGTTATAGTGATATGGTCTCGTCAAGAAAACTAGAGATACCAAGGGAACATTTCATGCAAAGATGGGCTCGATAAAGGACAGAAATGGTATGGACCTAACAGAAGCAGAAGATATTAAGAAGAGGTGGCAAGAAAACACAGAAGAACTGTACAAAAAAGAGCTTCATGACCCAGATAATCACAATGGTGTGATCATTCACCTAGAGCCAGACATCCTGGAATGTGAAGTCAAGTGGGCCTTAGGAAGAATCACTACGAACAAAGCTAGTGGAGGTGATGGAATTCCAGTTGAGCTACTTCAAATCCTGAAAGATGATGCTGTGAAAGTGCTGCACTCAATATGCCAGCAAATTTGGAACAATCTGCAGTGGCCACTGGACTGGAAAAGGTCAGTCTTCATTCCAGTCCCAAAGAAAGGCAATGCCAAAGAATGATCAAACTACTGCACAATTGCACTCATCTCACACGCTAGTAAAGTCATGCTCAAAATTCTCCAAGTCAGGCTTTAGCAATCTGTGAACCGTGAACTTCCAGATGTTCAAGCAGGTTTTGAAAAGGCAGAGGCACCAGAGATCAAATTGCCAACATCCGCTGGATCATTGAAAAAGCAAGAGAGTTCCAGGAAAACATCTATTTCTGCTTTATTGACTATGCCAAAACCTTTGACTGTGTGGATCACAATAAACTGTGGAAAATTCTGAAAGAGATGAGAATATCAGACCCCCTGACCTGCCTCTTGAGAAACCTGTATGCAGGTCAGGAAGCAACGGTTAGAACTGTACATGGAACAACAGACTGGTTCTAAATAAGAAAAGGAGTACGTTAAGGTTGTATATGTCACCCTGCTTATTTAACTTGTATGCAGAGTACATCATGAGGAATGCTGGGCTGGAAGAAGCACAAGCTGGAATCAAGATTGCAGCGGAGAAATATCAATAACCTCAGATATGCAGATGACACTACCCTTATGGCAGAAAGTGAACAAGAACTAAAGAGCCGCTTGATGAAAGTGAAAGAGGAGAGTGAAAAAGTTGGCTTAAAGCTCAACATTCAGAAAACTAAGATCATGGCATCTGGTCCCATCACTTCATGGGAAATAGATGGAAAAACAGTGGAATCAGTGTCAGACTTTGTTTTCTTGGACTCCAAAATCACTGCAGATGGTGATTGAAGCCATGAAATTAAAAGACACTTGCTCCTTGGAAGGAAAGTTATGACCAACCTAGATAGCATATTAAAAAGCAGAGACATTACTTTGCCATCCTAGGTCCATCTAGTCAAGGCCATGGTTTTTCCAGTGGTCATGTATGGATGTGAGAGTTGGACTGTAAAGAAAGCTGAGTACTGAAGAATTGATGCTTTTGAACTGTGGTGTTGGAGAAGACTCTTGAGAGTCCCTTGGACTGCAAGGAGATCCAACCAGTCCATTCTAAAGGAGATCAGTCCTGGGTGTTCATTGGAAGGACTGATGTTGAAGCTGAAACTCCAATACTTTGGCCACCTGATGCAAAGAGTTGACTCATTTGAAAAGACCCTGATGCTGGGAGAGATTGGGGGCGGGAGGAGAACGGGATGACAGAATGAGATGGCTGGATGGCATCACCGACTCTATGGACATGAGTTTGAGTGAACTCCGGGAGTTGGTGATGGACAGGGAGGCCTGGTGTGCTGCGGTTCATGGGGTCTCAGAGAGTCGGACACGACTGAGCAACTGAACTGAACTGATATTTAGCGTTTTAATATCAATTTAATAAGGAATAGATAAATTGAAAAATCTTCCCTCCTCTCTTTTCTAGACAGCTTGTGAAGGATTGATAATATTTCTTCTTTAAATATCAATATTTGGTAGACTTTCACCAGTGAAACTGTGTGATGTGGGCTTTTCTTGTGGGAGGATTTAAGATTATTAACTCAGTTTCTTTGTTGCAGATCTATTCAGATTTTATATTTCATCCTTTTAAAAATATTTGTGTATTTATTTGGCAATGTCATTCCTCTGTCTAGTTGCGATGAGTAGGCTTAGGTCCCCCGTGGTATGTGGGATTTTAGTCCCCTGACTCGGGGTTAAGCCCACATTGTAGGCGTTGGAAGGCAGGTTTTTAACCACTGGACCACCAGGGAAGTCCCAGATTTTATACTTCATCTTGAACCAGTGTTGGTGATTTGTATATTTCTAGAAATTATTTTCTGTATTATTGGCCATAATACCCACTTTTCATGCTTGATTTTGGTAATTTGTGTATCTTTTCTTTTTTGTTTTTTTCATCCATCTAGGTTTTGACTGCCAATTTTTGTTGTCTTTTTAAAGAACCAGCTTTTAGTTTCACTGATTTTCTCCATTACTTTTCTGTTTTCTGTTTCACTGACTTCTGTTCTAATTTTTCCTGTTTCCTTTTCTTCTGCTTAATCTTCTTTTTCTAGTCTCTTTAAGTTACTTAAGACATTTTATTCTCTTTTTGGACATAGGCGTTCCCTTTTACACACTTTTTAACCTGCATGCTCTGAATTTTCATATATTGTTGGGATTTTCAACCATTTAAAAATAGTTTCTAATTCTCTTGTGATTGTCTCTTTGACCCGTGAGTTAATTAGAAATCTGTTGTTCAGTATTGAAATATTTGGGACTTCCACAGCTTTCTCTTTGGGGTGATATCTAATTTGAATGTCTGCGTTTTTTCTGGGTATATACTCAGGAATGGAAGTGCTGAATCATGTGGTAGTTCTATTTTTAGTTTTATGAAGAAACTCCATACTGTTTTCCATAGTGGCTTCACTACTTATGTTCCCACTAACAGGGCTCGAGGGTTCCCTTTTTGCCACATCTCCTCCAGTATTTGTTATTTGTAGACGTTTTGATGATGACCGTTCTGACTGGTATGGTATTGTTTTTATGGTATTTCTTTGTTCTATCCTTTTATTTTCAACTGGTTGGTGTCTTTGAACCTAATATATTGCCTCTAGTAGATAGTGCATGGTTTGTATCTTGCTTATTTATCTTGTCTGGCAATCCTTGCCTTTTGATTGGGATATTTAGTCTATTCATGTTTAATGTAGTTTATATGCATGTCATTATACTGGTCATTTAGCTGTTTTCTCTGTTTTTCTATGGGCTTTTGTTGTTGTCTAGTTCTTCTCTTCTTCCTTTATTTTTCTCTTTTGTGTTAAATAGTTTCAATGTCCCATTTTAATTTCTTTAAACATATTTTAAATTATTTTCTTTGTGGTTGTTCTAGGGACTGCAAAATATATTTTAATTTGTCACAGTCTACTCCGGATTAATACTAATTTATTTTCAATCAAATGTGGTAACTTTGCTCTAATGTAATTTCAATTTCCCCCTCTTTGTGCTATGCGTATCACATATGTATTGCATGTTTAGTGTTATAAACCCAGCAATGAGAAGATACCATTATTATGAATGTCTTCTACAGAATTTAACAGAATGCTTGTCTGGCATTTTACATTAACCCTCATGTTGACATTTCTGGTGCTTTTTATTTCTTCTTATTGGTTTCTTTTACCACCTGGTGTCATTCCTTTTCACCCTGAAGGACTTCATTCAGTACTTTTTGTAAGACAAGTCTGTTAGCCATGAGTTCTATCACTCTGTCTATCTTGATTTCATCTACATTTTTTTGAAGGACAGTTTTGCTGGACACAGAATTCTTAGTGGCAGGGTTTTTTTTTTCATTCCACGGCATCTGTCCTCTGTTCTTTCCCCTGTCAATCTCATTTTTCCCCAAATACCTAATGCATTGGCTTTCTCTTTCTCCTTTCATGCTTTTTTCCTTGTCTTTCAATGAACTGATTATGATGTGCCTAGGTGCACACATCTGTATTTAACCTCCTTGGGGTTTCTTGAGTTTCTTGGATGCTTAAAATTTTTTCATCAATTTTGAAAACTTTTGCCCATTATTTCTGAAGTGTTTTTTCTGCCCAGTTCTCTCTCTCTCCTCCCCACTGAGACCTACATAATACATAAGTTTGTGTACTTGATGTTGCTTTTTGGGTCTCTGAAGCTCTGCTCATTTTTCATCAATATTTTATTTCTTTCTGTTCTTGGTATTGATAGTTTCCACTACTCTATCTTCAAGTTCACTGATTTGCTATCTCAGATCTGCCATTGGTTCTTTTACATGATTCCTCCTCCTTATTGAGACTCTTTACTTATTGATTTATTATTGTTATACTTTCTTTTAATTTTTTGATCATTCTTCTGATTAGCTACTTTGAAATCTTTCACTACCACCAATTTCTGAAGACCTCTAAAGACTGCCTACTCCCAGATATTGGTCATATTTTCCTGTTTATTTGCATTTCTTAATGATTTTGTTGTTGAAAACTGTTGAAATTTTGGGTTATATCTTGTGTCAACCGTGGATTTTTATTTCCTCCAGATGATTGCTGCTATTTTTTGTTTATTTGTTTAAACACTCCTGGGTTAAATCTGTGAAATCTGTCTCTGATCCTGGTCCTTTGTTTTTAATTTCTAATTTTTATTTTAAGTCTGGCTTTTGAGTCCCTGTCTCTGCATAGCTTACCACCACTTCCCTGGTGGCTCAGATGATAAAGTGTCTGCCTGCAATGTGGCAGACCTGGGTTCAATCCCTGGGTGGGGAAGATCTCCTGGAGAAGGAAATGCAACCCACTCCAGTATTCTTGCCTGGAAAATCCCTTGGATGGAGGAACCTGGTAGGCTACAGTCCTTGGGGTCACAAAGAGTTGGACATGATGGTTTTTCCCGTGGTCATATATGGATGTGAGAGTTGGACTGTGAAGAAGGCTGATCGCCGAAGAATTGATGCTTTTGAACTGTGGTGCTGGAGAAGACTCTTGAGAGTCCCTTGGACTGCAAGGAGATCCAACCAGTCCATTCTAAAGGAGATCAATCCTGGGTGTTCATTGGAAAGACTGATGCTAAAGCTGAAATTCCAATACTTTGGCCACCTCATACGATGAGTTGACTCACTAGAAAAGAGTCTGATGCTAGGAGGGATTGGGGGTAGGAGGAGACGGGGACGACAGAGAATGAAATGGCTGGATGGCATCACCGACTCTATGGACATGAGTTTGAGTGAACTCTGGGAGTTGGTGATGGACAGGGAGGCCTGGCGTGCTGTGATTCATGGGGTCGCAAAGAGTTGGATACGACTGAGTGACTGAACTGAACTGAAGCGACTGACTTTGCTTTCACTTTGAGTCCCTGTCTCTGCATAGGTTAATTTGATCAGAGGTCATTCTGAAACACCTTGAGCTAGGAAGCCTTCTAAGCTCTGTCAAAGACCTGTGTGTGGATAGAGGAGCACATTCAACATTCAGGTGCTTACAGCCTGCCTGGCTTTTGCTTTTCACCAGGCCTTGTATGTTTCTTACGTGCGCACAGGGTCACAGGGTCAGCCAGGAGTCTGGGGTTGCCTTGGGTCCTTTTTAGAGGCACACAGCTTTGGTCATTCTACGCAACCTCCAAAACACTAATTTCCATGAACAGTGCTACTGGGCATGGCCATCACCCACTGTTCCAAGCTGTGTGATTTCCCTTTGCCTGTGGCATTGCAGCTGCTGGTCCTCATGACCTGCCCTGTCTTACAGAATCTCTGAGTCTCTCCAGCTGGGACGGTGGCGTGAGAAGTGCCCTGGGCCAGAATGCTATAGATTCCCACTGTTTGTACCTGAATTTCAGCAGTTTTCAAGTATAAACTGTTTTCCAATGGTTGCATGCTTTTGGATGACTTCCAGGGCATGGAAATGGTTGGTTTTTTGTGTGTGTCAATTTGTGCAGTTTTATAATTGATTTTTGAAGATAGGATTTCCCAACCTCTTCATTTGGCCATTAAGTGGAAGTTCTGCCTCTCTGAAGTGCATTTTCGATTGGGAATGTTGTGGGCACAGTTCAGGGTCCTTGGGAGGATGAGGGTAGGGGAGAAGTGGCTGGATATGAAGGTATAAAATTTGGCTCAAGTGGATAAGACCTCATTTAGCAGAGGAGGAAAATAGTTGTATTCACAATGAAAGGGATCTTCCCGAGTTCTCAAAGCTAAGTCCATGGAGTGGTGACATGGGTCTCCTGACTCCCAGTCCAGGGCTTTTCCCTTCCACAAATTGCTATTCATTTTAGCAGTTCTAGTTTAGAAGTCTGAATGTCTAGGAGTTTCCAGTGTAACAGTGTAAATGATCCACCCATCCATCCACCCATCTACCCATCCACCCATCTACCCATCCATCCACACACCCATCCATCCATCCATCCACCCACCTACTCACTCGTCCACTCATCCATCCACCCATCCATCCAATATGGATTGAGAGCCTACTGTATGCCCACCATGGTGCTGGACAGTGAGGCCAAGTGGAGAACAAAAACTGGCACAATCCCAGGGCTTAGGAAGCGTATGGTCTCCGAGTGGGGACCCTACCCTCAGGGAAAGGCTTTTGCAAGAGCCATTTGGAAGAAGCGTCCCATTTTCCTCTGCTAGTCTTGGTTAAGGCAGGAACATTTTCCAAGGAAAACAGCACATTTTCCCTCAAACCATGATTTTCAACCAAAATTTTATTTGTGAAAATTTTATTTTTGAAAAAATGCTAAGTGTAGAAAGCATGTAAATTAAAAAAAATCAGTTTCATATACAATAATTTTAAAGCAAACATTTTGATTTTTAAAGTGACACTTACAGGTAGGAATACAGTGAGTTCCCTTTTGAAACGTTTATTGGAATTGAAGGCTTTGAAAACCTCTGCGCCAGACCAGTGTATTATCATGAGGTCTTGGCCTTACACAGAGAGAGTGTTAGCACCACGGCGCTCAGACACTTGCCAAGTGCTTTTGGCTGCCTGTGTGACGCCAAGGAACCATATGGAAACTGAAAAATTCTGGAAAAGGCTGGATGCCTTATCTACATGACAACAAATAATCAGATATTTGGAAACAAGAAATGAATTCCTAAGTATCAACACAACCTCAGAGGTGCTGCTTGTTTTACCCTAGGGCTCTCTTTTCCTTTTTCCCCTGAGTGATCTCATTCAACAGTCATGCCCAGATCTGCATCTCAGGCCCTGAGACTTTGCTGATCACCGTTTCCAAGGATCTCTGGAGCCTCCCTGCCAGCATGACGGTGACAAGTAGGGCTCGCCAAATGCCCACGTGCTGTGGGCAGGAGGAGGCCATGAACCCAGGTTCTGGCCAATGGGGCGTGAGTGCTGGAGTGCCTGCCAGGTCCAGTCCCCACAAAATGTCCATCCAGTCCTCTCTCCTCTGCCACAGTGGCCCTGGAGGTCACCTGTTGAGGCCGGAGGACTGCAGGATGGAGGAGAGCCAGTTGACCTGCCTCAGACTTTGTGAATGAACGCGATGCACTTTTCTGGGTTACCCCTCTGAAATCGGGGTTAAACTTTGTTACTGCAGCCCAGCCTGGCCTCACCTAACACCTCCAGGACGCCCCACAGACACCTTCTCCTTCCAATTGGTTCCCCAAGGAGGAACATGGCATCCTTGTTCTCCCAATCATCTCAGAGCCTCTCTGACTCCTCCCTCCTTTCCATCTTGCACAATCCCGGGTTCCGGGGCCCCACCTCTTTCCTCCTCCTCTCCGCCCTGCCCATGACTCTGCTCATGTCTTTTTGTCACTCTCCTGGACCAATGCCACGGCCCCCGGCTGGTCTCCTGTCTCCTTTCCAAGCTCCAGCTTTCAGAATCTGCCAGAAGCAGCTTTCCAAGACACAAATCTGATCATGCTGTCCTTTTCTGAAAACCCTAGAAGGGTCTCTTGGATCTCAGGAGAAGCCCATTCTCTCCTCCAGTCTACAGGGCATGGCTCCATCGCACACAGGCAGCCCGACGTGCCCACCCCACGCGGGCCAGGCGCCTCCATCCCTCTGACCCCTGTCTGTGCTGCGCCCTCTGCTCCAGCTGGGCCCCAACTCATCACTCCAGACCTGCTCACGTGTACTTCTCTCTGACACAGCCCCTCAGGCAGAATAAATGCTTCCCTCCCTTTGTCTTCCTTGTGCTCAGCACATATTTCTGTAATAGAACGTGTTCTCTGGGGTGTTCTTGCTGTTAAGTGGAAGTAAAGACCTACAGGGTCAGAAAGTCTGGGGAAAACTGATTTAATCAAAGTCAAGCAGATTGTTAAACTGCAGGACTTTTCTGTCCTTAATCCGCACATGTCACAGCATCGAGTTGGGGTGTTTCCTAAGCCACGCACTCCACAGAAATACCCTTCTGAGCATCTCACAGACACTCATCTATCCACACACAGCCGATGACCTCTCTCCCCAAGCACATGAGGAGACAGAAGTCCAGAGATGCTCAGTGACCCACCTGCAGGGCCCAGACCACGCTCAGCTCCAGGCTCGCTCCTCAGCCCCACTCTGAGCTCATTTCCCCCAACAAATGTCAATTACGCCTCCACGAAGGGGGCACTTTCAGACACAGGGCACCCACGAGGCAGGCAGGTATTGCCAGTGCATTCACAGCCACGTCCAAACCAGGACTGTCAGCACCCTTGTCCAGGGCTGCCTCTCTCCAGCTGTGTGATCCAAGACAGGTTACTTAGCTTCTCTGGGCTTCTCTGCTTCTAAGATCAGAATAACTGTGCTCCAAAACACTGGCACACGGGAGGCAGCTGGCATGCTTTGTCCCCTCTTGCAATTGCAATGAACCCTGGTGTGTGGTGGAGGTGGGGGTGAGTAGGGGGAACTTGCCTTCCCCTGTGGGTGGGCCCCCCGAGGCTGGCTGTGTCCCTCCCTTTGTCCTCTGCCCTGCTTTGGTCTCCTTCACAGACATTCGCTGGGCTCCTACTATGGCCCGGGCCTGAGCCAAGACTCTGGCCTCGGCCATTTGCCCCAAGGATGGTTTCTGTTTGGTTGAAGGTCTGTCACTCCTGAGTCCAGCCTTCTACCCCTCCGCCCTGCCTGTGAGAGGGACCAAACTGGGCTCTGGCCCCAGGTGAGGGATCCCATGTTCCTGGGCCCATGGGGAACTATGTTCCCAGGCCTCCCCTGGTACCCACAGGAGATGACTTGGTATTGTGGTGGTCCGAGGCTCCGAGGGCTCCCTCCCGAGTCATACCTCCACCCGGGAGGAGGGGGGTGCTTCCTCCCAAGTCACACCTCTGCCCAGTAGGAGAGGGGGCTCCCTCCCAAGTTACACCTCCACCTGGTAGGGGAGGGTGTCTGAGACAGCACCCTGCCTGAACGGGCCAGCGCTGGTCTCTGCCCCCCATGGCTCTGTGTGACATGGAGAGATGGGAGCGACAGGGCTCAGGGGTGGCCCAGGCTCAGGCCCCACAGCTGCACATCCCTGCTGCACGGGGTGGGCTGGCTGCTGTCCACGTCGGGAGCCTTGGTCTCACCAGGTGTCAGTGGAGCTGATCCCGGCCCCACTGGCTTGGGGGGAAGACAGAAGTGAAAGCCGAGGCAGAGGAGCCTGGCCTGGAGGAACCCCTTCACCTCCAGGCCCACCCCACCCCCTGGAGCTCATTGGCATGTGGGGAAGACCACGTTCACGGCCACCCCTGTGCTGCTGGTGGAGACCTGGGCAAGCCCCCCACCTTGTTATGCTGAGCTGTAGCTTCTTACACTGTGAAGAGGAGATGGTGGTGGTGCCTTTCCCCTCCAGGGGTAGGGCGGTGGAGGTCAGGGCAACCCTGCAAAGCACCTGGGGCAGAGCTGGCAAGGCCCCACTGGGAGCGTCTCATGCCTCTGCACCAGTGTCATTGACCTGCCTGTTGCCATCGCTGGTGCTGACCTTCCAGAGGCTGCACGCCGGTTCTGGTCACTGCCTGGTCCCCTGGAAACCACGATGGATGCTCCAGGGACCAAGGACCTTCTCTCCCCGCCTGGCCCCGCCCTGCCCGCAGCCCCCTGAAGCTCTTCCTCTAAGGTCTCTGCATGGTTTTCCTCCAGCTCCTGCCCCACGCTGGTCCCTCTGTCGGGACCACGCTTCCCTGTCTCTCCACCAGTTCCTGATTTTGCCTCCGATGATTTGGTCTGACCCCTTCCCTGTTCTCTCCCAGGGGCCTGGACTCAAGCCAGGCACACAGTAGGTGTTCAGCAAACATTTGATGATCAGGAGAGAAATGAACTGAGCTGTTTGCAGCACCCGCTGTAAGGCATCTGTGATTAAAGAGAGTCCTGGTGGCCGGAAGTGGCTGGTGGTCATCTGCGCCCTGTCCGGTTGGGCCTCCTGCCTGGCTGGTCTCTCACATGTCGGGGGTTTGGGGGCCCACAGCGCTGATGCTCCAGGTGTGGAAATCCCTGCCTGCAGCAGGAAGCAGCCACCACCACTGCCCCCTTACCATGCGCCCAAGGGACCACTACTGCTTCCTCTGTCTCCCCTCCATCAGTCTGGCCGTGGGGCCTCGTCTTCCTCCTCTGTCTGGACATGCTTCCCTTCCATCTTGGGATCAGACTTCTCTCCTGACCGGCCGACCCCACTGCCGTCTCCGTCTCCCCTGACAACATGGTAATGAGATCGCAGCGCTGATCCTTGCCCTCAAAGCTGTCCCCCTTGACCCCGTTGTTCACTGACAGTCATTAGGAGACTTGTCTGCAAGTCACGACTGCCCCCCTGCCCCGGAGCAGGTATGGAAGGTCTCAGGGTCCCCAGGGGCCGAGCGGGGTGGCTGAGGGCGTGGCTGAGGCTCCCGTCTGTGGAGCCCAGTTCCCCACCAGCCTGTCTGGATGCTCGGCCTCCCTCCTACTGGGCCTCCCAGTATCCCTGGTGAGGTTCTTTCATGATTTCTTGAGAGTCTCTGAGATGGACAGGCTGGGGGAGCCGTATCTGTTGAGCTTTGCCATGATTATAAAGATAAGTTAAAACGTTGTCATTAAATTAAATTAAAATATAATATTAAAATATTATCAAAGAGACCTTTGATAATTAAAAAAAGCTTGAGATGTTTAACGAGCAAGTGGTCTGATTAAAAGCTGGAGAGACAAGGCCTGGCGGGCTATTCTCCATGGGGTTGCAGAGTCAGACACGACTGAGCATGCAAGCTGTGGGGTGGGCCCAGAAACCAGCATTTCTAACTAGCTGCCATTAACGCTGATGCCGCTGGTCCAGAACTGACACACGGAGCACCCCTGAGTCAGGGCTGTACCGGTCCCATTTTATAGGTGAGGCAAGTTTCTGAAACAGAGCTGAAGCTGGGCCCTACTCAGGATGCCCCGTTGGTGCATGAGGACGTGGGCCTTGGAACCCTTCAGGGAAATCATGGCCCCCTTGAGAGCTCGTTCGGAGGTTCTAGCAGGGGAGTGCAGCTACTCATATACCCTTGATGGAAGACCAGTCCTCTTCCACCGGGGGTGTGCATCCTCTTCGACCGCACGTGGAGCCTTGAGGGAGGAAAGGGATACCCACTAGCCAGCCGGATCAGCTGAATCCACCCTGGCGGTCAGTGGGGTGACAGATGGTGCAACCAGATCACTTCATGTTGAGGTTTGAGAGAAATCAACAAAATTCTGTAAAGCAATTATCCTTCAATTAAAAAATAAATGAAAAAAATTACTGCCCCTGCATGCTGTCACCATCCTCACCTTTAAATTGGGGAGAACAGGACTGCCCCCATACGGACATTAGAGGTTCAGTGACTGCTTCCATCCAAACAGTGCCTGGCCCAGAAGAGGCGCCCCGCAAGGGGCACCGACCACATTACTGCTGTTACTATTACTGGGAGGACGAGTTGAAGGGCACCCCTCTGAGCAACTTTCCCCTGAACCCCAGAAGACGGCTCACCTTCCTTTAGACTCTCAGACACCTCCCTGGGGGCACCTGCTTCCCTGATGTCACTCTGTTCAGCTGTGTGCCTCCCCCATCGGACTGTGAACTCCCTATCAGACTGTGAACTCCCCCATCAAACTGTGTGCCTCTCCCATCAGGCTATGAGCCTCCCCATCAGACTGTGCACCTCCCCGATCAGACTCTGCACCTTCCCGATCAGACTGTGCACCTCCCCCATCAGACTGTGCCTCCACCATCAGACTGTGTGCCTCCCCAGTCAGACTGTGCATCTCCTCTATCAGACTGTGAACTCCCCATCAGACTGTGTGCCTCCCCCATCAGACTGTGAGCTCCACCATCAGACTGTGTGCCTCCCCCATCAGGCTGTGTGCCTCCCCCATCAGACTGTGTGCCTCCCCCATCAGACTGTGAGCCCCTCCCATCAGACTGTGTGCCTCCCCCATCAGACTGAGCTCCACCATCAGACTGTGTGCTTCCCCCATCAGACTTTGCATCTCCCCCATCAGACTGTGTGCCTCCCCCATCAGGCTGTAGCCCCTCCCATCAGACTGTGAACTCCCCCATCAGGCTATGAACCTCCCCCATCAGACTGTGCACCTCCCCCCATCAGACTGTGAACTCCCCCATCAGACTGTGCACCTCCCCCATCAGATTGTGCACCTCCCCCCATCAGACTGTGTGCCTCCCCCATCAGACTGTGAGCCCCTCCCATCAGACTGTGAACTCCACCATCAGACTGTGTGCCTCCCCCATCAGGCTGTGAGCCCCTCCCATCAGACTGTGTGCCTCCCCCATCAGGCTGTGAGCCCCTCCCATCAGACTGTGAACTCCCTATCAGACGGTGAAATCCCCCATCAGACTGTGCACCTCCCCCATCAGACTGTGCACCTCCCCCATCAGATTGTGTGCCTCCCCCATCAGATTGTGTGCCTCCCCCCATCAGACTGTGCACCTCCCCCATCAGACTGTGCACCTCCCCCATCAGATTGTGTGCCTCCCCCCATCAGACTGTGAACTCCCTCATCAGACTATGCACCTCCCCCATCAGACTGTATGCCTCCCCCCATCAGACTGTGAACTCCCTCATCAGACTGTGCACTTCCCCCATCAGACTGTGCACCTCCCCCATCAGACTGTGAGCTCCACCATCAGACTGTATGCCTCCCCCATCAGACTGTGAGCCCCTCCCATCAGACACTGAACTCCCCCATCAGACTCTGTGCCTCCCCCATCAGACTGTGAACTCCCTATCAGACTGTGAACTTCACCATCAGACTGTGAGTTCCCCCATCAGACTGTGCATCTCCCCCATCAGACTGTACACCTCCCCCATCAGACTGTGCACCTCCCCCATCAGATTGTGTGCCTCCCCCATCAGATTGTGTGCCTCCCCCATCAGACTGTGAGATCCACCACCAGACTGTGCGCCTCCCTCATCAGACTGTGTGCCTCCCCCATTAGACTGTGAACTTCACCATCAGACTGTGAGTTCCCCCATCAGACTGTGCATCTCCCCCATCAGACTGTGCATCTCCCCCATCAGACTGTGCGCCTCCCCCATCAGACTGTGAACTCCACCATCAGACTGTGAACTCCATCAGACTGTGAGCCTCCCCCACCAGACCGTGTGCCTCCCCCATCAGGCTGTGAGCTCCCCCCCATCAGACTGTGCATCTCCTCCATCAGACTGTCCACCTCCCCCATCAGACTGTGAACTCCCTATCATACTGTGAACTCCCCCATCAGGCTGTGTGCTCCCCCATCAGACTGTGCGCCTCCGCCATCAGACTGTGCGCTCCCCCCATCAGACTGTGAAATCCCCCATCAGACTGTGAACTCCCCCGTCAGACTGTGTGCTTTCCGCATCAGACTGTGAGCCTCCCCAATCAGACTGTGTACCTTCCCCATCAGACTGTGAACTCCCCCATCAGACTGTGCATCTCTCCCATCAGACTGTGCGCCTCCCCCATCAGACTGTGAACTCCTCCATCAGACTGTGCGCCTCCCCCATCAGACTGTGAGCTCCACCATCAGACTGTGTGCCTCCACCATCAGACTGTGAGCTCCACCATCAAACTGTGTGCCTCCCCCATCAGACTGTGCATCTCCCCCATCAGACTGTGTGCCTCCCCCATCAGGCTGTGAGCCCCTCCCATCAGACTGTGAACTCCCCCATCAGACTGTGAACTCCCCCATCAGACTGTGAACTCCCCCATCAGGCTATGAACCTCCCCCATCAGACTGTGCACCTCCCCCATCAGACTGTGCGCCTCCCCCATCAGACTGTGAGCTCCACCATCAGACTGTATGCCTCCCACATCAGGCTATGAGCCCCTCCCATCAGGCTGTGTGCCTCCCCCATCAGGCTGTGAGCCCCTCCCATCAGACTGTGAACTCCCCCATCAGACTTTGTGCCTCCCCCATCAGACTGTGAACTCCCCCGTCAGGCTGTGCACCTCCCCCATCAGACTGTGTACCTCCCCCATCAGACTGTACACCTCCCCCATCAGACTGTGCACCTCCCCCATCAGACTGTGCATCTCCCCCATCAGACTGTACACCTCCCCCATCAGACTGTGCACCTCCCCCATCAGATTGTGCACCTCCCCCATCAGACTGTGAACTCCCCCATCAGACTGTGTGTCTCCCCCATCAGACTGTGAGCTCCACCACCAGACTTTGCGCCTCCCTCATCAGACTGTGTACCTCCCCCATCAGACTGTGAACTTCACCATCAGACTGTGCATCTCCCCCATCAGACTGTGCACCTCTTCATCAGATTGTGCATCTCCCCCATCAGACTGTGCGCCTCCCCCATCAGACTGTGCGCCTCCCCTATCAGACTGTGAACTCCACCATCAGACTGTGAACTCCATCAGACTGTGCGCCTCCCCCATCAGACTGTGAACTCCCTATCATACTGTGAACTCCCCCATCAGGCTGTGTGCTCCCCCATCAGACTGTGCGCCTCCACCATCAGACTGTGCGCTCCCCCCATCAGACTGTGAATTCCCCCATCAGACTGTGAACTCCCCCGTCAGACTGTGTGCTTTCCCCATCAGACTGTGCGCCTCCCCAATCAGACTGTGTACCTTCCCCATCAGACTGTGCATCTCCCCCATCAGACTGTGCGCCTCCCCCATCAGACTGTGCACCTCCCCCATCAGACTGTGAACTCCTCCATCAGACTGTTCATCTCTCCCATCAGACTGTGCGCCTCCCCCATCAGACTGTGCGCCTCCCCCATCAGACTGTGCGCCTCCCCCATCAGACTGTGCACCTCCCCCATCAGACTGTGAACTCCTCCATCAGACTGTGCATCTCTCCCATCAGACTGTGCATCTCTCCCATCAGACTGTGCGCCTCCCCCATCAGACTGTGCATCTCTCCCATCAGACTGTGCGCCTCCCCCATCAGACTGTGCGCCTCCCCCATCAGACTGTGCATTTCTCCCATCAGACTGTGCGCCTCCCCCATCAGACTGTGCGCCTCCCCCATCAGACTGTGCATCTCTCCCATCAGACTGTGCGCCTCCCCCATCAGACTGTGCGCCTCCCCCATCAGACTGTGCATTTCTCCCATCAGACTGTGCGCCTCCCCCATCAGACTGTGCGCCTCCCCCATCAGACTGTGCGCCTCCCCCATCAGACGGTGCGCCACCCCCATCAGACTGTGCGCCTCCCCAATCAGACTGTGTGCCTTCCCCATCAGACTGTGAACTCCCCCATCAGACTGTGAACTCCCCCATCAGACTGTGCGCCTCCGCAATCAGACTGTGTGCCTTCCCCATCAGACTGTGAACTCCCCCATCAGACTGTGAACTCCCCCATCAGACTGTGCGCCTCCCCATCAGACTGTGCATCTCACCCATCAGACTGTGCGCCTCCCCCATCAGACTGTGTGCCTCCGCCATCAGACTGTGAACTCCTCCATCAGACTGTGCGCCTCCCCCATCAGACTGTGCACCTCCTCCATCGGACTGTGTGCCTCCCCCATCAGGCTGTGAGCCCCTCCCATCAGACTGTGAACTCCCCCATCAGACTGTGAACTCCCCCATCAGGCTATGAACCTCCCCCATCAGACTGTGCACCTCCCCCATCAGACTGTGCGCCTCCCCCATCAGACTGTGAGCTCCACCATCAGACTGTATGCCTCCCCCATCAGGCTGTGAGCCCCTCCCATCAGTCTGTGTGCCTCCCCCATCAGGCTGTGTGCCTCCCCCATCAGGCTGTGAGCCCCTCCCATCAGACTGTGAACTCCCCCATCAGACTGTGTGCCTCCCCCATCAGACTGTGTGCCTCCCCATCAGACTGTGAACTCCTCCATCAGACTGTGTGCCTCCCCCATCAGGCTGTGAGCCCCTCCCATCAGACTGTGAACTCCCCCATCAGACTGTGAACTCCCCCATCAGACTGTGAACTCCCCCATCAGGCTATGAACCTCCCCCATCAGACTGTGCACCTCCCCCATCAGACTGTGCGCCTCCCCCATCAGACTGTGAGCTCCACCATCAGACTGTATGCCTCCCCCATCAGGCTGTGAGCCCCTCCCATCAGGCTGTGTGCCTCCCCCATCAGGCTGTGAGCCCCTCCCATCAGACTGTGAACTCCCCCATCAGACTTTGTGCCTCCCCCATCAGACTGTGAACTCCCCCATCAGGCTGTGCACCTCCCCCATCAGACTGTGTACCTCCCCCATCAGACTGTACACCTCCCCCATCAGACTGTGCACCTCCCCCATCAAACTGTGCATCTCCGCCATCAGACTGTACACCTCCCCCATCAGACTGTGCACCTCCCCCATCAGATTGTGCACCTCCCCCATCAGACTGTGAACTCCCCCATCAGACTGTGTGTCTCCCCCATCAGACTGTGAGCTCCACCACCAGACTTTGCGCCTCCCTCATCAGACTGTGTACCTCCCCCATCAGACTGTGAACTTCACCATCAGACTGTGCATCTCCCCCATCAGACTGTGCACCTCTTCATCAGATTGTGCATCTCCCCCATCAGACTGTGCGCCTCCCCTATCAGACTGTGAACTCCACCATCAGACTGTGAACTCCATCAGACTGTGCGCCACCCCCATCAGACTGTGAACTCCCTATCATACTGTGAACTCCCCCATCAGGCTGTGTGCTCCTCCAACACACTGTGCGCCTCCACCATCAGACTGTGCGCTCCCCCCATCAGACTGTGAATTCCCCCATCAGACTGTGAACTCCCCCGTCAGACTGTGTGCTTTCCCCATCAGACTGTGCGCCTCCCCAATCAGACTGTGTACCTTCCCCATCAGACTGTGCATCTCCCCCATCAGACTGTGCGCCTCCCCCATCAAACTGTGCACCTCCCCCATCAGACTGTGAACTCCTCCATCAGACTGTGCACTCCTCCATCAGACTGTGCATCTCTCCCATCAGACTGTGCGCCTCCCCCATCAGACTGTGCGCCTCCCCCATCAGACTGTGCACCTCCCCCATCAGACTGTGCACCTCCCCCATCAGACTGTGCGCCTCCCCCATCAGACTGTGCACCTCCCCCATCAGACTGTGAACTCCTCCATCAGACTGTGCGCCTCCCCCATCAGACTGTGCATCTCTCCCATCAGACTGTGCACCTCCCCCATCAGACTGTGAACTCCCTATCATACTGTGAACTCCCCCATCAGGCTGTGTGCTCCCCATCAGACTGTGCGCCTCCCCCATCAGACTGTGCGCCTCCCCCATCAGACTGTGAACTCCTCCATCAGACTGTGCGCCTCCCCCATCAGACTGTGCATCTCTCCCATCAGACTGTGCATCTCTCCCATCAGACTGTGCGCCTCCCCCATCAGACTGTGAACTCCCTATCATACTGTGAACTCCCCCATCAGGCTGTGTGCTCCCCCATCAGACTGTGCGCCTCCCCCATCAGACTGTGCGCCTCCCCCATCAGACTGTGCGCCTCCCCCATCAGACTGTGATCTCCTCCATCAGACTGTGCGCCTCCCCCATCAGACTGTGCATCTCTCCCATCAGACTGTGCATCTCTCCCATCAGACTGTGCGCCTCCCCCATCAGACTGTGAACTCCCTATCATACTGTGAACTCCCCCATCAGGCTGTGTGCTCCCCCATCAGACTGTGCGCCTCCCCCATCAGACTGTGCGCCTCCCCCATCAGACTGTGAACTCCTCCATCAGACTGTGCGCCTCCCCCATCAGACTGTGCATCTCTCCCATCAGACTGTGCATCTCTCCCATCAGACTGTGCGCCTCCCCCATCAGACTGTGAACTCCCTATCATACTGTGAACTCCCCCATCAGGCTGTGTGCTCCCCCATCAGACTGTGCGCCTCCCCCATCAGACTGTGCGCCTCCCCCATCAGACTGTGCGCCTCCCCCATCAGACTGTGATCTCCTCCATCAGACTGTGCGCCTCCCCCATCAGACTGTGCATCTCTCCCATCAGACTGTGCATCTCTCCCATCAGACTGTGCGCCTCCCCCATCAGACTGTGCATCTCTCCCATCAGACTGTGAACTCCTCCATCAGACTGTGTGCCTCCCGCATCAGCTGTGCATCTCTCCCATCAGACTGTGCATCTCTCCCATCAGACTGTGCGCCTCCCCCATCAGACTGTGCGCCTCCCCCATCAGACTGTGCGGCTACCCATCAGACTGTGTGCTCCCCCATCAGACTGTGTACCTCCCCCATCAGACTGTGTATCTCTCCCATCAGACTGTGCATCTCTCCCATCAGACTGTGAGCCTCCCCCATCAGACTGTGCGCCTCCCCCATCAGACTGTGCACCTCCCCCATCAGACTGTGAACTCCTCCATCAGACTGTGCGCCTCCCCCATCAGACTGTGCATCTCTCCCATCAGACTGTGCATCTCTCCCATCAGACTGTGCGCCTCCCCCATCAGACTGTGCGCCTCCCCCATCAGACTGTGCATCTCTCCCATCAGACTGTGAACTCCTCCATCAGACTGTGCGCCTCCCTCATCAGACTGTGCATCTCTCCCATCAGACTGTGCATCTCTCCCATCAGACTGTGCGCCTCCCCCATCAGACTGTGCGCCTCCCCCATCAGACTGTGTGCTCCCCCATCAGACTGTGTGCTCCCCCATCAGACTGTGAACTCCTCCATCAGACTGTGCGCCTCCCCTACCAGACTGTGTGCTCCCCCATCAGACTGTGTGCTCCCCCATCAGACTGTGCGCTCCCCCCATCAGACTGTGAAATCCCCCATCAGACTGTGAACTCCCCCGTCAGACTGTGCGCCTCCCCCATCAGACGGTGCGCCACCCCCATCAGACTGTGCGCCTCCCCAATCAGACTGTGTGCCTTCCCCATCAGACTGTGAACTCCCCCATCAGACTGTGAACTCCCCCATCAGACTGTGCGCCTCCGCAATCAGACTGTGTGCCTTCCCCATCAGACTGTGAACTCCCCCATCAGACTGTGAACTCCCCCATCAGACTGTGCGCCTCCCCATCAGACTGTGCATCTCACCCATCAGACTGTGCGCCTCCCCCATCAGACTGTGTGCCTCCGCCATCAGACTGTGAACTCCTCCATCAGACTGTGCGCCTCCCCCATCAGACTGTGCACCTCCTCCATCGGACTGTGTGCCTCCCCCATCAGGCTGTGAGCCCCTCCCATCAGACTGTGAACTCCCCCATCAGACTGTGAACTCCCCCATCAGGCTATGAACCTCCCCCATCAGACTGTGCACCTCCCCCATCAGACTGTGCGCCTCCCCCATCAGACTGTGAGCTCCACCATCAGACTGTATGCCTCCCCCATCAGGCTGTGAGCCCCTCCCATCAGTCTGTGTGCCTCCCCCATCAGGCTGTGTGCCTCCCCCATCAGGCTGTGAGCCCCTCCCATCAGACTGTGAACTCCCCCATCAGACTGTGTGCCTCCCCCATCAGACTGTGTGCCTCCCCATCAGACTGTGAACTCCTCCATCAGACTGTGTGCCTCCCCCATCAGGCTGTGAGCCCCTCCCATCAGACTGTGAACTCCCCCATCAGACTGTGAACTCCCCCATCAGACTGTGAACTCCCCCATCAGGCTATGAACCTCCCCCATCAGACTGTGCACCTCCCCCATCAGACTGTGCGCCTCCCCCATCAGACTGTGAGCTCCACCATCAGACTGTATGCCTCCCCCATCAGGCTGTGAGCCCCTCCCATCAGGCTGTGTGCCTCCCCCATCAGGCTGTGAGCCCCTCCCATCAGACTGTGAACTCCCCCATCAGACTTTGTGCCTCCCCCATCAGACTGTGAACTCCCCCATCAGGCTGTGCACCTCCCCCATCAGACTGTGTACCTCCCCCATCAGACTGTACACCTCCCCCATCAGACTGTGCACCTCCCCCATCAAACTGTGCATCTCCGCCATCAGACTGTACACCTCCCCCATCAGACTGTGCACCTCCCCCATCAGATTGTGCACCTCCCCCATCAGACTGTGAACTCCCCCATCAGACTGTGTGTCTCCCCCATCAGACTGTGAGCTCCACCACCAGACTTTGCGCCTCCCTCATCAGACTGTGTACCTCCCCCATCAGACTGTGAACTTCACCATCAGACTGTGCATCTCCCCCATCAGACTGTGCACCTCTTCATCAGATTGTGCATCTCCCCCATCAGACTGTGCGCCTCCCCTATCAGACTGTGAACTCCACCATCAGACTGTGAACTCCATCAGACTGTGCGCCACCCCCATCAGACTGTGAACTCCCTATCATACTGTGAACTCCCCCATCAGGCTGTGTGCTCCTCCAACACACTGTGCGCCTCCACCATCAGACTGTGCGCTCCCCCCATCAGACTGTGAATTCCCCCATCAGACTGTGAACTCCCCCGTCAGACTGTGTGCTTTCCCCATCAGACTGTGCGCCTCCCCAATCAGACTGTGTACCTTCCCCATCAGACTGTGCATCTCCCCCATCAGACTGTGCGCCTCCCCCATCAAACTGTGCACCTCCCCCATCAGACTGTGAACTCCTCCATCAGACTGTGCACTCCTCCATCAGACTGTGCATCTCTCCCATCAGACTGTGCGCCTCCCCCATCAGACTGTGCGCCTCCCCCATCAGACTGTGCACCTCCCCCATCAGACTGTGCACCTCCCCCATCAGACTGTGCGCCTCCCCCATCAGACTGTGCACCTCCCCCATCAGACTGTGAACTCCTCCATCAGACTGTGCGCCTCCCCCATCAGACTGTGCATCTCTCCCATCAGACTGTGCACCTCCCCCATCAGACTGTGAACTCCCTATCATACTGTGAACTCCCCCATCAGGCTGTGTGCTCCCCATCAGACTGTGCGCCTCCCCCATCAGACTGTGCGCCTCCCCCATCAGACTGTGAACTCCTCCATCAGACTGTGCGCCTCCCCCATCAGACTGTGCATCTCTCCCATCAGACTGTGCATCTCTCCCATCAGACTGTGCGCCTCCCCCATCAGACTGTGAACTCCCTATCATACTGTGAACTCCCCCATCAGGCTGTGTGCTCCCCCATCAGACTGTGCGCCTCCCCCATCAGACTGTGCGCCTCCCCCATCAGACTGTGCGCCTCCCCCATCAGACTGTGATCTCCTCCATCAGACTGTGCGCCTCCCCCATCAGACTGTGCATCTCTCCCATCAGACTGTGCATCTCTCCCATCAGACTGTGCGCCTCCCCCATCAGACTGTGAACTCCCTATCATACTGTGAACTCCCCCATCAGGCTGTGTGCTCCCCCATCAGACTGTGCGCCTCCCCCATCAGACTGTGCGCCTCCCCCATCAGACTGTGAACTCCTCCATCAGACTGTGCGCCTCCCCCATCAGACTGTGCATCTCTCCCATCAGACTGTGCATCTCTCCCATCAGACTGTGCGCCTCCCCCATCAGACTGTGAACTCCCTATCATACTGTGAACTCCCCCATCAGGCTGTGTGCTCCCCCATCAGACTGTGCGCCTCCCCCATCAGACTGTGCGCCTCCCCCATCAGACTGTGCGCCTCCCCCATCAGACTGTGATCTCCTCCATCAGACTGTGCGCCTCCCCCATCAGACTGTGCATCTCTCCCATCAGACTGTGCATCTCTCCCATCAGACTGTGCGCCTCCCCCATCAGACTGTGCATCTCTCCCATCAGACTGTGAACTCCTCCATCAGACTGTGTGCCTCCCGCATCAGCTGTGCATCTCTCCCATCAGACTGTGCATCTCTCCCATCAGACTGTGCGCCTCCCCCATCAGACTGTGCGCCTCCCCCATCAGACTGTGCGGCTACCCATCAGACTGTGTGCTCCCCCATCAGACTGTGTACCTCCCCCATCAGACTGTGTATCTCTCCCATCAGACTGTGCATCTCTCCCATCAGACTGTGAGCCTCCCCCATCAGACTGTGCGCCTCCCCCATCAGACTGTGCACCTCCCCCATCAGACTGTGAACTCCTCCATCAGACTGTGCGCCTCCCCCATCAGACTGTGCATCTCTCCCATCAGACTGTGCATCTCTCCCATCAGACTGTGCGCCTCCCCCATCAGACTGTGCGCCTCCCCCATCAGACTGTGCATCTCTCCCATCAGACTGTGAACTCCTCCATCAGACTGTGCGCCTCCCTCATCAGACTGTGCATCTCTCCCATCAGACTGTGCATCTCTCCCATCAGACTGTGCGCCTCCCCCATCAGACTGTGCGCCTCCCCCATCAGACTGTGTGCTCCCCCATCAGACTGTGTGCTCCCCCATCAGACTGTGAACTCCTCCATCAGACTGTGCGCCTCCCCTACCAGACTGTGTGCTCCCCCATCAGACTGTGTGCTCCCCCATCAGACTGTGCGCTCCCCCCATCAGACTGTGAAATCCCCCATCAGACTGTGAACTCCCCCGTCAGACTGTGTGCTTTCCGCATCAGACTGTGACCCTCCCCAATCAGACTGTGTACCTTCCCCATCAGACTGTGCATCTCCCCCATCAGACTGTGCACCTCCCCCATCAGACTGTGCACCTCCCCCATCAGACTGTGAACTCCACCATCAGACTGTGAACTCCACCATCAGACTGTGAACTCCATCAGACTGTGCGCCTCCCCTACGAGACTGTGAGCTCCACCATCAGACTGTGTGCTTTCCCCATCAGACTGTGCGCCTCCACAATCAGACTGTGTACCTTCCCCATCAGACTGTGAACTCCCCCATCAGACTGTGCATCTCTCCCATCAGACTGTGCGCCTCCCCCATCAGACTGTGAACTCCTCCATCAGACTGTGCGCCTCCCCCATCAGACTGTGCACCTCCCCCATCAGACTGTGTGCCTCCCCCATCAGATTGTGCACCTCCCCCCATCAGACTGTGAACTCCCCCATCAGACTGTGTGCCTCCCCCATCAGATTGTGCACCTCCCCCCATCAGACTGTGAACTCCCCCATCAGACTGTGCACCTCCCCCATCAGATTGTGCACCTCCCCCCATAAGACTGTGTGCCTCCCCCATCAGACTGTGAGCCCCTCCCATCAGACTGTGAACTCCACCATCAGACTGTGTGCCTCCCCCATCAGGCTGTGAGCCCCTCCCATCAGACTGTGTGCCTCCCCCATCAGGCTGTGAGCCCCTCCCATCAGACTGTGAACTCCCTATCAGACGGTGAACTCCCCCATCAGACTGTGCACCTCCCCCATCAGACTGTGCACCTCCCCCATCAGATTGTGTGCCTCCCCCCATCAGACTGTGAACTCCCTCATCAAACTGTGCACCTCCCCCATCAGACTGTGCACCTCCCCCATCAGACTGTGTGCCTCCCCCCATCAGACTGTGAACTCCCTCATCAGACTGTGCACTTCCCCCATCAGACTGTGCACCTCCCCCATCAGACTGTGAGCTCCACCATCAGACTGTATGCCTCCCGCATCAGACTGTGAGCCCCTCCCATCAGACACTGAACTCCCCCATCAGACTGTGTGCCTCCCCCATCAGACTGTGAACTCCCTATCAGACTGTGAACTTCACCATCAGACTGGGAGTTCCCCCATCAGACTGTGCATCTCCCCCATCAGACTGTACACCTCCCCCATCAGACTGTGCACCTCCCCCATCAGATTGTGCACCTCCCCCCATCAGACTGTGAATTCCCCCATCAGACTGTGCACTTCCCCCATCAGACTGTGCACCTCCCCCATCAGACTGTGAGATCCACCACCAGACTGTGCGCCTCCCTCATCAGACTGTGTGCCTCCCCCATTAGACTGTGAACTTCACCATCAGACTGTGAGTTCCCCCATCAGACTGTGCATCTCCCCCATCAGACTGTGCATCTCCCCCATCAGACTGTGCGCCTCCCCCATCAGACTGTGAACTCCACCATCAGACTGTGAACTCCATCAGACTGTGAGCCTCCCCCACCAGACCGTGTGCCTCCCCCATCAGGCTGTGAGCTCCCCCCCATCAGACTGTGCATCTCCTCCATCAGACTGTCCACCTCCCCCATCAGACTGTGAACTCCCTATCATACTGTGAACTCCCCCATCAGGCTGTGTGCTCCCCCATCAGACTGTGCGCCTCCGCCATCAGACTGTGCGCTCCCCCCATCAGACTGTGAAATCCCCCATCAGACTGTGAACTCCCCCGTCAGACTGTGTGCTTTCCGCATCAGACTGTGAGCCTCCCCAATCAGACTGTGTACCTTCCACATCAGACTGTGCATCTCCCCCATCAGACTGTGCGCCTCCCCCATCAGACTGTGCACCTCCCCCATCAGACTGTGAACTCCACCATCAGACTGTGAACTCCATCAGACTGTGCGCCTCCCCTACCAGACTGTGAGCTCCACCATCAGACTGTGAGCTCCACCATCAGACTGTGCGCCTCCCCAATCAGACTGTGTACCTTCCCCATCAGACTGTGAACTCCCCCATCAGACTGTGAACTCCCCCATCAGACTGTGCATCTCTCCCATCAGACTGTGCGCCTCCCCCATCAGACTGTGAACTCCTCCATCAGACTGTGTGCCTCCCCCATCAGACTGTGAGCTCCACCATCAGACTGTGTGCCTCCACCATCAGACTGTGAGCTCCACCATCAGACTGTGTGCCTCCCCCATCAGACTGTGCATCTCCCCCATCAGACTGTGTGCCTCCCCCATCAGGTGTGAGCCCCTCCCATCAGACTGTGAACTCCCCCATCAGACTGTGAACTCCCCCATCAGACTGTGAACTCCCCCATCAGACTGTGAACTCCCCCATCAGGCTATGAACCTCCCCCATCAGACTGTGCACCTCCCCCATCAGACTGTGCGCCTCCCCCATCAGACTGTGAGCTCCACCATCAGACTGTATGCCTCCCCCATCAGGCTGTGAGCCCCTCCCATCAGGCTGTGTGCCTCCCATCAGACTGTGAACTCCCCCATCAGACTTTGTGCCTCCCCCATCAGACTGTGAACTCCCCCATCAGGCTGTGCACCTCCCCCATCAGACTGTGTACCTCCCCCATCAGACTGTGAACTCCTCCATCAGACTGTGCGCCTCCCCCATCAGACTGTGCATCTCTCCCATCAGACTGTGCGCCTCCCCCATCAGATTGTGCGCCTCCCCCCATCAGACTGGGAACTCCCCCATCAGACTGTCTGTCTCCCCCATCAGACTGTGAGCTCCACCACCAGACTTTGCGCCTCCCTCATCAGACTGTGTACCTCCCCCATCAGACTGTGAACTTCACCATCAGACTGTGCATCTACCCCATCAGACTGTGCACCTCTTCATCAGATTGTGCATCTCCCCCATCAGACTGTGCGCCTCCCCCATCAGACTGTGCATCTCTCCCATCAGACTGTGTGCATCCCCCATCAGACTGTGCGCCTCCCCCATCAGACTGTGCACCTCCCCCATCAGACTGTGAAGTCCTCCATCAGACTGTGCATCTCCCCCATCAGACTGTGCACCTCTTCATCAGATTGTGCATCTCCCCCATCAGACTGTGCGCCTCCCCCATCAGACTGTGCGCCTCCCCTATCAGACTGTGAACTCCACCATCAGACTGTGAACTCCATCAGACTGTGCGCCTCCCCCATCAGACTGTGAACTCCCTATCATACTGTGAACTCCACCATCAGACTGTGCGCTCCCCCCATCAGACTGTGAATTCCCCCATCAGACTGTGAACTCCCCCGTCAGACTGTGTGCTTTCCCCATCAGACTGTGAATTCCCCCATCAGACTGTGAACTCCCCCGTCAGACTGTGTGCTTTCCCCATCAGACTGTGCGCCTCCCGAATCAGACTGTGTATCTCCCCCATCAGACTGTGCGCCTCCCCCATCAGACTGTGCACCTCCCCCATCAGACTGTGAACTTCTCCATCAGACTGTGCATCTCTCCCATCAGACTGTGCGCCTCCCCCATCAGACTGTGCGCCTCCCCCATCAGACTGTGCATCTCTCCCATCAGACTGTGCATCTCTCCCATCAGACTGTGCGCCTCCCCCATCAGACTGTGCGCCTCCCCCATCAGACTGTGCGCCTCCCCTATCAGACTGTGAACTCCACCATCAGACTGTGAACTCCATCAGACTGTGCGCCTCCCCCATCAGACTGTGAACTCCCCCATCAGACTGTGCGCCTCCCCTATCAGACTGTGAACTCCACCATCAGACTGTGAACTCCATCAGACTGTGCGCCTCCCCCATCAGACTGTGAACTCCCCCATCAGACTGTGTGCCTCCCCATCAGACTGTGCGCCTCCCCCATCAGACTGTGAACTCCTCCATCAGACTGTGTACCTCCCCCACCAGACTGTGAACTCCCCCATCAGACTGTGCGCCTCCCCGATCAGACTGTGTGCTCCCCCATCAGACTGTGTGCTCCCCCATCAGACTGTGCACCTCCCCCATCAGACTGTGTGCTCCCCCATCAGACTGTGCACCTCCCCCATCAGACTGTGTGCTCCCCCATCAGACTGTGTGCATCCCCCATCAGACTGTGAACTCCCCCGTCAGACTGTGAATTCCCCCGTCAGACTGTGAATTCCCCCAGGAGCAGGAACAGGTCTGATTCGTTCCACAGTCCAGTGCTCTGCATGGAGGTGAAGAAGGAGGGTGGCCGGGGCTGGTTTTCCAGTTTTAGGATCATGCTGTTGTGAAGAATGAGGTGTTACAAACCTGGAGAGGGTTTAATATTTATTCCATGCACCCAATACCAGGTGCTGAACCCCGGTGTCAACACACTGCCTGGCTTTGCAATGCCTCTGTCAGCATTCATGCGCCAGCCGTCAGCCAACTTGGTGTGCCCTGTAGGCCTCTGTGGCTTCCTGAGTCTCCTCTGCACTGGGGGTGTCAGACTGTAGACCTCTGTGGCCTCCTGAGACTCCTCTGCACTGGGGGTGTCAGACTGTAGACCTCTGTGGCCTCCTGAGACTCCTCTGCACTGGGGGTGTCAGACTGTAGACCTCTGTGGCCTCCTGAGACTCCTCTGCACTGGGGGTGTCAGACTGTAGACCTCTGTGGCCTCCTGAGACTCCTCTGCACTGGGGGTGTCAGACTGTAGACCTCTGTGGCCTCCTGAGACTCCTCTGCACTGGGGGTGTCAGACTGTGGACCTCTGTGGCCTCCTGAGACTCCTCTGCACTGGGGGTGTCAGACTGTAGACCTCTGTGGCCTCCTGAGACTCCTCGCACTGGGGGTGTCAGACTGTAGACCTCTGTGGCCTCCTGAGACCCCTCTGCACTGGGGGTGTCAGACTGTGGACCTCTGTGGCCTCCTGAGACGCCTCTGCACTGGGGGTGTCAGACTGTGGACCTCTGTGGCCTCCTGAGACGCCTCTGCACTGGGGGTGTCAGACTGTAGACCTCTGTGGCCTCCTGAGACTCCTCTGCACTGGGGGTGTCAGACTGTAGACCTCTGTGACCTCCTGAGACTCCTCTGCACTGGGGGTGTCAGACTGTAGACCTCTGTGGCCTCCTGAGACTCCTCTGCACTGGGGGTGTCAGACTGTAGACCTCTGTGGCCTCCTGAGACTCCTCTGCACTGGGGGTGTCAGACTGTAGACCTCTGTGGTCTCCTGAGACTCCTCTGCACTGGGGGTGTCAGACTGTAGACCTCTGTGGCCTCCTGAGACTCCTCTGCACTGGGGGTGTCAGACTGTAGACCTCTGTGGCCTCCTGAGACTCCTCTGCACTGGGGGTGTCAGACTGTAGACCTCTGTGGCCTCCTGAGACTCCTCTGCACTGGGGGTGTCAGACTGTAGACCTCTGTGGCCTCCTGAGACTCCTCTGCACTGGGGGTGTCAGACTGTAGACCTCTGTGGCCTCCTGAGACTCCTCTGCACTGGGGGTGTCAGACTGTAGACCTCTGTGGCCTCCTGAGACTCCTCTGCACTGGGGGTGTCAGACTGTAGACCTCTGTGGCCTCCTGAGACTCCTCTGCACTGGGGGTGTCAGACTGTAGACCTCTGTGGCCTCCTGAGACCCCTCTGCACTGGGGGTGTCAGACTGTAGACCTCTGTGGCCTCCTGAGACTCCTCTGCACTGGGGGTGTCAGACTGTAGACCTCTGTGGCCTCCTGAGACCCCTCTGCACTGGGGGTGTCAGACTGTAGACCTCTGTGGCCTCCTGAGACTCCTCGCACTGGGGGTGTCAGACTGTAGACCTCTGTGGCCTCCTGAGACTGCTCGCACTGGGGGTGTCAGACTGTAGACCTCTGTGGCCTCCTGAGACTCCTCGCACTGTGGGTGTCAGACTGTAGACCTCTGTGGCCTCCTGAGACTCCTCGCACTGGGGGTGTCAGACTGTAGACCTCTGTGGCCTCCTGAGACTCCTCGCACTGGGGGTGTCAGACTGTAGACCTCTGTGGCCTCCTGAGACTCCTCGCACTGGGGTTGTCAGACTGTAGACCTCTGTGGCCTCCTGAGACTCCTCGCACTGGGGGTGTCAGACTGTAGACCTCTGTGGCCTCCTGAGACTGCTCGCACTGGGGGTGTCAGACTGTAGACCTCTGTGGCCTCCTGAGACTCCTCGCACTGGGGGTGTCAGACTGTAGACCTCTGTGGCCTCCTGAGACTCCTCGCACTGGGGGTGTCAGACTGTAGACCTCTGTGGCCTCCTGAGACTCCTCGCACTGGGGGTGTCAGACTGTAGACCTCTGTGGCCTCCTGAGACTCCTCGCACTGGGGGTGTCAGACTGTAGACCTCTGTGGCCTCCTGAGACTCCTCGCACTGGGGGTGTCAGACTGTAGACCTCTGTGGCCTCCTGAGACTCCTCTGCACTGGGGGTGTCAGACTGTAGACCTCTGTGGCCTCCTGAGACTCCTCTGCACTGGGGGTGTCAGACTGTAGACCTCTGTGGCCCCCTGAGACTCCTCTGCACTGGGGGTGTCAGACTGTAGACCTCTGTGGCCTCCTGAGACTCCTCGCACTGGGGGTGTCAGACTGTAGACCTCTGTGGCCTCCTCTGTGGCCTCCTGAGACTCCTCGCACTGGGGGTGTCAGACTGTAGACCTCTGTGGCCTCCTGAGACTCCTCGCACTGGGGCTGTCAGACTGTAGACCTCTGTGGCCTCCTGAGACTCCTCGCACTGGGGGTGTCAGACTGTAGACCTCTGTGGCCTCCTGAGACTCCTCTGCACTGGGGGTGTCAGACTGTAGACCTCTGTGTCCTCCTGAGACTCCTCTGCACTGGGGGTGTCAGACTGTAGACCTCTGTGGCCTCCTGAGACTCCTCTGCACTGGGGGTGTCAGACTGTAGACCTCTGTGGCCTCCGGAGACTCCTCGCACTGTGGGTGTCAGACTGTAGACCTCTGTGGCCTCCTGAGACTCCTCGCACTGGGGGTGTCAGACTGTAGACCTCTGTGGCCTCCTGAGACTCCTCTGCACTGGGGGTGTCAGACTGTAGACCTCTGTGGCCTCCTGAGACTCCTCTGCACTGGGGGTGTCAGACTGTAGACCTCTGTGGCCTCCTGAGACTCCTCGCACTGGGGGTGTCAGACTGTAGACCTCTGTGGCCTCCTGAGACTCCTCGCACTGGGGGTGTCAGACTGTAGACCTCTGTGGCCTCCTGAGACTCCTCTGCACTGGGGGTGTCAGACTGTAGACCTCTGTGGCCTCCTGAGACTCCTCTGCACTGGGGGTGTCAGACTGTAGACCTCTGTGGCCTCCTGAGACTCCTCGCACTGGGGGTGTCAGACTGTAGACCTCTGTGGCCTCCTGAGACTCCTCTGCACTGGGGGTGTCAGACTGTAGACCTCTGTGGCCTCCTGAGACTCCTCTGCACTGGGGGTGTCAGACTGTAGACCTCTGTGGCCTCCTGAGACTCCTCGCACTGGGGGTGTCAGACTGTAGACCTCTGTGGCCTCCTGAGACTCCTCGCACTGGGGGTGTCAGACTGTAGACCTCTGTGGCCTCCTGAGACTCCTCGCACTGGGGGTGTCAGACTGTAGACCTCTGTGGCCTCCTGAGACTCCTCGCACTGGGGGTGTCAGACTGTAGACCTCTGTGGCCTCCTGAGACTCCTCTGTACTGGGGGTGTCAGACTGTAGACCTCTGTGGCCTCCTGAGACTCCTCTGCACTGGGGGTGTCAGACTGTAGACCTCTGTGGCCCCCTGAGACTCCTCTGCACTGGGGGTGTCAGACTGTAGACCTCTGTGGCCTCCTGAGACTCCTCGCACTGGGGGTGTCAGACTGTAGACCTCTGTGGCCTCCTCTGTGGCCTCCTGAGACTCCTCTCACTGGGGGTGTCAGACTGTAGACCTCTGTGGCCTCCTGAGACTCCTCGCACTGGGGCTGTCAGACTGTAGACCTCTGTGGCCTCCTCAGACTCCTCGCACTGGGGGTGTCAGACTGTAGACCTCTGTGGCCTCCTGAGACTCCTCTGCACTGGGGGTGTCAGACTGTAGACCTCTGTGTCCTCCTGAGACTCCTCTGCACTGGGGGTGTCAGACTGTAGACCTCTGTGGCCTCCTGAGACTCCTCTGCACTGGGGGTGTCAGACTGTAGACCTCTGTGGCCTCCGGAGACTCCTCGCACTGGGGGTGTCAGACTGTAGACCTCTGTGGCCTCCTGAGACTCCTCGCACTGGGGGTGTCAGACTGTAGACCTCTGTGGCCTCCTGAGACTCCTCTGCACTGGGGGTGTCAGACTGTAGACCTCTGTGGCCTCCTGAGACTCCTCGCACTGGGGGTGTCAGACTGTAGACCTCTGTGGCCTCCTGAGACTCCTCTGCACTGGGGGTGTCAGACTGTAGACCTCTGTGGCCTCCTGAGACTCCTCGCACTGGGGGTGTCAGACTGTAGACCTCTGTGGCCTCCTGAGACTCCTCGCACTGGGGGTGTCAGACTGTAGACCTCTGTGGCCTCCTGAGACTCCTCGCACTGGGGGTGTCAGACTGTAGACCTCTGTGGCCTCCTGAGACTCCTCTGCACTGGGGGTGTCAGACTGTAGACCTCTGTGGCCTCCTGAGACTCCTCGCACTGGGGGTGTCAGACTGTAGACCTCTGTGGTCTCCTGAGACTCCTCGCACTTAGGTGTCAGACTGTAGACCTCTGTGGCCTCCTGAGACTCCTCTGCACTGGGGGTGTCAGACTGTAGACCTCTGTGGCCTCCTGAGACTCCTCGCACTGGGGGTGTCAGACTGTAGACCTCTGTGGCCTCCTGAGACTCCTCGCACTGGGGGTGTCAGACTGTAGACCTCTGTGGCCTCCTGAGACTCCTCGCACTGGGGGTGTCAGACTGTAGACCTCTGTGGCCTCCTGAGACTCCTCGCACTGGGGGTGTCAGACTGTAGACCTCTGTGGCCTCCTGAGACTCCTCGCACTGGGGGTGTCAGACTGTAGACCTCTGTGGCCTCCTGAGACTCCTCGCACTGGGGGTGTCAGACTGTAGACCTCTGTGGCCTCCTGAGACTCCTCGCACTGGGGGTGTCAGACTGTAGACCTCTGTGGCCTCCTGAGACTCCTCGCACTGGGGGTGTCAGACTGTAGACCTCTGTGGCCTCCTGAGACTCCTCGCACTGGGGGTGTCAGACTGTAGACCTCTGTGGCCTCCTGAGACTCCTCGCACTGGGGGTGTCAGACTGTAGACCTCTGTGGCCTCCTGAGACTCCTCGCACTGGGGGTGTCAGACTGTAGACCTCTGTGGCCTCCTGAGACTGCTCGCACTGGGGGTGTCAGACTGTAGACCTCTGTGGCCTCCTGAGACTCCTCGCACTGGGGGTGTCAGACTGTAGACCTCTGTGGCCTCCTGAGACTCCTCGCACTGGGGGTGTCAGACTGTAGACCTCTGTGGCCTCCTGAGACTCCTCGCACTGGGGGTGTCAGACTGTAGACCTCTGTGGCCTCCTGAGACTCCTCGCACTGGGGGTGTCAGACTGTAGACCTCTGTGGCCTCCTGAGACTCCTCGCACTGGGGGTGTCAGACTGTAGACCTCTGTGGCCTCCTGAGACTGCTCGCACTGGGGGTGTCAGACTGTAGACCTCTGTGGCCTCCTGAGACTCCTCGCACTGGGGGTGTCAGACTGTAGACCTCTGTGGCCTCCTGAGACTCCTCGCACTGGGGGTGTCAGACTGTAGACCTCTGTGGCCTCCTGAGACTCCTCTGCACTGGGGGTGTCAGACTGTAGACCTCTGTGGCCTCCTGAGATCCCTCTGCACTGGGGGTGTCAGACTGTAGACCTCTGTGGCCTCCTGAGACTCCTCGCACTGGGGGTGTCAGACTGTAGACCTCTGTGGCCTCCTGAGATCCCTCTGCACTGGGGGTGTCAGACTGTAGACCTCTGTGGCCTCCTGAGACTCCTCGCACTGGGGGTGTCAGACTGTAGACCTCTGTGGCCTCCTGAGACTCCTCGCACTGGGGGTGTCAGACTGTAGACCTCTGTGGCCTCCTGAGATTCCTCGCACTGGGGGTGTCAGACTGTAGACCTCTGTGGCCTCCTGAGACTCCTCGCACTGGGAGTGTCAGACTGTAGACCTCTGTGGCCTCCTGAGACTCCTCTGCACTGGGGGTGTCAGACTGTAGACCTCTGTGGCCTCCTGAGACTCCTCACACTGGGGGTGTCAGACTGTAGACCTCTGTGGCCTCCTGAGACTCCTCGCACTGGGAGTGTCAGACTGTAGACCTCTGTGGCCTCCTGAGACTCCTCGCACTGGGGGTGTCAGACTGTAGACCTCTGTGGCCTCCTGAGACTCCTCGCACTGGGGGTGTCAGACTGTAGACCTCTGTGGCCTCCTGAGACTCCTCGCACTGGGGGTGTCAGACTGTAGACCTCTGTGGCCTCCTGAGACTCCTCGCACTGGGGGTGTCAGACAGGAAGTCTGCTTGTAGCTCTCCTTTGCTGTCGACACTTGCTTGTGTCTTTCTCTTGTAGCCACTTCCCCGCGTCCCTGACGTGGGTCACTAAGGAAGGTGAACACAGGGGTGGGAGGCACCCAGAAGCTGGCTTTCCTCTGCTCCTCCTCCCCTGTCTCTGCCAGTCACCCGTGCCCAGCCACCCTGGCCTCTCTCAGGTTCCGGACAGTCACGTCCTAAGGCCTTCTTGCACCAGAGTGACACTATAGGAATACCGCTGGCCTTGCTCCCCTGCTTGAAGCCCTCCAGAGTCTTTGCTGTGCTTTGTGAACACGGGTCAAGCCTGGTGCCGTCCCTCTCTGACTGCTCAGCTGCTCTGGACCGTGCTGGAGCTCACGGGCTCCCCCTCTGCTGGGACGGCTCTTCCTGCCAGGCCCATGCAGCTCCTCTCTCTCTCTGCTCAAAGTCACCTGGCCCCCAGCACCCCCGTCATCACTACCCCACTCCTGCCTTAGTTTCTCCTGGGCATGTGGCACTGTCTGGGTTTTCTCCCAGATCTGCCTGTCTGCACGAGGACAGATACTTCTCTCCAGAACAGGGACCTTGTCTTCCTCTCTCATCACTGGGTCCCCAGGCCCAGAAAAGTTTGTAAGCTGAGAAATCTGGGGGAAACAACGACTCTGAGCTTTGGGTTCAGATAAGGAATGAATCAGGGCTTCCCAGGGGGTGCTAGTGGAACCTGCTTGCCAATGCAGGAGACATAAGAGACATAGGTTCTATCCCTGGGTCAGGAAGATCCACTGGAGGAGGGCATGGCAACCCATTCCAGTGTTCTTGCTTGGAGAATCCCCACGGACAGAGGAGCTTGGTGGGCTACAGTCCACGGAGTCGCAAAGACTCGGACACGACTTTGCACCTGAGCTCACATGCACCCCCGCACCTCACCCTCCTCCCTTCAGCCCCACACTGACACTGTTCTGTTCTTCCCTGTCCCTGTGTTGGACAGATGTTCCTCCAGCTGTTGGCTCCTCCTCCTCTCCTGACCCTGGGCCTGAGCTGGAGATTCAGACTCTGACAGATTGGGAATTTACACCATGGAGGGGAGAGGGCACACTCCGAGGTAGGAGATGGCAGCCAGCCCCCTGCCCCCACCCCAGCGCTGGGCACAGGGCAAGCCCAGTCTCTTATTGGGCATTAATTCAGGTTGAACTTCAGTAAGCATGCAGAAGAGAGGGTGCTGGGTGGTTGAGCTCTTTGGGGGCCAGTGGAAAGTCCTGCTGTCTATCTTTCCCGAATATTCGAGGCGTGGCTGCTCTGCCCTGTTAGGTGCTCTCTGCGAGCGTTCTCTCTCTTTCTCTTTCTGAAGCCGAGACCCATCTGGGAGGAGAGTGTGACAAGGACACCAAGCCGGAGGATTTCTAACGCAGGGGCCACTGGGGAGGGGATGGAGGCGGGGCGGCCCCTGGCCTGGCAGAGGATACAAAGCTGACTCTTACATTGAATTCTGTCTAAAGTAGGTTCATGACCTTGGGTGGGGGCTTCCATGCTCTGAGCCTCTCTCCCCACTCTGCTTGGTGGCCTGCCAGGCTCGGAATGGGACCTCTCCTCGCCCAGGTATCTGTGCTTACGTTCAGGGCTGCTCCCTTGGTGGCTCCCGGGGTTGGGACATAAAGCCACTGTGTGCAAGTCCCAAAACCTAAGCCACAGGCTTGGCTGCAGGAATATGTCGTCTGGAAGCTGCCTTAGGGTTTTCCAAGTACCCTCCCCCCTCCCCCTCCCCCAACTTCTAAAGGTCTCCTCCTCATCCTCGAGGTGCTGGGCTCGGTTGGGACCCACTGCTACTCCTTCAGAGGCCCCTGTAAGAGACCACCTTTTCGCTTATGATTTGGCTTCATCCGGCCTCCCTGGGGTGATTTCGTCCATGATCGAGTCCACGTAGGGGTGGTCTGTCTCCGACAGCAGACTCTCAGCTGCTGAAACAGGCACCTGGCTGTGTTCACGCGGTTATCCCCAGTGCCTGGCACTTGGCTCTTCCAGAGTAGGTGCTCAGTAAATGCAGGAAGAAAGGGCCGGAGGAAGGGCGGAGGGCAGGAGAGTGGGGAGCAGGAGGAAAGGAGCAAGGCGTGGCGGACAGAGGTCTGTGGCCTGTGGCCCTGGAGGGTGGCGGCGCGCCCCGGGACCTCCGCCGGCCGGGTTGCTGAGCGTCGGGCGCTCGCCCGGGCGGGCGCGGGGCTGGCCGGCAGGTGGCGGTGCGCCCTCGGCCGCGCGGCGGCGGCGGCGGAGCGCCGAGTCCCCTCCTCCCGCCGGCGCCCTCCCCGCGCCGGCTCCTTTCTCTGCGCTCTCGCTCGCGCTCCCCAGCGCCCTCCGCTCTCCCGGCCGCGGTCTCTCTCGCCCGCGCCGCCCCGCCGCTGGCCCCGCCGCCGCCCCTCGGCGACCATGGCGCTCCGGGGGTCCCCGCGCGCCCCGAAGGGCCCCGGCCCCACCGCCCGAGTCCCGAGCCCAGGGGCGCCGCCGCCGCCGCCGCCGCCGCCGCGCTCGCGGCCGCTCCTGCTGCTGCTGCTGCTGCTGGCCGCCTGCGGGGCGGCGGGGCGCTCCCCGGAGCCCGGGCGCCTGGGTCCCCGCGCCCGGCTCAGCCGGGCGCCGCCGAACCCGCCTGCGGGGCGCGCGCTGCCCGGCGGTGGCGAGGATCGGCAGGCGCGCGACGAGGAGCCCGGTACCCCGGGTCCCGGTCAGGCTCCGGGTCCCGGCGAGGACGGCGCCCCCGCCGCGGGCCAGGGGCGCTGGGCGCGGGCAGCGCCGATGGCCGGAGCGGCTTCGCGGGCGCAAGTCTCGCTCATCAGCACGTCGTTCGTGCTCAAGGGGGACGCGACGCACAATCAGGCGATGGTGCACTGGACGGGCGAGAACAGCAGTGTAAGTGACCTCCGCGCGCCCCCGCGGGCCCAGACCCAGCAACTCGGAGCCCCCGCTTCTGTACGGCCCCGTAGCCACCCCGCTATTCTCGGAGACCTGGGGACGGGAGTCACCCCGGCGGCGCCCCTGCTGGCCCTGGGCCACTTGGGAAGAGGTCTCCAGAAATGCGAGCACCCTGCCTCACCTCGGGGGACATTTCCACTGGTTTCCGGGACCCTGAGCTGTCTTGGGGCGCGCCCCCACTGGCCTCCGGATCGCAGGTTGGGGATGTTTCTGGAGGTTTCGGGACCCCGGCCACCTTGTGGCGCCCCCAGACCTTTTAGGGTCACTCCCAACTCGGTGCTGAGCCTCGATCGCCTTCATGCTCCGCCGGGTCCGCCCAGCGCTGCTTTGGGATTTTTCTGGTTCCAGGACCCTCTCCACCCTGGTCTACCCGGTACCCGCTCTTGACACTTCCACGGGCTCCAGGACCTCCGCGGTCAGCCCGGCCTCCGCCGGTTCTGGGGCCGCCCCTCTACCGGTCCGGAGGACCCGCCGCCGGACGCACCTGGATGTGCGGGGATCTGCTAACCCGGGGAGTTGGGCTCCGCGCCGCGGTTCCGGCCGGCTTCCTGCGCTCCCCGCCCTCCCCCCACCTTCGCCGATACTTTGGCCTGGCTCCAGCTGGAAGTTGGACACCCTTGCCCAGCAAAGACACTTCTGTTAGGGTCCTCTGGCGCCTCCTTCCACCAGCCCTGTGGGTCCGACCCACTCTTCCTTTGGGTGGGGTGTCAGGGGTATGGGGCTAACCCCTGGGTGGGGTTGGGCCAGGGGGAAGGACAGCCGGCAGCTGTGTGTGGGAGTGGCTGGTTATGGGGAGAGGAGATGGAACCCCTCCTCACTCCCTTCCATCCATGTCCGCTCATTGCCCGGGGGCTGCCCCCAACCCTTCTCCTTGGCCACTGCTCCCCAAACTTCTGGAGAGGCGGCATAGGGCCAGGCCCTGCATTCATCAGTCCATTGGGAGTGGAGGGGTGGGGGTCCAGGCGCTCCTTGAGGCAGGGCAGGAGTGTAGCTTGGGCTGGGTGGTACTGTTACTCAGCTTCTCTGTCTAGCCCTGCATGCTGGGCGCCCTGGGGTGGGGAATTCTGCTGGAGGAGGGATGGGGCGGGGAGTGAGCCTGTTGGCGCAGGGACAGCGCTGGATGGGCCTGGCTGGTCCAGAGCTCAGTGCCCTGCTAGCCGCCCTCCCCAACCAGCTTTTCTTGCCAATGCCAGGTCTCTGGTATCTGGTCATTTCTGCTGTCTCCAGTCAGACTGGATGCCCCGGGGGCGGGGCGGGGCTGGGACTCACTCCCTGGGCACCGCTGGCCAGCAGGAGGCAATCAGGGCCCTGAGGGGCATTGCAGAGGGTAGCAAGCACCCCTTTTTGGAAGAGCCCTGGGGGTCCAAGTGTTAGTCGCTCAATCTTATCCGACCCTTTGCGACCACACGAACTGCAGCCCCCACCAGGCTCCTCTGTCCATGGGATCCTCCAGGCAAGAATACTTGAGTGGGTTGCCATTTCCTCCTCCAGGGGATCTTCCTGGCCTAGGGATTGAACCTGGGTCTCCTGCATTGCAGATGGTTTCTTTACCATCTGAGCCACCGGGAAAGTGCCTGGAGGTCCAAACCCGTGCGCGTCTGGAGAGGGGGGTCAGACCCCAGATGTGCAGCCCTGCCCTTCCCTCATTCCCGTTTCATTCCTAAACCTTGTCCTCTGTGCCCTAAGCTGTACCTTTGGGGCTGCAGCATAAAACCTGGACACCAGTAACTCAAGGGAACAAATAAATATTGACTGTTAGGTCAATCCTGTGGAGCCAGAACATTCAAACCAAGCCTCCCCCCCCACCCTCAGGTTCATCCAGCAGCTAATTCATTTTAGCTTCATGGGGGGTGGCTGTTGGGGGTGAAAGAAGTTAGGGAAAGACGTGGAGCTGTGGAGACCAGCCTCCCACATGGGCCCAGCATCTTCAGGACTCACTGAGGGCCAGCGCGCCGAGCCCCATTGAGTGCAGAGTTTCCTTGGAGAGACTAGGGGGCAGGGCCTGGCAGAGGAGCCCACCTGGCTTTGCTCCTTGGGGACAGTGGCTGAGTTGAGTGGGTTCCTTATGATTGTTTCCTGGTTGCTGGCAGGTGAATGCCTGCAAGGGGGAGGTTGGGTGTGGGAAGTGGGAGGGGGTGCTGGTTTCTCTTTAGTGGGGGGGCAGGAAGTTCAGATCTCGAGAGGAGCTTTGAGAGATGCTTTGCTCCCCTGGAGCTAGCAAAGGGGTGGCTGTGCGGAGCCCGGCGTGGCCTGGCACTTAGCAAGACACTCAGGAGGCGGAAGCCCAGGTACTCATGGCTGTTAGCGTCTGTGGGTGAGAAGGCGGGCAGAGCAGCCGGGAGACGCTGACCAGGCGTTTGGCTCAAGCACCTCCCACTTCGCTCGTCAACACCGCCTACTCCCCCACCCCCAGCTCACCCATTCTCTGGAATGGGAGACTGGAGTCCTCTCTGGAAAAGCACATCATTCTTTGGCTTTGGCAGCGGGTGATGCCTGAGTTTCACTTGCCTGGGGAAAACTCAGGAGGAGTGAAAGCTGTAACCAAGCTCCGAGGAAAGCCATTTCCCCCCCTCCCCCCCACCGTAGTCTCTGGTTTCTTAGCGCTCTGCGCATGCGTTACGTTATTTTCTCCGCTCAGAAATGTGCTCCAAACCCCTCTGGCAGCCATAGGGCCAAGGATTTTAGCCAGGATTCTTCACTTGAATCACCTCCGCTCCTCTGCTTGAAATCCCCATCTTTGAAAGCAGCAACAGGAAAGAAACTGACTCGAGGCTGATTTGCTGAGCAGAGTCTTTTCAAAATTTTATTTCGCTTCGTTTGCACAAGTATCCGGACCCAAGGAGCTAGGCTCTGCCCAGGTGCTTTACCTGAGCAGAGAAAGTGTTTGCTTTACTGTGTCGGGTGTTCTTCAAAGTTAATAGGAGAAGCATTTGCTGAGGGGTAGGTTGCTTAAAACGGTATTTTAGAGCATCTGCAGAAAGGAATGGCGAATCGCAGAATGTGAACTGGCTCCAGGACAGGCCCCGTGGCTGTAGCCCTGAGAACATATGTGCTTTTCCCTTCCAAAGGCTCCGTTTCTTCCCGCTCCCATGGAGATGCAGAAGGGGACTTGCTTGGAAGTTCAGACACTGCCTTTCTGTCTGCCGTTTAGCTATAGAAATGAATTGTTAGGTGTGAAATGAATGTTACATTGCAACCAACCGGTGTTACCTTCGATGCTTCCAGACGGGGTGGTGAACAGAGGCTCCAGGTCGTGAGTCTCGCTAGCGACCCTCTGAGGCAGAAGGTGATTTGGAGGCACATATGCCAAGAATGAAGGCTTCCCAGGTGGCTCAGACAGTCAAGAATCCGCCTGCAATGCAGGAGACCTAGGTTACATCCGGTGGGGAAAATCCCCTGGGGAAGGTGAATGGCAACCTACTCCAGTATTCTTGCCTGGAGAATTCCATGGGCAGAGGCTAGAGCCTGGAGAACTACAATCCATGGGGTTGCAAAGAGTCAGACACAACTGAGCAAATAACACACACTCACACACACACAGGACAAGATGCAGGTCTCTGCCTCCAGGCTCAGGGTTTCATGCTACCCCAATGGGACGGTGCTGTGCCCTGTCCCAATTTTCCCGCTTCTGGGAAATCCCACGGTTATATATTTAAGTACAGCATCTGCAGTGGAACTGTAGCTTTGCTACGTTACTGGACTGGAATGTGAGCTTCCTGCAGCCAGGCGCAGTTTGTTTGGCTTTGTTGCTGCTGGCCCATGGATTGGCCTGCCCTGCCTCCTCCCTTTCCTGCTTCTGCTCTGTGTCGTGTTTGCAGGGTTGGGTTGGAGATGTCTAGGGGAGCAGAGATAATTCTGCCCTGACTCTCTCTGATCTCTACTGGGGGATCTTCGGGAACCTAACATTTGGGCATGTTTTATACCCGGAGAACAGAGCTCCAAATCGGAGCATGGAGCTTCTGAAGGTATGAAATGGGTCACACCTGACACACCTGTCAGAGGTCAGGTTCCTTCAGGGCAGTTGTATTAGCCTCCCAGGGCTGCCATGACAAAGAGTCACAGACTGGATGGCTCAAACAACAGGGTTTCTCTCAGGGTTTTGGAGGCTGGTCATCCAAGGGCTTCCCTTATGGCTCAGCTGGTAAAAAATCTGCCTGCAATACGGGAGACCTGGGTTCAATCCCTGGGTTGGGAAAATCCCCTGGAGAAGGGAACGGCTACCCACTCCAGTATACTGGCCTGGAGAAATCCTTGGACTGTATAGTCCATGGGGTTGCAAAGAGTTGGACACGACTGAACGACTTTCACTTTCACTTTCATCCAAGATCAAGGGGGCAGTAGGGTTGGTACCTCCCAAGGCTTCTCCCTCTGGCTTGTCGATGGCTGTCTTTGTGTTGTTCAGTCACTCAAGTCATGTCCAACTCTTTGCGACCCCATGAACTGCAGCATGCCAGGCTTCCTTATCCTTCACTAGCTCCCGGAGACTGCTCAAACTCATGTCCATTGAGTTGGTGATGCCATCCAACCATCTCATCCTCTGTCGCCCCTTCTCCTCCCGCCTTCAATCTTTCCCAGCATCAGGGTCTTTTCCAATGAGTCGGCTCTTTGCAACAGGTGGCCAAAGTATTGAAGCTTTAGCTTCAGTCCTTCCAGTGTTAATTTCCTTTTGGACTGGCCATCTTTGTGTCTGCCTCCTAATCTCTTCCTACAAGGATAGCAGTCATATGGAATCAGGGCCCATTCCAGTGGCCTCATTTTAAGTTGTGTTAGTCACTCAGTTGTGTCTGACTCTCTGTGACCCCACAGACTGTAGCCCATCAGGCTCCTCTGTCCATGGGATTCTCCAGGCAAGAATACTGGAGTGGGTTGCCATTCCCCTTTTCAGGGGATCTTCCCAAACCAGGAACTGAAGCTGGGTCTCCTGCATTGCAGGCAGATTCTTTACCATTTGAGCCACTAAGGAAGCCCCATTTTACCTTAATCCCCTCTTTAAAGACCATATCTCCAAATATAGTCACATCCTGAGGTCCTGGTGGTTAGGAGTTAAACATATGATTTGTGAGGTGGTGGGGGGGGGCACACTTTAACTCATAACAGCTGGGAAGGGGCCTCATGTACTTTGTATCCCTTGAGCTTCACGCAGGGGAGCTCAGAGTAGTCCTGTGGGGAAAGAAGGGATGGACATACACAGTTAAGATACGGGGACTGAGCACCATCTTCCCCAGTGGGGAAATCAGGGAAGGCTGCCTGGAAGAGTCGACCTCAGGGTGAACTTACAGGTTGGGTGGGGGGAGCACACAGGAGATGGAGAGCAGCGCTCTGGGGGAGGAGCTACTTGAGTGAGATCTGGGAGGAGGGACTGTGAAGGTCGTCGTGTGCCATCTAAGCAGACAGTGAGTGCATTGCATGAAGAGAAATCAGAGGAAAGAAGTTTGAAAACGAAAAATTGGTTGAAGTCAGCTCCTAACGGGTCCCAAACACGAGGCCCAAGGGCCCACCGTGGCAGTGTGGGTTATGGGTGCTTGAGCATCCGCTTGCCTGGCTTTGCACCGGCCCTGTCCCTTTCTGGCTCTGAGATTTGGGGTGGATTGACTGAGCTCCCGAGGCCTCAGTGTCTTAGATCTGGGGGAAGCGACGGCTCGAAGGTCTGTCTGCAGTGCAGGTTCGGTAGGATCGTCCGTGTAAAGTTCTCCGACAGGGCGCGGCCTGAAGCAGGGGCTCGGGGAGTGACCGCGGGGGCTGGGCTGAGTTTGATCTACCACCCCGGAGGCAGTGTGCAGGGTGGGCTTGGGGAGACCCTGTACAGAGGCTCAGGGAGGAGGCTGCTGTGGTGCTGAGACCTGGCCCAGGCCCTGGAGGGGGCAGAGAGAGGGGAGAGTGGGTCTGAGAGCAGGCTCCGGTGAGGATGGACAGGGCATGGCTGCCCGCCTTGGCTCCGGTTTCCTTGTTCCCCCTGCAGGCCTCTGTCTTTCCTGGAGTGGCACTAGCCTCCTGGCTCGTGGCCAGTGTTCAACGTCCAGAGGACCATAAAGGCCTTCATGGAAAGCCCTTCAGGTTCTTGAATGAATCTGGTGACAAAGCTGATTTGTAGCCTGGCATCTGATGGCGGGGGCTTCGTGGTGACAGCAGTGATCCACTCTTGTGGGCAGGCTTTGTGGCTCCAGGGCCTTCTGTTTAAGTCTACAGAACCTTCCGTGAGATGTGTTGGAGTTCCAGGCCACCGGAGCGTGGGCCTGCAGCATTGTGGGTGGGGACTGGATTGGAGAGAGAGCTTTAGTTCACGGTGGCTGAGTTGTGGCCGGTCTGTGCTTGGCTGGTGGGCATCCTCCCAGATGCAGTGCTGCTCCTCTGTCTCGCAGCCTTCACTAAGGGCAGCCAGCGGCCACCCAGACAGAGACAGAAGCAGACAGAGGTCGCGGGATGCGGTGACCAGCCCTGAGGGGCCGTCACATTTGCTGTCAGAAAGCCGGCTGTGCCAGCCTGGGCCTGGTGGCTGGACCAAAAATGATGAGAGTGAGGGCAGCCAGTGCTGTGAGGCAGGCGGTGGTCAGTGGACTCGTACGCTGGGTGGGCCGGGTCTAGGAGACTCTTGGCACGCAAGCTGGCAGTGTTGTAGTCGGGGGGTGCCTGTCTTGGACACAGGACCACCTGGGGTCTTGGGCATTCTTCTGTGCCTGGAGAACTCACTCGAAGTTCGAGAGTCCCAGGTGAGAAGAGACCTCACGTTAGCCTTCAAAGCAGCTGCTTTCTAAGAGGGTCTGTTAGGACTCAGAGAATGAACTTAGGGTTGCTGGGGGTGGGGGGTGGATGGGGTGGGGAGGGTGGAGGGAGGAGATAGCTAGGGAGTTGGGGACCGACATGTCTGCATGGCTATATTAACGGTGGATAACCGACAGGGACCTACTGCACAGTGCAGGGAACTCTGCTCAATGGTATGTGGCAGCCTGAACGGGAGGGCAGTTTGGGGAATGGATACATGTGTATATGAGGCTGAGTCATCCTTCTGTGCCCTTGCAGCTGTCACAGTGTGTGAATCGGCTGGATACCAGTATAAAATAAAAAGTTAAAAAGAAGAGGCTCTGTTAGGTGCTGGGGTGCAGCGATGAGCAAAATCAGTCGTGACTCCTGACCTGGTGGGACATTGGGACTGGACAGGGATTTATTACAGAATTCAGGTGCCCTAAGGATCTATGCTGGGGAGGTCACCGAAGACTTCCTGGAGGAGGTGATGCTTGAGCAGCTGTGAAGGGTGGGTAGAGTCACCGTCTCCGGCGCCGAGGAGGAGGCTGGGAGGGTGAGAGGGTGCAGGCTGCTGGTGAGGTACGGAGTCCTGGAAACGCCCGGTGCGCCAGGCAGAGAAAGGACAGGCCTGTCAATCAGGAAGCTTGGCTCAAAGGCATGAAAACAGCCCTGTTAATAAGGTTCCTGGACACAGTGCACAGATCTACTTTTACTTTAATGAAGTGGCTATTTAATTTGTAGTTGCATGAGGGTTCCTGAGAGTGTTTTAAGGAGATCATAAATTAGCTTCATTCTGCACGCCCCTTCACTTGGTAGGCCTCCTTTAGAGTTACAGTTGTTTTAACATTTGGTTTTGCATAATTGGTCAGAGGCAGGCTTAGCCCCCCCCCCCCCCCCAGGATGACATGGGGGAGTGTGGGGCTGGAGACATGAGATCACGCGCTGGCAACGTGCCAGGCACCCCACGGCGATCCCCCAGTTCAGGAGGACCCAGAGGGGGAGCTTGTAAATTGCCTTCTGTTTTGGGGGGGAGCTTCCTCATTTTTCTTTTTTTAGCATCCAAAGTGTGAGTTATTTACAGATGCTTCCCAGAGGCCCGTTTTGCCCTTGCCCTACTAATTCCCGAGTTGGCACGGGTGCTTTATGGAGCGCGGGGCAATGCTGGTGAGCCTTGAAGCCAGCCGCTTCTGCAGCCCTGTTCCTGGCCAGCCTGTGCCCAGGTTTGGAAGCTCAGGGAGCAGGGGGAACCCTGACTCTCATCGTGATCACAGTGAGGTCTCTGTCCCCGGGGTCTGGAAGGTGAAACCCACAAGGGGGGTCCATCTCCAGCCTGCTCTTGCTGTGGGAATCCTCGGAAAGCCTCATCCTCGGTGTGAGTGTGGGGCACAGAAGCGCCATGAAAACACACACCTTGGCTTTTCCTGGAGTGCTAAGCAGATGGCGGGCATGGCAAATACCCCGTGCCGCCTCACGCGGGCTGCCACGGTGAGACCACCCCTGACCCGCGCTCCATGGGTTGTAAAACACAGACCCGTTCAACCCCTTCCCAGCCCCGCTGGGAGCTGGCGATGATGGATGGACAGCCCTCGGAGGGTAGCAGGGAAACCCTTCCTGCTGCAGCTCTGGGATTCCAGGACACACAGTGTTGTATCATCTGTATCCCAATTAAGCTCTGTTTGTTGTTTTAAACATTTAATGGGACTCCTAGAATGGGAACTCTCACTGGAGAACCAGGAAAAAAAAAAAAGAGAGAGAGATGAAAACTCCGCTGTTCTTTTGAGGTGGAAAAGGTGCTTCTTAATTTTGCATCTCTGCAGCAGTCAGGTACTGCCTTCGTCCAGAAAATTACCATCATTTAATTAGTTTCTTCTCACACCAGCTCGAAGATCTTAAAATAACAGCACCCTCCTTCCTGCGTGATTTTCTTGCAAAAGCCGATCATTCCCTTCAATGCTGAGCTCGCCTTGACTCCAACAGGGCACATCTCTTGCACGATGCCATGTCCTGATGCTAGGAGATAAATTAAGTTCAAATTAAAGGAAGAAAAGAGCCAGGCTGAGTGTGGCTGCTTCTGTTCAAATGGCTTTTAATTCAGAAAGGGTTCTTTACGAGTGTCTGTGCCGTGTGTGTTTCTGAGGTGTCAGACATACCATCTTCCGGGCCTTAGCGGGAGAGGCGGCGTTTGGGATGGCCTCCATGCTTCTGCTTCGGAGGTGATTCTATCTTAGAATAACAGTTTCTCATCATTTACATATTGCTTCTGATTAGTAATCATGAAGTTAATAATCACAGCCCCCTGTTATGTGCCCGTAGCTGTGCCAAGCACATCACAAGCATCATCTCATTTACTTCTGCAAACAGTCCTAAGAAGTGGATGCAACTATTGCACTCATTTTATAGACAAGGAAAGCAAGGTTCGCAGCATCCAGGGGACTTGCCCAAAGTCACAGAGCTGATACAGGTTCGAGATGTGATTTCACTCTTCACTCTTGAGCCTGAGCGCTCCTTTTTAGGGCAGGAAATATTTTTATGCTTTTTCTTCTTTTTATTTTTTCTTCTTTTATTGTTTCTCAGGGGTGGTTCAGCCAGTTCAGTTGCTCAGTCGTGTCCGACTCTTTGCGACCCCATGGACTGCAGCATGCCAGGCCTCCCTGTCCATCACCAGCTCCTGGAGTTCACTCAAACTCATGTCCGTTGAGTCAGTGATGCCATCCAACCATCTCATCCTCTGTCGTCCCCTTCTCCTCCCGCCTTCAATCTTTCCCAGCATTAGGGTCTTTTCCAATGAGTTGGCTCTTCGCATCAGGTGGCCAAAATATTGGAGTTTCAGCTTCAGCATCAGCCCTTCCAGGGAATATTCAGGACTGATTTCCTTTAGGATGGACTGGTTGGATCTCCTTGCAGTCCAAGTGACTCTCAAGAGGCTTCTCCAGCACCACAGTGCAAAAGCATCAATTCTTTGGTACGCAGTTTTCTTTACAGCCCAACTCTCACATCCATCCATGACCACTGGAAAACCATAGCCTTGACTAGACGGCCCTTCGCTGGCAGTGGTGGTAATTATGGGTGACTTAGACTTCGCCCTCCGAGCCGTTTTCAAGCGACGCTCAGTGGCGTGGGGGTCCATTCACATGGTTGTGCACCCATCACCACCGTTGTCTCCAGAACTGTCTCATCTTCCCAAACTGAAACTCCGTCCCCAGGGAACACTAACCCCCGATCCACTCCCTGGAAACCAGCGTTCTGCCTCTGTCTGTGACTCCGTTTATTCTAAGGACCCTGTATAAGCAGAGGCGTGCATCCTTTACCCTTTCTGTATCTGGCCTGTCGCGCGTGTGTGCTGTCCTGAAGGGCCCCCGTGCTGCAGCTTGCATCGGAGTGTCCTCTGTTTCAAGGCTGAATCACAGTCCACTGTGCAGATGGGCCTCACTCGCTTACCTCGCATCCACGGGCACCGGCTGCCCCCATCTCCGGGCTACTGTGAACAATGCTGCTATGGACCGGGGGTATAAACGGCTATTGAAACTCCTGTTTTCACTTCTTCTGGGTATGTACCTAGAAGTGGGATTGCTGGGTCATGTGGTGACTCTGTGTTAGTTTTTGGGTTCAGCCTGTGGTCTGACACAGCAGCCATCACTCCTGTGTCTGCCTTGAGCTGTGCCCACTTGTCAGGCAGTTGCAAGGCTGCAATCCCTAAAGAAACCTGCTGCCCTGTGGTTTTGGAGGAGATCACAGTGCTCAGGGCCGTCCCATACCTGGAAATCCCACGGCGGGAGGCGGTGCATCGGTACTGTTGCCTCCGATAACCCCCATTCTGCCGTCTGAGACCCGAGGGGAGGGGGCTGTTACCTGGATCCCAGGAAATCCAGATCTGTCTCCTGGGAAAGTCAGGAGTAGGCTGACTGGCCAGGGGCGGGGGGTGGGAGGTGGGTGGTCCAGAGGGGCGTGGCCTGGAGCTGCTGCCCCCCTAAGGTTAACCTTTTGTATTTCAAGTTCACCTGTGCTTCACTTCCTCCCTTTCCCGCTTAGGCCCTTTCCCCTATCGACTACCTCATTGACTAGCTAAATAATTCAATTTTCACTCCGTAAAAATGAAGCACTCAATAAAAAAATCTTACGTTTTTCTCAATTTATTCCCATCGGTACTACTTAACCCCATCCAAGTTGATGTTCTGATTTATCACTTGACCGCAGAGGGGCTTTAGGGTTTTTATTCATCCCTGCAGCCGTTCTTCATCTGTGATTGGAGGTAGCTGCTGGGCTGACCAAGGATGCACACGGAGGGGCTTCCCAGCTCCGAGGACCACCGCTTCATCCTGGCACAGGGGTCCTCAGCTCTTGGTGTGTCATAGACTCCCCTACACAACTTTCTCAGAATGTGGGTTTCATAACCAGAGCAACATTAAAATAGAGAGGACTGAAAGGAAATAAGTTCTATGGTCATAAAGTCACCAACATATTAAAACTAATTTCCTTTAGTCACACATTGACGAGAGTTAGCAGCAAGTGTGATAACTCCTACAACTTTGAAGCTGTGATGAGCGTTAATGATATTCCGCGGTCAGCAGCACCTGTCTGCACGCCCTGGGAAGCACCTGTGGTTGGTGACAAAGTCCCAGGTGCCAATGACACCCTTGTGACTTGTTGCCTGCTTCATGCTGAGAGAAGTGCCCAGCTGCAGCTGGAGTTGACGAACATAAGGAGGTCATTGCCGGGACTTCCCTGGCAGGTCCAGTGGCTAAAACTCCTCACGACCAGGGCAGGGAGCCTGGGTTCAGTTCCTGGTCGGGGAACTAGATCCCACATGCCGCGACCAAGACCTGCTACAGACAATAAAATAAATGTTGAAAGTAATGTTAAGAGGCCATTATTTCTCCATCCCAGTTTGCAGGTCCCTGGATGCTGTGATCCTGGAAAGGGCGGTGGGGGAATCACAGGTGAGTGGAAGTGAAGTTAATGCCAAGTAGGGCGTGGCTGGTGGGAAAGAGAGAGGACAGACGGACTCCGTGGAAATTATTCCCCCCCCCGCCAGTCTCCGACCCCAGTGCGGGCCTAGTGTCCTGTGTCCCCCGGGCCCCAGCCCTTTCCTTGGTCCTCCCCAGTCCCCCAGCGTGTGGACTCCAGGAGGGCAGGGCTTTGGTCTGTCTGTTCTCTGCTGTCCCCCAGTGCCTGGTGCTTAGCAGATGCTCAGTAAACGTTTGGCACCTTGAGGAGGCTAGGAGGAGCTCGCTAATCCTGAAGCATGGCCGGCTGGGAGGCCCGGCCCACCTCCTCCCCTGCTGAGTGTCCGGGCATGACCGCACCGCCGGTGGGTGACGGAGCCAGCCTCCCTGTCCAGCTGCCTGCCCCTCACGAGACCTCTGAAGCTCGGCAAGGCCTGAGTTGATTTCCGCCTGTGTGCAGCGAGGGTCCTGAGTCTTCCTGGTGGAGATGAGCTCTTTCGGGGAGCAGATGGAGAGATGGGAGGAGGCAGAAGGAGAGGAGCTGGAACCATTGATTGGCAGCAGTGGCCATGCAGCCAGATCATGCGCCTCTGCCCTCTGGAGATAGAGGCAGTCCCCCAGTTCATTTGGGGCTTTTAAATTGCTTCTCTGGGTCCAAGCCTCGTACATTCAGAAACCAGCACCCGGGAGATGGTTGGCTCAGCTTTTCAACAAAAATAAGTGACTTCAGGGGACAGGTTTTAAACACAGAGGAGCTTTCCTGGAGGGGCGGCGTGCGGGACTCGGAAGGTCAACCCCCGTGGGTGTCTTTCTAAGTGTTTTTGCGGGGTCACTCGTTCATTCGTCCATCCCGTGCTAGATGTTTCCTCCGGGTCAAGCTCACAAGCAGAGACATTACTTTGCCAACAAAGGTCCGTCTAGTCAAGGCTATGGTTTTTCCCATAGTCATGGATGGATGTGAGAGTTGGACCGTAAAGAAAGCTGTGTGCCAAAGAATTGATGCTTTTGAACTGTGGTGTTGGAGAATACCCTTGAGAGTCTCTTGGACAGCAAGGAGATCCAACCAGTCCATACTAAAGGAGATCAGTCCTGGGTGTTCATTGGAAGGACTGATGCTAAAGCTGAAACTCCAACACTTTGGCCACCTGATGTGAAGAGCCGACTCATTTGAAAAGACCCTGATGCTGGGAAAGATTGAGGGCAGGCAGAGAAGGGGATGACAGAGGAGGAGATGGTTGGATGGCATCACCAACTCAATGGACATGAGTTTGGGTGAACTCCAGGAGTTGGTGATGGACAGGGAGGCCTGGCATGCTGCAGCCCATGGGGTCACAAAGAATCGGACACGACTGAGAGGCTGAACTGAACTGAAGCTCACAAGGATAATGAGGTTCTGATGTCAGCCCTGGGGAGGGAGGGAGCCCCTGAAAATTTGCCTATGTCTTTTCTTCCAAGTTGCGTCAGCAGGTCATCTTTTAAAAGGTTGAGAAGGTGTCACCTCTGGAGGCTGTGGCTATGTGCTCGCTCCCTTCCCTTATACCAGCACCCCCGGGGGGTTGAGGGGGTGCTTGGAGCTCACTCCAGCATCTGGCCAGGGCTGTGCTAATGTGCCGGGGGTGGTGTCCACAGGGAGTTTGACGTGGTTTCATTTTTGTCCTGTTTCCTGAGGGGCTTGCTGAAACAGCAAAGTCCAGCAGTGTCGGCTCCAAGAGCCCACTTTTAAAGGGAGTATTTCTCCTTGACGTCTGGTTTCTGGTAAATTTCCTGATGAATTATGGCCTGAAAAGCTCACCTCTTAAGGTCCGACCAGACTTTCTTTTTATCTCACCAAGCAGAGACTGGGCAGCCACGGGGAAACCTGAAATCCGTGGCCTTCTGGGGAGGGTACTTTGGGACGTGCTTTTCCAGCATCCCTCCCCCGCCCCCCCACTGCCGGCCCCAGGGAGGGGAGTTGGGCCTGTGGTCACCAGTGCCCTCCTGACACGGAGGAGCCAGCCAGATGGGCCCTGAACGCTGGGGTGACCTCGCCTCACGCTGCCTGGCCAGCACCCCCACCTCGGCCTTCCGGGATGTGGAGGTCTGGCTGAATTTGCTGCTGGCCACCTGACCTCTGATCTGGGAGACGCGTTGGGGTGGGAGTATTGTCCATGCGGCACGCTGGGGAAGGAAGCGGACTGCCCTCTGTTCCCCGGGGCGCATGAGAGTCCTGCTTTCAGGAGCGTTTCCAAGTGGCACTGCCCACTGGAGTGATGGGGAATTATCGCCAGGGGTGGGGGGTCTGGGTGGGATGGGACAGGAAGCGGGGCTGTGGCCCAGGTGCCTGTTGCATGATGGGGTCCCAGCCCTGCCTGTCCTGAGGTGCCGCGTGCAGGGCCTGGGCCCCCCAGTAGTGAAGGATGAGAGACTGCAGGTCTGCCCCGTCTCCGCCTCGGTTGGGGCCCTGCCAGGGCCCAGGGCTGGGCTTACTTCTCTCCCTGCCTCAGGGGTCCCAGGGTCTCAGGGGAGGGTGGGGGTTATGACATCTCTAGTCCCTTAGATGATCTGGTGGCCGAGCCTGGGTTTGGGTGTCCTCAGCGTGGGAAGGGGCTTGCAGAGCTGCCTGGCTCCCCCGCCCTGTCTTGGAAGGGGCAGAGCCTCGAGGGTGGCCCCATCTGCCACCTGGCTCTCCTCTTATCCCAGGAAGGAGGTCTGAGGACCACCGCCACTTGTGGACCTGCAATACGAGAGGCGTTTTGGGGAAGGAGGAGGGGGTGGTGGGCAGCCAGCTGCCAGCACCTCGATGCCCACCGGGCTCTTCCTGAAGCTCCTACTATTCTCAGAAGATGCTGACATTTATAGCAGAGCTGAGTCAGGGCCACAGACTCACCGTACAAGGCATCTCATGGGTCTGCGTTGCTTTCCTAAGTCAGTAGATTCTGACTTTTAGTCTTAACCCTCCTGAAGGGAACGTGGCTTCCCCCTGCGCCTCCCTGTCTGGAGAAACCTGGGAGGGCTTCCCAGAGGTAGTGGTGGGGTGAAGGAAGGTGGGGGGAAGGATGGAGGGCATCCAGGTGGTGGCAACAGCAGGCCTGTAGTTTGGTGAGTTTGGGCATTGAGGGTGGGGTGGAAGAAGGGAGAACCCAGGAGGGAGAGTCCCCGGGAGGAGCCAGGCAGTGACACTGGACAGTCACCGCCCTAACATTTGTCATGGGGCCTTTTGAAGGGTGTGGATCGTCCACCTGAAATTCCACAGAGTGCATGCAGGCCCCAGCTCATTAAGGGGGAAGTGGGTGTGACGCTGGGTGGGTAGCTGAGAGTCTGCCCACTAATCCTTAATCCCTTTTATTCTTGCTCCACCTGGAAGAAAATGCAATGGCCATTTCCCACAGTAGTGCTATAAACAGAGCGATCTGGTGTCCGTTTCTGCCTAATTCTGTCAAGAACGTGCCCAGCAGGATGTGTGCGTAAATCTCTTCTGTGCCCTGCACCTGGGCGCCCTGGCGGACTTCCTGTCCCCCCCACCCCTGCCCCCACAACCCCGTGTTGGGAGAGGAATTCCCGCGGGAAAGAAGACAGAGGGCAGAGTGCAGGGGGCACAGCATGAGGGCTGGCTCCCGTCCCCGGTGCTCCGGGGTCTGCCTCTCCTCCCAGCCTCAAACGGACAGTGTTGCTCACACCCCGTGTCCCCACCTGGTGTATCTGGGCCGACTGGTGAGATCTTCCTGGTTGGGCCGACGGTTACTGGAGGGTGGGGGTGTGTGTTCTCGCTTGCTGCTGTTCCCATGGCTCCTGTAATTCTGTGCGCAGAAGCTGGTGTGTTAAGCAAGATTCTTGGTCACAAGTCACAGAAACCTGACTCCAACTCGCCTGAGCGAAGAAATGGACTTGTCATTTCACAGGTCCAAAAAGTCGAGGGTGCTGGCTTCAGGCGTGGCTGGCTCCTGGGGCCCCAGGTGCGGTCTCTCAGCCTCTGTCCCCTGGCCTCTGTCTCTGGGCTGCATCCCTGTATGTTGGCCCCCTTCTCTGACAGCCCATTCGGTCATGGCTCCCTGAGCACCCGAGGCTGAAGAACACTGCCTCCCACCAGTGCTTCTGAACAGAAGTCCAGAATGGAAACCTACTGGCTGGCACGGGGAACCTGTCACCCTGAATCCATCATCTTGGCCAGTTCAGTTCAGTCGTGTCCAACTCTTTGTGACCCCATGGACTGTAGCATGCCAGGCTTCCCTGTCCATCACCAACTCCCAGAGCTTACTCAAACTCATGTCCCTCGAGTCAGTGATGCCATCCAACCATCTTATCCTGTCATCCCCTTCTCCTCCTGCCTTCAATCTTGCCCAGCATCAAGGTCTTTTCCAGTGAGTCAGCTCTTCCCATCAGATGGCCAAAGTATTGGGGTTTCAGCTTCAGCATCAGTCCTTCCAGTGAATATTCCAGACTGAAATGCTGATTGCCAGGGCAGGGCGCTGACCCTGGACACCTCACCCCTTTACCCCCACCCTGCAGAGGAGCTTGAACGCATAGCTCCGGGTGGGACCCTGCAGAGGGCGCTGTGGTGAGTGACGGAGTCCAGCCACAAGCAGCCTGGAGCGTTTGCCGGAGTTTCACTGACCGCTCATCCTCCCACGCTGGGAGAGATCCCGTGGCCGTCCACTACGCCCCCCGCCCCCCTGGGGCCCTGCACTCCCAGACGGGTCAGTTATGGGCTGCGTGATTTCCGCATGGTCAAGGCCAGCACTGCCCCTCACTTCTGCTTTTGATAACGTGCTGAGTGGTGAGGGCCCCAGCCTGTCGGCAGGGGCCCCCCCGGATCTGCGGGGAGTCATGCCCCCGTGCATCAAGCTCAGAGGAGAGGAGGGCCCTGCCTGGGTGGCCCTCCCTGCCTCTCACTGGCGTGGCGGCTCCTTCGAGGTGGCCTGGGCTGTCTGTCGATCATCACACACGTAGGGGGCCACTGGCGCTTTGTGGGGAGTGGCTGGGGTGAAGTGCAGGAGGGCAGCTGATGTCACCCCAGTAGGGGTGGGCGTTTCCTGGGGCACCTGAGGCTTTGCGCCCTGGACGTGGACCATCCCGGTTAGGGCTGGAGGCGGCCCTCTCGGGTCGTGTCATGGCTGGAAGGCAGTCGGGGCTGGGTTGGCGTGGTCACCCTAGCCTGGACCCAGGGGTGGGGCCCATGCTCCCCCTCATTCTGCCCCCGTGTTGCCAAAATCGCAACCCGAAGAAGCCCAGAGCCCCCGAGTTCAACCAGGGAAGACGGGTGTCGTCAGGCATCTTACAGCCTCTTGGCCTCATGTTCCAGATGAGAAAACTGAGGTGCTGGAAACTCAAGTGGTTTGAACAGAGTCCAGAACTGCGGGTGGTAGAGCAGGGCTAGATCAGGTCTGTAGGATCCCAGGCCAGGACCCTTTCCAGACGGTGACCCAGAGGGCCTGATGGTGGGGGGTGGGGCCCAGGAAAGGCTCTCAGACGCCTGAGCCCACCCTGGCTGAGTCTCCAGGGCTTGGGGCCATTGCAGCAACCTTGCTGGGCTTTTATTTCACGTCTCTCCCCTGAGCTGCAGAGTTCCCCGCGGGGAGTGAGATGTGGGCAGTGCTGAGATTCCTTCTGCCAGGAAGTCGGCTGCGAGTCTTTGTTTTGGCGTCTTTGCCTCCAGTCTCCAGCCCGGGGTGTCTGACGGGAGTTGTAGGAGAAGGTGAATCGCAGATGGGTCTTGTCTTCGAGAAGGAAGCCAGCCTGCGCTCACGGCTTCCTCTGCCAAAAGGACAGCTGTTGGGTGGGAAGGCTCCGGGGGGGGGGCAGAATCATTCAGCAGATGCCACGTGGGCACCTGCTGTGCGCAGGCTGGCTGCCCTGGAGGAGTCCAGGGTGGACTCAGAGGTCTCAGCATCTCCAGGGTGCTGAGAGGTCACCGAGTCCCAGCTGGGGATCTTTTAGGGGATGGGAGGCTCACCCACTTCCTGAGACAGCACATTCCAGGGTGTCTGGTCTTGCTGAGAGCAGCTGAGGTCAGCACCAAGTCGAGGGTGCCTGAGAAGGCAATGCTAAGGCAACCAAGGCGTGTTGTCCGGACGGACCTGAAGGGGGCCTGTCTTGGCTGGTTGGGTTTCCAGGCTGTGAATCTGTCCAACTCCGGAACTTCATGAAAAGCAGGGTGGGGACTTCCCAGGTGATCCAATGGCTAAGACTGTGCTCCCAATGCAGGGGACCCTGGGTTTGATCCCTGGTCAGGGAGAAAGATCCCACATGCTGAAGCTAAGACCTAGCCCTGCCAAATAAATAAATAATTTTTTTTTTTTTTTAAATGAAAGTAGGGTGATGCCCAGCACTGGAGTTTTGATGCCCAAAACTCCAGTTTTGCCTCCATGTGATGGCATACATTAGCCGAAGGTGAGACCAGGTCGCCTTGTCTCTGAATAGTGAGCGCTGGCCCCAGTGAAAGCCCAGCCCTGGACTTGTCCACCTGGGGCCAGCAGTGCTGGGCAGAGGGGTGGGGTCTGCAGCTGTTCTCCCAAGGCTGTGTCTCCCTGCTCTGGTTCCTTCTTGGCTGCTGTAACAAATGACACACGCTCGGTGGCTGAGAACAGCACGGATGTATTTTCTTACGGTTCTGGAGGTCGGAAGTCCAGAGTCGTTCTCTCCGGGCTGGAGTCCAGGTGCGGGCAGAGCTGGTTCCTCCTGGGCCTCCCCCTGCTGGGAGAATCTGTCTCTTGCCTCTTTCAGCTTCTGGAGGCGCCCACATTCCTTGGCTTGCAGCCCTTCCTTGCATGACCGCGATCGCCTGGCTGCCATCACTTCTCGGTCTCCTGGCTGGCTCTGCCCCACAGTCCTCAGCTCAGGGCCCCCGGACCCCAAGCTCTGCCTCCACGCCCACATTCCTTTGTCCTGTGTCAAATCTCTCTCTGCCTCCTTCTTTCGAGGCCCCGTGTGAGTACACTGGGCCCACCTGGACGATTCAGGACCATCTCCCTGTCTCAGGATCCCTCACAAGGTCATGCAGGCGGCGGCTCTGGGCATTAGGGCGTGGGCATCTTTGGGGGCTGGAGTCAGCCTGCCACTCCTTGCTCCCTTCACCAGCCTTGCCTGGTTTTTGCACTGCGGCTGCTGCTGCTCTTCTCTGGTCCCTCCTCCACTTCGTCCTGGTCCCTGTACCCCCGACCCCCTCTGTCTGGTCTGGAACCTTCCAGCCTGGGCTCCTGATCACTGGCCTCCTCTGCTTTGCCCCCACCATTGCCCACACTGGAGACCATAATGTTCTGCCCTCGGTTGTCTCCCTGGGACCCTGGGGTCCCCGCTTAGGGCCCGAGGACCCTGTGGCCTTACAGGTGCCAGAGCCCTTGGGCATAGCGGGTCTCAGTGAACGTGAAAGGACCAGGTGAGTGGCAGTGTCTGTAGTGAGTTGCGGATGAATGGAAGCTGGTTTTAAAGTCATTTAAGCGATGTGTGTGGCACTCGGCCTCTTGCGTCCATTCTTCTGTTGGACCTGCTTGGGGCCCCACGGAAAGACAGTCCCTGTCCTGAGCCTGAGTCTGTGTGCTTCTACTGAAGATGAATGTTTTTAAGTCTCTTGGAGGTAAAACTTAGCCAACCTGTTTTGGCCGTGGTGTCTGGCTTGCAGGATCTTAGTTCCCCAACCAGGGAACCGGCGCCCTCGGCAATGAAAGCTTGAAGTCCTAACCAGTGGACGGCCAGGGAAGTCCCATGGGAAACTCAGAATGATAACAAATTGGCAAATATTTATTGAACATTTATGAATGGAAGGCAGATCCCCCGGGGTGGGTGGAAGGGAGTGGCCCCCATATCCACGACAGAAATGCCCAAGGCCTGTGACTTCTGCTCTCAGGTTACTTACTTAGCTTTGTGTGTGAATGTGTGTGTGACAGGGCTTCCCAGATGGCTCAGTGATAAAGAGCCTGCCTGCCAGTGCAAGAGACATGAGAGACGCAGGCTCGATCCCTGGGTCGGGAAGATCCCCTGGAGGAGGACATGGCAACCCACTCCAGTATTCTTGCCTGGAGAATCCCATGGACAATGGAGCCTGCCCCCTGCAGAAGCAGAAGTTCACCTTTGGAGGTTTGTGAGCCGTCGGACTTGGCTGAAGTAGAAGATTGGGTTAAACAGCGGGAGAAACCCAAACAAGGAGATTCTGTGTTCCTAATTGCACTTGGCTGGCTTACCTCCCATTCGGCCGGGTGTCACCTCCTATTTGCACTGCATAAATGGATTCTAATAGCTTTCTCCTCCATCACTCAAACAATGGCCTTGGTAGCCAAAAAGGAAATTAGTTTCAGGTGAAAGCCTATTTTTGCCATGGTGAAGACCAAACTGTTAATTACCTAGAAATCACATGAAAATTTTTAGCCCCCAAAAGTTTTTTTCTTGGGTTCAACTTTTTGTAGATATTCATTATAGATATCAGCTTCAGCCCACTGAAATAATTCCTCTCTCAAGAGATTAAAGACATTTAAAACCCTATGCCTTGTTGAACACAGTGCATATTCTTTTTCTCTGTTTCTACTCTGCATATGGGGTGGAAATAGGAGACTGGGGAATTTAAAAATGACTTGATACCTTTTCTGTATTTAACTCATGGTGGATTCCGTACTTCGTGTGTGTTTTCACTGAAGCTGGTGGGAATTGATGGCAAAGGTCAAGAAGGCCACCCTTTAATGTTGTGTCGACGGATCCTGCTGGGACTGTCGTGGCTCGTTCCTAATATGTATCCATCCAGCCGTGTTCACGTGCAGAGGACCGCCATAGGGCTTCCCAGCGCTCCTGATGTAAAATCCAGACTCCTTGCCTGGCCTCCACTTGCCCTGCCCTCTGCCCTCTGCAGAGCTGTGTTCTTCTAGTTTCTGGATGTGTCAGGCCCTCCCCATCCGAGTCCCCGTGATTCCCTCTGCCTGGAATGTGTGTTGGCTCCATCTCACTTTGAGGATCTTTGCAGCGAAGACTTCCCATCAGCCTCCTTAAACTCGTGTTTCTAGCCTCCACCTGTGTCTCTAATTACGCCGGGCAACCTGTATTTGGTTTTTGTCTGCCTATCTATATGTTTCTCCGTCTCCATCAGAAATCATTGCTTCCTGACTGCAGAGATGGTTTTAGATTTTGGGGCCGTGTTGAGGTTGAGATGCCGCATGGGACAGCTGGATGCTGAAGCCCTGCAGCTCTGGGGGTCCCTAGCTTGCCTTTATGGTATCTGCAGCCCCCGGCAGCTCCCCCAGGGAGCCTGGTTTAGTGGGTCTGGACAGAGGCCTGGCACCTGGATGATTCTAATCTGCAGCTGTCCTGAGTTGGGAATTTGAAGGAAATGCAGGTGACCCTGCAGGGCAGATGGGACCCTAACCCAGACCCTCGGGGGCCACCATGAAGCCTCAAAGTCATGCCTCCTTGTCCGTGTGAAAATCGAGGAGTGTTTGGCTCACTTGGTGGAAGAAGCCAATTTGTGGAATGGATTTGAGTACTAGTTCCATGAAAAGCATTCACAGCATTTAAACAGTAGCCAGTGCTGGCCACCCAGCCCAGCAGGCTTAGTGTCCCCGGGGCTGGGCTGAGGCTGCAAATTGTGAGCCTGGCTTTGTCATCAAGCCTCTGGCTTGGCTGCAGGCCTGATGTAGGGAGGCTGCCCTTGAGTGAGGAGGCCAGCTCCACCGTGTTTTCCCAGCTCCTGAAGCAGAGACTGAGGCTCGGGGATGACAGGGCACTGGGCCATGCTCCTGCTCTGTGATACGTATCGGTGTTGGCATGACCTCCCATTGCTGGAGGGGTGCAGTGTTGGAACAGGGGTCTCTGGTTCCCCTCTGCACCCTAAGTTAAAGCATGGTGCACAGTAGGACCTCAGGGAATAGTTAGAATATAGAGATAGGTGGGTGGGGGAGAGGCGGAAGGAGAGGAAAGGGCCGGTTTTCCTAATTCCTGGGCTTCCCTGGTGGCTCAGACGGTAAAGCGTCTGCCTGCAATGCAGGAGACCTGGGTTCCATCCCTGGCTTGGGAAGATTGCCCTGGAGAAGGAATGGCAACCCACTCCAGTACTCTTGCCTGGAAAATTCCATGGATGGAGGAACCTGGTAGGCTACAGTCCATGGGATGGCAAAGAGTCGAACATGACTGAGCAACTTCACTGGTTCACTGGTTCAAACCCGAGAGGGGCCATGGGTGGGTCCCAGGCAGGCCAAGATGTTGGTGCCTGCGTCAAACTGATTTCCTGAAAATACCCACTCAGTGTTCACTTCAGTGAGGGTGGGATCGATTCACGCAAGGGCCAGGTCTGCTGCCTGACTCGGGGGGAGGTGCCCTATGCCAGTGGTCCCAACCTTTTTGGCACCAGGTACTGATTTCCGTGACAGTTTTTCCACGGGCCAGGGGTTGACGAATGGTTTCAGGATGATTCGAGCACATTCCCATTTATCGTGCACTTTATTTCTATTATTATCACATCAGCTCCGCCTCTGATCACCAGGCATTAGATCCCGGAGTGGAGACCCCTGCCCTATGCTGGGTCCAGCACTTGGGGTGATCTCCCTGGGCTGGTGCTCAGAGGCAGCTGTTCTCAGTCCCTCTCCAGGTGCTTGCTGGGTCCTGTGCAGTGGGAAGGAATTCAGGGGGTGAGCTTGTGTGAAACTTTCAAGAAATGATTTCAGCAGTCTGCACATTTAGTTTGTTTCCATGTTGCTATAGGAAGTAAATGATTAATTAAGCGGCACCCACACAGCTTCTTAAAAAAGGAATGATTTTCCCAAACAAAGCAATGCTCCACTGATTTGTCAGAGAGAGGAAAGAAGGCTTTAATAAGCAGGATGCTATTTAATAAATCATAATTACTTACGTGGGCAAATGCGCCAGCTCATGGAGGCGCCCAATTAAACATCTAATCACATTGACTTTCTCCTTCGTGCTGGCATGCCAACCGCCCACCCCTAGGGTTGACCAGATGTCCCCGGGTTCTGATGGGCAAATAGTATCACCTTCTTTCTTTTCTGTTTTTCCCCGGGATGCTGAAGTGATGTCCTTGAAGGCTTCTTTCCAAACTGGTGTGCATCAGACTCTCCCAGGGGGAACTTGTGATAAAGGCATATCACTTAGATGTCCCGAGTGGGAGCGGGGCAGGAGGGCCCAGCGTCTGCATTTCCGTGAGCTCTCTCCCGGGCTGTCTGCTGCACTCCTCTGTGGCGAACCCTCTCTCAGGCAGTGTGAGCTGCAGAAGCAGAGAATTGGTTGTGACTTCCGGTGAGGCCAGGGTTTGCTTCAAGCGTCCTTCCAGTTTGAGATGTGTGAGTGGGCGAATTGAATCAAGGATGAGTGAGAATCCCTGATTCCCTGAGGGGTGTGGACCGTCAGGGTGGGTTTGTGTCAGGGGGATCTGTGGTTTGGCAAAACTCGCCTGCACCTGCTGTGCGCCAGGCCCATGTGGGCAGGTGTGAGGCAGAGAAAGAAAATACAGTAGACCCGGCCCTCCAGCTGCCCTGAGTCCAGTGAGCAGATGGACAGGTAAACACTGACCGCTGCTGGAGTGGGATCAGGGCAGGCTTCCTGGAAGAAGAGGCACTTTACTGAGATGCAGGGAATTAAATTACCTTAAGCCATTTGCACTGAGTATCCTAGGAGTGTCCAGCCCTGTGCTAGGTGTTTAGAGGTTCAGTCATGACCAAGTCAGACAAATCCCTGCCTTCGTGGAGCTTGTATTTTAGCAGGGGGAAGGACACAGAACCCCAAACTAGCAAAGTAGGTTCTGATGCTGGTAAATGCCATGGGGAAAATCAAAGTAATAATGATCTGCAGGGGGCAGGGCGGTTGTGGATGGCTTAGGAGACTGCATGCGGAGGGTCTGCGCTGGGAATGGGCTTGGTAGGCTTGAGGAACAGACAGAAGAGCAGTGCCTCCTGACTCAGCAGTCTCATCCCTTAAATACACGCATATGCGTGTGTTCAGGTGCTTTTTTGGTTTCTTCTGAACTGTGGTGCTGGAGAAGACTCTTGAGAGTCCCCTGGACTGCAAGGAGATCCAACCAGTCCATCCTAACGGAAATCAGTCCTGAATATTCATTGGAAGGACTGATGCTGAAGCTGAAACTCCAATACTTTGGCCACCTGATGGGAAGTACTGACTCGTTGGAAAAGACCCTGATGCTGGGAAAGATTGAAGGTGGGAGGAGAAGGAGACGACAGAGGATGAGATGGCTGGATGGCATCACCGACTCGATGGACATGAATTTGAACAAGCTCTGGGAGTTGGTGATGGACAGGGAAGCCTGGCGTGATGCAGTCCATGACTTGCAAAGAGTCAGACACGACTGAATTGAACTGAATAATCAAGAAAGTAAAAACCTATGTCTACAAAGAAACATGTATGAGTATTCATTGCATTGTTGTTCACAATAGCCCAAAGTGGAAACAACCCAAATATCCACCAACGGATGAATGGACAAGCAATGTACTGTGTCCGTACAAGGGTTCCCTGGCAGCTCAGCGGTAAAGAGTCTGCCTGCAAGGCAGAAGATGCAGGTTCAGTCCCTGGGTCGGGAAGACTCCCTGGAGGAGGAAATTGCAAGCCAAGGCAGTATTCTTGTCTGGGAAATCCCACAGACAGAGGAACCTTGTGAAGCTGTAGTCCACGAGGTCGCAAAGAGTAGTATGTGGCTTGGCGATTGAGCTTGAGCAAGCCCATACACTGGAATATTATCTGGCCGTTAAAAAGAAAAGGAAGGGCTGAAAGACCCTGTGAAATGGATGAACTTGGGAAACATGATGCTGCGCGAAGGAAGCCAGACACAGAGGAATACATATTGTGCGGTTCCGTTTGTGTCAAAGGTCTAGAATAGGCAAATCCGTAGAGACAGAAAGAAGGACCGTGGTTGCCAGGGGCCAGGGAGAGGGGATGGAGGGATGGGGAGTTGGGAGTGAAAGGTGTGGGGTTTCCTTTCCAGATGATGAAAATATTCTAAACGAATAATGCGATGTTTGTGCAACTCTGTGAATGCACCAAGAATCACTGACGTGTACCCTTGAAACAGACACGTCGTAGAGTGTGTGAATTTTATCTCAGCAAAGCTGTTGTAAAAAGCGGGTGGTGCTGCTGGAGCAGAGGGATGGGGCCAGGGGCTGCGCTGAGGCAGGGGGATGGGCAGGGGTGGGGAAGGGCACAGTGGGCAGTGGCTGTAGGGAGGTGGAGGGTCAGGAAACAGCTGGGAAGGCTGCGGATGATAGAGCTGGGTGTGGAAGTGCACAGGTGGGCGGGGCCAGGCACAGCAGGTCTGGGCGTCCCTGAGGGCGCTCACGGACTGGCAGGCCTGGGTGGATCTCCTGCAGGGGGACCAGATGGCGGCTGGGAAACTGCTTCTCTCCTTGCACTGCTCTGCCTCCGTTAATCCACTACTTACCCTGCAGTGGGACTTACCTGGGGGCTCACTGATAAAGAATCCACCTGCCAAGCAGCAGACTGGGGTTCGATCCCTGGGTCAGGAAGCTCCTCTGGAGGAGGAAATGGCAACCCACTCCAGTATTTTTGCCTGGGAAATCCCACGGACAGAGGAGCCTGGCGGGCTACAGTTCATGGGGTGTTAAAGAGTTGGACATGACTGAGCAACTAACCAATAACAGCACCGTGCAGGGCCTTCTGTCTCCTCTTGGGGCAGACCCCTGCCAGGCAGTGGAGGGCTCCTCTGCTTGGTTCTGCTCCCTAACTGGGCGGGGGGCCTGAAATCACAGCCCTCCGGAGCCCTGAATTGACCAAGGTGTGTAGTTCATTAAACACCAACAATCAACCGACGGCAGAACATCCAGACTCGTGTTACAGTTGATTTAAGGATGTAACCCATGCTCATTTTAGACCTTGCAAGAGGAAATATCTAAGGAAGAAGAAGCCTGAAATTACCGGTAATCCTTCAGAGATGACAGTGTCCAACTTTTTGATCATCCCCTTTCTCATCTGTAGTCAGATGCGTTACCCACTGCGCCACTGGCCCCGTTAATGACCACCTCCTTTCTGAGCACAGATTAGAGCCCTGTGACACGGTTTGGAGTTCTCTGCGCCCTTACCATTATCTTGTCAGCATTTTTCCTCCATGAGTGGAAATCGTTTGGAAATGACAGTGACTGAACTGTCACTTCTTGTGCTGTTGTTCTAGAGCTTTATTAAAGTTTTTTCTCCAGGTTTATTGAGATGTAATGACACACAACACTGTATAACTTTAAGGCGTACAGCCTGATGGTCTGTCTGACATCCTTCTTGAAATGATGACTGCAATAGGTTTAGTGAACATCCATCGTTTTGTATATGCTGCTGCTGCTAATTCGCTTCAGTCGTATCCGACTCTATGTGACCCCATAGACGGCAGCCCACCAGGCTCCCCCGTCCCTGGCATTCTCCAGGCAAGAATAATGGAGTGGGTTGCCATTTCCTTCTCCAATGCATGCAAGTGAAAATTCAAAGTGGAGTTGCTCAGTTGTGTCTGACTCTTAGCGACCTCATGGACTGCAGCCTACCTGGCTCCTCCGCCCATGGGATTATCCAGGCAAGAGTACTGGAGTGGGGTGCCATCGCCTTCTCTTCTTGTATATAGATACAACAATAAAAGAATAGGAAAAAAGCTCTTTTTTTTTTTCTTGTGGTGAGGACTCTTAGGACTTCCCAGGTGGCTCAGTGGTAAAAGAATCTGCCTGCCAACACAGGAGACACAGGAGACATGGTTTCGATCCCTGGGTCGGAAGTTCCCCTGGAGAAAGAAATGGCAATCCACTCCAGTATTCTTGCCTGGAGAATCCCATGGACAGAGGCGCCTGGCGGGCAACTCTAGAAAAAAAAGGCTCTCCTTTTTCCTGGTGGTGAGAACTCTTAGGATGTGGTCTCTTGACAACTTTTGCATGTAATTCACAGCCGTGTCAATTGTATTTGTCACGTACTTTACATCCATGGCACTTATTTATTTCCGACTAGAAGTTTGTGCCTTCTGACTGTCTTTACCCAACTGCCCCTCTCCACACTGTTCTGCCTCTGGTAGCCAAAGTCTGTTCTCTTTTTCTCTGAGTTTGTTTTGGAAGTATGGATATCACTGACCTACAACACAGTGTTAGTTCCTGTTACACAACACAGAGATTCGATATCTCTATACATGTCAGACTCATCACTGTGATAAATCTAGATGTGACCTGACGCCACACAGAGACCTTATGTAATTACTGACGGTATTCCCCACACTGTACGTTTCAGGCCTGTGGCTGATTTATTTTGTGACTGGGAGTGCGCACATCTGGAGAACTGTCATTTCTTTATTGTTTTCCCATCGTTGTATTCTTGGACGGAAGCTCATATTTCATTATGAACAATTGTACTGACATCATTCACCGAATCGACACCCTGGCATGCAACTCTTTATCCATGCATCTGAACTGCCTAGGACAGATTCGCTGAAAGGTCATCAGTCAAAGACCACGAACCTGGAACACACCAGCTGCCTAGTTGTGCTCATGTTTTCTGGAAGAATCCGCTGGTGTGTCCCAGAATCGCAGTGTGGCTCCAAGTCCAGGTGACCCACAGGGCCTCTGGTCCCTTCCTGCGAAGTGCGGGGCTTGGGAAGGGCTTCTTGGAGGAGGCATGGTCCCGCAAGGTCCACTCTGGGAGGCCGCAGGGAGCACCTTTATCTGGGGGTGGGGGCGGGTGGCGTGTGGAGGGGTAAGGGAGCTGAGGGTCCAGAGCTGAGTGGTCCCCCAGGGATGGACAGAGCAGGAAGCTGACCGCTCTCTTCTCCCTACACAGCCCCCCGACATGACCTCCACCTCTTGTGAGCGTAGCTGCTGAGCTTTGGGCTTCCGCCGAGCCTAGATCCACACAGTCATTTTTGCACGTGGGAGAAACCCGTTGGGTTGGTCTGCGTTTATTAGAGGCTGTTCTTGTGGGAAGCGAAGCAAGCCCTGAAGTATTTCTCCTGTGATCTCACGGTGACTGTGGTTACCCAGCTCCCTCGGCCCCCTCCGCCTGAGTCTTTACTGCGGTTTTATGGAAAGATTAAAAATGAGACCCAGGAATCTTTGCTTAATTAAGGCTTTTATGACTTGCAGAGCTGAGCCTTCAAACTCTTTGCTTTGGTTCTGAAGCGTTCTGGGTGCGGGGTGGTGGGCGGGGCCGCCTGGTGCTATTCGGGAGTGGCCTGCATTCCAGGGCCATTCGTTGTTGGTGGGGCCTCGTTCATTGAGCGTGCTCATCCCCAGAGGACATGAGCTTTCCGAGAGGGCTCCGGGGATCCCTGGACATGAACCACCAAGGGGCCCGCCCTGAGCGCTCAGGGCCGGGGCCCTCAACAGCTGCTCCAGTGGGCATCGGTCACTCCAGAGTCCTGGGAGGACGGAGGCCCCCTGCATGGGTCCCTGGTTTCCACAGATAACTAATTTTCTCTGATGGTCGGTAAGGGACCAGAGGCCCTGTGTGACACCCAGACTTGTATCTCAAGTCCTCCCTGTGCCCTCCCAGAGAGGACCTTGCTGAACCATGCATCCTCAGAGAAGCCCTTCCCAAGCCCAGCGCTTCGCAGGAAGGGACCAGAGGCCCCGTGGGACACCTGGACTAGTGTCAGAAGTCCTCCCCACACCCTCCCAGTTGGACTGATGTCAGACACAGAATAGATGCCCTGGGAAAGCGCTCGTACCTGCATTGGCTGATGGGTGAGGGGCATGGCTGGTGGGGATCTGCCGAGAAGGGGCCATTTGCAAAGGGCAGGGGGAGCCGCCCCTTGGTTCGCTCTTACCTAAGATCTGAGCCGCTGCTGTTGGGCTGGTGTGAGGGGCCCAAGGAAGAAGGCAGACCAGGGCTGCCCCCGTTACCCCACTTGCAGGTGGGAGAGTCATGGCAAAGAGGCGTTAGGTAACTTGCACCAGGGCACACGACTCAGCAGCCAGCCCTGGGATGTGAACCTGGCTGCCTCACTCCAGGTTCCACGCTCTGAAGCAGCTGTGAGGTGGGTACTGACTGTCTCTGGGCCTCAGTTTTCTCGTCTGTTCAGTGGGGTCACTGAGACTGCGGAGGCACAGAATGGGTGCTCCGTGGCTCTTTGATCTCATTAACTGATGTTCGCTCGTGTCTGACTGTTTGCGACCCCGTGCACTGCGGCACGCCAGGCTTCCCTGCCCTTCACCATCTCCCAGACTTTGCTCAGACTCGTGTCCATTGAGTCAGTGATGCCGTCCAACATCTCATCCTCTGTCGTCCCCGTCTCCTCCACCTTCAGTCTTTCCCAGAGTCAGAGCCTTTTCCAGTAAATCGGCTTTTCGCATCAGGTGGTCAATGTATTGGAGGGCACCCCGGGCTGGTTGGGGAAGTCTGTAGTGGGCCCCCGAAGCACCGTGAACAGGAAGCCAAGTCAGACCATCTTCTGGGAGGATGTAAACTGCTCAGAAGCTCAGTGCTGGCCAGGTGGTTCAGGAACCTCACAGACCACAGCCCCGGAGGTGGCCCCCGGAGCATGGCTGAGCAGCCTGGGGAAGGCAGGTCTGACAGCATTTAATTTTCTCTTCTAAATCTGCCTTCTCTAGCCGAATCCTCGAGTGTGAGGAAAATGCACCGTTAAGGCAGCAAACAGTGAATGTGGAATTACTTTTTAGTAATTGTGATGGGGGTGGGGAGGGTGGCAGGTAGAGCTGTGACTCCAGACTCACAGAAGCTGCATCTGCAGGCACCAGACAGCCGTCTTTTCTGGCCTTAAAAACCCCGCCTTTCATTCGATATTTTTGCTTTGGTCGCCTCCTCCTTCTGCCCACACCTCCCAATCGTGGTGATCCTCCTGGCTGGGGGAGGGGCTGCAGGCTGTCCTGTCTGACCTCCCCTCCCCTGCCCTTCCCTCCAGGGCAACCCTGAGAATCGTGACCTGTCCCATCCATTCGTTGGGGCCACACAGGCCAGTCTGAGGGTCCTGAGCCTCATATACGCTTTATTTAGGGAAGACACTTGCCAGCTTTCCTTGGGTGTTTCCTCTACACGATGGCGAACAGACCAAGCTTTCATCCACCTTATAGGGAGTGACGTATGAATGTTATGTCCACAAAAAACTCTAAAGAGAGGGAAGTGGGAAGAAGGGAAAAAGGAAGAGGGAGTGATCGAGGCTATTCTCCAATTATATTAAAAAAAAATATGTTGGCAGACTCCTATTCAACCTTCAAAACCCTAACGTTTGAGGTACTGCCTTCAAAACGTAACGTTTGAGAGGCAGTGCCTTCTCTTCAAAGCCTTTCCTGATTCACCTGGATGAAGTTACACTGGTGCCCACACCGGTGCTTTGCTGCACGTGGTTTCATCATTATTGGGTCCTGTCGGTGCTGTGCTAAATTGCTTCAGTCGTTTCCAGCTCTTTGTGACCCCATGGACTGTAGCCCACCAGGCTCCTCTGTCCACGGGATTCTCCAGGCAGGAATCCTGGAGTGGGCTGCCATTTCCTCCTCCAGGGGATCCTCCCAACCCAGGGGTTGAACCCGGGTCTCTTGTGTCTCCTCACTGGCAGGCGGCTTCTTTGCCACTAGCACCTCCTGGGAAGCCCTTCTGGGTCCTACTCAACCGTCATTACAGCTCCTCAGTGCCTGACTCTGGACGGCAGGGACCACTGCGACTTTATTTTTGTGCAACTTTGCTCTGGGCTAAGAATGGGCCACCACCACTGCTGAACTGAAAGGATACTGACAACAGCCTTTGGCCAGAGCAGAGCGTGGCACGGCTGCTTGTCACTGCCTCCTGAACCCTTCCGCCTTTCTCCTCCATACTTATTGGAACCAGCGTGGTCCAGCCAGCCCTGGAGTTGTTGGGGTGGGATCATGTGTGTGTCAGGTCCAATCTTGGGAAGCGGCAGGGACCCTGGCACCTGCTGTGCCTTGACTGTCCGTGAGGCAGCCTTAGCTCGGGCTCCCGCCGTCGGGGTCCGTGCGGATGCTCCCTTCTGGACGAACTCTCAGAGGCTCCAGATGGACTTCGCCCGTGGACCAGTTTGAGCTTCCTCCCGGCTCTGTGGCCTCAGAGCAGAGGGGTGCTCACGGGAACGTCCTGGGCTCAAGCGTGGGGCTCCAGCCGAGAAGCGGAGGCCCCGTGGCCTTTCAGGATGCAGCCTCGGAAACCCCAAAGTGTCACCTCCACCACCACCCTGCCAGAAACCTTTCTGTGTTTGGGGTAGGGGGAGGGGAACACAGGTCACGCCTCTCGATGGGAGCAAGTCAGAGTTTGGAGCTGTATTTTCAAGCCATGAGGGTGAGAAAAGGTGTCTGTGGCAGGTTGGAAATACCCCTGGCAACTCCTGAAGCCTAGGGGCCTCTGATCTCCGGTTATGGCTTCCCGTCACACCGGGAGGGCTTCACTGTTTAAGGTGTGTGTGCTGGAGCAGGACTGCGAGGCTGTCTTTGCTCCAGACCCCAGAGAATGGCCTCCCTCCCCTCCTTTACAGCCAAGTCTGGAGGAGGCCACCTAGCTGGCCTGAGGTCACAAAGCCTAAGGAGCAGAGCCTGGATTTGAACCTGAGTCCATCTGACAACAGACATGCCTCTGGGGGGTTCCAGAGTAGAAGCCGACAGAGCTATGTTGAACGTGCCCCACAGGTGTGGCTGGTGCTATCCTGTTTGCTTAAGTCCTGATGTCTAGGACGGACCCAACAAGGGGTTATTCATGATGGATTTATTCCTAATGGGTGGAGGGCGCAGGGCCGTGCAGCCCTGACAGCCTGCTGGCTACCAGGCAGGATAAAGCAAGCTGCGGCCCCTCCCCTGAGTTCACTGATCCAGACTGCCATCTGTCCCTGCTGTCACAGGCCACCTCCTGCTCAGTGTCGCCATTCAGGTTAAGACCGAGCCGTTCCGCCGTGGGAGGGAATCTCCCCTGTCAAGAGTTCACGGCCAGGCACTGCTCTGTTTCGGGCTGGGGGTGGGGGGAGATAACACAGCTGTCCCGTGTCTTCGAGGAGCCCCAGGAAATGCCAAGGGTGGGCTTTTCCTGTTTTTGGTTCCTCACTTCGGAGCCTCCTTATCGCCAAGATCGCAAGCATCTTAGCTGAATGGCGAGCTCTCTGAGAGCAAGTTAGTTTTCTGACTTGGGGGCTGTGGCTAGCTGGACGCGGGCCGGGCATCGGGGCTGGGATGAGTGTGCCCTCGCTGTCCACACTCGCCCCCACTGCCCGTCACACTCACACGCACTTGGGGCCACCGGCCATGGTGCGGCATGGCAGGGCATGCAGAGTGCTGGGTGCCGCATTAAAGCCAAACCTCTCGACTGCCCCGCCAGGTGCTGCTCCTGGGTCCCCGTGGCTCAGGTCACTTTCCCTGTTGTGATAAGTGTCCCGCGGTCTGAGCAACCCTGGGACATGAGCCGTTTGGTGGTTGTGGCTTTCCTGCCGCCTGACCTCTAGAGTAGATGGACTCACCCCACCCAGAGAGCTCACGCCTGGTGAACTGGACCTGCATGGCTTCCATGCCCGTCGGGGCGCCTGGCACTCAGGTCACTGCGGGCTCCAGGTTCTGATCTGTGGCTCTGACTTTGCTCCCACTGCAGGAACTGGGATGAGAAACTCCACGCGGTTCAGTGTCTCTAGGGAACCTGGTTTCCGGGGCCTGCAGGTGGGGTGGCCTTTCCTGGTGGGAGGTGGCCGAGGGCGCTTGGCGGCAGCCCATGTAACACGCTCAGATTGGGATCTGGGCCCCGCTCTTGGTGACCTGCTTATGGGGCCAGAGTCTCCACCTGCCCTGACATCCTGGGAGCAGGACGGGTGAGGACGGAGGGATGGGTGGGCAGGCAGAGCAGAGGGAACGGGGGACGCCTGGTGCTGCCGCGGCCTCTGCCTGGGGGCTGGGGGCCGCCGTGTTTGGGCCTTGTGGTGCCCTTCCCAGCGAGCTGCTCCCCGCAGTGCCCAACCCTGGGCTCCTGGGCCCCCGATGCTCGGTCCACCGAGAGCTCCAGTTAGCAAGCGAGGCGTGGCGTGTGGCCTCATTATGCCAGTCCCCGCGGCGCCCCAGACGGCGGATCCATTCTTTTCATCATCTCTGAAGCCCACCCCCCACCCCCCGGGTTCTGGTCCCGAGCTCTTAATTTGCTTCCCTGCTGAGCCTCGTGGTCCGTGACCTTTAGACTCCCGCTCGGCTCCAGTGTGCCGACATTGCAATTGGGCCCTCGGCAGGCAGCCGGGCTTCGCACGATGTGGGGCTCCCGCCGGGCCAGCTGCTGCCATCTCAGGGGGAGGCGCCATGCTGTGTAGACGCCTGGCTTACTCCCTCCTGGGGGTGGGGGAGCATCACTGTGGACCACCCCACCCCCATCCATGGGAGATGCTGTGGAGGAGCCCGGGGCACTCAGTTTAATTCCATTCAATGGACTGTCAGGCCCCAGGGGTCCAGGTCAAGGCTGGGCAGAGCCGGGGATTGCAGGGCCCCATGGGGACATGGGTGCAGGGCTCTGGGTACAGCATTAAAGCCAGACCTCTCCGCTGCCCCGCCAGGTGCTGCTCCGGGGTCCCCGTGGCTCAGGTCAGCTCCCCTGTTGTGACGACAGCCCTGTGAGGTCGGCACACCTATATATCACCACCTGTGTACGGGTGGGGAAGCCTGGGGGCCGGTAACACAGCTGAGAGTAGCCGGGCTGGGGTCTGCACCCCGGGATCTGACTCCCCGGCCTGCTCGCGGGTGGAGGCAGATGGCGGGGGCAGATGGCGGGGGCAGGTGCGGTCCCACCCCTGTGTCGCAGGAGGTGAGGCGCCCCAGGTTGGGGGAACAGTGAGGAGGGGATGATGGCCTGGGGACCTGCTGGAGCTGGGAGTGGGGACAGGCCAGCCCAGACAGCGGGAGGGATGGTCCAGGGGCCGCCCGCCTGCTGCGGACTTGGTCTGCAGAAGCCCCGAGGCGGGACGGGACCCCCATGAGCATGGTTAGGGTGACCATGACTGCACCTCCTGGCCGTCGCTGAGCCCCGACTCCACGGCGGACGGGGGCCCTTGGCCACGTCCACTGCAGCCCTCAGCTCGTACCCGGGGCCAGGCGTGAGCTCACACCTCAGGAGAAGCACACACCGTGCGGTTCAGAGCAGGGCAGCTTCTGGCTGCCGTGGGGGCAGGCCCAGGCTCCAGGTGAGGCTGCCACTTCCTGAGTGGTGAGTGCTTCTCAGATGGGGCGTCGTCAAGTCCCCAGGGGGTCTTGGCAAGGCCCCCCCACCCCAGTTCTGTGCCATGAGGCACCTTCCGGGTCAGTCAGAGCCCAGTTCCATGGCCACCCTTTCTGCTTTTCAGTCTGGTCCCTGGCTCTACCTGCTGGGGCTTCAAGGGAGGCCCTGCCCCTCCACAGTGATGTGTGTGCCATCACTGCACACACGTCAGAGGGTGTTTGTGAGCATTCTGAGAGTGACGGGTAATACACTGTCCCGGCCCCTTCTTAGGCCTGGTTTCCTCGTGTGTAGATAAGGCAGTTGGACCTGAGGGACAGATGGGAAGCCGTGGGTGGGGGGCTGCTTGAGCCTCTGCATGGGCCGCGTGCTGTGACGGGCAGGCCAGGTGCCTGTGGTCCTGGGCTTGGGGATGAGAGCGTGAGGATGCTGGGTCGGTCACCCTGCTGAGCCCCTCCCCCCCAGCCTTGCAGCCCTGTCCTGCCAAGCGCTACGGTGCTGGGATGGTGACAGGTGTCCAGCAGGAAAGGTGACCCGATACGTGTTCCATCCCTGAAGCGGCAGGTTTGTCCATCACCCTCGAACGTCCATTCCTTTGATCTCCTGAACTGATTCGGAGTAGCTGGGGCGGGGTGAGGGCAGCTTAGCCGTGGAAGGATGTCCCCTCCCCCGACCCCCGTCCATCCGCGGCCTGTCCTGCTGCCACAGAAAGGGGGGCGCCCAGCCCCTGACACGTGGACAGCCACTGTCAGTTTATCCGTCTGTGTTTAGCAAGAGAATGTGACTTTGAGTTATGTCCTGGGCCTCCTAGAGGGCTGTGGGCCTCAGGGTTTCCGGGAGGCTCATCCTGGTGACCCCCCTGCTGACCACTCTGGAATGTCCCTGGGTGGCGTTGTGTAGCCAGGGAGTTAGGTAACCACCTACTGGGGGGTAGGGGAGTCTCTGGAGCAGAAGGAGACGCCAGCTTCACCTCCTCTGTGGGCGCTGAGGTCCAGGGGGCTGCCCTCCACCACCATCTTTGTGTCCCGGGTCTGATCATCACGGTGCTGGGCACTCAGGTGGAGCTGGACTTGCCGCCCCTGCAGCTGTCCAGGTTCCGGCTGCGAGGCAGGCTGCCCCCACGGCCACGGGTTTGGGGACGCTCTCAGGGCTGCTCTGGGCTGGCGGCTGGGGGAGCCTAGCAGAGGAGACGGGCTGAAGCTAATGCAGAGGGGGACTGGGAGTTTACCCCAGGATGGGATGGGCAGAGCAGGCTGAGAGAGCTGTGGCCACTTGTCCAGGGTCATGCAGAGGGCTGTGTCACAGTCCCCTTGGCCTTAAAGCCTGTGCCTTGGTTCTGGACCACGAGTGTTTCTGACCGAGGCGTCCCTGGTGCTATGAACACAGTGGGTGCGTGTGGGAACCCCTCCCTGATGCAAGGGGAGTGTTTGGGCAGCCAGGCTCTGAGGGAACAGATTCCTGGAGAGGGTGCGGCTCGTGAGCCCCTGGCCGGCCGCTAGTGGGGTCCACTCTGGCGCCTGAGCGACTATTGAGAGGCCAGGTCCTGGCTGGGTGCTGGGACTGTCTGTGTCCCTTGGGGTCCATGGGGGCCATGCTGATGAGCACTCAGGACGGAGACTCTTAGAGTTCATGGCGAGGGTGAGGCAGCTCTCTGAATTCCAGGGGCAGCTTCTTGGCGTGGGCAAGCCCTTTGGGTCACATTGCTGTGTCGGAGTTTGGTTTGCAGACAGGCATAAGCACCTAGGAAGCGGCAGCTGTAGGTGCCGCCCAGCTCCGGAGGGCACGCCCGCCCCCACGAGTCTTCTCTGTGCTCAGTTGCCCCAGTCGTGTCTGGCTCTTTGTGACTCTAGAGACTGTAGCCCGCCAGGCTCCCCTGTCCATGGGATTCTCCAGGCAAGAGTACTGGAGTGGGTTGACATTTCCTTCTCCAGGGGATCTCCTGGACCCAGGGATTGAACCCAAGTCTCTTATGTCTCGAGCACTGGCAGGCAGGTTCTCTAGCACAAGTGCCACGAGTCTTACTGAGCTCCGACTGTGTGCAGGCGCTGTCCAAGGGGTGAGCCAAGTCAGGAGTCATTCCAATACTCGCACCATAGCTGCTGCTGCTACGGCTAAGTTGCTTCAGTCGTGTCTGACTTTGTGCGACCCCATAGATGGCAGCCAACCAGGCTCCTCTCTCCACAGGATTCTCTAGGGGAACATTGTTCTTCCCCTGTTCCCTGCTCTAACGCAACTCAACCTCATCACTCAGGACTTTCTCTCTGATTATATCACAGAGGGAAAAACAAAAACCAAAAACAAGGCAGGAAACCAAAAGCTGAAAGTCCCTCTCTCCCAGCATCCCTGTGGAGCAGGGGCTCGCTGCAAACACAGGAACGAGAAAACACATGCCCGTGACATTCACACATGGACACACGTTCACGCCGGTGAGAGAGTGTAATGAGCAATGGGGAGAATAAAGTGTTGGGGTGGGGGAGGGGAGAAGGAGCCGGGGTGTGGGGAGCGTCTGGAAAAGCAGGAGACGCTTCAGGTGGGCGGCCAGGGGTGCCCTTGCTGTGGGGAGGTGAGGAGGTGAGCCGTGGGGGCGTCTGGTGCCAGAGTGCTCGGGCTGCAGCAGGTGCAAAGGCCCTGGGGCAGGAGTGTGTCCGTCTGTGTTAAGGACCAGCAGAGTGCCAGTCGTGGAGGGCAGTGAGTGAGGGGCTGAGGGTGGTGGGAGACGAGGCCAAGAGGTGAGGGGGGCTGGAGGCTGTGTTCTCAGCCCCCCCGCCCCCAATGTGAGCAGCTCATGAACTGTGGTTTTAACTTCCTGGCACAGGCTCACATCTCAAGTGTGAAAAGTGGCCGTCCTGATCTAGACGGAGACCCCGAGCCTTGGGGAGTCGGTTAGCTCCCCTGGAAGCCAGCAGGGCCTCCTTAGCTCTGGTTCAGCCATTGGCGACACTGGCCTCAGCGGCTGGCCCCTTGGTGGCAGGCTGCTATTTTTAGTAGCCAGAGGAGGTGTGCTGGGGCCTCCAGTCCAGCCGCAGATGGAAATAGAAATGTGGTTTCTGACAAGCAGCAGATAGCGTGGGCAATTCCCCTCTTCTTCTTTAGGAAATCCAATGTTAACAAAATTGATCGCAATAAAAATAGATGGCCTTTCAAAATGCCCAGGGAAAGCTCCCCATCCAGAGGAACTCCCGCTTAAAGCGATTTTTGTTGAGTTAGGAAAAGGCCTCTTTCTTCTGACGGCTGTCCTGCTGTGCCCACCAACTCCTCTCAAGAAGAGAGCCCGCTCGACACCCAGGCGTCTGCAGGGGCCCTGGCTGTCCCTCCGACGGGACCCCACCCGCGTCCGCCTCCATGGAGTGGAGCCAAGCAGCAGGTGGGGTGGGCCTGGGCGTCCCAGGACGGGGCTATGACGCTGGCAGGACCAGTTCTCTGTTTCCCCCTGTTCGTGTGCTGACTCGGCAGTCTTGTTGAGTCCCTCCCGCAGACCAGGTTTTGGTGCCGCTGATGCTGCGGTGAGGTGAGCGGACATGGTTCTGTGTCCTGGAGAGTCTGGTCGGTGTCTCTGAGCCTCTAGTGTCCCATCTGTAGGATGGGAACAATAACACCCCTCGGGGGTGTTTTGAGCAAATTCACAGCACATCACACGTAAGAAAGCTCCGAGGAAGCCGTGTGATGGGGCCCAAGGAAGCCGCGTTTTGAGCCCTCCTTTTCCTGCCCTCGCTCCGTCGTGGACCTTTTACTGAGCTGAATTTCTCTAAGATGTGCACCACGCTCCACCTGAAATGTGATTTTTCTGGGGGGTGGGGGGTCTCTTTTGCTTCTAAATTACAGAATGCAAGTGTAGGAACACGGTGCTGAAACACTCACCTCCTCACCTCCCCACAGCAAGAGGTTTTAAAAGATACTAATGGACGGTGGACCAAGGGGTGTTACTGAATGTCATCTGAAACGTGAAATGCATTTTTTTTCTCTCGGAGACAATGCTCTTTCTGATGCAATGGCAATGGAGACGAGAGTCTATTTAACTCACGGTGAGAGTGACTCTGCAAGGTGAGGTTGCAGTTTGCAGAGGCAAAGTGAAATGATTGGAACACGACCGTTCAGTGGCCCAGATGTACTCCGCAAAGAGCTGACAGCGATTTCATTAACTTTGGATGTGGGGGCTTGAGGACAAACAGGTTTAATTGGAAGAGGTGGTGGAGGTGGAGGGTGGCTTTGTGGAGGAGTGGAAGGGGATCCCTGGGCACCAGAAGGGCTTTGGGTGCTGTGGCAATGTTCTTTACCATGTGTAAGGCCAAATCCAGGCTGGGTCAGTCTTTTTCAAAGAAATAAGGCATGTTCCCACGCTGCAGCTGTCCAGGAGAACAGCTGGGGTCCTAGAGACAGCAGGGCAGGCAGTTCTTCTGAGTGCCCCTGAGGGGCACTGTCCGCCCTGGGCAGCTTGGTTGCTCTGGAGAGTGAGGTGGTGGGCATGTGCTTGCCTGGACTACGGGAGTGGGTTGCCATGCCCTCCTCCAGGGGATCTTCCCCACCCAGGGATCGAACCTGTGTCTCTTACATCTCCTGAATTGGCAAGTGAGTTCTTTACCACTAGCACCACTTGGGAAATCCAGGCCCCGACGGTGGGTACCAACACTCCACCTGCTCTGGAGGAAGGAGGAGAAGTGTTCGCGGGCGAGCTTCGTTCTAATCAGGTTTTACTTCTGCAAAAAGTGTTTTACCAGCAAATTACCGGCAAGGAGCCCTTCCCGGGGATTCGTAATTTGTTTGATATGAACGCGGAGTCAATCCAGGGTGTCAGCTGGAATGAAAGATAAACTCTAATTTGCTGGGGAGCACGGAGGCTGGAGTGACGGTAATTAGGAGTGATTATCTGCTCCTGATTCTGCCAAACCACTTCTCCCTTCCTGCTTCTCCAGGTTGGGGAGGAGCAGAGCTTGGCCGCCCTGGGCCCTGCTCTGAGGCTGTGCTTCTGGACAGTCCTCTAGGGTTCGTGTTTCCCCGGGCGGGATCATGCTGGAGTGCAAGGTACTGTCTTTGCAAGAGGACTTAGCTTCTCAGCCCTGGCTCCTGCTAGAGTCTCAGGGCCATAACTGATCACCTTCTCCTGGAGAGGCAGTGGGTGATACACGACAAACCCCAGGACCTGTTCACAGACAGCGGCTGTAGTGGGAGATGTGGGTTTCAGACCCAGCGTGATCCTCACTTGGGGGTGCCACATCAAACACAGGATGCTCCGTTCAATCTGAGTCAAAAGGGCCAGTGTGTACTTTGGTAGTGTCAGTGTCATCCCATGTCCTGTTTGGGATGTTGTTGTTCAGTCGTTCAGTCGTGTCCGACTCTGTGACCCCACAGGCTGCAGCCCGTTGGCTTTCTTTGTCCTTCACTACCTCCCGGAGTTTGCTCAGATTCGTGTCCACTGATCGGTGATGCCATTGAACCATCTATACTAAAAAAAAGTTGTTTACTCGAACTTCAAATTCAAAGTTTGCAAGGGTCATGCTTGTACTAAGAAACTACTTGAATAACCTGTATTGTATCAGAAATCCAGATTTAACTGTGGGTCCTGCATTTTTATCTGATAAATCTGCAACCTACCCTTAGCGGCCTGAAACCTTGCATACCTGCCGGGTCTCCTGCCCTTCTGCACGCAGGGGTGGGCGGGGGTGATAAATGCAGCTGTGTTTACTACCCAGGGGGGCTGGAATCAGTGAGGCAGTGTGGCCCCGCACGCATCTGTAAATGCCCACCCTGCTCACCCATGCCCTCCATGAGCCCCTGTCAGCCTCAGAGCTCTTTCCAGAAGTCCCCATCTCCTGCTTCGGGGTATTAAGGGAGGCGCGTGGGGGCCTGGCCTTTGGACCAAGAGCACCCAGTTTTGTAAGATCCTGGCTTCTCCCCTCTGTCCAGGCCTTGCTGTTCCGTGTCCCTCTTGGACCTTGGTCATCACTGCGGAGAAGGGACTGGACAACACCGGCCTAGGAGCTGGGACTGGTTGAAGGCTGGCGGCCGCAGGCTCTTGAGGGGCCCCGGTCAGGCCGTCCTTATCTCACCCTTCACCCGCCGTTTTGGACACGCCTATCTGTGCTTCTGGGTCTCCTTGCTGATGTCACGGGGCTGCCACACACATGAGGGAGCCGTGGACGCAGGAGCGGAGAGCTCTGGCTGGCTTTGGGGTGCCCCCTCTTGGTCGTGTGGCCTGTTCGCTGACCGAGTTGTGTGTCCTCTCTGTACTGCGTGGTGGGGATGCCAGATCCCAGCACACGGGTGAAGACCACACAGCACCAGGGAGGAGCCGCCCTCCCTGGGTTGGTGAGAAAGTTGCCAGCAGGGGTGTCTCTCGGGGTTATGACATCGCCTTGGTTGGCCTTGGCCTCCCAGCCCCTTGCGGCGTCCACGTTGGTTCCGCCAGGCTCTCTCACCCACCCTCCGTGGGGCTAGAGTCAGGCTCCGCCTTGTGGAGGCAGCTGGATGGGGGCTGAGGATGCGCTGCTCTGGAGCTTTGGAAGCCCTGTTGCCTCCTGACTCAGTCCCTAAACCTTTAGTGGGATATGCACTGTCCATCGTGCTGGCCCCAACCCCGCTTTCCTTTCCACCTTGACCAGCAACCGATTGGACTTGCCTGTCCTTTCCTCTCGGGAAAAAAATGTCTCCATCTTCCTCCTGCTCTCACAAGCCTCCTCATGCTGCAGGACCCAGTGCAAATGTCAGCCCTTGGGGACAGCTTTCCCTGGTCCACCGGCCAAAATGCCCTCTGCCCCAACTCCACTGCCAGCTGTTCCTCCCAGAGTTTGAGCCAGAAGCTAGTTGACCTTGTATCAGACTTAGCTGTGAACATGACCATGTGCCCATGGCTCGTCACTTAGCCCAGGGCTCTGAGCCCTGGAAAACACTGGTCAAATGGGATGTTCCCAGGAAGGCCAGCGGCATGTGCAGGAGAGTTTCAGAAGGGACACTGACTCTAGTCCTCTGAACGTGTGGTCAGGTGGGTTCCCTAGCCATGTGTTTGCAGCTCTGTTTCCCAGGGACTTTCTTTCACTGTGGGGGGAGGCCCTGTACAAATCTGGGGGACCATGCTCTTGATCATCACACAGACTAGTCTAGTCTCCCCAACTCTGGTCTCCCCAGCCCTGAGGCTACCCGCTGAGCTACAGAAATTGGCCGGGGCTGGATTTTGGCCCTAGTCTTGGGCTTGGGGCAAAGGTGGGGGCTCTAGGAGAGGAGACCCTAGCCATCTGGTGCCTGTTAGGCCTGGTCAGAGAACTAGGGTTCAGAGAAATGGGTTCTCAAGCGCAGTCCCACATTTGGTGGCCTACAGGAGGACTCACGGGACTGGGCATGAAGCCCTCCTCAGAGCTCTGGTTTATTGCAGGGCAGGATCCAGGGGCACAGCTGGGCGGGGTGAGGCTGAGCATCAGACAGGAACTCCAGGGGCGGCTCAGGTGTGGCAGCTCAGGACACACGTTCCTCCGCGTCCGGTTACGACAACTGCTGGAAAGTGTTGTCCGCCCGCCTGGGGTTTTTTTTACTGGGAGCAGGTCACCCCTGCACCCTTTGCCTCACACTTTCCCAAATGCCTAGACCCCTGGAGGGATGGGACGTGCAGTGTGGTCCACACCGTTGCACAAACAGCTTAGGCCCCGTGAGCTGCACTCATCAGATGGGGCGGGGGCACCCTCTGGACACCCAGGCGCTCAGACCCCACCTGGGCACGCAGAGCTCTCTAGGGTGCTGGAAGCAGAGCCTGCTCTCACGAGCCCTGCCCTTCATGGGAATGTAAGGGGGCCTGACCGCATGTGGGGGTGCTGTTGGAGCTGGGGGCGGCCCGTGGCCAAAAGGGAAGCCCTGGTGTGTTTAGCGGTGACTCACCGCGCCCCTCCCCGTGGGGTCACCACGGCCCTCCCTGCCTCTCTTCACTCCTGATCAGCTCCTGGCTTTCCTGTGTGGGCTGAGAAGGGGTGCCCCCCTTTCTGAATCCTTTGGGAAAGGGGTGCCCTGCCCCCTGCCTTCCAGGCCTGTCAGGCTCCCGCCATCCTCTGAGCCCAGCTTGGCTGAAGCCCCAGCTCAGCCGCCCGCGGAGCAGAGGCTCCTCCACTCGGACCGAGCTCAGGGAGGTAAGTGTTGTTTTCCTAGACTCAGGCGCTGACCCACATGGTGATTTATCCCCGAGATCCCTCCCAGGATCCACGGGTGAGGCTCTACACAGCCTCGGCTCTCCCAGCCGCTGCCGACCTGCTGTTGGACGCGACGCTGTTGCTCCCCCAGGCGTGGGTGACATCCATCCTGCTGGTGACGTCCCTGCCACTCCCCCCCAGTCCCGTCCCCCAACCCCAGCGTCTGCCGTGCGTGTTAAGCACAGGGTCCCCTGGCAGGCTGCCAAGGCCTTTTCAGGGCCCGTGTGTTCTCAGGGGGCCATGCAAAGCGTGGAGAGCAGGCGAGAACAAGGGGGGCGCTGGCACTGCCCCCTGGTTCCGAGCACTCAAGGCCCCCCACGGCCAACAGCCTGTGAGCCCCATCAGACCAGCCTGAGCTGCTGCCCCCGCCACCCCAAACTCTTGTTTAAACAGTTAGGGGAAACCCTTTTCAGGCAATTAGGAAAAGGCAGTTGCAGCCAAATAGTCTGCTCCAACTGTATTGTTCTGCCCAGCGGAAGGTTTCCAGAATGCTGGGGGGTGGGGTGGGGGGGACCCCGTGCCTTAATATGCAAGTCAGCAAGGCCAGGATGCGAGCCTGCATGCCAGCCAGTGCCCGGGCCGTCCTTGTGTGGGAAAGTGGGGAGGGGAGGGGAGGAAGCAGGCAGGGAACCCGAGGGGCCGCCCCCTACCCCCGGGAGTGGGCAGGTGTGGAGGGCATGGGTCCCCTGTGCCCTGGAGGTGCCAGGTGCAGGGACAGGGGGAGCAGAAGGAGAGGCAGGCCACCCCCTCTCCCGCGACTTCGAGTTCTGCCGGAGCCTGGAAGGAAGGCTTTCTCCCCACTCACCACCCCCGCTGTACCAGGTGGTGGCCTGTCCCAGCAGGGTCTCCCGGCGGGTGGGGCGGGGACTCGGCGTAGCCCACCCGGTGCCTGGTGAGTATCCTGACTCTGTCACCCTCACGTGCTGGACGCAGCCCCGCGTTCCTCAGAGCACCTGCCTCAGGGACCTCGGGGTCTGGCTGCGGGGCTGACCCACTCGTCCTCCTGCCTGCTTTCCTTTCCCTCTGCAGCATCTCGGGCTTTAGGCTCAGAAACACCTGGCTTCAACCCTGCCTCTCCCTTCTCCTAAGTGAAGTCAAAGTGAAACTGTCAGTTGCTGAGTCGTGTCTGACTCTTTGCGACCCCCTGGGCTCTATGGAGCCCACCAGGCTTCTCCGCCCATGGGATTCTCTAGGCAAGGATACTGGAGTGGGGTTGCCATTTCTTCCTCCAGGGGATCTTCCCAGCGCTGGGATGGAACCCGCATCTCCTGCATCACAGGCAGATTCTTTACCATCTGAGCCACTAGGGAAGCCCCATGGCACATAAGGCCTCGGTTTATTTGCCCGAGCCTCTGTTTCTTCATCTGTAAAATGGGAACAGAGCCTTGACACAGCCTGTGTCAACAGTTTCAAATGTGCCCGGGGTGCTGAGGGAGTGCCTGACCCGGGCTGGACGAGGCTTGACTGAGGTAGGTGGGGTTCTGTTTCCTCCCGCCGCCGCCCACCTCCCGCCCAAGTGCTAGAGCCAGGCTGGGTGGGCAAGTGCTCGGTCAGCATGGGGTGGAACAGGTGACTCACCCTCTGCTGTGTGGACACATATGTCCCGACCAGGGGTTAGGGGCCTGGGCGTAGCCCTGGAGGGGCCTGAAGGGTAGGCTGGACTACCCTGCTTTACAGATGAAGGAACAGTGAGTGACTCAAGCAGGGCCACCCACTGAGGTCCCAAAGCTCAGGGTTAAATGCTTGGGGCTGCAGTGTTGGCCCAAGAGTGTATGCTCAGGGAATCTTGGGTCGATGATGGAGTGGACTGTTACAGCTATTGCTGGCATGCCTGAGGGACACTCCCATGGGGTTGAGCAACCATAATTGGGGGTAGGAAGCAGCGTAGTTAGGAACCCCAAAAGACACTGCCTCTGAGCTGGACTCAGACTTGACTTTATGTCTATAAAGGCAAAGGGTGGCAGGGATGGCTCCCTCTGGCCTTTGGAAATCAAGTGCCCCTGTCAGCCTAGCAGAACTGCAGACCTGTGTCTGGTCCGCAGGGGGCTGGAGCATTTTCCATACACAGGAGGGTGTGGTGCTGGGATGACTTCACAGGTGGGTTGAGAAAGGCCTGGGGGCTCTATGTAGGGCTGGGGGCTGGCTCTGACCCCGGCAGATGGCAGGGACTGGGGAGAAGGCCCCGGGTCCCGGCCTGAGCTGGGATGCAGCTCAGAAGCAGCCCATCATTGAGTTGGAGGACGCCTTTGGGCCCTCGAGGTGCTCAGGGGGTCTTGGGGGTGACTCTGTTGTCTGCACACACCCCACAGGCCCTGTGGCCCCTTGAACTGTTTTTGTTGAGGGGTCCTCAAATCCCAGACACTCAGGAGCCCTTGACATCCTACCATGGCATCTCTCCTGGGTGGATAGTTCCCTTTCTTTGCTCTGGAAAGTGCACCCACAGCCACCAGGTTGGTGGCTTGGCACTATGAAAGGGGTGAGGCACGCTGATTTAAGACACCAGCTTTCTCTGCGCTTAGCGGCCTAGTGTCAGCCGTGATGCTGAGCTACCTGGTTTTCCACACACAGGGGCTTGGATGCCCCAGCTCAGCAGACAGAAGGCTGGCCTGGGTACCTGGAGTTCCCTGAAAGTCCATTTTGAGGGGACACAGAGCCGCCCACCAGCGATTCCACACTGTGTATGGTTTCAGTCCTGGGCTGACGTCAGAAGCCACAACCAGGCAGAAAAGGCCAGGAGAGAAGACTGGCGGGTTCCATGGCCTGGGTCCTCTGTGACCCCCGCACGTGCCCCTGCATCTGCATTTGGGGTACCCGACCACGTCCAGTCAGGAAGTTTCTGCACCCTCATCTTTTTTTCTTCGCTGGAACCTGCGCTTGGGGTCTAATCTGTAGATGTCAGGATTCAGAAGTTACGGGTCTTGGGCACCACCCCCGACCTGGCTCCTTCCTGTCCTCTTCGGCACCCTCACAAAATATGTCTGGGTCCCTGCAGGGCTTGGTTAGAAAAGGAACACTCGGGTTCTCTTCCAAGCCAAAGCATTGGTGCCTGGGGATGGGTGGCCTGGTGGAGGCCCTGGGCAGCACCGGTGGGGTGTGTGCTGGTCAGAGCTGGAGATGAGTCTGGGGGTCCCGTTCTGAGCTCCTGTGCAGTGCCCCACCTTGCCTGTGAGTGGTGCCTGCAGGGTGAGTCACCCCATCCTTGCATCTTGAGCATGAAGGGTTTCTACTTGAGTGTCCGCAGAGACGGTGATGAGCATCTGCAGAGATGGTGATGAGCGTCCAGCCCTCCCTCCCTCCCTGACCCTGCTGTCCACCTCCCACCCTGCCTCCTCCACAGGCAGGGTCCCCATCCAGCCCGGTGCTGCCCATTGGCTTCCTCCTCCAGGCAGTCTGCCCTGATGTCCCCCGTCGCAGCCTGCTCCACGGGACACATAGTGGGTTCCAAGCAAGCAGCGGTGAGACCCTCACTCTGAAAGCTGGAGGCACTGGGCAAGGGGGCAGTGTGCTGCCCCGGCCCAGACTCGGTGTGCAGTCCTCACGGGCGCCGGTCACTAGTGGATCCTGGGCCAGCAGGTGTGCGCACCCTCAGGGCAGAGCCTCTGTTTCCGGTGGAGTTGATGTGGCTGACTGAAGATTATATACCCTAGACAGACGACGCTGTCTTCAGTGTTTTTCTGCGTTTATTGGAAGCTTTAATGTTTCTGGGTAATGAAATCCATTATCTGGTTTTCGGTGGAATACTTGGAAAAGAAAATTATTGGAATGAATAAACAATGCAATATTTGTACCCAAACATTCCTTTAAAATATAATGAAAACCATTTCTTCAGCACTTGAAGTGTTTTGGTTGTTTGGCCAACCCTAAACGGCGTCGTAAAACAAAACGAAGAAGCAAATTTATTAGTCTTCATGGGGACGTTTGCTATATGTTTTCTTTGGAGGCTCTGGGGCGTAAATGCAGAGTCTTACCTGAGCTGGAACACTGCTGACTCTCTCTTTGTGGATCATGAAAACTGAGGTCCAGGGAGGCTGGCCTTGCCCAGGACGGGAGAGAGGTCATGACCAAGGTTCCTCCCTCCCAGAGCCTGTCTGTCCCCGTATCGCCAGTGATGTCAGCCAGGTGCCCACCTTGAGGGGTCATATATGAAGGTGTGGAGGGAGGTGCTTTATAAACCCTTCTTGTAACCAGAATCCAGGTCCCTGGAGGGCATGATTTCTTCTTGCGCCAAACTCTTACCCCTCTCCACCCCTAGACACTGAAAAAGCCAAACTCCTGAACCCCCTGTGCTATATACAGAGGTGCCCTAAGGACGGGGATCCCGGGGTGTCAGGACCTGAGACCTGGGCCCAGCAGTCACACAGCTGGGAGGCCCCAGCTCCATGGAGAGTCGCTCAGCCCGAGCTTACATGCCGGCTCAGCTTGCCATGTGTGGCCAGTGGCAGCGGAGCCTTCCCCAGCCCAGGACGCTTGTCTGTAAATCGGGAAAATTCCGTGACCCACAGGTAGGGTTGGATGGAGAGGTGGTGCGTGGAGAAGAGACCCCCAGTTGGAGGATGCTCTGTGTACATTAGCTGAGGTTACAGGCCAGGCGCTGCTTCTGTTGACATACAGGGCAGTGCAGGACAATGGCTTGGAGTCGGGCTTTACGTCTGGACACCAGGTGTGTGACCTCTGCTGTGTGACTTTGAGCAAGTTACTTGACCTCTCTGGGCCTCCGGTTCCTCACCTGTGAAAAAAGAGGATGATGACCTTGTCCAGTCGGTTTCTTATGAGAAGCAGAGACGGCGTCTGGAAGTGCCTGGCGTGTGGAAGCATTTTGGAATGGTTGTGGCTATCAGTCTCACCCTCCGCGAGCTTGGCTGGGTGCCTGGGTGTCTCAGTCTCAGTTTTCTTATCTTGACTAGTTGATTTTAAAAGGTCTCTGCCCTTTATTTAATTTCATTTCTCTTTCAAGATATGTAATTCTTTGGTAGTATTTATAGTGTTTGAAGCCCCGTGCTTTCTTCAGAGTTTTGCAGAAAATGCGTCAATATCTTAAGAGGCCGGATGTTGCAGAGATAAAGCGTCCTGCTGATGGTCTTAGTGGGAAAGATTAGCCTCTGTGTCAGGCCAGAGCATGGAGACGGCTCAGGGGTGGGACCCCTGGAAGCTGCTGTCTGGGGCTGTAGGGCCAGAAGATCAGGCCAGCAGGGTCTTAGCCACCATCATCTGAAATATCTCGGGCCCCCTTGCATGCATGCGTGTGCTTAGTTGCTCCGTCATGTCTGACTCCTTGCAACCCCATGGACCACATCCCGCCAGGCTCCTCTGTCCATGGGAGTCTCCAGGCAAGAATATTGGAGTGGGTAACTGTTTCCTTCTCCAGGGGATCTTCCCAACTCAGGGATTGAACCCAGGTCTCCTGCACAGAAGGCAGATTCTTTACTGTCTGAGCCACCAGGGAAGCCCCTTGGGCCCTTTGCCTGTTGCTAAGTCACTTTAGCAATGGTATGTGGAGGACGGTTTTATCAGTCAGGGCCTTTCAATGATGCTTTAGAGACAAACATCTCCCAACCTCTGTGTCTTAAGACAGTCGTTTATGGTTATAATGGTTGTGCGGGTTGACTTGACCCACCTGTGTGGGTCTTGCTCGGCTGTGGTCAGATGGCAGCGGGGCTGGAGTCATCTGGAGGCTTGACGGGCTGGACATGCACTGTGGCTCCCTCACTCTTCTCCTGGGCTGCAGCGGCCTGGACAGGTTGGAGGGCCAGCTGGTGTTGGGCTGTCTCTGTGTGGCCTCTTCATGCATTGGGCTTCCTCACACCATGGTGGGCCTAAGAGTTAAGGATCCCAGAAGGCGAGCTGTGGAAGCTGCTGGTGTCCTAAGACCTGGAACCAGACATGGGCACGGCGGCACTTCCACTGTGTTCTTTGGTTGGAGACATTGCAGAGCCGCCCAGGTTCAAGGTGGGGGGTGGTGCTCATAGATTTAACTCTTGACAGGAGGGCTGCCAGAGCAATTGTAGCCTTCTTTCTTTATATTTTTAAATTTTTTATTTTTTTCCTTTTATTACCCATTTTTATTTATTTTTTTTCTTTTTTAAATTTTAACTGGAGGCTAATTACTGTACAACATTGCGGTGGTTTTGCTGCACATTTGCATGAATCAGCCATGGGTGTACATGTGTCCCCATCCTGAGCCTACCTCCCACCTGTAGCCTTCTTGAGTTTTCCTTGGCCACCAGCTGGGAGGGTCTACCCTGGACCAGATGCAAAGGCTTACAGAGGCTTTTCACCTCACCTCAGCCTCCGTGTTCCCTAGGAGGTCGGTGTGGAGTTGTCCGCAACGTTCTTTTGTTTTTCCGGTGAGATGTAGTGAGCTGCCAAGTGGTGACAGTGGCTTCAGTCGCTCAGCCGTGTCCGACTCTGCGACTCTGTGGACCGTAGCCCTCCAGGCTCCTCTGTCCGTAGGACTTTCCAGGCAAGAATACTGGAGTGGGTTGCCATTTCAAGTGGCGCTAGTGGTAAAGAACCCACCTGCCAACGCAGGAGATGTGAGAGACACAGGCTCGATCCCTGGGTGGGGAGGGTGCCCTGGAGGGGGGCATGGCAACCCACTCCAGTGTTCGTTCCTGGAGAATCCCATGGGCCGAGGAGCCTGGCGGGCGACAGTCCACGAGTTCGCAAAGTGGGACGCGACTGAAGCGACTTAGCATGAATGCGTGTAGGATGGTATGGAAAAATCTGGACGAACTTTTTGGCCAACCCAATACTACGAGATGCCCATTTTATAGACGAGGAAATAAAGGTCGGGGGGTAACCTGTTCAAGGCCTCACAGGGGTATGTGGGAGAGCCGGATTCGAACCCAGGCTCCCCTCCCACTGCGGCACAGAGGTGTGTGAACAGCAACAAAGAAGGGATTGGGGCCTTCAGATTCCACTTCTCCAGCAAGAGCTGAGCTTCTCCATGGACGCCATCCTCACGCCCCTGAGAGGCTCCGCATACAGGACCCTGCCCTCCGCAGGCTCAGGCAAGACTGCGTCTTACATAAGAAAGGGTGACAGTCTGCTTCAACCTAGCAATTACCCCATCACCCGGGCCTCCTGGACTGGGGCGGTCTCTTTTCTGTAGGTTGCTCCATCTGTAATTTAAAAACCCCACGGATCCTCTGTAACGAGAAACATGCTGGCTCTTCTGGTGTGGTTTAAGCGAGTGGCGTATACCAGAGACGTTTCGTTGTATTAATAAAAACAACATGCATTTTCGTGTGTTTCCATAGAGACTTCCCAAGATTTATGTCCACAAGACATATCTTTGGATCCCATGGAATGATTATCTTCCAAACATCCCCTGATAGTCTGCAGGTCTCCCTGGCCGAGAGGAAGATGTCAGGATATTTGGGTATGAAATAAAGACAGCAGGGACATGGCCAGCCCGAGGTCTTTCATGTACTTGAGAAGGTGAGACGTCGGGTACAAACAGGCGGGAAACATCTGGGCACGCGGGGCTTTCTCATCCACAGTTGGGGCTGTTTAGAAGTCGGCGTGAGTCTGCCAAGAACAGCGGGTTCCCTTTTGCTTTGCCACCTAATAAGAGAAGCTCAGGCTTTCACTGAAGCCAAAAGAACCGGGCCTTTTGGTTAAGACATTGCCTGAACCACCACGGTGCCAGGGTGCTGGCTCGTCTGCTGAGGGGAGCAGCCCGAGGTGGTAAGAAGGATGGCGAGGACCCTGGAGCAGGAGTTAGAGCAGAGACCTTGTCTCACCTCTGCCGCCAAAAAGCTGAATGACTCAGGCTAAGACAGAACTCTCTGGACCTCAGGCTCTTCATCTCCAAAGTGGGTCTTATAGGGTGATATCCTTTCATGTGCAGTTGACAGAAGGCCAGTTCAAGTTAAGAAAAAGAAAAAAGAGGAGCATATGGGTTTGTGTGATGGACAGTTCTAGGGGTAGAACTCTAGCTTCAGGTATGACTTGATCCAGAGGAGTATATGGGTTTGTGTAATGGACAATTCTAGGGGAAGAAATCTAGTTTCAGGTATGACTTGGTCCAGGGACTTAAACAGTGTCTTCTGAGCTCCATCTTTTCTTCTTGCTCTATCTCTGGGCTCTGCGATGTGAAAGAACAAATTCTAGAGGAATTTGTTTCATGAGGAGTCATCATAAAATTTTCCTAAGGAATTGAACAACCAGGAGTTTTTTTTTTTTTTTTTAAAGAAATACATACACCAGTATTAACAGAACGGAGGATGGATTGGGGGAGCAAGGCTACATTTTGCCTTGTCCCGTTGTTAGAGGGTATTATCTCATGGGTACACGAGGCCTCACTCTGAGTCATGAGATGCTTTTCTTGATCGAGGGGAGGCTGTTATGTGGGAAGAAAGTTTTGGACCAAGATGACCAGGATGCTGAGTTTTTCTCTGGTATTTTCCCAATGTCTTTGACTCCAGGTGGGAGAATTTTCTCCTCCCTAAGTCTTTGTGTTCCTTTCTGTAATCAGTAGAATACTCTCTATTGGTGTCTTGATTAGGTAGTTGTGAAGAGACAGACTGGTGCTTGGGTGTAGTAGATGCTCCCAGATGTTCCCTGTCTCCCTGACATCTCTATCCTTCAAAGCTCTCTTGATCCCTTTGGCATCAGTTTTCAGCTGCCTCTTGTCCATCTAATTCAAATTCAGTTTAGCCCCTTGCTCTGGGGGGCAGTTGGCCACTGGTGGTTTAACTGGTTAAGACTGTATTTATCCCATTCTAGAAAATGTCGGGGGTGAGCCAGCTACTGCTGGGGTGGCAGCTTCTGTCCCAGGCAGCTTCTGCTTTCCTGCTCTACTGGCCTCAGTGTGTGGCTTTATCCTTCCGTTTACAAGATGGCTGCCTTAGCTCCAGGCATCACGTCTGTGTGTGTTCAGTTTAGCCAGAGTCCAGTTAATCAGTGACTTGGGGCATAGGGGCCATGCTCTGCCAAGAGCTCCGTTCTAAGGCCCTGGCAGCCCTGAATATATCCGTGAAGTCACTTCGTGGGCTGCTGCTTCTGAGATGAGTCGCTGAGGAGGTGGAATTGGGCAGGGTCCCCTCAGAAAGAGGAAGAGGAACAGATTAGGGAAAGGCCCCACCACGTGCAGGAGTCCCTCCAGAGATGGAGTGAGTGAGGAGAGGGTGTGCTGTCCAAGCTGCTTCCCTGGGAGGGGTCCCCACAAGATGCCCGGCACAGGGACGGGAGGGTGGGGCAGGCCCGGGTCCTCTGAGCTGCAGTGGTGCACCCACCACCCATCTCAGGCTCCTGGGGTCCCTGGAGGCTGAGATATCGTCACCTGTCACTTGTCTGAGAGGGCAGGCTGGCCAGATGGTGGCCGGATGGGAGCACGACCAGGAGGTGAGGGAACCGTCCGTGGGCTCCAGGGTGACGCTTCCCTGTGGGGGGCCCCTCATTCCATTGAGAATTCTCTGGAAGCAGCGGCTCCCGCCTGCAGTACTGAGTTCCGTGTCAGGAACCCCTGGTTGCTGCAAGGTGCGTCGATAAGCCTGCACCTCCAGGGCATCTGTGTTTTACTGTGTCCAGACCTACTGCACATACAACGGACAGAACTTTACAGTGTCCTGAGGTTCTGCAAGGCAGACACTCGGGCAACTGACCTGACGTGCACAGACAAGAAGATGCTTCTTGTAATTGTTTGTGATGGTGAAAAATTAGAAACGATCCAAACGGTTTCCCGCAGGGGATTGGTTAAAGAAATGTGTCTCTGCAGCCATTGATACAGCACGTGGCTTTCTGCCCCGGGAACCGGTGTCAAAGTGTGTTAGTGAGTGTGAGGCTGATGTGGGTTTAATTTGGCGTTGTATAAAGAACTGTGTCATACTTGCGTGTGTGAGTGTGTGTGTGAGAGTGTGCCGTTAACCCTTCCGAACAGCAGGTTCCTTGGGACGGAAACTCCGTAAGGTGCTCTGTGTAAAAAAAGATCCTCAGTCATGCATGTGTGGGGGTCGGGTCCTTTGGCCTCTTCAAGAGGTGAATCGTCCCCTGGCCGGTAAAGGCCCTGACAAGTCCTATAAAGGAGCAGCTTGCTTCCGCTTGTGCCTCTGTCTCTCAAGCTTACGTGAGGATAGGACCCTCTTCCACCCCAAGTCCTCTTTCTGGAGCATCCTCCTAGAATCTGTCGCGGCCTCTGCTCCACTCGGTAGATCTGTGCTGGCCTCCACTGCCAGGCGCCGTGCCCAGTCCTGGAGAGACCAGCAGTGACCGAGAGAGACGCCGCCAGGGTGCCCAGCGCTCTTTGCCGACTGGTGAGTTACCATCGTGGTCTGGCAGAGTGGAGGGGTGCATGGCCCTGAGCCCCAGCTCGGGGGCCCTCTGTTATGGGTCAGACATGGAGAGGGTGCTGGGACGGTGTTTCTGAGTGGGGTTCCCTGGACCAGCTTCCACTGCAGCAGCATCCACTGGGATTGTGCTGGAAATGCACGCTCTCGGCCGGCCCCAGACCTGCTGAATCAGAACCGCAGGGCGTGGCCTGGCAGTGTGTTTTCATGCCCTTAGGGGTGGGCTTGATGATGATGCTCCTGGAGTTTGAGAACTGCTACTCTGGAGTGGCCCCTGGATGAAGGGAGTGTCAACCCACTCTAGTATTCTTATCTGGAGAGTCCCATGGTCAAAGGAGCCTGGTGGGCCTGAGTTCATGGGGTCACAAAGAGTGGGACTCGACTGAGCAAGTAACGCACACGCACACCCTGGAGGTGACGGAGTAGGGCTGGCCAGGGGTGGCCTTGAGGCAGGAGGGCGGGGTGGGGTGAGGGTCGTCCAGGCAGAGACTGCTGTCTGAGCCAAGGGCCTGTGGCAGGCACCTTGGGGAGCTCAAGGATCTGGCAGACAGGCGAGGCTGGGAGAGAGGGAATCCTGGACGCAGTACAGCTGGGGTCTGTGTGGGCAGAGCAGAGTGCAGAGCCCTGGGGCCAGAAATGCCTATGTCTGCAGTGAGATGTCCGCTCTTGGGGCTGGGGGGCTGAGTCAAGAGGGTATTCCTTACCCCCCACCCCTTGAAAAATATTCCTATTTTGGTGGAAGTTTTTCATAGCACCAGGGTGACAGTTGTAAGCAGGGACCACTGTTTACTGCAGGAGCAAATGGTTTTCCCCAGTCACAGCCGAAGGAGATGAGTGATTCTAACAATTAGTACAGGCAGGAGTTTCCAGCCGGCCTGGGTCCTCCAGGGTGGCATCTGAAATCGTTGCTGTATTTCGTTTTGAAATGTTAGAAACAGTCGAACGGAAAAATCCCCCCAGCAGACAGATCACTGGGCTGATTGGCTTGGTCTCTGTTGTCCGGATGGGGCCTCGGGAGGTGGTGTGGTGGTCCCAATCAGCGCTAGCATTCTGGGTAGAGACCCTACTTGGACCACCCCTGGACTGCTTGGACTCAGCCCCTTCCTCACCCGGCTGGGCTTAGGAACCCCACCCCCCCACACCCACCTGGAGGCCTGGTTTCTCCCAGTCAAGAGGCATCTGAAAGATCATGACATCAGTTAAGCATTTAAACAGTGAGTCCCCCGGCCTTCCCCCAGTGGGAGCCTTCCGGAGCAGCCTGTCCTCCGCCACCCACATCCAAGTCCCTCATCCCCAGGAGTCCTCCCCACGGAGGTTTGTTAGCAGACGCTCAGGCCTTTCGGGGGGAGGAGGAACCCCCCCAGGGGGTGGCTCTGGGTGCAACGTCCCCAGGGTTCCATCCTGAATCCATGGCCGTGTCCGGCTTCCTCCAGCCCCGAAAATAACACGTTCAGATTACAATGAGCAGGGGCACTGGGCTGGCCCGTCCTCATCAGCTGGACTTTGCAGAAAGGGGGAGTGTTTTATAAGAGGGGCGGGGGAGGGGAGGGCTGGGAAGAGCGAAAGCACAGTGGGGGGAAGGGGGGTCACTTGGGGGCAAGGTTGGGGGGTCAGTCTGACTGGAGTGGGGTGGGGAGGTAGCATGCCAGGGTCAGAATGGATCCCTAGTGCTGGGACCGCAACTAGAGGCCGTGACGTCCACTGGAGAGCCCGGACTGGCTTCTTCCTCCAGAGGCTCCGGGTTGCGGAGGCCTGTGGGCGGGCCGGCCACAGTCCCTCCCCTCCCATCAGAAGGGACTCAGGGCCGTTCATCTGGGGCTCGAGGGGTTAGTGCTCAGACAGGCTGGTTGTCCTGAGAGATTCAACTTGGAGACACCCAGACCAGGGAAGAGACAAACCATGCGGAGACCCCAGTGACTCACAGGGACCCTCTGCCCTCCTGGAGGGGTACCCACCTCCCCGCCGTCTGGTGCGGGCTGTGTCCAGCAGCTTCCCCACAAACAGCTCAGAGTGGGGGGAGAGGAGCTGGACGTGGAGCATCCTGGGTCAGCACGACCTCGACCACGGGGTCAAGGTCAGTCACAGCACCAGGTCACGTGGATGGCAGTGCCCCTGACATGATGGGGGGAGGGCACCTCCCCTTCAGACTCTTCCCCCCAAACCCACGACCCCGTCTGGTCATGAGAAGACACCCGGAGAATCCTCCCTGAGGGGCGGGGTCTGCCAGACGCCCGCGCGGCGCTTCTCAAAGCTGCCCAGGTCGAGAGGTGCCCCGACAGTGAGAAGCGGTCACAGCCCCGGGGGTCTGGGGATGTGAGGCCCGTGTCGCCTGGCATCCTGGACGGGTCCCGGGGTACCCAAGGGACGCGAGGGGAAAGCTGAAGAAACCGGAATGGAGCATGGGCCTTCGTTAATTATCACGTATCACCAGTCTGGCCTCATTAGTTTTGACAAATGCACCGTGGGAACGCAGGCGGCTAACAGTGGCCGGGCTGGGTGTGGGGGTTTCGGGGATTCTCGGCACTGTTTCTGCAACTTTCCTACAACTCCAGAAGACTTCCCGATGGCTCAGCAGGTAAAGAATTCACCTGCAATGTCAGAGACACAGGAGATGCGGGTTCGACCCCCGCGTCGGGAAGATCCCTTAGAGGAGGAATGTAACCCACTCCAGGATTCTTGCCTGGTGAATCCCATGGACAGAGGAGCCTGGTAGGCTGCAGTCCACGGGGTTGCAAAGAGTCGGACATGACTGAGTGACTGAACCTAACTCTAGAACCTTCTAATGTAAGAAGTTGATTTAAAATGGAACACCCCAGATCACTCCCTTTCCACGCTGGGTCCAGTGGCAAAGGCAAAGCTTCTTGTGTATCAGAGCCTCTCACAGGCCCCCCTTGTGGAACCAGCCGTGAGTATGGTCTTGGATGTGAACTTGACTTTTGTCAATGAGGATGTGGTTCCTGGAAGAGATTCTTTTCTCTTCCACCTTGACTCCGCTCCCCCTCCCCTCCCCCTTCCCCCTCCCCCTTCTCCCCTAGACACAGGCACACAGAAGTCCCTCCTCCCTCTGGATCCGGGAGGCCTTCTCACTCAAGGGCAGTTTCCAGTTGTCATGACTCGCAGGGCGTGCTGCTGGCACCTCGTGGGTGGAGGCCAGGGGTGCTGGTGACATCCTGCGAGGCACGCCCACAGCAAAGAATCACCGCATCCAGCGTCAGCACTGCCAGAGTCGAGGGCTCTCGTTCCAGAAGGACGCAGTGCAGGTGGACTTCTGGTCCTGGCTGAGAAGTATGGCCGTTCGGCGCGGGCAGCTGAATCTTTCCAGCAGACTCTGCCCTCGGGTATCAGCAGCCTAAGGGGCAGTGACAAAGACAGCTCGCACCTGTGAGCTGACTGCACACCGGGCCTCAGGGTGAACTGACAGCCTTCACACTCCCACTGCTCCAGTGGGACAGGTGCCTCGATTACTGCACTCAATGAACAGGTAGGGAAGCCGTGGCTCAGAGCGGTTAAGCGACTGGCCTTGAGTCGCACAGCTAGCAAGTGGCTGAGCTGAGCTTCAAACCCAGGCTGACCAGTTCTGGATGGCATGGTGGTACCTAGCGTGCCAGCAGCCTTTCCTGCAGGAGCGCTGAGGCCTCCGAGTCACCATGGGCAGATGCTCTCACAGGGCTTCCACCTGCAGGGGGCCGGGGGCTGGGACAAAGGGCCCCCGTGAGAGAAGGCCCTGGAGGTGCCTGCCCCTGGAGGGTCTGCCTCAATCCTGCTTGCTCCTGCCCAGATGTTGCCCACCTTCCTCGGGGCCACTTGGCATCCACCAGCAGGATGTGGGCTCCAGCCCTGCCGCTCCGCCCAGTGCCGTGCAGACGTGGGTGTTGGGGGTGCCATGGAGACGGTCTGTCACCTGTCACAGGGCATCACCTTTAATTTGCGGCTCTGGGGTGCTCGCTGGCTGGTGATTTGAGAAACTCAGCGGGAATTTCTCAGTCCTTCTTACTCAGAGCAGGGTTTGAGGTTTTCCCATCTGGGGCCCAGAGGATGAGCGACGGGGCAGGGTGCTGTGAGAACGCATGAACCACTTGGCCCTCTCCTTCCAGCCTGGGAGACGTGGGCAGAGGGCAGTGGGAGATACGGCAGGGGAGCCGTATCTCGTTCCCTGACGTGCGCAGGGACCTCACCTGCAGGGTGGAGCCGGAGGTCAGGCCGGCCTGCCTAGGCCGGGGCACCCACCGGTCAGAACCCTTATCTAGGAAACACAGGACAGGCTGTCTCGCTTGGTACCCTGCAAGGAGCAGGGCTGGGCTGGCGTCCTGACCCCTGCTGACCGGGAGGGAAGATTTCTCTGGACAAGTCTCTTAACATCCCTGTGTGCACAGGTTTTAGGCTGTTTGGCTCAAGCTCCCCCTCCTCCTCCACACTTATTTGACCATCTCCGCCCTGCTTTGGGGCGAGGTGGTGGCCTCGTCCCCCTGGACCCCCTGGCCCCCTGCTTGGGCGTCTTCTCCCTTCTGTGCTGGGTCGTGGGCTCAGGGCACTTCAGTAGCTCTGTCGTGTGCCTCGGTGACACCGATACCCCGTGAATTTAGTGATGACCAGGTGCCCCCTCCAGTGGAAGTGCAGATCACTGGATCACCAGGAGAGTCCTTTTAACATTACATTTTTAAGGCAGTTTTTTGAACCAACCAGCCCATGATGGCCGTGGGGCTGGTGATTCCCGGGTAGAGGACTTCCGGCTCTGGGATTCAGAAGTCCCTCCAAGGAAGGGCCTGGCTCTGAACAGCTCAGGTGAGGCTCCATGAATGCCTCAGTGCACCACGTCTTGAGTTTTGGTCCAGGCTCACCATGCTGCTTCGTTAGTAAGTGTGACACTTGTCTGCCATGGCACCCGGGGCCAAGGTGTGAATATATATTGACGCAAATCACGCCACGGAAATTTATTTCCCTGTCTTGCTGTTCCTCCCTTCTTCCTCCTCTTCCCAGATTTATGAAGCATATGGATCTTGTCTTTAGACCATCCCTCAAAAGCTCTGACTTGCAAATCAGTTCCTTGAATGATCAACTGTATATATTCTGCATTTAATAAATTCAGTTATTAAGGAAGCAGCCATTGATTATTTGATTACAGTGGATTGGGAATCAGGCTTCTCAGCAAACCACCTGAGACACTGGGTTCAGAAATAATGAAAGGAAGAAGCATCCTTCACAGCGGCGTTACCTAGTGATGACAGATGCTGCAGAGGCTGTGCCTAGGCCAGCGTCCCCTGAGTGTGGCGTGTCCTGTCAAGAAATGGGAGAACCAGCCAACCAAGGTCCTTTTCGTCTGATTTGTGTGGATTGGAGAATTTGCATTATGTATGAGCTGCAATTTGCATTCCAATCCACGGGGAAAAAAAACAATATTGATAAATGCATTTTATGTGTACACAAAATAGATTTGAGCAAGATTTAGGGGTCCTGGGAGTGGAGGTGCATCGGGAAATTAGCTTTATAAAAACTGTGTTGATGCAGTGGGAAGGTGATCAGGAAAACTCCAAAAGGCCCCAGTTAACATGCAGAATCTGGTTGTACCTTCCCCATTGAGCCAATCTGTGCCCAGCATTCAGGGGGTAGCTCAAAGGCCACCTCCTCCAAGAAGCTCTCCAGATTTGTTTTTCTTCCTTTTGAAACTGTACAGCACTCTGTTGTTAGTCTTTGCCAAGAGTGGCAGGAGATGTGGGTGCTCTCTTCCTTCCATCCATCCTTCCTTTATTCTTGACTTTTATTCTTTCTATTCATTCATTCTTCCACTCATCTGTCCATCAATCTGTCTATCCCATCTACCTATCTGTCTATCCACCCACCCATCCAGTCATGTTACCATCCAGCCATTCATCCACCCACCCACCTATCTATGCATCCATCAGTCTCTCATCTACCTGTCCATCCATCATCCATCCATCCATGACCCATCCATCCATCACCCATCCATCCATCATCTATCCATCTATCACCCATCCATCCATCCATCATCCACCATCCATCCATCCATCACTCATCCATCCATCATCCATCACCCATCCATCTATCATCCATCATCCATCCATCCATCATCCATCCATCCACCATCCATCCATCCATCACTCATCCATCTATCATCCATTACCCATACATCTATCATCCATCCATCATCCATCCATCCATCACCCATCCATCCATCATTCATCATCCATCCATCCATCATCCATCCATCCACCATCCATCCATCCATCACCCATCCATCCATCATCCATCACCCATCCATCCATCATCCATCACCCATCCATCCATCCATCCATCCATCCATCATCCATCCATCATCCATCATCCATAGATCCATCATCCATCTATCCATCCATCATCCATCCATCCACCCATCATCCATCCATCATCCATCCATCATCCATCATCCATCCATCCATCATCCATCCATCATCCATCATCCATCCATCATCCATCATCCATAGATCCATCATCCATCATCCATCCATCCATCATCCATCCATCATCCATCACCCATCCATCATTCATCCATCCATCATCCGTCATCCATCACCCATCCATCCATCATCCATCCATCCATCATCCATCACCCATCCATCATCCATCCATCCATCATTCGTCCATCCATCATCCTTCCATCTGTCATCCATCACCCATCTATCATCCATCATCCATAATCCATCACCCATCCATCATCCATCCATCCATCATCCATCATCCATTCATCATCCATCACCCATCCATCATCCATCTATCCATCATCCATCCACCCATCATCCATCATCCATTCATCATCCATCACCCATCCATCCATCCATCCATTATCTATCATCCATTCATCATCCATCACCCATCCACCACCCATCCATCCATCATCCATCCATCCATCATCCATCCATCCAGCCATCATCCATCATCCATCCATCCATCCTTCCATCCATCACCCATACATCCATCATCCATCCATCCATCACCCATCCATCCATCATCCATCATCCATCCATCCATTATCTATCATCCATTCATCATCCATCACCCATCCATCCATCATCCATCCATCCATCCATCCTTCCATCCTTCCATCCATCACCCATACATCCATCATCCATCCATCCATCACCCATCCATCCATCATCCATCATCCATCCATCCATCCATCCATCCATCCTTCCATCCATCCATCCACAGTGCGCTGAGGGCCTCTCCCTACAGGCCACTCTCTAAGCTCTAGGATAAAGAAATAACAGGACACCTGCAGGTCCCTGCCCTCTCAGAGCTTTCTGTCTGGTGTGAGGGGCACAAAACAAGAGAGAAATCAACAAACAGAAGTCCCAGGTAACTGCTGGTAGGGGTAGGTTTTACTAAGGAAATACAGTTGACCCTTGAACAACACAGGTTTGAACTTTGTGGGTGCACTTCAACACTCGGATTTTTTCCAACATTAAGTGCTAACAGACCTGCAGCTGGTTGAATCTGCTGATGTAGAGCTGTGGGTGTGTGGGGCCGATGCTAGGTTATACACGGATTTTTAGTTCTGTTAAGGGTTGGCACCCCAACGCCTACATTCATTGTTCAAGGGTCAGCTGTATATGCAGAGACAGCCTGGATGGTGGCTGGGGCTCTTTGGTGGTGAGGCAGTCAAGGAGGGTCTCTGAAAGCAGGCTGAGAGCGCGTGGCCACCCTTCTAAGGGTTCCCATGGGGGGACCACTGGGCATGTGTGGCGGTGACCTCCAGGACCTTAGCAACCGTGGCCACAGAAACGGCATGGCTGTGGCTTATTACTGCCCTCCAACGGGTGGCTTGACCGGGTGTGTGTCAGTACAGAGAGTCCAGATTGCAGCAGAGACGGCCCAGCTGCACATGCCATGTGGGGCTGGCCGAGGCAGGTGGATCTGCTGTGGGGGTAGTGCCCCCAGGGACTGCGACTGCCAGGGGGTCCCCCTTGGACCAAGATGAAGGCCCTGGGTGGTCCTCACGTGGGAGTGGGGACTGTTTCTCTCCCAAGTGCTGGCCGTCGAGGCCATGTGGTGTGGAGGAAGGACAGTCTGCCCCAGCCTCTGCTGTGACCTTGGAAGTGTTCTGGAGCCTTCCCGAGCCTTGGTCCTTTTCGGAGAGATGTTCCAAGGATTCAGGCATGTGTCCCCCTCCTCCAGGGACCTAGTCCTGCCATGGGCTCCTTCTGCCTCCACTCTCACTACCCCAGCCCCTCCGCTGCCAGTCCTGTGAGGTCCTGGCCTCTCTGTGCGGGCCTCCTGGGATGTGAGTGATCACCGCCGCCTGAAACAGGGCTTCCCTTCCTTATCCCCCTCAACAGCAGCCGATTTGCTGAATTCTCTTCTTGTTCTGTGAGAGGAGATCCGGCCTGCAGCCAGGTGCCCTCTGAGCCCAGCCTGGGTCCCGGGGCAGTGGGGTACTCTCCCCAAAGGGAACGGGGTGGGGCTGATTGATGGAGGCTATGTGTCACGGACCAGGAGAGCTGTGAGTGGTGGACCCCAACCATCTCAGGGCTCCCTGGCCAACCAGCTCTGGGCTTCGGGGTCCTCGCCCTTAGATGGTGTGTGAAAAGTCACACGGAGACCCCAAGGGTGTGCTGAGTCTATCCCACGTTCTCCCTTCACTCATCCCCGAGATGGTGAGACAGGATTGCCTGGCACCCCCTCTTCTTGGGTGGGGAGCTTGAGGCCCAGCTCTCCAAGCCCATAGGCAGGTGCGCTGGGCTCAGGACGGGGGTCTCCAGGCCATAGGGCCCCCAAGGGCTTTTGGGAGACCTGGAGCTCAGTGGGTGAGGTTTGCTCCTGATGTCCTCCAGGGATCCAGTGTGGGGCAGCCATGACCTCCACCCACAGGGACGTTGGGGGTCAGCGTCTGGGCACCCGAGGGTGAACAGCCCCGCTCCCATTCTGGGAAAGCCTTGGCCTCCAGGAAGCCTTCATCCTGTGGGGGCCAGGCGGACCCTGGGCCTGTGCACTGGGGTCTTGTTCTGCCTTTCAGCCAGGATTGGGGGCATCGCTCTCCTTGCCCAGCTTTCGGGGAGATGAAGGGAAACAGGGCCTGTCTTTGGGCCTCAGGACGCAATCCAGATGTTCTTGGCTAAATAACTGCAGTGCTCAGCCAACCTGCGTGGGATTTTGCCGTCTGGGTTGCAGGAGCTCTGAGCAGTCCTGCAGCTGGAATCTTTGCCCCCCTGAGGTTCCTGGTGCCCATCCCAACAGTGAACACATTTGCCTGCTCTTCCCAGAACACCACGGAGGGAACCAGAGAGTCTAGACCCCAGATTGAGCTGGACTGCATCATGTCACCTGGGTTAGCCTCAGTTTCCTTATCTGTAAAATGGGCTCCATGACCCTGTGAAGGGCAGAGGTGTGTGTGGAGAAGGCCCAGACTGTTGTAAATACTCAGTGTCAGAGGTGAGGATTAGCGCTGAGAGAGTCTCCGGCCATGGCTGGATCTGTAGTGAGGCCAGCCACCTGGCATAGGAGGACTCAGGAGACAGGAAGAGTCCAGCTCTGCCCTGAGTGGCTCTGGGGCCTCAGGAAGCCGCACCTCCACCCCGTTACTGTGCCCACACCTGCAGGAAAGCTCAGCTTGGAGGGTAGGCAGGACCCTTCCTGGGAGGCCCCGTGATCCTGGTTCTGTGAACGCCGTGATAGAAGTTGAGCAGGGCGTCTACCCTGAGCTTTGTCATCTTCCCCATTGTCCTGGGAGGGAGCTGGCGTGTCTCCACCTGGTTTGGAAGCTGCTGTGTTGTGTGTGTGACCTTGGTGTAGGGCTCACGTGGCCCCTTCCCCTGCTTGGGAGCCCCCCTGCATTCAGACGAGGAGCCCTGTGGGCAGTGGGCGTCACGAAACCCATATTCTCTGCTGATGCTGCTTCAGGGCGACCGTGGCCAGGGGACCGGTGACATCTAGGGCTGCTGGCCTCTGCTGGGTTTGGGGGGCTGGCAGGATCCACAGTGGATGGCCTCTTCCTGGGGTCCCCCGATCCAGCCAGGGTGAGGGGCCTCACTGCCAGACTGCTTGGCGCTAATGCGCCATGCTCACGGAGCCTGCCGCGGGTCCACACCTGTGTCTCCATCCCACTGCAGGTTGGGGGTGGTGGGGGGCCAGTGAGACCTTCGTTCCTGCTCTCACACTCTCATTCACGCACACCCCCACCTGCGTCCCGAGGACCCGAACGTGCCAGGCCTCAGGCAGGGTCTTTGGGGGGCTCGAGAAGGTTGGGGAGCAGACAGGAAGACACAGGGAAGGCCTGGGGGTTCCCAGGCTGAGACCAAGATTGCAGTGGGGTCTGTGGGATGCAGGAGTGGAGCCCAGAAGCCGCCTGCCTGGCTGCAGTGCCCTCCTTGCCGTAGCCTGCTTGTGGGGTGTCCTGAAGTTTTTGGGGGAGCAGGCATGGCAGGCTGGGGCATCCCTGGGAGGGCCAGTGATCACGGCTGGTGTCAGGACCAGCACGGGCTCAGCCCCCTCAAAGCACTTGGCAGTCTCTCAGCCAATGTGTTTTGACTGAATGAATGGGTTAAACCAGTGCCTCCTTCCTGATTTAGCTGGAAAATTATTACCATGAGGGACAGACAGAGGGATTGTTAGAAATCAGTGGACATTTCCTTTCCCTTAAGCCTTTAAAATTCTGTTGCTTTTCTAGTATTACTGCAGCTGTTAACTGCCCCCCACCCCCGCCTCTGTTTTACGTAGAGTGGTGTATTAAACCCAGGGATGTTTATTTCAATTCTTTGCACAAGATGCTTTGCTTAATCAAGGGCAGTGCCTGGGGTTCTTGGAGAAGCCTCCTGAAGGTGGTTCCAGCTTTGAGTGTCCCGTTCAGAGTTGGGGGGGGGCTTCTGTCTCCCACTTGGAGCTGACCGGGGACATGCTCCCTGCTTGTCTGGTCCTACCAGGCTCCTTGGCCCAACTTGGTCGATACAAGAGGGACAGATTTGAACTCATGAAAAGCTGGGCTTGTCTTGGGCCCGGTGGGGAAGGGCTGCCAGCCTGTCTGTCGATAAGTAATCAGAGCACCTGCTGCTGGTGAAGGTGTCCTTTGTGGCAGCTCCACCGGCGGCTGACCTTTGCGCTCAGGAAAGTTGGCAAAACACCTGCCCGGGGTGAGCGAGTTGGAGCCAGCTGGCGCCAGCCATGGGAGAAGGGGCTTTCCGGGAGGGATCCGGGTGGGTCGTCTACATAGCCTGAAACCTGGTCTGAGTCGCGGGCCTGGCCCCCCCATCCCCGCAGGGCAAGGTCTCTAGGTCTTCGCCCTGGATGGACCCCGAGCCTCAGATCCCTGGACTGGGCAATGCCCACACGTCCACACAGGGAAGGGGGCGGACCCAGGGGTGAGCTGACGTGGGCTTAACATCCCTCAGCAAACGCCCGGGTGGGTCCTGCCGAGTGGTCCAAAGCTTCCTCTCTTTTGTGTGGCCCCTACCCTTAGTTGGAGCTCCAGGGAGAGCTGGCAAACGTGGCTTCTCTGGAAGGGGATGACCGTCCAAACAGACAGCTCCTGGTTCACCCACATAGCAGTCTGTCAGTCACCTGTCTCTTCCAGCCACCCGTCAAGTGACGGCAGCCAACTAGTTGGCGCCCAAAGCAGACATGGTGAGTGGTCTCGTTAGTAGTAATAATGGCCATGGCCGAGGGCCCGTGGCTGGCACAGCCTTGCTGCTTATCAGTGGAACGGGGCTGTGCAGAGAATGAGGCCCAACCCTGTCCTCCGGGGCTCCCTGGTGGACGAGTGGGGAACCCGGCTGCAAGTGAAGGAAGCCACAAAGGTGGCGGGAGCTCTGAGGAGGGACCAAGTCAGCCTGCGGGATGAAGAAGAACCAGGGAGGGCTTCATGGAGGAGGTGATGCCGGACTTGTGTCTTGAAGCAAGCACAGAGGGTGGCAAGCCTGTGGGCTTTCCGGGGAGAGTTGGTCAGCTTGCGGAAGGGTCTGGAGGAGACTCCAGCCTGGGGCACGGGGTAGGGGTGGCAATGATCGCTGAGCTAGCAAATTGATGGAGTGAAGTGGGGGGAGTCTGGTAATCAGGGCTTCTAGGGTGGGGGTATTAGTGAGACGGAGGGAAGGAGACTGGAGGCAGGACTGACGCTGGGACCCCGTGGGGCGGGGGTGCAGGGAGAGACGAGGAGGCCGGGCCTGGAAGCCAAGGGCTTGGGACCTGGTGGTTGGCAGGGGGCGGATGGAGATGGAAGGGAGCAGAGTCCAGGAGCCACTTAACCAGCACCGCCTCCTCCAGTCCCCGGGGCCGCTGGCCTGGTGGAGCTGACGTCCGAGTGCTGGGCTGAGGACCACCAGACATTAGGGTGCTGGTGGGGTCCCAGGAGGATGGCCTTGTCATTCTCTGAAACAGCAGAGGTCCTGAGTAGGTGGGATGAAAGTAAAGTGAAGTCGCTCAGTCGTGTCCGACTCTGTGACCCCATGGACTGTAGCCTATCAGGCTCCTCCATCCATGGGATTTTCCAGGCAAGAGTGATGGAGTGGATTGCCATTTCCTTCTCCAGGGGATCTTCCCGACCCAGGGATCGAACCGAGGTCTCCCACATTGCAGGCAGATGCTTTACGGTCTGAGCCAAGTGAATGGCAAAGGAAGTTGTGGGTGTGTCTGGGGGGCTCCTATGCTTGGTGGGTGGCGGTGGGGGTGCTGTGTTGACCGGGGCCCATGTCACCCTGGCCTGATGGTGGGTGTAAAATTGAATGGTGTCCCCCACAGAGCTGTGTCCTGGTCCTGACCCCGGTACCCGTGAATGCGAGCTTGTTTGGAAGTGGGGTCTTTGCAGAAGTCATTACGTTAAGGATTTCATGGTGACGTCCTCCAGGCCCCAAACCCAGGGACAGGTGTCCTTACCTGGGAGGGGAGAGGGAGGTGTGAGACCCAGGAACACACGGAGGGAGAAGGCCCCATACAGACATAAGCGGAGATGGGAAGATGAGGGCAGGAGTCGAGAGGCACCAAAATTGCTGGGAGCTGCCAGAGCTCAGCTGGTAAAGAATCCGCCTGCAGTGCGGGAGACCTGGGTTCGATCCCTGTGTCAGGAAGATCCCCTGGAGAAGGGAAAGGCTACACACTCCAGTGTTCTGGCCTGGAGAATTCCACGGACTGTATAGTCCATGGGGTCGCAAAGAGTCGTACACGACTGAGCGACTTTCACTTCACTCACCAGAGATCAGGAAGGTGAGGGGGGTGGCCCAGAACTCCTTCTTTGCCCTCCTCCCCAGGGAGACCCAGCCCTGCCCACACCTTGATTCTGCCCAGGGATGCTGATTGCAAATTTCTGGTCTCCAGAACGGGGAGGGAAAGGAATTTCTGTTGTCTTAAGCCACCTCCCGCCCCCACCGCCCCGGTTTGTGGTTATTTGTGTGGCAGCTGCGGGAAAGGCACGCGATGTGGCTTTAGAGTCTTGCCCTCTCCTCCAGGGACATCTGCGTGTCGCAGATGAACGGCAGGGACAGAGTGCAGGCGTGTGGGCGGGCGTTCCATGCAGGCGCATCGCGCTCCAGAAATGCCGCGACTCCCTCCTGGCGCCTTCACTCTGACAGGCCCGCTGAGCGGGCTTGATCTGAACTCCTGCAGTAGGAGTGCCTGGCAGCGCCCACGCCCGCCCCTCTGTGCTTGCCAGCTGATGCGGTGACGGCAGCGTGGCCCGTGGCCTGGCCCCTCTGGCTCGGGGGTCCCTCCGACCCGGAGCAGGGGTGGTCCAGCCCGCTCCCACACGGATTCCACACCCCCACCTCTCTGCCAAGTTGGATGTGTTCAGAGTCACCGTCTGGGGACTAATAGTTGCTATGAAAATTGTTGCTGAAAATAACTTAACCTAAAATTAAAATGTGCCTTTCCATGAAAAAAAAACAAAGCCTCGCCGAAATCCAGCAGTTCTCCTTAAAGCCGCTGTCAAGGAGGTGAGGACCAAAATAGAGCCTGAGTGCTCTTTCTGTGAGGAGTTTTACCAAGTGTCCAATAAGTAGAAAGAAATCTTGGGACATCAAGGGGGAAAAAAAAAGACTCTGTTTTCTGAGTTAGACCGTCTACCTCTCCGGGGAATGACGTTCACGGTTAGAAGCCCCGCCCCTCTGGGCTGGCCCCGCCCCGCCCCCAGCTCAGCTGGCCTCCCTCCTGGGAGAAGCAGCGAACGGTTGGCTATGGTGCTGTGCTCTCCAGCGTCCCTTCATTCATCCATCAGGTTGCTCACTCACTCATTCACGCCTGTGCCTCTCGCGGTTGTATGCACCGGGCAGACACTCAGAGGAGTGGAGAACCTTTCCTGCTAAGGGAAGTGGGTGTTTCTATGACGACAGTAGGCCAAACTCCAAAAGCTGAGACTTCTCTGCAGGAAGCGTCTGATGGAGGTGGGCGGTACTGCAACAGCCTCCCAGCCAGGCTCCCGGCTCCTGCCTTGGTCCCTTCGGTCTGCTCTGCACACAGGGATCCTGTGAAAACACCATCTTGTGTTCTGAGAAGGTCCCAGCTCTCCTCTGAGCTCTCCCTGGCCTTCCCAGTTCTCTCAGGGAAAGAGTTACGTGATCCCAGTGGACCCCAAGCCAGAGCCCAGACTCTTTCCATGCAGTCCCTCCCTTGTTCCTCTCCCTCGCGAGCACTCTGGCCTCCTCACTATCACTTGAATCTTCCAAGCACGATCCCATCTCAGGCCTTTGCCCTGGCTGTTCCCCAAGCCTGCAATGCCCTCCTCAGATGACCACGTGCCTCCCTTACCCCCTCCTTCGGGTCTTTACTCCTGCATCACCTTCTCTGGGAGGCCTCCCTGGCCAGTCTCTAAAATGTCAACACCCCAACCCTTCTGAGGCTTCTTCCCGACAGTTTCACTCCAGGGCACTTGTTTTTCTTGTGGATTCTGTAATGTTTTTGTGGCTCCCTCCCCTAGAATGCAAGGTCCAGGAGGGCAGGACTCTGCGTGCTTTGTGTGCTGTAGCTTTCTCGGTGCAGGTGCTGAATAAATGATGGTTTCATGATGAGTAGTCTGGGGTCTTGAAGGATGAATAGGAGTTTTCCAGCTGGAGAGAACTGGGAGAACAGCATGTGCAAAGGGCCTGAGGCAGGAAAGAGTGTCTGTGTTCAGGGAAGGGGCGCTTGGGCCCTGGAGGGGAGACTTAGATTGGGAGGGAGGGGATGGGCTCGGGTCTTTGATAGGAAGTCTTGAGTTTACCCCAGGGGCATCGGGCAGTTTCTGAGGTATTTAAGCATGGAGGCAGCAGGATTGGCGTATGAGAAGTGTGTGAACGTGTGCTCAGGTCACATGGATGGGGTTGGAGGAGTGGGTGGGTCTCTATGATTTACCAGAGTCGCCTCTGCCACCTTTCTTAAACATTTCTACCTCCAGTGGAGCCTGTTATAAAGGGCTCCATTCTTGCGACCACAGGATGGCATGAAAGGCCTGCAGTGAACTGATCTGGGTGAAGCGAGGTAGGGTATCAGCAAGAAAAAGGGGTGCAGTCTTAGTGTTGCTGTATTTGAGCGCTTCAGCGACCGTATTTCATGCACTCTGAACACTCTTAGCTGCACCCTGAATTGCATCACTATTTTATCCCCCACTCAGGAATGGCATTGATTAAAAGCCACATACCAGTTTCAAAGAAGTTACAATGTATGTGTGTGGGGGGGCACGACAAAAGCCCCCAGGTCTTAGAATCAGTGAAATACAGCAACTATGGAACGTAGGGAAATGTGGGGGAGCGTGCCAGTTTCTTTCTGTAAATGCATCTGGTTCAACTGATGTTCTGGACCAAATCAGACAAGTCAAGACGTGCCTACATCCCCAGGCACATGTGTGCAGGCTTCCTGGGGCAAAGCCTGTCGGTGTGGGCAGCGGGGAGTGGGGCTCCCCTGCCCTGTGAGACAGCCTGGGGATTTCCAGGGGACGGGTGATTCGAGACGGGGTAATACTATCTGCCGCAGCCGGCCAGGGATAATCGCCGTCAGATCCTGTGCTTCAGGGGTGTAAGCTGAACCCCAGAGGAGGCGGGAAGGAATGTCTATTCAAAGAGAAGCAAGAATTTCCCGAGCTTTCCCCCTCCAACGTCCCCCACCGGCTCAGGCTGTCCGAGACCCCCCCCCCTTTCCTTTGTCATCATTTCTACTTATTCCCCTGGGGCGGGGGGAGCCACCCAGCGAGCTCTGGACAGGTGTGGCCAAGCGCGGGGTGGGGGGAGCCACGTGGAGCGAGAGGCGCCGGGCTCCCTGGGGATGTGGGATGAGCTGTGTGCTCACCACTATTAGAACCTGAGCTTCCAGAGGTGGGGATGGGGCTTGATCCCCAGCACATCTGGCCAGCAGCTTGCGGTGTCATCTCCCAGCGCCCTTAGAAGTACTCGGGAGGACACGATGCAGATGGGAAGCCTCCAGAATAAAAACAGAGACCTGCAGACCCGGGGAATCAGGGGCGTGACCTGTCTGGGAAAGTCTGGGGAGGGCAGTGCAGAGAAGGAACACTGGTGTTCTCTGCCAGCCAGGGCCAAGTCCGTCCCCCTGTCCCCGGGGACCCACGTGGACATGTGGCGGAAACCGCCTGCCACAGATCCTGGCTTTCCCCCCATCATGGTTCGGTTCCCCCAGAAGCAGACCCCAGTCTGAGGCTTGGAATGAACCTTGTTTATTTAAGGGGAGCAGGAAGTGAGCGGGGGCTGTGCCCGCAGCATGGATCGGCACGTGGCTCTGGGGCTCAGTCTCTGGGACTGGGTCTTGGGGAGACGGTGCAGAACACGAACCGGGAGCCTCAGGCGTGTCTAGTCAGCACCCTCCGCGTGTGGGGTGAGGCCAGCGAGGGGCACAGGGGGACACCGTATCCTTATCTTTGCATCCCCTCCGAGGGGCGCGTAGACACATGGACTTCGAAGTCGTGAGGCGTTGTTGACGCTGTCGTAACTGGGGCTGGGGCAGTCGGGTCCCTGAGTGGCTGCCTGCACACCCCGCTTTCCCCACCCGTGACATGAGGAAGTCCAGTTCACGTGGCCATGACTGTGAGTGAGAGGGCTTTTTTAGATGAGTGGGGCAGGCCACACGGGAAAGGGGGGCGTGACCCCTGGGGGTGCCTCTCTCACCCCCCCAACCATGTCCCGGGCTGCAGGGGGATGCGGGGAGACCCAGGGGTGTGTGCAGAGCTGGAGGGCACAGAGCTCTCAGGATCTCAGAAGCCACTGCAGGGGACATGTGGGGATGTAGCAAAGTCCCCATGCTGAACCGTTCCCTCTGGAAAGTCAGGCCAACCCTGGGTCTCCAGGGTTTACTGCTTGTGCCAGGAGAGGAGCAGGTGGCACTTGGTCAAAGATTTAAGAGTGTGGCTTTGGAACAGGACATCTAGGGGGTATATCTGGCTCCACCATATGAAAGCTGTGTGACTCCGGGCACCTTCCCAGCATCTCTGAACCGAACCTCGGTGTCCCGTGTGTGAACAGAGCTCCGGCCCAGTGCCTCCTTCCCATGACGTTTGGGAAGCTTGGGTGCAAGAAAGCGAGGTGCCTGGCGGAGTGGGGGAACCCACGGGACCAGTGGAGCGGCCTGGCCTCCAGGCAGAGAGGACCACCCCCTCCTCCATGCCTTGTATTCCATGCTTTATTATCTGACACTCCGAGTTTCCAAAATGAAAGTGGACCTTCCCTTGCGGCCCCGCGGCCTGGGTTTTATTAACTCCTCGGTCTCCCTCCTGCAACCTTTCGCCCCTTCTCTCCTCTCATCTGGCGTCCAGTCGGCCTGAAAACAGCTTCATTACTCTGTGCCCTTTCTCCGTAGGCGGCGGCTGTGAAATATTGAACCTCAGCAGCACTGGTATTGACTTGGATCTGGTTCCACTTCGCTTCTCTGTCGTGGGGAGGGAGGGATCATTCGCTCGTTGGCTGGTCCTAAGGTTTTGTGCTCAGAGCCTGCTCCCGGAGCTCTGGTCCAGCATGAAGTAGCGTTTTCCGGCGTGAGGGGTCTGGCCCGGCCCGATGAGGATGCTGGCACTGGGCTCAGAGCCTTGGGTTTGGGTCCCGGCCGCACCGCTTGACCTCGTCTCGCCCCTCTCCGAGCGCGGCTGCCTCTTGCCAAGGATGGGTGAGCTGGTGTGCGCGTCTCAGGGTGCTTGGGGAGCTGTGCTGAGATGAGCAGGGCGTGCCCAGTGAACCCCGCTCCCTAAGTGCCCCCTTGCAGTGCCGACGCCTTTTCTTTCAATGACTTTTGATGACAGCATTTCCAAAATGCCTCGGGTGGTTTCCTGTAAGTCAGGGGGCAGCCTCATTGATGGCCGAATGTGTCCTGGTTATTCTACCAGGTGAGCCACGGTCTCCTCACCTGTAAATTGGGGTGATCATCTCTAGGTTGCAGTGAGCGTTAGGTGGCAATATCACCCGGGACCCAGCAGGTGCCGGGGTAAGAGGTCTCAGTGGGTTGGATTCTTGCATTTCTCGGGGCTCGGGGTCACAGACGGCCTTTCCTTTAGAGTGAAGTGGCTAGGCTCCCAGCCCTCACTTCTCACTGCTCCTGGGATTCCTCCCCTTGTCATGTTGTGCTTCTAGTCTCCCGTGGTCTGGAAGCCTGCACTGCTGAATTTACTAACGTTGTGCACAAACTGAGAGTCGGTAGGCTCTGAGGTGGTTTGAGGAGTTTCCCCAGTGATGGAGGCACCTGGACTTCCGGCAGAGTGATGTGACGTGACACGTGCCGGGCTTCCCTCCAGGGTCTGGCTGTGTCCTGTCTCACTTATTGCCTCTGAGCAAGAATGCAAGGCCAAGCACATCCACACAAGGGCCCAGGCCCTCGGCTTGGAGAGGGCGAGGTGCCGGGTGGAAAACCTCCAGTGAGGGGAGGGAACCGCTGCTCCAACCATGTAACTGGGGGGATTCTGTCAATCCCTGGAAACTAATGATTCCCTGAGTGATCTGTGCCCTGGCTGCTCCAGGTTCCCTTCCAGCCACTGGACACTCTCGTAGCATCTGTGGCTCCCAGAGGCAAGCACCAGTTTGCTGGGCAGTGTGGAGAATTTTCTAGAATGCTGCTGAGTTATATCTGACTCCTTGTGACGCTAAGGGCTGTACCCCCCAGGCTCCTCTGTCTATCAGATTTCCCAGGCAAGAATACTGGAACGGGCTGCCATGCCCTTCTCCAGGGGATCTTCCTGACCCAGGGATCGAACCCACGTCTCCCGCATCTCCTGCACTGCATGTGAATTCTTCATCATCTGAGCCACCAGGCACAGTAATTTAAAGTACAGGATTTATTTGGCAAAAGCAGAACTGTGTTCGGCAACATGGAACTGAACACTATTTTTCAAAGTTAAAAGCACATTGTATTTCCTTCCTGATCCCTTGCTCAGTCCCCCGTCTCTTTGAGAGAGATACGCTTCATCTAAATTGTTTCATCTGATTGATGATTGTCATTTATAACTTTATCGCTGCTTCTGTCTCAGGCATTCCTTTGGAAAAGGTATATGGATTCATTACATATTCTAATGTGTTGCCTATAGATTATAAGATAAAGTCAAGGATGTATCTGCTGATGCTTTTTAAGTTGACCAGTCTTTATACTTAGAAATGTCTCCTAATACTAGCCTTCCCTGGTGACTCAGATGGTAAAGAATCTGCCTGCAATGCAGGAGACGCGTGTTTGATCCCTGAGTTGGGAAGATCCCCCGGAGAAGGAAATGGCAACCCACTCCAGTATTCTTGCCTGGAGAATTCCATGGACGGAGGAGCCTGGTGGGCTACAGTCCAAGGGGTCGCAAAGAGTCAGAGCCGACTGAGCGACTGTCACTCACTCACTCCAGCAGGGAAGTTTAAAATGAGTTTCCAGAAGCTCAGCTTAAACTTGGCTGTGGTGCGAAAGGAGGTGGAGGTAGGGGGTTGAGGCAGGAAGGGTTGGGGAGGCAAGCGGAGGCAAAGAGGGGCCGGGGCGGGACAGGTTTTCTGAGGTGCGAAGGGTTTGTGGAGGAGAAGACGTCTTCAAGCTCCGCTTTCTAACCCGGGCTGCAGGTGCGCCGTCACCGGCTGATGACTTCTGCACGGCCCCCGTGTCAGCAGACCCGTGGGTGCAGCTCCGCCCGCCGAACGGAGGCAGACAGGTTTGACGTGAGGAAGACATGGAAAACAGCCCTGCAAAGGGAACCGGGAGTCCCAGGGAGAACGCGGGACTTCAAGGCCCTGCCGTGCCCTCTGCGTTTGGAAATTCCTAGGGGCAAACCGAGGTTTCCTTATCCATCCGCAAATCTGTTGATTTGCTTGAAGGTCAGAAGGAGAGATGGTTGGATTAAATTAGAGACTTGAGTTGCTGCCTGGGCCCCAGATTCTGACCCCTTCCTCCCAAAACTCTCAGGAGAGCTTCTGGAAGGAAAGAAGTCCCCATCTGCCCATGCGTTCCCCCACGAGGGAGCCCCCACTGCCCAGGGTACCAGGCTGTGGTACCCTGGGGGGGTACCAGGGCTAGGCCGTGCAAAGAGTCAAGTTCTGGCCCTCCAGCCCCCTTCTCCAACCCGCGATCCTCTCAGCCTTCCAACATCGCGAACACATCCCCTCCTGGAGTGGAGTTTGCTTTGGGAGTTTCTCTTCTGCAGAAGATCGCTCTTGGATCTGGGGCCGGACCAAACATGTGTGGTGAGCAAAGCGTGTGTCCGTGAAGACCTTGCAGGCCTGTCTGCGCACTCACCTGCCTCGGTTCTAGGGTCCTCCCCATTTCACAGATGAGAAGACGGAGGCTGGGGTGTACACGTCAGGGGGCAGGACGTGCTGCTGGCAGCCCGACCCTGGGCTCCAGGGCTACTCCTGAAACTGCCTGGATGTGCTCAGCACTTTGTGAGCCTGTTCTCACATCCAAGGCCACGTGTGTTCTCACAGTGGCCTCTGGGAGAGGCACCCAACCCCGCTTTACTGGTTGGGGGAACTGAGGGCTTGACAAGGGTCACCCCAATTGAAGGTGGTGCAGGTGCCATCCTGCCTCTGCAGCCTCCGAGTTCTCACCTCCCCTGGGCACCGGCACTCTGGTAGAAGTGCCGACTGAGCCCCCAAATTCAATCAGGGCCCCTTCCTGGGTTGATGCCAGCTAGCATCTTGGCAGGGTGGCTGCCTGCCTGGGATCATGGGGTAGCTCATCCCCATGGCAGCTCATCCTCTGGGCCAGGTCCTGGGACACTCTGTGCCAGCCTGTGCCCCTACCAGTTCCCTCCTGCAGAGCCGTGGTGTGGTGGGTCCTCCGGGGCCCAGCTGTGCTTGTCTGTGCCCTGGAGGGTCTGTCTTCCCCCCGAGATGGCTGAGAGCTGAGCCCTGGCTTTCTAGCTCTGCAGAGTTTGTGGAGTGGGGCTGTGAGAGGCTGCACCTGGTCCCCGAAGCCTCTGTGGACACCTTGGGGTGGCTCCTTGGTCCCTCACCCTTGGGGAAGGTGGAGAGGCCTTGTCATTATGCTTGCGTGGTGGGTGCAGAAACGGACTGGCAAGGTTCAGCAACCCACTGAAGGGTGTGCAGGAGCGGGAGGGCCTGCCTCCCAGCAGGGCGCTCCCGGGCACCCACCTCCATCCTCGGCAGCCCCCTGCCATATCCCGGGCTGTGTGGAGAGCTGCAGCCCTCCCTCCCCGGAGCGCTCTGGGGCTTCCGTGCTTTGCCGGTACTGACATTCATCTGGTGGGCGTCACTTCCCTGAACGCGGCAGTCTCCATACTCATCGGCTCCTCAGATGTCACGCTGGCTTTGTATCTGTTTATAAAGAGAGAGAGGCAACTAGGGAAAGCCGGAAGGTGAGTCACTCGGTCCGACTCTTTGCGGCCCCCTGGACTCTAGCCCACCAGGTTCTTCTGCCCATGGGGATTCTCCAGGCAAGAATACTGGAGCAAGTCAGGACTATTGTGATGCCCCAAGCGAGCCGTCCATGTTTCCAGGAGGCTCCAACCACGCACTCTCCTCTGAGCCCTTCCTTTCCATGGGTCTGGTCTGTCGGATCATGTTTGAAACGGGGCACGGTGCCAGGTTGGTGACAGTAGAGGTTCAGAGTGCAGCTGTTTGTAGATCCAGGAACGGGAGTTATGGAGTATCTCTGATGTGCAGACCGACATTTGTGTTGCCGGGGCAGCCCTCCCACCAGGGATGGGCATTAGAGCTGAGAGCAGCCAGGCAGTGCACCTTCATCACCACCAAAGGGTCCTCTTTGCTCACCTAATGGATCCGTTGGGATACGGCTGCAGAGGAAGAGACCCTTCTGTCTGGCTCCCTGAAAGGAGATCTAACACCAGGATTACCTGCTTTCAAGATGCTTGGAAAGGCTCAAGGAGCATCTCAAAGCTTGGATCTCTAGGATTAAGCTTCTAGAAAACCTGCTGCCTGGTCCGAGGTCAGGAAGCCAGCAGGGGGCAAGTCTATCTATGGAGTCACTCATGCCAACCACCACCCATCCCTACAAAGCAGCCCCCTCCCTCCCCACCTAGCTCAGCCCCCAACTTAAGTTTTGCTGAAGTGCTTCCAAGAACTAACATTCTGACTGTGACCCTAGCTGCAAGGGAGTCCTTGAAGTGTCTTTTAAAAGTTTTTTGTTTACTAATGTACCTTCTCCCTTCTCTCTATTTTTTGGTTGTGTTTCAAAAAGAGGAACTGAGATGGCTTTGTTGTTGCTGTTTAGTCACTAAGTTGTGTCTGACTCTTTTGCAACCTCATGGACTGTGGAGCCCTCCAGGCTCCTCTGTCCGTGAGAATACTGGAGTGGATGACCATTTCCTCCTCTAGGGGATCTTCCTGACCCAGGGATCGAACGTGCGTGTCCTGCATTGCAGGAGAATTCTTTACCACTGAGCCACCAGGGAAGACCCGAAGATGTAAAAGCAACATGAGAATAAACTAAGTGAGGAAAAAAGAGGGGAAAAGCATGGAGCTAGGGACAGACACAGCTCATCAAGTACTTGCTGCGCTGCTAAAGGTGGGTCACAGATTTGACTCTGAGCTCCCTAGCAGCTGGAGTCAAAAGAGAAATTGGAACAGAGGCACATAGACCCATTGCTCAGGAGAGCTTTCCTGAAGTGAGCAGTGATGCCAACGGCTGTTGGGGTGATCCCATCTCCTTGCAGAGAATGCAGTGGTCAGCTTCATTCAGCTATTACCTACAATGGATCAAAATGCGGTGTGGTGACTGTATTCCCAATCTCAGTGTGCCAGGGTGGCTCTACCAGAAACCAGGACAACTAGTTGAAAGGCACCAGACTGCACTGTTAAGTGAATACATTCACTCCATGTGGTATCAGGGATGTAGGCGGTAGCTGTCCAGCATTGCACCTCAGGGAGACTCACCAGGAGGAGTTCAGGAGATGCTGAGGGAGCCCGTTTCCAGGGATACAGATTTGCTACATTTGGAGATGGGGACGAAGGGAGCATTCTATATGCTCAACAACCTGTCATGGGTAACGTTTGTATTTATGGCCAGCAGGACAGACTCAAAATAAAACCTGGTTTAAAAGCGTCTCTTTCTGGATTGCCCTCCCCCTCCTTGCCTCCTGCCCGATTAGTGCCCCATCTAGTCATTGCTGTTGTTCAGCCTCTAAGTCGTGTCCGACTCTTTGCGACCCCATGGACTGCAGCACGCCAGGCTCCTCTGTCTTCCACTGTCTCCTGGAGTTTGCTCAGATTCATGTCCACTGAGTCAGTGATGCTGTCTAACCGTCTCATCCTCTGCTGCCCCTTCTCCTTTCGCCTTCAATCTCTCCCAGCACCAGGGTCTTTTCCAGTGAGTCAGCTCTTCGCGTCAGGTGGCCAAAGTATTGGAGCTTCAGCTTCAGCATCAGTCCTTCCAGTGAATACTCAGGACTGATTTTCTTTAGGATGGACTGTTTGGAACTCCTTGCTGTCCAAGGGACTCTCGAGAGTCTTCTCCAGCCCCACAGTTTGAAAACATCATTTCTTTGGTGCTCGACCTTCTTTACGGGCCACCTCTCACATCTGCACACAGCCCCTTGTGTTGCATTTCTGCAGCATTCAGCTCCGAAGTGTGATCACTGCCCAGGAGACACTGTTCTTACACCTAGACTTTCAGCTGCCCTTAATCTTCGAAGCTCAAAACTTTCTTCCTGACAACTGGCTGCACTCAGATCAAATGGCCGTCTGCTGCAGCCTCTGACAGCTGTGGGGCTTGTAGGTCTGGAGGTTATCTGGAATCCAGGCCTCTTGCCTCCTTTTTGGGGAGTGTCACTCATACTGAGAAGTCAGAACTCAGGGGTGGGGGAGCAGTTGATACTCCCAGCCACGCCTCCCGCCAGCTTCATATCAGGCACCCACATAACTCCACCAACAGGGATTCCACGTGCAAGAAGTCACCTCTTTCTGTGCCCCTTTAGGGAGGGGGACAATGGTGATGCGTGTGTGTGCTCAGTCGCTTAGTTGGGTCCAACTCTTTGCAACCCCAAGGACTGTAGCCCGCTAGGCGCCTCTGTCCGTGGGATTCTCCAGGCAAGAATACTGGAGTGGGTTGCCATGCTACCCTCCAGGGGATCTTCCCGACCCAGCGATCAAACCTCCTGCATTACAGGCAGGTTCTTCATCACTGTGCCAAATTGGTGCTGAAACACCAGTTGTTTTAAAAAATAACTGCGTTCTCAAGAGGTGAAGATGGATGAATTGGGTTTTGGAACTGTGGTTGCATTTTCAGAATTTGTGTGAAAGCTTGTCTTTATTCGTGCTTAAACTGTGGCAGAACAGGCATTAGGGGACTTTCTCTCTTTTCCTTCTTAAAGCAGGGTAACACCTTTATCTTTCACACATGGCCCCTCTTTTGTCCTAAGTAAAAGGAAACCTTGTTTGTAATTCTGGGAGGGCCAGTGTTTGGTGGGATGTTTGGATCTGATTTGATGAAGCAAAGCAGGTGGAAGTGGACTGGGGTGTGTTAGGAGGGCAGGTGCTGCAATCCAGTCCAACTTGACTAAGTCACTTAACCTCTTGGGGCCTCAGCCTCCCCTTTTGTAAAGTGCAGAGATGGCCAGTACTGATTGTGGCCCACTGTAGCAAGAAAGGCAGGATTTAACCCCAGGACAGTGCTCACCCAGTGCCTGGTACCTGGGAAGTGCTCACGAAGGGTCACTCGCAGGCGTGCAGCAGGCTTCAATGAATTAACTGGAGACTGGATAACGGAGGCCTTTCCTCCCATCTCCCAAAGAGCCTGGGGCGAGCACGTCATTAGCTCCATGAAAACAGTATGGCCCTTCCACACTGGACGTCAAGTCTCTCGTGGAGCCGAGCCCCACCCAGAATGTCCCCGAATTGCAGACGCACAGCCCTGTCCTGGCGAACCCGCTGAGGACAGTCAGGGCTGTGCTTCCTTCTACGTTCTGCACACAACTATTCTTACTTGTCAGTCTCACTGATGGAATCGGAGCACGGGGGTCATGTTTGTGACAGCCAGCGCCCTGCTCTTGAGATGGGACTGCTGTTTCAGCGAGAAATCATTATCTTTCGGGTGGACCGCTTCGCCTATGTCTGCTTGTCAGCTGAGTGCTGCCTGACATGTTTGCAAACCTCGCTCATTCCTTTGTAGTCCCCTTGCCTGGGCTCAAGGCCTTGTTTAACTCCTGAAGGTCTGAATCCGTGGGCTGCCTGCTGGAAGCCCATGTCCCCCTTTTTTCCTGCTCCCCTCCCCAACCCCTCTTCCCCTTGGCCTCTGAGCATAAGCACTTTCTCAGAATCTTTCCAGCCTCTGGGCTTTTTCCTGGGTCTGGTCATCTTGCTTGTATTCTAGACCTTTCCATCCTCCCTTTCTGTGCTGGGCACGTTCATTTCATGCCAACCAGTTCTCGTAGACCTGGAGGGTTTTCAAGCCTCCATTGAGCCATTTGTGTGGGCAGCGTGTCCAGACTGTGGTGTTGGAGCCTGGCAGGTCCCTGGAGGGCTGTTCTGTTGGGAGTGATTATATCGATTTTTCCCTCCTCTTGTCCCCTTCCTTTTGGCATGAATCCTCATGTGGTGAAAAGGCAGTGGCCTCCGAGGTTCATTGCTGTCCACTGATGGGGATTGGAGCATCTTTTTATTCCTTTTCCAGCCAGAAATCCATGCAGAGAATCCTCATCTTTAAGTACTCATTGTGCCTCAGTGGCTGCGTTTGCTCCAGGCCTCGCAAACACATTCCGGCTCTGACAGTGCCTCCTTTGCTGGGACCTGGGACAGCCCCTCTCCCCAGGGGCTTGGTCAGGAAGGAAACCGGATTTGGCCCCACTTTTGCTCTGTATCCGCTCTCACCACAGAGTCTGGTTTCACTACCCAGTTCTTCCTATGTTACTCAGCCCCAGACCACCTTCCTGGACCTGTGCCCAGGCCTTGCTGACAGCCCAGAGGTGAAGGTTGATGTTTCTGACAGGGCGATGTTATCACCGCAGGTTGCTACCGCATCTGTGTCTGGCCTGGGGGGCCTTTGCCTCCCGATGCACGTTTAAATGTCAACATACAATGATTCAAGTACTTTCTGGAGGGCTTAGAGCTTTGTCAGGACAGTGGACATGTTTATGAAATAGGATGTGCCCCTCCACCCTTTTAAAAAGTAGATCATGCAATGACATTTGGGAAAAAATATCAAGGTTTGAATGCATAAGCTGTGTGCCTTGTTAATTCTGACAGCAAAGGACTTGGAGTTGCAAGGTATAAATGAACTCAGTTTGTATTATTGGACTGTTTGGTGCCATTTACTATTTTAACTTGAGGATGTAGTTGCATATTACAAGGACACAAAAGTGGCCTGGATCGCAGGACCTGTTCTTAGCTCCTCCACTAATTACATGGCAAACCTGGCAAGAGCTGGGGGTTAACGGCAGAGGTGCTGGTCTGTGGGTGGTGCCAGTCATGTCAGGGCTTTAGGCCCCCAGGTTGGACATGCTTGGTGTGTATGTGTGTGAGGGAACCGAGATGGACAGAAATGAAATGACCTCACTTCCAGGCTCACTCAGTAGCCGGCAGAGTTGGGTTCACACCCAGGTGCGTCTGTCCCGAGGCCTCAGTTCCCAGCCTCTAGAGACGTGGCGGGCGGGTTCTCCGTCAGCACGAGCCATGCTCAGCTCCTATCCCTGCTGGGCCTCGGAAGGGAGGGTGCGGCCATCTGTGGTGGAAAGGCAAGGTGAGGAGCCATCACTGAGGTGTGGGTTCTGCCACTCATTCAAGTCACGCCCTCAGTAGTTGCTCCCTCATGCCCTCAGTCAGTCAGTCACTCCCTCAGTCAGTCATTCACTCCTCAGTCAGTCGTTCACTCCTCAGTCAGTCGTTCACTCCCTCAGTCAGTCAGTCACTCCTCAGTCAGTCGTTCACTCCTCAGTCAGTCGTTCACTCCCTCAGTCAGTCAGTCACTCCTCAGTCAGTCGTTCACTCCCTCAGTCAGTCAGTCACTCCTCAGTCAGTCGTTCACTCCTCAGTCAGTCGTTCACCCCGTCAGTCAGTCGTTCACTCCTCAGTCAGTCATTCACTCCTCAGTCAGTCAGTCACTCCTCAGTCATTCACTCCCTCAGTCAGTCGTTCACTCCTCAGTCAGTCAGTCACTCCCTCAGTCAGTCGTGCACTCCCTCAATTGGTCGTTCACTCCTCAGTCAGTCGTTCACTCTCTCAGTCAGTCAGTCACTCCCTCAGTCAGTCGTGCACTCCCTCAGTCAGTCGTTCACTCCCTCAGTCAGTCGTTCACTCCTCAGTCAGTCGTTCACTCCCTCAGTCAGTCAGTCACTCCTCAGTCAGTCGTTCACTCCTCAGTCAGTCGTTCACTCCTCAGTCAGTCGTTCATTCCGTCAGTCAGTCACTCCCTCAGTCAGTCGTTCACTCCTCAGTCAGTCGTTCACTCCCTCAGTCAGTCGTTCATTCCGTCAGTCAGTCACTCCCTCAGTCAGTCGTTCACTCCTCAGTCAGTCGTTCATTCCCTCAGTCAGTCAGTCACTCCCTCAGTCAGTCGTTAACTTCATCAGTCAGTCATTCACTCATCAGTCAGTCGTTCACTCCTCAGTCAGTCGTGCACTCCCTCAGGCAGTCGTTCACCCCCTCAGTCAGTCGTTCACCCCCTCAGTCAGTCGTTCACTCATCAGTCAGTCGTTCACTCCTCAGTCAGTCGTGCACTCCCTCAGTCAGTCGTTCACTCCTCAGTCAGTCGTTCATTCCCTCAGTCAGTCAGTCACTCCCTCAGTCAGTCGTTAACTTCATCAGTCAGTCATTCACTCATCAGTCAGTCGTTCACTCCTCAGTCAGTCGTTCACTCCCTCAGTCAGTCATTCACTTCATCAGTCAGTCATTCATTCCCTCAGTCAGTCGTTCACTCCTCAGTCAGTCGTTCACCCCCTCAGTCAGTCATTCACTGATCAGTCAGTCGTTCACTCCTCAGTCAGTCGTGCACTCCCTCAGTCAGTCGTTCACTCCTCAGTCAGTCGTTCACTCCCTCAGTCAGTCATTCACTTCATCAGTCAGTCATTCATTCCCTTAGTCAGTCGTTCACTCCTCAGTCAGTCGTTCACCCCCTCAGTCAGTCATTCACTCATCAGTCAGTCGTTCACTCCTCAGTCAGTCGTGCACTCCCTCAGTCAGTCGTTCACCCCCTCAGTCAGTCATTCACTCATCAGTCAGTCGTTCACTCCTCAGTCAGTCGTGCACTCCCTCAGTCAGTCGTTCACTCCTCAGTCAGTCGTTCATTCCCTCAGTCAGTCAGTCACTCCCTCAGTCAGTCGTTCACCCCCTCAGTCAGTCATTCACTCATCAGTCAGTCGTTCACTCCTCAGTCAGTCGTGCACTCCCTCAGTCAGTCGTTCACTCCTCAGTCAGTCGTTCATTTCCTCAGTCAGTCAGTCACTCCCTCAGTCAGTCGTTCACTCCTCAGTCATTGTGTCACTCGCTCACTCTTTCAGTCCCTCACTTATTCATTTGTTCACTCACTTGTCCACTCCCTCCCTCCCTCATTTACTCCCTCATTCCCTCAGTCATTCACTCACTCCCTCCCTCATTCACTCACTCGCTCACTTCTCACTCATTCATCCCGTAGTTGGAGTAGCCACTGTGTGGTGCCATTCTAGGCCCCATGATGAGTCAGACAAGGTCCCTAGAGGGGAGGACAGGTAAGGAACAAGAACAGCGATCAGATGATGTAAGGCAGCTGTGGGCTATAAGGAGTGTGAGTCCAAGCGCCTGATGGGAGAGGGTGGGAGAGAAGCTGAAGCGAGGAGGTGAGCAAACACTGGAGACAGTGCTCCTCTGGGTTTGCTGTAACAGGGAGCAGAGGGTGGGTGCTGGCTGGGTGGGGAGGTGGGACAAACGTCTGGCACTTAGCGCATGTTCTCATGTTGAGTGAGTGAACCAAGTCTGTGCTGAGTGAAGGGGAGGCGCTGTGTTCATCAGTTCAGGCTGCATAACAAGATATGAGACGTGGTGGCTTCACGTCAACAGAAACTTACAGCTGTGGAGGCTTCGAGACACACATGGCTCTGGCATGGCCCAGTTCTGGGGAGAACCCTCTCTGGGCTGCAGACAGCTCCTTCTCCTTGTATCCTCGCGTGGTGAGACAAGGGGGGAGCTAGCTGCCTGGTAGTCTCTTATAAGGACAGTAATCCGACTTGTGACGGCTCCATCCTCGTGACCCAAGGTCCCAGCTCTTAACGTCGTTACACTGGGGATTAGATTTTAATATGTGAGTTTGAGGTGGGTGAGGCACAGACGTTCAGACCACGATGGGTGAATGGAGGACAAGAGGCATGGATGAACGAAGGGAGGAAGGCATGACGAATCCATTCTCGGATAGATGAACGAGCGCAGTGACTGGACGGGGGAGTGGAGGGCACTTTGAAGTCACGGCGCACAGACTCAGGGTGGCAGGGGAGGGGCTGGAGTGACGATCCAGATGGGGTGTCTCTTGGGCCTCCCTACTCTAGGGCCGCTTTGTCAGACCATTGCCTGGAGATGTACAGGGTGGCTTCCTTTCTTCTGCAGTGCCCGCCCTGTGGGCTGACACCAGGTCTAAGGCAAGTTTTGAAGCTCAGGGACTCAGGTGGGTAACTTATGCCCATCTTTCTCACCAACAATTTCCAGCAAGGGCAGGGTGGGCACACTCAGGAGTTGGGAGGAGCTTGGTCTGGCTGGAGCACCCAGGGTGGGGAGTTGGGGCTGAGGGAGGTGGGAGCTCTTTCTGCTGAGACTGGGGAGCCGTGAAGGATTTGGGCCAAGGAAGCGAGGGCATCCTTTGTGACGGGGCCCCGTCCCTTGGCCTCCAGGGACCTGTTTTTGCAGGCTCCTTCCCTGGCAGCCCTGATGGGGGCCCCAGAGTGGGGATTGCTCGCTCTGAGCTGCGGAGAACCGGGGTGATGGTGAGCCATCTCATAGTGAAATGGCTGCTTGTGGAGTCCTGCCAGGGTGGCCTCTGAACAGCTACAGGAGGGGGGCAGGACCATGCCCTCCTAACAACACATGTCACTGGGCTCAGGGACCAGCTGGATCATACAGGGTGCTCATACCTCGACATTTTTCACTAACATCTCAACACCTGCAGAGACCCTTGTCCAAATGGGTTCATGTCGCGGGGTCTGGGTGAGGGGAGTTGGACACATTGGTTTGGGAAACTGCTCAGCCTACCATACCTGCCTGCCATCTCACACCCCTGAAGCAGCCCTGCGCTGCAGGGGCCTGGCCGGAGTGGGGGAGTGATTTGAATTTTCTGTTGAGACCCATTGTCCTCCCCAGGGACCCGACTGCTGGGAGCTGAGTCTTTGAGCCCTGGCTCCCCAGGCTTTCTGTGCGCTCTGCAGCCCGCTGGCTGGGTCCCACAGGATGACCAAGCTGGGTCATCCATGGGGAAGCCCAGGAGGGGTGACAGGGCAGGGGGCATTCACCTGGGGGCTCAGCCCTTCCTTCTTCCTCTTGGGGAGACAAGGGTCACCAGCAGAGCCTTGTAGAGCCTTCCCAACCCATGTCAAATCCCCTCTGGGCTGGCTCAAGCTTTGGTATCCCAGGGGGCCCGGGAGCATGTGGGCTGCAGGCTATTAAAGCGAGTTGACAGCAAATTAGAGATTCCCCTGCTGAGCTGGTGGGCTTCTCCGATGTGCAGGGCAGCGCTGATGAGCCTGGGGGCTCAGGCCAACTCCCAGGATCCAGACCTGGCTGCCCTAGTGCTGGCACTGGCCCACTGTTAGCCATCACAGCGAGTGGGCGCCCTCCTATGGGATCTGAGGGCCAGCTGCCCCCCTGCTGTCTTTGGTCCATCCTCCCAGGTACCCTCCGGGCCAGGTGTTACTGTCCACCCATCCTCTCCACCCCTCCTCTCCACCCCTCCCCCACCCCAGGAGCCTGTAAATGATTTCCCAGAGTCACCAGCGGGGTCCCCAAGCCTGTGTTTATTCTCAGCTCCAACCCTGAGCTCCTGTGTGATGGGCGGGGCGGGGGCGTCATGGCCCTGCCTTTTGGGGGGCACTCAGACGGACAGGAAATGCTGTGGGAGAGAACCAGGGCAGGGCAGCGGTGGAAGCAGCCTGTCCCCAGGGAGGGGGGCCTGGGGAAGCAGCTGCCCACTCAAGCCTGGCCAGGAAGGCGGGCACTGTAGGGAACATAGAGAATGGGGGTGCGTGAGAAGGGAGGGAGTTCTGGAGAGGCCTGAGGTTCGAGATGCAGTGTCTCCCAGGCCGGTTTTCCTTTCTCCTCTTGCAGGGCTGTAGGGCCAGGTGGGACAACGGTGGCAGGCTAGCCTGGCCTAGAACTGGACTGGTTCCAGGGCCAGAAGCGGGGGCGGGGCTGCCGTTGGTCCTAGGCCAGCCCCGAGCTGCTGAGCTGAAGTAGAGAGGCTCTGAGACAGCTTTGCTCACGGGCACAGAGGTCCAGAGTTGGGGCTGAAACTCAGATCTTTGTGTGCTCATGGGCTTCAGTTAACCAGAGAGAGTAGGCTGACAGAGCAGATGCTGATTGGGGCAGACTTGGGGGGAAGGGTGGAGCTTGGGTCCCAGACCGGGAAACTGGGCATCTCAAGCCTTGGGAGCCACAGAAGGTTGTGAGAGTTTCTGGGCAAGCTGGGGGAAGTTGTGGGAAGGTGAACGTGGTACTGCCAAGGAGTCTGATGGAGGAAGGAGCAGTCAGTGTGGGCAGAGACAGAAGTCAGGAGGCCTTGGCATGAGCCCTTCTTGCTTAAGTGGCTGCAGCCCAGCCTGGAGGCCACCTCCTCCAGGAAGCCTTCCGTTGTCCTCTGGGTCTTAAGCTGCCGGTGCTGCCCTGGTCCCAGCCCTCCGTGTTAGCTTGATCAGCACCCTCCCTGAGGGCAGGCCTGGGGGTCTCTGGGTTTCCCTTTTCTGTAGGAAGGCCCTGATGTGCATCCCTTGGGCCCAGGGGAGGAGCACGCAGGCAGGGACACCCGCTTCTTCCCGCCAGCCTCTGGGGAAGAAGTCTAATTTTACAGGTTTAGAGTTCATCCGATAGATTATTTGTCTTTTTCTTTTTTAAGAAAGGCACTACAATACTAGTATTGACTGTCTTTAATTTGACACTTGACTGAAAGAAAAAAAATAGCTTCTTAGGAATTCAGAGTATTGATTGGCATGGCAGGCTGAGGTGGGCTTCCTATCATAGGGGATTAAAGAGCGAAGGACACAGTAGATTTATTTAAGGTGGTTTTTCGCTTTGAAGGTAAGGCCTCTTCTTCTGCTGTTTTGAAAGTGGTGTCTTGTTTGGAGGAGAGCATTAAACTGTCCGTTGAAAGCCCAATCAGATCCCACCCCTGCCCCCAGCCCTTCCTGATGGCTTTGTTCAGCAGCTCTGGACACGCGGGAAGAGGAGCGGAGCGGCTGGCTCACTAGCCCAGCTCGGGAAGGCAGGGGGCCTTTATGAAAACCCATTCATGCTGCTGGGCTACATCTCGTGATTTCAGACCAGCGTCCCTGGGGCTCCAATGTGCCGCTTGCAAATTCAGAAGTGTGGTACATTAATTAACGAGTTAATCCGCGGAAAAGCTCCATGAATTAGCTAGAATTGTCACCCGTGTTCTCGGACGGGCACCTGAAGGACGAGGCCGGCTGGACCGTGAGAACGTGAACCTTCCACCCAGGGCCGGGAGGCGCCTCCTCTACCCAGAGCAGATGCCCGCTGGGGAGGCTGGCCTCGGGGTCCCCTCGCTTGCGAGGCCGCTTTTGTGTTGGGGGGCCCTGGAGACAGAGAGGGGCTAGTGGTGGGGGTCTGCCTCAATCTGCTCGCACTGCTATGATCAGGACTGGACTCAACACAGACAGTTCCTTCTCACAGTTCTGGAGACTGGACCCCAAGGTAGAGGTGCTGGCTGACTCCAGGGCTGGTGAGGGTCTTGTCCTGACCAGCAGATGCCTGCCGCCTTGTGTGGTCACGTGGTGGAGAGAGACTGCTTTCTCTGAGTGGTGGCCCCCAACGTTTCTGGCACCAGGGACCAGCTTCGTGGAAGACAGTTTTTCCACGGACCGGGGTGGGGGATGGTTTCAGATGAGCTACATGCATTGCATTTGTCGTGCACTTTATTTCTATTATTATGACATCAGCTCCACCTCAGGTCATCAGGCTAGATCCCGGAGGTTAGGGAGCCCTGCTTCTAAGGACACAGTCCTATTGGTTTAGGGTCCCACCCTAATGTCTTCATTTAACCTTCGTTACCTGGACAAGGAAATGGCAACCCACTCCAGTATTTCTGCCTGGGTAGCCCCATGGATTGAGGAGCCTGGCGGGCTACAGTCCATAGGGTTGCACAGAGTCAGACACGACTTAGCAACTAAACGACAACCTCTTACAATCAGTTCGCGGGTTAGGTCTTCAACATTTGAACTTGTGGTGGGGGGCACAGTTCAGTCCACGGCAGGGTTGTGGGCATCAGCCCTTCTTGACTGGGGTGGCCGCTACCCAGCCCAGGCACTGTCTCCTCCAGGAAGCTTTCCCTTCTCTCCTCTGGGTTTCCCGGGTGCCCTGTGCTGTCCTGGGCCATGGCCTTCTGTGCTGACTCTATTGGTCAATCAGCCCTTTGCTGTCTGGGTTTGGCATTAAGGTTAGACCTGAAGGGGCTGACTGTGGGGGACCAGAGTCCATCTAGTGTGGGTAGGATGCTGCCTCTCCCACCCAGGGAACCTGGTTGCAGTTTGGGGTGTTTTCCTGTGATTAGCGATCGTGCTACCCTGATTCTGCGATTCTCTGGACAGGTTGTGGGGCTTCATCCCTTCCAACCTTTGTCTGTCTGCCTGGCACACTCTCTTTCCGTCTCTATGGCCCACTTCTCCTCGGGATTCAGCCTGATGTTTCTTCCTCCAGGAAACCCTCCGGAGTGCACGGCTCAGAGCCCCACCACGCTGTCTTTGAGTAATCACTTCTCTGCCTTTGGTGCCTCGCAGACAAGGTCTGGCTTTTCTCCCCTTTGCTGTTCAGTGTCTACCACCGAGTGGGTGCTGGGTAAATATTTGTTGGTAGAAGGAAGGCTCCCCCCTACGCCTGGAACAGGGTCTGACACCTAGTGGGCACTCAATGCGTGTTTGATGACTTGAATTCATTGAAGTCAGCAACGTGGATCAGTGGCAACTGCCAAAGAGATTGAGCCGCAGTTAATAAAGCCCTCCCAGACCTGGGACATTAGTAAAATATCACAATTTATGTAAAGCTGTTCATTATAACTCTGCAGGGAGTTTCCTCCGTATTAGCATTTTTCAGACGCTCTTATCAGCAGCTCAAGGATGAAAGCTGTGAGCTGCAGAAGGCAGGTGTTGGAGAACAAACACAGGCTATTTGCACATCCCACGTAGAGATGGAAGTCGGCAGGACCATCTTCCTGAGATGTTGAGGGGTGTCACCGCACCCGGGCCTGTAAAGGACTCTTAACGCACACCTCCTTGCCACCATGACCTGGAGCCACCAGACAGCTACTGGGGGAGAAGGACAGAGTCCCCTTCAGAGTGACAGAAAGGCAGTCCTCACAGTCTCCCGACCCTCCAGGGGGCCTGGAGGAGGGGGCCGTGCCGGGGGGTGGGTGTGTGGGTGTGGGCTGCCTTTGTGTGCTAGGCAGCTGCATGACCCCGTGCTGGCAAGATCTTGATGGCTGACCCCAGGGGAGGCCAGTCAACTCCGTTATGGCCCAGCATTGTGGTCCTCAAGATGTCTGGGGTGTGGTGGAAATTACTGGGGAGTCCCACAAAGCTGTCCTCCCCACCGTCGCTGGGAACAGGCTCAGCAGGTCTGCAGAACCGCCGATTCTGCCCCCATACCCCGCCAAGTGGCATTTCGTTTGTTTAATTTCTGCTATCATTACGGTAATCATCATGTACGCTGCTTGTAGAAACACAAGTGCGTACAGTTCGCGGGGCGGTGGGCAGTGGCCGCTCGGCCTCTCTGAGGCTGAGGCCACCCCTTTTGCCGTCTCGTTGTTGCCCCCATTTCTCCCAGCCCTTTCCCGTTTTGGGTGGTGGGAGGGTGTGTGTCACACTTTGCTGCCAAATGAGTTTTGGCACCAAACTTGGGCCAGACTTTTGGGTTGTCATAGGACTTTATTTTTTTTTCTGCTGCACTTGAGAATATTTTATTTATTTTTCTGCCTGTGTGTGAATTACATTATTTTTTGTTTTTTGCAAATGTTAAAGTAATCTTATATTTACAGGATGTGCATCACTTATCAATGACATGCTTTTCGTGTATTTTTGCATTAATTTTCTTCTTTGTTATTTTACTGGAGTATAGTTGATGTGCAATATTGTGTTAATTCTTGCTGTACAGAAAAGCGATCCAGTTATATTCATTTTTTAAAAAATGGATTATTTTCTGTTATGGTTTATCACAGGATAGTGACTATAGTTCCCTGTGCTGTGTAGTGGGACCTTGTTTATCCGTCCTGTATATAAAAGCTGATGTCTGCCAACCCCAGCCTCTCACTCCATGCCTCCCCGAACCTCCGCCCCCTTGGCAAACATCAGTCTGTGCCCTATGTCTATCACAGGACTTTGGATACTGGGGTGACAGTGAGGGGCTGGCTGTGGTCGGGTTAGAATGCGATGTTGGCTTGGGGGCCATGCAAAGAGCCACTGCCATCCCCAACTCTCTTGGAACCTTCCTTTCTTATGAACTTAGACTTTTTCTCTGTGCTTGTTTAATATGCTAAATATAGTTCCCTCATCCCCCACCCCCCAGCCCCCAGATGGCGGGGTCAAAGTGGAAACAGGAGAACGTCCACGCAGACCATATGACCACCGAACCTCCCGAAGCCTCAACTTCCCCCTCTGGAAGACAAGTAGCAGCCCTGCCGTGTCACAAGGCTGTGAGGTTAGGATCACCACTGTTTGTTGGGTACTAGTCAGGACAGCAGCGGGAGCTGCCGTAACAAGCACCCCCGCGTGCTCACACAGTGACTGCTGGCTTTGCCCTTGTGTGGACGGACTGTGGGCCGTGACCGGCGACCCGGGCCCCTCCGTCCTGTGGCTTTGCAGCCTCGTGGCCTTGGCTCAGCCCCGTGGGCAGCAGGCGAGGAGCACAGACCATCACCAGCGGCGCAGGGTGTGGACCTGTCGCCTGATCCCAGGGCCGCGGTCTGGACTCGCTGGGGTTACGCCTCCCCACCCTTTGCCTGCAGACTGAACCCTGCTCCTGGGCCCATTTCTTTCTTGTCACTTCTGGGATGTCTTTTTCTTCTTTTCTCCGCACTATGGACAGGTTGCCCCTTCATTTCCTCCGGCCCAACCCTCCCCACTCTTCTGGCCTTGGACTCCATGAGCTGGGGCCAGGGGGGTCGCAGGTACCTGGAGAGGGCAGATGCGTGGCTGCTGCCTCTGCTCAGACCTCAGGCTCCTCACCTGTGAAATGGGAGCCTTTCTTGCTCACCTCACAGCCAGAGGGCCCTGCTTGGTAAGGCCTCTCCTCTGGGCTGTCCCCACTGGTGCCTGTTTCTTGCAATGACTCAGACTCTCAGCTCCCCAGGGCAGGATGCAGCATCCGTCGGGTGCCCTGTGCCTGGACAGGGGTTTTAGCGTCGTTGGTGGAAGCGTTAGTGCTGAGAGGCCCTTGTTGTTGTTGCTGCGTCGCTAAGTTGTGTCTGACTCTGTGCCACCCCGTGAAGTGTAGCCCCCCAGGCTCCTCTGTCCATGGGATTTCCCAGGCAAGAACACTGGAGTGGGTTGCCGTTTCCTTGTCTGGGGGTGGAGGGGTGGGGCCCCCTGGTCCCACAGACCCATTGGCCAGATGGGGAAACTGAGGCCTGGAAAGGCCAAAGGCTTGCTGTGGACCACAGTGGCTCAGTGGGAGGACCAGAGCCTGGAACGCAGGTCTGCAGACTCCCAGATGGTGTTCTTCCTGTGCTGTCCTGTTTCACTGTGTGTGCGCACAGGGGAGTGGGGTCAGGGGGTGGTCTCTGAGCTGGTCTGTTCACTGAAGTGACCGTCCGAGGCAGCACTTATCCTTCCTTCCTTCCTTCATTCAGAGAACGAAGGTCGAGGGCCTACCCTAAGCCTGGCACTGCAGAGGGGACAAGGGAACAAGACAGATGTGGTCCTGGCCTGGCCCGCTTGGCAGGGGACTCTGACATTAAAGAACTAATTTCACAGATGGTGATTTAATGATGCCAGCCGAGAGCATGACTGCAAAGGAGCACGGTGCTGAGAGCGCACTGCCCCTGGGCATCAGGGGCCTCTCTGAGGAGGGGCCGTGTTAGCAGAGACCCAGAGATCGGGTGGGAGACGCTGAGTGAAGCGGCACGTGGAGGAGTGGTCTGGGCAGTGGGCGAGGCCTGTGCAAAGGTCCTGGGGTGGGCACGGCCACGGCTGTTTAAGGCAGTGGCGGCTGGAGGGGAACAGAAGAGCAGGGTCCTCAGAAGGGAGCACCGGGGTCCTGTAGCCAGTGAGGGCTTTTCAGCACACGCAGCAGAGTGGCTGGACAGGCGTGTGGCTAGGCTTGCTTTCTCCACGCTCCCTCTGGCTGCAGGTGCATAGTGGATGACATGGGGTCTGGGAGAAGGCCAGGGCCCTGGGCCCGAGGCAACCACTGTCGTCCAGTCAGGCCTTTGGCTTGGGCCAGCCTGGAGGCCGGGCGTCTGGGGAGAGGACGAGGACAGGCAGAGTCACTGAGCCACTGTGGTCCACAGCAAGTCTTTGGCCTTTCCAGGCCTCAGTTTCCCCATCTGGCCAATGGGTCTGTGGGACCAGGGGGCCCCGCCCCTGGCAAAGGACTGCAGGGCGCCCCCAGCAGGGAGGCCTCCAGGACGGCTCAAGGGTTTCCGGCTGGACCCTGGGTGTATAGCGATGCCCTTCTCAGGAAAGCAAAGCCCTGTGGACGTTGGGGATGAGAACTTGCGGGGGGTGGGGGGGTGCGAGTCAGGCCAGCATTTCTTCTCCAGAAGCAGAAATGCCCCAGTGTGAGTGGAGGGGGCCAGTGACCTGAGAGCAGAGTGACAGCTGGCATCTCAGAATCCCAGCAGAGGGAGGAGCGGAAGAGGGTGGTTGAGGTGCTGCAGGAGCCATGTCCTCCATCGCTGTCAGATCTTTGCGGGTGATGATCAGAGGGGCCCAGAGAATGCAGCATAAGTCCTGACTTTACGGGCGAGGAAGCCGATGGGCAGAGAGGAAGGCCACTCAGCTTGTCCAGGTTCACCGAAGTGCCCCCGCAGTTGGGCTGGGGACACATCCACCCCAGCTTCAGCTTCCGCAGTTAGGCTGGGGACACATCCACCCTGTCTCCACAGGGGCCCAAGAAAGGGGCAGGAGACAGTGCGTGGAGGGGTGGGATGTGGTCTGGCAAGGACATGCCAGGGCCGTGGTTTGCCCAGAGAGCCAGCCCAGCCTCGCAGGCTGAGTGATGTCCAGACTCGTCTTCCGCAGAGACAGCTGAGCTGAGTCCCTCCCGCCCCCACCCCCACACCCTCTCCTGCCTTTCCCATCACCACAAGCCCCAAATGGGCCCCTGTGGGGACCACGATTGCAGACAGATGCGCAGGAACCCGCTGCGCCTGGGAGGGGGTCACTGTGTCTTCGGGCCGCACAGAACGAGACGCTCGTGTGCATCTGGAGTTCCCCTTGTTTGTTTTCTCTGCTATCATCCTCTGTAGCTCGTTAAGGGAGAGGAGGTGGGCCGCCAGTGAAATGAGCTCATGGAGGGAGGAGTTTGCAGACTTTGGTGGCATCTGTCTGCCAGCCAGGTGCATCGTATCCTGCTGCGCAGCTCAGAGCCAGGGGGTGGGGGGCGAGGGGTGGCCTGCATGGTGGTCCTGGTGGCCGGCAATCTCTAGCTCTTCCTGAGAAATCTGTCCCCAATGGAGATGAGGTTGGCGGAGAGCCTACACTGGCCATGAGATTTGGCAGCGGGCTGAGTGTTTTTGTCCAGAAGACACTTATTAATTAAAAATGGAAAAATAGTCTGTGCTCATTAGAAAATACAGAAAATCAGGAAGGAGGAGGGTTGCCACGGTAACCACATGCAGCCAGTCCCTGGCAGGTTATCTTTGATTAGTTTCCTTCCAGTCTTTTTTTCCTGTCAGGAGTCTGCTGGTAGAGACGTTCCTGATTGCACAAATTCGTGCCCTGACTTATTTTCTGCTTAGCTTTGTATCAGATACATTCCCCTTGTCCCTTCACAGTCCTTCAGTTCAGTTCAGTTCAGTTGCTCAGCCATGTCTGATTCTTTGCGACCCCATGGACTGCAGCACACCAGGCCTCCCTGTCTGTCACCAACTCCTGGAATTTACTCAAACTCATGTCCATTGAGTCTGTGATACCATCCAATCATCTCATCTTCTGTCGTCCCCTTCTCCTCCTGCCTTCAATCTCTCCCAGCATCAGGGTCTTTTCCAGTGAGTCAGTTCTTCACATCAGGTGGCCAAAGTATTGGAGTTTCAGCTTCAGCATCAGTCCTTCCAATGAATATTCAGGACTGATTTCCTTTAAGGATTGACTGGTTGGCTCTCCTTGCAGTTCAAGGGACTCTCAAGAGTCTTCTCCAATGCCACAGTTCAAAAGCATCAATTCTTCGATGCTCAACTTTCTTTATGATCAAACTGTCACATCCATACGTGACCGCTGGAAAAACCAGAGCTTTGCAGTCCTTGCAGATACAGTAATTCCCTTACATACGAAACTTCAGGTTGTGAACTTTCAAAGATGTGAACGTGTGTTCCATCAATGTCAGTTGTGAGTGAAATTGCAGCTTAATCTGCCTGTAGTGCAGGAGACCCGGGTTCGATCCCTGGGCCAGGAAGGTCCCCTGGAGACTGGAATGGCAACCCACTGCAGTGTTCTTGCCTGGAGAGTCGCCATGGACAGAGGAGCCTGGCAGGCTACAGTCTGTGGGGTCACACAGAGCCGGACACCCTGAGCGACTGACAGCCTGTCTCCTGTTGCTGGTGACCCGTCAGCTCCCACCTCCTGTCCCTGCTCCAGTCAGTAACTTTTCTGGCCTGTTCTCGTGATTCCAGTCCCTGTATGTCAGCTGTTGACCTGCACTCCTGTACTTTTCAAGGTACCGCGCTGTAAGGTTAGAAATGTTTTATTTTTTGTGTTTGTTTTTTATGTATTATTTGTGTGCAAAGTGTTATAAACCTATTACAGGACAGTACCACACAGCCGATCGTGTTAGCTGGGTACCTAGGCTCACTTTGTTGGACTTCTGATCAAACTGGATTTACAAACGCGCTCTTGGAATAGACCTCATTCATGTGTAGGGGGCTTACTGAATTGTTTGTGACAGCTGCCTACATTTACATCGAGTGGCTATTCCCAGGTGTGTTCCACTGTGCCTTTACTGTTGGTTATTTTTAGCTCTCTGCAGATAAGAATACAGCCCTGTGGGAGTTGAAGATTATTTTCCTTAGGAGAGATTCCTAGAGGCGTGACCGTTTGCGGGGAGTCTGTGTAAAGCCCACCTCTTGCTCCCTGGAGGGCTCTGTGTCACCCAGGCTGCCGGACAGGGCTGACATTTCCGATGCCAGTGCAGGCAGGCCTTCTTTGCAGGAGTTGCTCCCTGGACGGCCACTGAGGTCGTGAGGAGGGGCTTTCTTTGGCTGAGAGGGTCAACCAGACTCCCCCTGGGAGGGCTCATCTTCCTCCAAGGACTCTCGTTAGCACTGCTGGGATAAATGTCTTAGGTTAACAGAGCCAAGACCTCCTCCAGCAGCATGCATGGCATGACCTGGCCCGCCGGAATCTTTCTTTCCTTCCTTCCGAAGCCTGTCAGCGTACCTTCTTGAGCACCGCTGATCGTCTAGTTTTGCTTTTGTTCCCGGTCTCCCATGCTCCAAGGCCGCCGTGCTGCCTTCCATCCAGGCCCGGCTGTCGCCTAGTCCACGCCGGAAGTTGGTGTGGAGGCGGCCCAGGAAGGCTGGCTGGGGTTCGTGTACATCCTCCTTAACCGACGGGTCCTGAGCACCTCTCCTGCATGTGCACACACCCAGGTCACTCGCGTGTGACAGCGGAGACCCCAAGAAGCGGTGCTGCGGGTGGGGAAGCGGTGATCTGCGAGGCTTCCTGCAAGTGGTGTGGATGGCCAGGAGGGCTGGGGTGGGAGATACGGGCTCGGCTTCCTGCAGAGGGAAAATCTGAAGGTAAGGTTCTGTGATAGGGTGTGGGGGGCTGACAAGTTGGAGAACAGCGTGTTCTCTGGAGTCACTGGGAGGGGCTAGGGGCTGAAGGGAAGGACGGCAGGGGAGATGAGGCAGGAGGGGGTTCAGAATGAGACTTGAGCATCCTTGAGCAGGTGTTGAACACCCAACGGGAGGGGTCGGCTTTTATCCTGTAGGTAACGTGGAGTTGTTGACTTGTTTCTGGACAGAGGGGTCTCGGGGTTCAACTGCGGGTATCAAAGATGCTATCACCCTGCTCTGTGGCCTGATTTGATTTCATTTCCCATAAGTTCATTTAAAAAAAGAAATAAGCCCTTACCCTGTTTCTTTGTTATTTATGCTCTAAAACCGCACTGGTTCTTTGGGCCTCCTGGCTGTCGGGATTCTGGGTGAATGGGAACTGTTCTGGTCTTGGATCGCCGAGCCGTCCTGGACTGTGCTGTCCGTGCGTGAATCCCACCAGGGCCAGAACCAGGTCTCCCACCACCCTGAGCCGTGGGACAGAGACCCTGGGATGTTCCTCTGAGGTCTTCTGGGAGGGGGCCTGGAGACCTTCAGACACAGCGTGGCCTCTGACAGTGTACAGGGAGCACCTTAGACAGGGAGCATTGTCCCCCCAGCCTCGACGGTGGTAGGGGCCGGGGGCTCTGGGACTCTGGAGGGGAGAGTGTTCTGTTCCCTGGGCCCAGCCAGTGTCTACCACGGGCACCCCCCACGGGCACCCCCGCCCTCCCCGTCCACCCCTTCCTTCTCCCCGGCCGCTCCCCTGCTTCTCTTGCTGTTGTCCCTCCTCCCTCTGGTCCTCCCCTCCCCTCCTCCCCTTCCCTTCCTCTCCATCCTCCTCCCAGCCCCCTCCCCCTTCCGTCCCTCCTCCCTTTCCCTCCAGAGACACCACTACGGTCTTCCACACAAAGAGGCGATTGTTAATCCAGCCCCAGCTGAAGCCCAAGGAACATGGTGGAGGCCTGATTTCCATGAATAATCAGCCGAGGCCACTGCAGGCGGCAACCTGAGCTGGGGCGGCCAGCCGGGTGGTTTGCTCCGGGGCTCTGTCTGCGAATCAAGGGCCCTGGCCGGGTGCCACGTTGCCTTGGCGGTGGGGGTGGGGCCCAGGGCTGGCCACGGCTGGATGCCCAGCAGTTGGGGGGATGGAAGGGGGTGGTCAGCAGGGGCCGGAGCCCCGGAGCAGGGATCTGCAGGTGGCAAGGGGCTGGACGCTCCGGATGGAGACCCTGCCTGCCTGGGTCCCGTGCGTGGGGGCACCTGCCGGGCAGCCCTGTGGCAAGCGTGTGGACAGGACGGCCCCATCGTCCCGATTTGCATGGCGACTGGCAGCGGGGTGGGGGGAGGGGGGCTGGAAGTACCCAGCGTGGGTGTGGCGCCCCCTCGTGTCAGGCGGACACTTTCTGGGACCGGGCCTCAGTTCCTCGCCTGCCAGGGCTGGGCAGTGGTGGACGCAGGGGGCCCAGCCCACGGCCGCCCGTGCTCCATTATGGCCCTTGAAGACAAAGGTGATGACCCCTCGCACGGTTGGGTCTGGTCTGTCTTGCAGACCGGAAGCAGGTCCTGGGGCCTCCCCTGAGTGTCTGATGCCCCTGGGGATGGATGGACCGCCCTGGGGGCATCTCCCAGGGGAAGTGGAACCCAACGCCAGCCCTGTGGCTACAGCACCACCTGCTGGCGGGTCTCAGGCTGACCCCTCATCACTGGGGCTCCTTGGCCTGATGTCCTAGTCTCCCTGGACACCCAGCAAACCCCGGCTGAAGCCCCGAGCTCTCACGGCCTCCAGGAACCAGAAGTCTCTTTCTCTGGGGTGGACACTGTTTTTCCTCCAGTGGTGACAGCATGGAGTGTTGTGTGCAGCCTCTTTGAAAGCCCTGCGGGCCCCGGGAACCCGAGAGGCCCCCTCTGTTGCCCCTGAGGACGTTCATTCAGCCCTGGTGGAGTGTGCACCTTGGTCAGGTGACTGTCTCTCTCTGAACCTCAGTTTTCCCATCTGTTAAATGGGAATCATAGCACCAGGGCCTCTCGGGGATATGGGGAGGGGGATTGATATCTGCAAACCACTCAGCCAGGCTTCGTCCTTCTTTACTACTGAGCCACCAGGGAAACCCTCCTCCTGCAGGTCAGCAACTGAAAAACAGCAAGCCTGTCTAGAAGCAGAGCCCCTGCTCCGTGTGCCCATGGAGGATGTGCCTGCAGTGGCCTTCTTGGCAGCCCCTGTCTGCTGAGGGTGGGTGGGGCATGAACCCTCCACTTCTCGGCCACCACGGGGGTAAAGTCCACAGGGCTGGCCGCATCTGAGCTGCCCAGAGCCGCAGCCTCCCTGGACAACACATGTTCATCACTCAGGGTTCGCCTGCACCGCTGCCCATCCGGGGAGCCCCAACTCCACAGTCTCTGCCTCCAAGACTCAGCTGACCTCTCCCCGTCTCTGGGGGCATCCTCCCACCTCCTTGGACGCCTGTGGACTCCCTCCCTGGGCCTCCGCTCTGCACCTCGGGGACAGGGCAGGGACTCCTCACACATGTGCCCTACTTCCTGGAGGGCAGACACCCCGGCTGAATCACCCCTGCAACCCCCACTGCCTGTCTCGGGGTTGCGTGGTGCTCCGTGGCTGCAGGAGGAAGCAGTGAACTGGGCTGGAAGGAGGAGCGCCCCCCGCCCCCGGCTCCCCCCACCGCACTCGTCACTGGGGCCCTCTTGCTGCGTGAATGCCGCTTTTGTGTTTGTTCTCCCAGGGATGCTGCTGGGTGGGGGGAGCCGACTCTGGTCCTGCTGCCCCCCTCAGGCCCTGGGTCCTTGGGTGAGCCGCTCCTCCTGGATGAATCATTGTGCTGTGTGGCCCGAAGTTCCCTTCAGGGTCTGGAGTTCACGGGCCCATTTTTGCAGGTCCTTGTCTGAGCTCTGGAGGCTTAGAATCTCTCTTGCAGACCCAGAGACTGAAGAGCTGCCCAGGAGAGGGTTAGATGTATTTTCTGTGGCACCCAGGGCAAGGACGGCCCCAGACTTGAGCCCCGCCCATCTAAGGAGTTGCTTGGGACCCACAGTGCCCCTTGGGGAGTCTGCCCTGGCCCCACGCTTGGGAGCTCCCAGCTCTGACTTCCCTTGAGTCGTGAGCTCCCGGAGGGCCAGCCAATCTGTAGGGAGGGGAGAAGGGGCCTCCTAGAGCTGGTTCAGGCCACGTCCAGGGTACCTCGGACCCTGTGATCCTGTGCCCAGATGGCCCGAGCTTGATTTCAGGGCCTGAGAAACTGGTTCTCCAGGTCTGTCCTCCCAGAGCAAGCTGTGTAGCCAGCGTGTGCCCCCAGGCCTGAGGTCTGGCCAAGAGAGGTTATGGGGGGTGGGGTGCAGGGGGGAATGGAGCTGGGGGAGGCCCACGCCGATGTCCACAAGTGTGTGTGCAAGGCCACTCAGGGTTCAAGGTGGGGCCTCTGTGGGAAGGGAAAGGGGCTTTTGGGGGCAGCCCCTTTTTCTTGACTCCTGGGCTCCGCCTGTGTCCAGAGGAGGTAAGGTGGGTTCCGGACATGGAGGTACCCCAGCGAGGATGAACAATGGGGGGCTGGGGTGTTGGAAAGGGGGTCATGGGGAGCCAGAGGTCAGGCTGGTCTGGAGTCCTCGTCTGGCTTCTGGGAGGAGTGCCAAGGCCAGGAAATCGTAGGCAATGATGCACAGTTTTCTGAGGAAGGCGGTGGGAGCCTTCTTCAGCTCCCAGAGGGGTCCACGGCCCAGCCCGGGGTCAGCACCAGTGGCCTGGAAACCCCCTTGTGTTGGGGCTGAGCCTCTGTGGGCAGCGCGTTTCTCGGAGCCACGGGGCTCCCTTTGCTCAAGTGTTTGTCCTCTGGGACCAGCCTGGTGGGCAGATAATTAAAAGTGACCTCGCGCTGCAGAGTTGTGCAAACTGTGGGATTAGTGGGCGGCGTTAGCGGGAGGCCTCACAAAAGGGCCACCCCGGCCCTGCCACAAACGCCCGGCCCCCCAGCCCCCCAGCTCGGCACATAAAGCTGCATGGTGGTGAGCCGGTGGGGGAGGTGAGCAGACAAGAGGGGAATGAGCCTGGGGGTGGGGGTCCCACTCCGGCTTGGTTGGCGGGGATGAATAGGGACTTTGCAGACACAGCAGGCGGCCTGGCGGAGGCGGGGGGCGGGGGGGGCTGCCCTGGCAGCTGGGAGCCTGGCGGGTGAGGTGGGGGTCGGGGGCTGAGGGGCTGGTGGGCTGGGCTGTGATGAGACCTCGGTGATGAGCCCTGGACCCCAATCAGCTCAGCACTGCTGATGGTTTTCCCCTTAGAGATGACCGCCCCAGACGGCTCTCCTCTGAGCAGGGCTCAGTTCCTTTCAGTATGGATCGCATGACCCCGGATAAGTCTCCAGGAGACCATCTGGCCTGGGACATCAAAGAATAGCTGGAGACAACGCTCTGCCTTCCTTTTAAAACAAGGCGAAGACACCCACACGTGTCTGAAATGAGAGCCTGTTCGGTCCTGGTGAATGTCCTACTCGGTTGATTTCTGTTGTTCTTTCTTAAAGGTACATGGGAGAGGCCTTAAACAGCCCTGTTGTCCAGTCATCTGAGAACGGGGAGTCAGAAACCCCATGGCCCAGGGCTTACTCAAGCACTTCATCTGATCCCTTGGGGGCTGATGGACTTGGCCAGCCACCTGCAACCTTGACCTTGATTTGTCCTTCCCCCAGGCAACCCCTAGCCCTGACTCTAGTTGCCCCCCTGAGCTGAGGCAGTAGCATAGGGCAGGAACAGCAAGACAGGTGCTAGAGACTTTTCAGAGCTAGAAGGACAGGAGTCAGGGGCTGATAGAACCGGCTTTTGTTGTTGGAGGACTTCCCTGGTGGCTCAGGCGGTAAAGCGTCTGCCTACAATGCAGGAGACCCTGGTTCGATCCCTGGGTTGGAAAGATACCCTGGAGAAGGAAATGGCAACCCACTCCAGTTCTCTTGCCTGGAGAATCCCATGGATGGAGGAGCCTGGTGGGCTACAGTCCGTGGAGTCACAAAGAGTCAGACACGACTGAGCAACTTTCACTTTACTTTCTTGTTGGAAGCTGATAAGACAACTTAGGGCTTCCCAGGTGGCCCTGGTCATAAAGAACTCGCCTGCCAATGCAGGAAACATAAGAGATGCCGGTTTGATCCCTGGATTGGGAAGATCCCCTGGAGGAGGGCACCGCACTCCACTCCAGTACTCTTGCCTGGAGAAGCCCATGGACACAGGAGCCTGGCAGGCTGCAGTCCATGGGATCGCAGAGTCGGACATGACTGAAGAGACTTAGCACTCATGCATGCAAGACAACTTAAGTTTGGCAGATTTGGGTCAGGAGAGAATGACCTGCCCTCTGCTGGTCCCCGTTGATCGGTAGATGGGGAAAGCACTGTCTCGTCCTTCAGAGCCACTGACCAGTGGCTTGATCAGGAGCTGAGCTGGATTCTTGTGGTGCCGGATCCTGGAGAGCTTCCTGGAGGAGGGGGCCCAGAGTGGGAGGACCCAAGGAGGAGAGAGTTTTCTTCAAGGGATGGAGCAGGGGGGCGCTGTGGGCGGAAGTGGGGACCCCTTTCTGGGGGGGCACTCTCCGGCTCACCCCTAGGTCCTACAACAGCTCAGAGCTTAGCCACAGTGTCCTCTCAATCACCTCATTCATTCATCCCACACAAATATGTTTAGTGTCTACTATGCGGAGGTGAAAGTGCTAGTCACCCAGTTGTGTCCAGCTCTTTCTGACAGCATGGACTGCAGCCCACCAGGCTCCTCTGTCCATGGGATTCTCCAGGCAAGAATACTGGAGTGGGTTGCCATGCCCTCCTTCAGGGGATCTTCCCGACCCAGGGATTGAACCCGGGTCTCCCGCACTGCAGGCAGATCCTTTACTGTCTGAGCCACCAGGGAAGCCCGTCATCTACTATATATACTGGGCCTCAAAGACACAGCAGCAATCGAACTGAGACCCCCTCAACCTCACGGCGCCTGCCTTGTGATGGGGCGTCAAGGAGCCAGCACTGAAGGCATCAGATCACCCTCTGTGCACGCTCGGGGTGACCAGGGGTACGGAGACGGGGTGACCGCACACCCTCGAGAATGAATAAGCGAGCGGATGAGTGGTCCACGGATCAGGGTCGCACAGGTCCTCAGAAGCTGCTCCCTACCTGACAGAGGGCAGAGTCCGGGGCTTGGGGCCAGGCTGACACGTGGGGCATGGTCCAGTCCGTGGTAGAGATGCGCACTGGCCTGGCCTGGGGAGCGCTGTGCCCCCTCCCCACGGGACGAAGGCGTAGGCTGGCCCTAGCTGCCGTCTGACTCCGGGACGGGTTGAAACCCACCCAGCTGCGTCCACCGCCCTCTCTGAGTGTCGGTCAGTCCTGGGGCGGATAGGGGGGAAGCCTAGAGGAGTGTTTACTGAAATCCTCACAACGAGGTGAAAATGGGTTGTTTCCCGTCTTTCTCCATTAGCTCAGCTGACCTCCCAGGCGGTTCGTCTCCCGGCACATGTTTCCGGATTGCTCTCTCGCTGCTCTGGGAGGATGTGGTTAACACCTCGGATCCTTCTTCCTGCAGATCCTTCTTGAGTAAACCTGACGGACACGGCATCCTATGACACCACGTCCGGGCCAGGGTCCCCTTCCTCGCCTTCCCCTCGCTGGCCTCTCCCCTCTCCCCTGCAGTGGGCTCTGTGGCTTGCCTGGGACCCACAGACAGCACAGACAGTGGGTGGGTGGGCCAGCTGCCTACCCTGCACTGTCCATACCCGCAGCCCGCCTGTCCTGGCTCAGCACTGAATTGTATGCCGTTTTGCTCCTGTGTCTCATCCCTAGTCCTGTCCCTGGAGCTGAATTGCAGGCTCCGTCGTGTTCCCCGGATTTATGGGGCAGCATTTGCAGGAAGGCCAGCGGTAGTGGAGCCAGTCGGGGTCCCCACCCTCCAAGAGCTTGCACGTGGCTGGAGGAAAGATGTATAAACCACGAACCTCTGCAGCGGTTCCCGTTTCACTCAGAGAAGCCAGGCTCGGGACTTCCCTGGTGGCCCAGCGGTGAAGACGTCACCTTCCAACGCAAGGAGTGTGGGTTCGAGCCCTGGTCGAGGAAGTAAGACCCCACAGACCTCGAGGCCCAAAACACCAAAGCCTGAAACAGAAGCAGTGTTGTAACAAATGCAATAAAGACTTTTAAAAAGATCCACATGGAAAAGAGAGAAAAGCCAAGCTCACTACCAGGCCTCCAAGATCCACGCTGCCTCTCCTCTCAGCCCACCCCACCCCGTCTCCTGCTGAGCACACTCCAGCCTCAGGGCCTTTGCACTTGCCATTTCCTCCACCTCAACGCCCTCCCTGCAGCCAAGCGTCTGCCCTGTTCTTGGGGGCATTGCATGGGCATCACGCTCTTCAGCGAGGCCCCCTGACCTCCTCATGTAGGATTGCAGCCCAGGGCTCCCCTGTAGGCTTTGGACGCTCCCTCCATTCAGGTTTTCTCCATGGCATTTGCCAGCTGCGCATGGCTGTGTCCTCGCTGCTTGTGTGCCATCTCTCTCCCCCACTATACGAACGCTCATTTGTCCATTGCTGTCCTTTCAGCTTCTAGAATAGTGTCAGGCCCACAGTGGGCAGTCAGTCCATGTGGGTGGTGTGTGTGTGTGTGCACGCGTCTGTGCTCAGTTGAATCTGACTCTGAGACCCCATGGCCAGGCTCCTCTGTCCATGGGATTCTCCAGGCAAGAATACTGGAGTGGGTTGCCATGCCCTCCTCGAGGGGATCTTCCCAATCCAGGGATTGAACCCGAGTCTTCTATGTCTGTAGCATGGCAGGCAGATATTTTTTACCCACCGAGCCATCGGAAAACCCTAATATACGTGTGCCTCCTTTTATACGCTCTAATGAGGATATCAAATAGCATTTTATGGTGTCAGTAAACTTAAGACTACCATCTGATTAGCGCTGCAAAGCTCCCCTTAATCATGCATTTTAATAGCTTAAGTTTGCATGCCCCTGGGGGTGTGAAGGTCCCAGCCAATGACTCCATCTGCAGAGCTCTGGGGCCGAGGGTGTCTGTGGGCCCAGGGTGCCGTGTCCACAGAGCAGTGTTAACACAGCAGGTGCTCCAGGCCCTCCTCCACGTGGGCAAAACAGAGCTCAGACAGGGGATGGAAAGCAAGCCTAATGTGACTTTCCAAAATGAGTGCCCCTGGGGGCCTTCTCAAGGAGGAGTGGGCATGGGGTCAGAGAAGACCCCTCAGCCCAGGAAGTGTACCCCCAGGGACACACAGTCTCCAGAGCAATGAGGCGTGCCCACCTTCATTAAGTAAAGATGGCAACTTTTAAACTGTGTCGGGAACTCAGACTTTAAGGAATTATTATTTTTTATTTTTTAAATTTATTTTTGGAGTATAGTTTTTTAAAATTATTTTAATTGGAGGATAACTACTTTGCAGTATGGTGATGGTTTTTTGCCGTACATCAGCATGAATCCGCCACAGGTGTGCACGTGTGTTATTAACGGATCTTGTCTGTTGGACGGTGTCTTCTCTGCTTTTTTCCTTTCACTGTCTCCAGTTCTTCCCATCTAAAAAGAAAGCTAGCTCATCCCTTTCTGCCGCTTCAAGACTCCTCCACGCCTCTCGCTGGTCTTGAAATGCATTAGGTGTGGATTGCCACCATCCTGGGTGCAGTCAGATCCGCGCGGTCCCTTCTTGGTCTTTCTTCTTTGATTTTTCATCTGGGCTGTGGTGATTTAGAACGAGAATTTCTGCTTTTCACGTTGGTGTCTGGGGTGGCCTCCGGACCCACACGCTCTCTGGGGAACTGAGGGTTCATGGTACTGAAGTCTGAGTACCACTGTCATCCACCGTCTGGTCCTTGTTTCTGGACCTTGGATGGGGTCAGCTCACAGTAGGTGCTTAATCGTCATTTGCTGAATCACAGACGAAGGAAAACACCAATGAAACCAGCCAGAGCTCTGGACGCAGAGCTCACCGTCGTGGCGGGCGACGGTGACATTCACTACGGGGTCTGTTGTGACAGTGCCCTGGGGAATGAGGTCAGAGGTCAGAGGGGGAGGAGGTCACCGCGACTGGGTGACCGGTCAGCTGGGTCCTGTGCCCAGTGATTCTGGGGGCTTCTCCCAGGAACTCTAGGAAGGAAATGCAACTGTCAGCCTCAGTTGACAGCTGGAAACCAACATACAGTTTCCTTCCCAAGACTGTATCATTCATTCATTCACCACAGACTTATTGAGCACCTGCTGTATACCAAGCATGGTCTCAGGGCTGGAGAGGCAGCCAAGAGCACAAGGCCAAATCTGCCCTTTTTTGGCCTTGTATTCTCATCTGGGGGCTTCCCTTGTGGCTCAGCTGGTAAAGAATCCCCTTGCAATGCATGTGACCTGGGTTCTATCCCTGGGTTGGGAAGATCCCCTGGAGAAGGGAATCTGCTTATTTAACTTATATGCAGAGTACAGTATGTGAAGTGCTGGGCTGGATGAAGCATAAGCTGGAATCAAGTTTGCTGGGAGAAATATCAACAACCTCAGATATGCAGATGACACCACCCTTATGGCAGAAAGTGAAGAGGAACTAAAGAGTCTCTTGATGAAAGTGAAAAAGGAGAGTGAAAAAGTTGGCTTAAAACTCAACATTCATACAAAGCCACAGTCATCAAGACAGTATGGTACTGGCATAAAGACAGAAATATAGATCAATGGAACAAAATAGAAAGCCCAGAGATAAACCCACGCTCCTATGGACACCTTATCTTCGACAAAGGAGGCAAGAATATAAAATGGAGAAAAGACAGTCTCTTTAACAAGTGGTGCTGGGAAAACTGGTCAGCCACTTGTAAAAGAATGAAACTAGAACATTTCCTAACACCATACACCAAAATAAACTCAAAATGGATTAAAGATCTAAATGTAAGACCAGAAACTATAAAACTCCTAGAGGAGAACATAGGCAAAACTCTCTCCGACATAAATCACAGCAGGATCCTCCAAGACCCACCTCCCAGAATATTGGAAATAAAAGCAAAAATAAACAAATGGGACCTAATTAAAATCAAAAGCTTCTGCACAGCAAAGGAAACTCTAAGCAAGGTGAAAAGACAGCCTTCCGAATGGGAGAAAATAATAGCAAATGAAGCAACTGATAAAGGATTAATCTCCAAATTATACAATCAGCTCCTGCAGCTTAATTCCAGAAAACTAAGTGACCCAATCAAAAAATGGGCCAAAGAACTAAACAGACATTTCTCCAAAGAAGACATAAAGATGGCTAACAAACACATGAAAAAATGCTCAACATCCCTCATCATCAGAGAAATGCAAATCAAAACCACAATGAGATACCATTTCACACCAGTCAGAATGGCTGCTATCCAAAAGTCTACATGCAATAAATGCTGGAGAGGGTGTGGAGAGAAGGGAACCCTCTTACACTGTTGGTGGGAATGCAAACTAGTACAGCCACTATGGAGAACAGTGTGGAGATTCCTCAGAAAACTGGAAATAGAACTGCCATATGATCCAGCGATCGCACTCCTGGGCATACACACCGAGGAAACCAGAATTGAAAGAGACACATGTACTCCAATGTTCATTGCAGCACTGTTTATAATAGCCAGGACATGGAAGCAACCTAGATGTCCATCTGCAGACGAATGGATAAGAAAGCTTTGGTACATATACACAATGGAGTATTTCTCAGCCATCAAAAAGAATGCATTTGAATCAGTTTTAATGAGGTGGATGAAATTGGAGCCAATTATACAGAGTGAAGTAAGCCAGAAAGAAGAACATCAATACCGTATATTAACGCATATATATGGAATTTAGAAAAATGGTAACCTGAACCCTGTATAAGAGACTGCAAAAGAGACATAGGCATTTAGAACAGTCTTTGGGACTCTGTGGGAGAGGGTGAAGGTGGAATGATTGGGGAGAATGGCATTGTAGCATGTATATTATCATAAGTGACCAGTCCAGGTTCGACGCATAAATTTTCCTCTGTTCATTTCAAAAAAAAAAAAAAACTCAACATTCAGAAGACTAAGCTCATGGCATCCGGTCCCATCACTTCAAGGCAAATGGATGGGAAACAGTGAAAATAGTGAGATACTTTATTTTGGGGGGCTCCAAAGTCACTGCAGACGGTGACTGTAGCCATGAAGTTAAAAGATGCTTTCTCTTTGGAAGAAAAGCTATGACCAACCTAGACAGCATATTAAAAAGCAGAGACATTGCTTTGCCACAGAGGTCTGTCTGGTCAAAGCTGTGGTTTTTCCGGTAGTCATGTATGGATGTGAGAGTTGGACTGTAAAGAAAACTAAGCTCCGAGGAATTGATGTTTTCGAAGAGTGGTGTTGGAGAAGACTCTTGAGAGTCCCTTGGACAGCAAGGAGATCCAACCAGTCCATTCTAAAGGAAATCAGTCCTGAATATTCATTGGAAGGACTGATGCTGAAGCTGATACTCCAATACTTTGGTCACCTGATATGAAGAACTGACTCATTTGAAAAGACCCTGATGCTGGGAAAGATCGAAGGCAGGAGGAGAAGGGGATGACAGAGGATGAGATGGTTGGATGGCATCACCGACTCAATGGACATGAGTTTGAGCAAGCTCTGGGATTTGGTGATGGACAGGGAGGCCTGGTGTGCTGCAGTCCATGGGGTCGCAAAGAGTTAGACACAATTAAGCAACTGAACTGAACTGTGCAAGGGAGAATAGGCCTCTAGGGGGTGCTTCTGCTCACTGACCTGATCCTAAGACCCCTCACTAACCCCGACTTCTGATTCAGGATGTCCTGGGTGGGGTTGTCCAAGGACCAGTAGGAAGTGCGGCTGCATGGAGGGAGTGCAGGCTCTCGGGGGCTCTTACGGGCTGAGCTGTGCGTGTTGTCTGTTAGTTGCTCAGTCGTATCCGGCTCTCAGCAACCCCATGGACTGTAGCCCGCCAAGGCTCCTCTGCCCGTGGAATTCTCCAGGCAAGAATACTGGAGTGGGTTGCCATTTCCTTCTCCAGGGGATCTTCCCGACCCAGAGATTGAACCCGGGTATCCTGCATTGCAGACAGATGCTTTACCATCTGAGCTACTGGGGAAGCCCATGGGTTGAACTGTGTTCCCGCAAAATCCACGTGTGCAGGTTCTGACCCCCAGCACCTCAGAATGACTCTGTGTGGAGACAGGCTGTGAAGAAGGTGAGCGAGGTCAAGCGGGGTTGCTGGGGTGGGCTCTGGTCCTTGCAAGAAGGGAGGGGTAGGGCACAGACACCCCCCGATGTGGGGACCCAGGGTGCAGAGTGTCAGGAGACGCAGCCCTGCCCACACCATGATCGTGAATGTCCACCTCCTGAAAACCATGTCTGCTGTTTTAGCCACCCGGTTTGTGGGACTTTATTATGGTGGCCCCCGCACCCTAATATAGGGACCCTGAGTGTCCATCCAGCAGGCTCCATCCACTCCTGGGGCCACAGGAAGGCTTGAATGGACATCAGCTGAATGTCCCTGATTAGATGTGTCCTTGGGAGAGTCCCTGGGGATTGAGGACTCTTTGTTCGTTGAACAACAGGGAGTGAAGGTGGACGGCGGGGTGAGGCTGGAGGCTCACATGATAAGAAGGAGGAAGAGCCCCGACCCCCCAGGTGTTCACACTTGTCCCCCTGTTGCTGGAAGGCAGGGGCCGGTGAAGGGCCTCTTGGGGCCACTTGGGTCCCTCGACTGTGGTCCCTCCCCGCCGTGACTCACATTCCTGAGTTTGCCTGGAAGCGGGGAGAGGCTGGTGGCCGGGTCCGCCTGGACCTTGCTTCCGCCAGCTGCTGAGACTGAGCAGACTCCCTGAGGATTCACGTGATGTGCCAGTCGGACAGCTGGTGGCATGGGGCAGGGGGCGAATGCAGCTGGGGGGAGTGGGGCGCACAGGGCAGGCCTCGGGGGCGGGTGGGCAGGCCCTAAGAGAGCAGCGGAAGCAGGCGGAGGGCAGGGAGGGGAAGGGGAGAGGGCGTTTAGGCCCTGCTGAGTCCCGGGGAGCCACAAGCCAGGCCCAACGCGGCCTGCGTTGCTGTAACTGCAGGCTCAGAGGCTGGACGGGGGCGTCTGACACTGGGCCTGAGAAACATGCCCAGGACCACGGAGCTCCCAGCCCATCACCCTCTCTTCCCAGAAGCTTGTGCTGGGGAAGGGGGACCGGGCAGGAGGACCAGCCGGGGGGCCCTTCCTGAAGACAGATCTCTGCTCAGGACGAGGCATAGGGCTGCGTCAGAGGCCAGGGGTGAGGCCTGGTCCCTGCAGGGGTGCGGGCACATTGCAGACCCCAAGGACTGAGGTCGGGTCTGTGGGACAGCAGCTTGCAGGGAGAACTTGCAGGGGGTCCCTAAGAGGCCGTGGGGGATGGACTTGGCGGGGCGGGGGGGAGCTTTCCAACAGCCAGCCCCTAGATAAGTTTTTTGACAGATGAGGGAGTCTGTTTAATCCTGCGGTGCCCCACTCCCCACCCCGAGGGATCAAAGCTGCTTTGCTGCTGGGGGCAGGGTGGCAGGAGCCTGAAAGGTCACACTGTCCACCCTTTGGGTTTTCTGAGATGGTCCAGTTCTTAGGGGTCTGCTGTGTTTGGGCAAGGCCTCGGGGCCTGACCAGAGACTCCCAGGAAGGCGCAGAAGCGCTGGCTGACCACAGCCGAGGGCCATACGGCCCTCTCGTCTCCAGGCTCTGACTGCACTGAGAGCTAGACAAAGGCCTCGCTGTGCTGGAAGGACTTGCACAGACCGCAGGAAGGGGATTCCGGAAGATTCCAGGCTATAACTCGCCTCTCCTTCCCTTCCAAGCATCCTAGAAGTTCCTTCCAGAACTGCTTCATCCAGAAAAGAAGGAAAACAGCCTCTTGAATGAGCACGACTTCCTGAGCGTTGTCTCAGACAAGTTCCACAGGGAGCTGCAGCCGGGGGAGCCTTCCTTCTGGTTGTCAAAGAGGAAACGGAGGCTCGGGGGCCCAGCGCCCGCCCGGCCACCCCAGCCACACTAGCCACGCAGCCGCAGCAGCCACGCCGGCCACACCGGCCGCAGGCCTGGGCCTTAGCCTCTGCTCCCTGCAGGCTTTGCCTGACTCTTCTCTGTGCTGGGCTGTTCATTGTTCCTGCATTTTACTCACAGGCCGGGGAAGGACTGTCAGCGGGGTGGGTGCTGACAGCTGCTCTGTAAACACCAGGGAGGACAGCTGAGCTTCAGCCAGACCTCACGGGCAGGCGCGGAGATGAGAGACCTGCGCGCGCGTGTGTGTGTACGTGTGTACGTGCCTGTGTGTGTGTTTGGGTGCTGCGTGTGGGGCTGGCACCTATCTGTCTCCCTTCTTGGGTCTGGCCTGGTACCTGGAACTCTGACGAGGCGGGGGCCTCCTGCAGAGGGTGATGGAGTTGGGGCGTATACTGCAGACACCCGCAACCTCAGGGCTGGACGCATCTCAGCCCCTAAAGAAGTCAGATGGTCACCCCGCCTGCCCCCCGCCGGGCTGGGCCTCAAGCACCCCTCCCCCTCCCCCCAGTCCTCTCCCCCCTCTGCCCTTCCTCCTGCCTCTCCTGAAGAAACCCTCGCCCGCCTGGCCTGTGTGAGCTCTGTCTGCACGCCCATGACTTTGTACCATCTACACCAAGGCCTCCTGCCCCCGACCTGAGTCTTCTCCTGAACCTGGGGTCCACTGTCCACAGGACCGTGCTTTCCCTTCCTCCTGATGGCCTCCTCTGTTGTGGAGCTTTCCTGGAACGCACCCCTCCCGCCCCCATGAACCCTCCCTCCCTGTGCCACCTTCCACCCACCTGGCCCTGCCCGCTGGGTGGGCATCTGAGTCTAGCGTCCTGCCAGCCCCAAGGCAAGGATGGCACAGACGCTGGCATTTGGGAGGGGCTCAGGGGCCATGGGCACTTTGGTGCACGGCTGTGAACTCCCTCGAATGGTGGGTGCTTTACTCGTGTGTGCGAATGTGCGAGAAGTCCAGAGAGGTCACGTGACCCACCCAGATGACCCAGAGAATCGGAGGCCTGTGAGGGGTGATAGAATTTAGGGCCTGACTTCTCTGGGGACTCAGGGATCCAGAGCGCCTCTTGTGTACCTGAAACCCACACAAGGGCTTGGACCCTCCTGGCAGCCAAAGGTCAGGCCTTTTCCTTACACGGCTCGGTCAAGGGCCAACTTGGATGTCTTCACTGACACCAGGGGAACGGAGACGGCGGGCTTCTTTTCCAGAAGCATTTGAACGGGGAGCATGACCTGAGCCCTCCACGCAGGCACACAGCTTTTGCTGGCTGCTAAGTATGTTTGAGAAGTTCTCCTTTGTTTGAGTTCTTCTGGGATGGAGCTGCAAAGCTGTGGGACTTGAATGCCATTCAGTCTGTGGTTACGATGTGTCATCTCTCCTCTCGGCTCTGGGCTGGGCTCCAGGGGGACGCAGAGACTCAGCCCCCACCTCGTGCAGCTCTGCGGGGGCAGAGGGATGGGGCTGTGTGACACGGTCACGGGGAGACGATGCCAGGGCTCCGCCGGCATCCGTGCCCCATGGGCGCCAGGCAGGGGTTCCGTGGCTCGCTCGCTCCCTCTCTGCAGCAGCTCTGCAGGTGTAGGGTGTCACCCCAAGGGGCAGAGGAGGGAACAGGGCTTCAGGGAGGCGGCTGAAGTGACCAAGATGTCAGCATTCAGAAACGGTGGGAATCCTTATGTGTGGATTTTCCGCTGTATGGAGTGGGGAAGACTTCCTGGAGGAGGAGGCCTAAGGGTGGGTGGGGGGGGTTGCGGAACTTTGAGGGGGAGAGAGGTGTAGGCACAACAGGGGCCAGAGGGAAGGACGACCGGCAGGGTGCGGGCGGGCCTGAGAGAGCTGGGCGAAGAGCTGACGGCGATGTGCCCGCAGCCCACCCGCCCCCCGCCACCGCCCCCACCAACCCCAACCTGGCCCCGGGCCTGGATCTGCCGAGCCCTGCACCCGCAGCTTCACATTTAATCTCCTCAACAACTCACGGAGGTGTGGATCATCACCATCCCCACTTTGGGGATAAGGACACTGAGTCACAGAGGGGTCAAGTCAGTTGTCCGAGGTTGCACAGCTGCCCGGCAGTGCACAGAGATTCGAACGCTGGGCTCTTGATTCTAGAGGCTGAACCAGGTGCTGGTCGGTTTGAGTTCTTGGCAGGGCTCCAGCCCTGTGGGTGCAGGTGAGGTTTGCTGCAGCCCCTTCTCCCTGCATTTGCAAGCAGGTGGTGAGTTTGGGAGAAGAAGTAAGGGCCCGAGGCATCCTTCCAGGGCCAGGCTCCTCTCCTGCATCCAAGACGGAAGTGCACCCCGCCAGGCCTCAGAAGCCCGTTGACAAAATGGGACGTGTACCTGGAACGTGGATTCCGAAGCTTGGGGTGCCTTGGGGCAGACTTGTGGGGTGCCACAAGCATTCAGTTTGGATTTCAGTCTTGAAGTCATTTGACTGTTTAAGCACTCTGAAGCCCGGACACCTCCCGGTAGCAGGTTACCTTCTGCTTGTGGGGAACACACAAGAAAGCTCCCACGACTAGGTTACAGGGGTCAGGCCTGGTTGTGTCTCTCGGGGAGGAATCAGTGAGTGATGCACCTTTCCCATCTGGATCAGGGTTTCCCACAAAACAGAGACAGCTCAGGATGTGGTGGGGACGTGGGTGGTGGTGGGGCAGTCCCCAGAGAGGCCTGTTCTCAGGGGCAGCCTCCCTCTCCACCTGGATTGGCTTTAAAAGCTCAAGTTATTAAATAAACTTGCATACTGATAAAGTAAAACTTCTGACCACTTTGTAAATTGGCTTTTGCAGATTGACGTCATTCTAAAAGCAGTCTGTGAATCATGGGGCTAGAAATCTATAGGAGACTTGCGCAGTGACCATTCCAGAAATGCAAGGATGTGATCTCCGGGACCCCTCCCCGCCGGGATCCTCCTGCAGGCTCAGCCCAGGTCAGGGGCACACGTCAGACAGAAACTGGGTGGGTCAGGAGGGGGTCTCCCCTCCAGGGCCTCGACCCTGCCTGAGTTTGTGCTGCCCTGATCTGAGAAGATTTCAGGTTGCAAAGACGGATTTTGAACAGGACACCTTGGCAGATCTACAAAGGGAAGGCTGTGAATGGAACCGCCTCGTGCATCTGTGACACTGCTCCGCGCGGTCCAGAGTAGAAGGCTCTGCATGAGCTGGAGGGACCAGCCAGCCTTCAGCAGGCTGAACAAACGTTTACTGAGGTTCAAGTGATATGCAGTCGATGCGTATTTAAAGTGCACGATGAGGTACGTCTGGACGCGTGTATACCTGTGAAAGCATTGTCACATGGTGAGGTGTCCATCACCCCCAAGGTCCCCTCCTGTCCGCTTACAATACCCCCGCCGGCTCCCCGGGGAACCACTTCTCCATCGCTGCCGGTCAGTTTGCCTTTCTCGATGGTTCCATGGAGTCAAGCAGCACCAGTCTCTTGTCAGTCCCCTTTCACTCCCTGGAGCTGCTCTGAGATTCTTCCGTGCTGTCACTGGCCATCCGTTGAGTGTCTTCCGTTCATCCGGCTATGTGACCATCCCCTGGTGTGTTGATCCATTAGCCTGTTGGTGGGAATTTGGTTTGTTTCTAGCTTTTTGCTGAGCCTTCCTGTGCAAGTCTATGTGGGGACCCGTGCCTGCCTTTCTCTCGGGTAAAATCCAGGCTTGGATGGGACCGCTGAGGCAGGCTGAGTTTCTGAGACAGCTCCCAAAGGTGGTACCATTTCACATGGAAATGAGTGAGAGTCCAGCTCCGCCCCACTCACCCGCCCCTGGTATGCTCCTCTCCTTGATTCCAGCCCTTCTAGTCAGTGTGTGGTGGGATCTCACTGCACTTAGGTTTGCATTTCCCCGGTGATCCATGACATCCGCATCTCTTCTTTGCGCTTCTCTGCTGTCTCCCTTTCCATCTTCTTTTGGTGAGGTGTCTGCTAGACTCCTTTGTCCAACTTTGACGTTGGTGCTTTGGAGGTGGTGGTGGTTGGGTTTCGCGAGAGCTGTCTGCATACGTGGTTATGAGTCCTTTATCACATATGTGATTTGCAAATGTTTTCTCCCAGTCTGTGGGGTGTCCTTTTCCTTCTCCTCTTTTGGAGAGAACAGTGCCTTGTGAAAGGGAGAAGTAATCACCTTGGCAGACGTGCGGACGTTGATTTTACAGGTGATACTTCTGTTGCTCTTTTATGCATCCTGCTGTTGGCGGTGCGACTAGGGGATCTTGAGCTCACGCTCGGGATCTGATCAGTCCTGGCTGGATTCTGGAGACAGGCCCGCTCTGGCCACTTGACTTTGGCCCTGTGGCCCATCAGAGCTGGGCCGCCCACGTGGCTTTTCCCTGGGGTGTGTGTGTAGGATGAGCCCTCCGCCCTCTCCCGTGGCCCCTCCGATCTCTTTGTCCTCCACCACCTCCCCCTCCCATCTGTGCCCGCCTCAGGTGTTAGCAAGACCCAGGCCTTCTTTCCTGGGCGCTTCAGTCCCCATCCTGGGCCCCCACCCCCCAGAGCTTCAGCCGCACCTATTTCTGTGGTTGGGGGTGTTCTGGGGAGCCAGGTCACGCAGAGGGGTCCCCACACTTTATCGCAGGGAGCCCCTCTGTGCCTCGTGCCATGGCCCACAGTCCCGCACGTGGAGGCTTCCTGTTTCCACGCAGCACCTGTCAGTCTTTCACAGAAAGAACTTGCTGGAACTGAGCTCACAGGCCAAGTGTGGAGGGGCTGTCGGACTCTCCCCGGAGCCCGGGGCCTGCTTGGGACACAGCGGAATCCTCATGTCTGTAGGGCCCACGGAAAGGTTGGCCAGAGGTCACAGCTGGGACCCCAGGCAGCCTCACAGAGTTGGCCTGGCCCCAGCAAGGAGATGCACTCCCCTTCAAGGAGAATGACGGATGTGAACAGCTTCCTTCCCGGCCAGGAGCCTCCCCTCCAGATGTCCCAGAAAGTTCCAGATGTGTGGGGACACTGGTGGAGGTGGATGCCGCTGAGAGTAATCGGCTCCCCGTGTGAGTGCCCTGCCCCCCAACCTCCGGAGATTAGGCCTTTAGAGCTCTGAGCTCTGGGAGGGAGGAGACGCAAGTTCTTTGTGGGGAAACTGGGGGACGAGACCGAGATGAACCCCCAGCCGTGGAGGAGCCTCTGTCTTCCTCGTGAACCGTCCATCAGGGAGCAGGGTGCTCTGCTCATGAAATGAGAAGTGAAATGACCTTGTTCTGTTCACGGCAGCCATGCGTGGGGGCAGAAGCATAGCCTGAACTGGGGTGAACAGTTTCCCTCCCAGTTCACGTCCAGCGGAGCCTGTGGATGTGACCTTAGTTAGCAGTAGGGCCTTTGTGCATGTGACCTAGTTAAGGGTAGGGATGCTGGAGTGGGGGGCACTTATCTGCTGACTGGGGTCTTCCTAAGAAAGAATTGGACGCAGACCCTGAGGCGAGGCCCGTGAAGATGGGGGCAGAGGTCAGGGTGATGCGTCCACCAGCCAAGGGAGGCCCGGAGGAGGAGGCAGGAAGGACACTCTTGGATGGAGGGATTCCAGGGGTGGCCTGGCCCTGCCGGCCTCTGGATTTAAGACTTCTGGCCTCTAGACCATGGAAGACCCTTTCCGTGGCTGTAAGCCCCTAGTTTGTGGTGTTTCGGTACAAGAGCCTCAGGGAGCTCAAGCCAGACATGCAGCAGCCGTTCCTTGGCTGTGTGTCCCTGGACGGGCAGCTTCTAGCTTCTGAGCTTCAGTTTCCTGAGCTTGGAATCACGACATCAACACCATGCAGACGTTGTAAGTGAGCCACACGAGGCTGAGGGGACAGTCGGTGCTCAGCCCACACTGGTGTCCTGCCCTTGGACTTGCCTGAGCTGGTGGGGGATGAGCAGACGTCCTACTGTGCGGCTGATCCTGCGCTGTCCACCCAGGGGTGTGATGGGGCAGATCACATCCTTCCTTGGCTCTGCTGGGTCCCAGCAGAGGCCTCAGGCCTCTAACTGGCCACTCTGATGGTCGAGGGGGGAGGTTCTTTTCTCTGCAGCGAGAAGCATGTTCTGTACAACTGGACATCATGAGACTCCAGCTTCAATGCCAGGTCTTCGTTGGATCTCCAGGCCTCTGGGCTGAGCCGGAGTCAGCTGGGAAATAAATGTTTTGCGTGGCTGGAGCCTGGAGTGGCTGACCTCTGCAGGCCTCGTGAATGGGCCTTGAAGCTGGGTGGAGGCCTTCTGGGGGCGTGAGGGCCTCACTGTGGTTTTTTGTGGTGCTGTGACTGCTGGGCCATGCTGTACTTGTGCTTCCCTACTATGTGCAGCGCCTGCACTTGGGGAGAAGTCCTGTTCTCCCAGGAGGTCCATTTCACTCCAGCACACGAGCTGACTGGATGGATTCAGGTTCTAACACTGGTTGAGCTCTGATGTGTGGGAAAGCAATGGAATGAACCCCATAGGTTCAGAACGGCACACCACGTGGCACCGTCTGGTTCAGTCGTTAGAAAATTGTGGCGCACCTACTGTGCGCCGGGCCCTGGGGATGCCAAGGCAGCAAGGACACAGTCCTCTTTTTGCAGGGTGGGCAGGAGAGAGAAGCACCTGAGGAGGAGGGCAGAGGAGCCGACTTGGGGTGGGCAGGGAGCGGAGGTCGGGAGAGGCTGCCTGGGTTAAACGGGGAGTAAGGGGGACAGCTAAGGGTCACTAAAGGCCGCTCTTTGGAGGTGATGAGGTCATGAGGGTGGAGGCCCCCTGAATGGGCTTAGCGCCCTTTGCCAAAGAGACCACCCAGAGAGCTCCTTTCTGGGCGCTCGTGTGGCCTCGTCTGTCCATTTGGAGCAGCCTCATTGACTCCGGCAGTGGGACGGCTAGAAGAAGGCCCTCGGTCCTTGTCTCTGTGAAGAAAGGATTCAGCAAAGAGATCGAGACTGTGAAATCGAGACAAGGTTTGTTAGAGGCAACACACACGTGGAAAAGCACACAGCTGAGCTCAGAGTGAGTTGCGTGCAGTGGGTGTGGCTTAGGTTGCTTACATCCCCGCGGACAGAGGCGCCTGGCGCGCTGCAGTCCATGGGGTCGCAGAGTCGGACACGCCTGGGTGACTCAGCGCAGCAGAGCACAGCTTGGGGGCGGGCTCCTGGATTGTTTCTGGCCAGTCACCTTGCTTGTGCCTGTGTCTGGTCTGACCTGAGGTCCTTTCTGGTGGCTGTGTGTGCCCCTCTCAGCCACTATGGAGCCCGGCGTGAAGGTGTCTGGGAGGTTGGCAGGACGTATTATGGGCCGGCACCCCCCTGCTCCTTTGCTCTCTCCCCTGGACTGAGGACCTCTCCTACACGTGCTTCGGGGGGGCAATCCCCTTGACCGCAAGCGTGAGGAAGTTGTGGTTGCTTTGTCTTTCAATCAGGGCCCAGCGCTCCTGCTGGCATCTTGTTCCATCAGGAGGCCGGTGGCGCCGCTCAGCCTGGGGCCTGACTCTCCTGTCTCTACCACTGGCTGTGCTGCGCCAGCTCTCCTGACCTTCATGCCATCCTGGGGGATGTTTCCCAAGATGGTTCTGCTGGCATTGCTCCTTTGCTCCAAGGCCTTCCACGGCTCCCAGTGCTATGGGATCCAGGCTGGGCCTGCCCTGCTTTCAGGACGTCTCCCCGTCAGTGCCCCACGGCACCAAGTTCAGCAGCTCGCTCCTCACAAGCCTGCCTTTGACACTGGTAGCCTCCCTTAGCCCAGAAGGCCCTGCGTGTCCTCCCCAGTCCAACCAATGGCAGCATCGCCTCCTCTGTGGGGCATCCTGGGTCTCTCCCAGCCAGGAGTCCACACTCCTCTCCATGCACCCGTCACTGTGGCTGGATGAGGGTCTCTGCCCCCTCACCTGCCCCACCCGCCTAGACCGCTGCCAGACTCAGTGTTTGTGTCCCCCTCCTCAGATTCACGTGCTGAGATCCCAGCTCCCCAGTGCAATGGTGTTGGGAGGTGGGGTCTTTGGGAGGTGAATGGATCGTGAGGGTGGAGCCCCCATGAATGGGATTGGTACCCTTAGTAAAGAGACCCCAGAGAGCTTGCTCGTCCCTCCTGCCGTGTGAGGCCAAGAAGGGAGGGGGTCCTCAGCAGGTGCTGGACCTGTGGGCTCCTGACCATGGACTTCCAGCCTCTGCAGCTGCGGGAAAGAAATGTTGGTTGATTCAGCTGCATGGTGATAGGATTTTTGTTGCAGCAAATGTTGAGCAGAAAGGGCAGCAGGTTCACCTCCCCCAGACCCCAGAGTCCACCCTGGCGGGTGCTCAGGGAACATAGGAGGGATAGGCAGGGAACACACCTGGGTAGCAGCTGGGATTCTGTCCAGGAAGATTCCAGAAACTGATATGGAGCCTGGGGACCTCAGAGCCTCCTCTTCTTCCCATGGGAGTTGTCCTTTCAGCTGCACAGGCACCTTCTCCCTATTTATACCTGGAGTCTGACTGCTTTATGGGGTATACTGGGGCAGTGATGGGTGATCACAGCTGAACCAGCCCGCCGGGCGAGAGGGGAGGCCAGGCAGGCTGGCCTGGTCCACACTTGGCACAGATGCGGGACCCGGAGCAGAACGGGAGGCCCTTCTCCTTCCTCCAGTGTTCCCAAGAACAGTATGGATTTTCTTACTGCGTCTTGGTGAATCATTAGGAAATGTTAGTGGAGAGTGAGCAGGCCCTGGAGATCTTGTAAACTGACATTGCCAGGCTGCCCAGGGATGGGTGTTAAGCCCGTGTGTGAGCCGTGCCTGGGACTCACCACCCGCCCTGTTCCTCTCCTGCCCCCATTTTAGACCGTCAGGGGCTTCCAGCCAGCTGCCCAGCACTCAAACCCGGCCTCTGCCAGCCCCTCCGTGACCCAGGGCAGGCCAGTATCCCATTTGTAAGCACGACCAGGTGGTTTTGAGGGTCACTGAGGTCAGGCATTTGGCATGCAGTAGGTGCCCAAACTAGTCGGTCCTAAAGGAATCGACCCTGAATATTCATTGGAAGGACTGATGCTGAAGCTGAAGCTCCAATACTTTGGCCACGTGATGAGAAATGTCAGGAAAAGACCCTGATGCTGGGAAAGATTGAGGGCAAAAGGAGAAGAGGGCAGCAGAGGATGAGATGATTTGATGACATCACCAACTGGACGGATGTGAGTTTGAGCAAACTCCGGGAGGTGGTGAAGGACAGGGAAGCCTGGCGTGCTGCAGTCCGTGGGGTCACAAAGAACTGGATATGACTGAGTGACTGAACAACAGCAAGGCACTCAGTACGTGCTCGTTTCTGTGTCTGTTCACGTCATCACATCCTGGGCTCTGAGCAGATGGACATGCAGCAGGAGCTGAACCCATCAGAGCAGGAAGTCCTCCCCAGCTGTCACACGCTCCCTGGGTCAGGCCAGCGCTGCTGCTGCGGAGGAGAAGGATGTGACTGAACTGTGACCTGCAGGAGCTCAGGGGAGGGAGCCAGGTGAGGAGGCTGCTGACTCCGAGGTGCACACGGCCTCTCTCCCGCGCTGTCACTGCTCCGGCCCTGCCTCCTTCCAGGAGGACCCTTCCCCTACGTCTCTCATGGAAACTTTCCTAGGTGTAGTCCAAATGCCGCCTCTCCCAGGAAGCCTGTCTCTCTCCTAGTTGGGGGGACTCTGACCTCGGAAGGCCCTTCCCTCCGCTGCTTCTGCCTTCTACCCCATGAGTCACGCCCACAGCTTCTCTACCCAACAACCTGCTGGTGGCTTTCTTTCCACATCACTTTCTTCCCTAGCACTGATGGGGGATAGGCTTAGGGACCACCCATCTCTCATCCATTCATTACCCGTCCATCCATCCAGTCATCTGCCTATCCGCCTCTCCATTCATCCAATCATCTGTCCATCTATTGATCTGTCCACCCACCTATTCGTCCATTCATGTATCCTTTAAATCATCCACATACCATCCAGCCATCCACCCTCCATCCATCCGTCGATCTGCACTTCATCTGTCCTTTCTTCCATCCACTTTCCCCCTGTCCACCCAGCCCACCATCAGTCCGTCCGTCCACTCATCCATCCACGCACCATCCTTTTACGCTTCCTGCCTTTCTCCTCTTCTTCATTCCTCCATCCACTCCAAAAGACAAATATTTGTTGAGCATCTCCAGTGATAACTATCTGGGATATAGGAAAAGACAGAAAAGACCGTTTGGGAAGCTTTCGCTGAGCACCTCTTGTGTGCAATGTAGCCCCAGCCCCCAATCACAAAGCATCCGGGATAAACATGTGAGAAGAAACTAAACAGCACTGCACTGGGTGATTGCTCTGGGAGAGCTGACCTCATTAGCACTCGCGACGTGACCCTGGATGGGTCATCAGACCTCCCTCAGCCTTTACATGGATTAATGAGATGATGACTGTAAAAATGAGAAAATGTTGACTCTGTTATTAGGTATCAAGGAGGACAGAGTGAATTATGGGTGAGCAATGAAATGTTCTGTACAGGAACAGGTGGGGACCGGGAGGTAGTGTCCTTGAATAGCTCCTGGCCATTCTGAACGGGTACCAGGAAGTCCGAGCCCCAGCCCCCAGCACAGGACACATAGCTGGGTAAGAGTGGCATCTGTCTCATGTGGAAGGGAGGAGAGACCCCGCTCTGGAGCCCTGAATGAGGGAATAGGGTCCCTCCAAGATTCCATTTCCATCACTGGAACTGGTGCCCCCTGAAATAGACTTCCATACGCCCTTCACAGGAGCCCCCAGGTCACAGAGAATCCTTGTAACTCTCCCCAAACAACCACACATCAGAGACCCATAAAAGCACCAGGGCAAAGCTTCAGGGGTCCCCAAGTACCCTGAGAAGGCTTCCCTGGTAGCTCAGCAGTAAAGAATCTGCCTGCCAGTTCAGGAGACACAAGAGACGTGGGTTCAATCCCTGGGTCAGGAAGATTCCCTGGAAGAGGAAATGGCAGCCCACTCCAGTATTCTTGCCTGGGAAATCCTAGGGACAGAGGAGCCTGGTGGGTTACATCCCACTGAGTCACAGTCAGACGCAACTTAGTGACTGACAACAATAACGATATATTAATACTTGGTGCTGGATACTGAGGGCTGAGCGATGGCCAAGCTGCCTGTGGCAGCAGTAACACACGGGGTGCATATGGCTGGGGGTCCCCAGGGGAGACCCAAGCTGGGGGCTGGGGAAGGAGGGTCTCTAAAGTGAGATCTGATGGATGAATAAGGCATGGGCAGGCTGGAGTGGGAGATATCTACTGGGGGAACTTGGGGCCAGCAAACAGGAGGCTGGGCGCGCTCGCAGAGGGCACACGAGCCCAGTGGGACCCCCAGATCAGCAGATTAAATGCTGTGTGAGTGCCCAGGCACACTAGCTGAAGGGCGTCCCCCCAAACCTGCAAGTTGAAGCCCCAGCCCCTCAGAATGTGGCTGACCTTGGAGTAAGGGCCTTTGTGTGCATGCTAAGTCGCCTCAGTTGCATCTGACTCTGCAACCCCGTGGACTGTAGCCCGCCAGGCTCCTCTGTCCATGGGATTCTCCAGGCGAGAATCCTGGGGTGGGTTGCCATGCCCTCCTCCAGGGTATCTTCCCAACCCAGGGATCAAATCTGTCTCTCCTGTGTCTCTTGCTTTGGCAGGCAGATTCTTTACCACTAGTGCCACCTGGGAGGCCCGAGGGGTTGATGGTGTGGTTGAAGTAAGATGAGGTCACTGGGATGGCTCCGATCCAGGGTGACCGGTGAGGTGATCAGGATACAGACGCACACAGAGGGGATTCCACGTGAGGACCGGGGAGAGGGTGGTCATCTCCAGGCCGGGGCAAGAGGCGTGAGGGAATCGTCCCTGGCCACAGCTTGGTCTTGGGCTTTCAGACTCCAGAATCGAGAGCCTGAATTCCTGCGGAGCTCTGTCACAGAAGCCTGTTAGCCCAGGGCCCCACCGTGTTCTCTGATGGCGGCTGGGCCTGAAATGCCCTGCCGTGAGCCGTGATGGCTAACGCTCCCTCTCTGCCCACCAGCCTCTCTCCCAAGATCTTCCCCAGGATTCCCTCCATCTTCCGCTGGAGAAACGGAGGCCCAGAGAGGCTGAGCCACTAGCCCCAGGCCACCCAGCTGGGGGGATAGGGAAGCCAGGGTTGGCGCCCCCTTCCCTGTCCACATTTCTGAGTCTAAGATGGCCTGGCCCCAAGGGTGGGCCTGGTGTGAGGCGCCGCCACACCCCTGGGTGGACGGGTCCGTCCTTAGAGGGCAGGGGCCCTTCCCTGCTCTTGTGCGGTGTGATGAATGTGTGGGTGAGTGGAAGGACCCCTGACACCTGGTCCCCAGCTCGGACGCGGCAGGTGGGCGCTCCATGGGGCTGGTCCCGTGGGGCCTGTCGCCTGCAGGACGGGGTTTCTGGAGTCCGTAGGTGACCCAAGTGGGATTCACACGGTGGCTCAGACACGCTCTGGGTGGTGGGGGAGGCCTGGGTACCTGGTTGGGGAGGGGTTCTCCAGCACACCTGGTGTGAGTCCCGCATCTGCCCGCCAGCCCAACACAAGGGGTCTCGTGGGAGCCTCAGTCCTCCCGGCTCGGGCAGGGGAGGGGGCACAGGTCGTCATGTCTGAGTTCTCCAGCACTCAAGGCTGCACACAGCTTGGCTGTCTGGGGTAATTGATGCAGGTGGTGGTATCGCTCAGGGTGAAATGTCATGGCCATTTAGCACGGCTGTGCTGACCGCCCTGTGGGTTCGTTCCTGCTTCAGCCTTAAAAGAAGTTAACCCTTCTGTCTCCACCCAAGTCTTTGATGTAGGGCCTTGTTGTTCAGTCCCTAAGTGGCGTCTGTCTGTTGCAACCCCATGGACTGTAGCCCTCCAGGCTCCTCCGTCCTTGGGATTTCCCAGGCAAGAATACTGGAGCGGGTTGCCATTTCCTTCTCCAGGGGATCTTCCTGACCCAGGGATCAAACATGTGTTTCCTGCATTGACAGGTGGGTTTTATTACCACTTAGACACCAGGGAAGCCCTGTAGGATTTTGGGCTTCAGTTACTTGGAAATTTTTGTCTGCACAAAGCTTGGGAGGCTAGGTTGGGATAAACATTCAATGACTCCAAATACAGAAGTTGGGGGACCAGCCATGTCTTCAGGAAGTGGGTCTGAAGCATCTGCTGCAGGCCAGACACCACCAGGCTCTGGGGACACAGCAGTGAATTGATCAGAAAAACCCACCCTCTGAGAGTTGATATTCTGGGGTCAGGGACAGGTGGTTAATAGATAAGCATAATAAACATACAGTTGTCACACGATGGGTGTCCAGGATGGCAACTCTGGAAGGAGAGGGGTGGACAGGTCGGGGCGGGACCTGGGGGCTGGTGGGGATGGGAGGTGGAGGGCCAGGCAGGTGGCCACGAACCTGAAGGTCAGGAAAGGGTTCAGATAGTTTTGTGGACCATTGCTTCCCCTTACCAGCATCTTAATTCTGGAAGCATCTGCATCACTTTGCACTCGAGGGTAAAACATCCAAGAGTGGGCTCAGCAGACTGGCTGAGGGGCGCAGAGACAGGATTCAAGTCCGGTCTCTAGAACCAGTCCAGTTCCTTTTCTCTTACACCAGACCTGCCAGGGGCCCGGGGTGGGGTATCTCCTGGGAGCGTCTCCTCAACGCCAGACAACAAAAGTCCACAGCCCACCTCCCAAGACTGGCAACGCCAGGGATGGGAGGGGGTGTGTGGTGCAGTCTCTGCTTGGGGTTTAAGTTTTTCTGGGAGTTTCTGAGTGTGTCCGAGAGAGCCTGGTGGTCTCAGTGAAGACAGCAGCGAGCCCCCTGCCCTTTCTTGTCCTTATTTATGGGTTGAATTACTGCAGGGGGAGAAGGTTTTGTTTGAGCTGGTCTTGAAGCCAACGGCTGGAAGTAGCGACGGCTGCTGGGAGGGAACACTGAGTAGAGGCCTGTTGTAGCTCAGGCCTGGCCCAGGAGCAACGAATACCGTTCAGAAGAGCGTCCAGACCGTTCGGTGTGGGGGATACAGGGAGGACAGGGGCTGGGACCGTGATGCATGTGACAGCGGCAGCAACGGGACTCTGCTGGGTGGAGCATCTACCATGTGTCACGTGTTGGTTAGTCACTTTAAAGCATTTTGTTTATTTTGGCTGCGCTGGGCTTTCTCTAAAGGCAGGGAGCAGGGGTTATTCTTCACTGCGGTGGGCAGGCTTCTCATTGTGGTGGCTTCTCTGGTCATAGAGTCCGGGCTCTAGAGCTCGGGAGCTTCAGCAGTTGTGGCACTTGGGCTTAGTTGCTCTGAGACATGTGGGATCTTCCAAGACCAGGGATCCAACCCGTGTCCCCTGATAGACAGGTGGATCTTCACCACTGAGCCACCTGGGAAGCCCTTGGCTAGTCATTTTGCATGTGTATTTTGTTTTGCCCTCAAGTGCCCCTGTTGATGTGCATTGTCTACGTTTATGGACAGGGAAACTGGCAGTCAGGGCAGCGTGTCGCTGCGGGCTCCGCCAGGAGGCGGCCACGCTGGGCTCTGTCCCCTCGGTCGCTGGCCCTGAGGTGCTGGTGCAGCCCGGGGCTGTCTGGTTTATGACCCTTCGTAGGACCAAGACACTATGCTGGGTGCAGAGACTCGATGGGGAGCCCCAGCTTGTTCCCAGGCTCATGGACCTCACCTTGCAAGCTCTGGGATGTGGTGTCGATTCACCACCACAGGCACATTCTGGGCGGTCAGACATGCCTGGAAGAGCCCCACGGACAGCTACGTGAGCCCGGGCCACTCACCTGCCCTCTTTGATGCCTGATTTTGCCTGTAACACTTTGATGGAAGCTACCCGTTGGGTTCCGAGGAGGATTAAATGAGATAAACAATTAGTTCAATGACTGGCACTTAACTATAATAGTGCTTGCTCAGTGTGTGCAATGATTAAGCTGTTCCCTGCAGGGCTCCTCATCCATGGCCTGACCATTCTTTTCTAATTCCAGGTTACGGAGGTAGAATTTACATATCATACAGTGGACCCCTTCAGGTGTAAAATATTGCTAATTCTGATAAATGTTTATGGTCACATCAACAGCACTGCAGTTAAGATATAGTGAGATTCTATTGCTCCTCCAAATATCTTTATGTCTCTCTGTAGACAATCCTCCTCTCTATTTTACCCACGGCAACCACTGAATTGGTGTTTTCTACAGTTTTGCCTTTTCCAGATGCCATGTAAGTGGAATCACATGGCTTGTAGCCTCTGAGTCCAGCTTCTGTCATTTAATACAATGTGTTTGAGATGCATCCGTCCTGTAGTATATCTCAGTATTTTTCCTTTTTAATTTCTGAATAATGTTCCATTGTGCCAAGAGATCATAGTTTATGCTTTTCCATTCACCATTTGGGTTGTTTCTATTTTTTAAAAAAATGTGTCTTGTAATTTTTGATTGAGTGCTAGACATTACAGACTGGCGGTAAGTGGTATTATGCCTAGCAATGGCTTGCTGCTGCTACTGCTAAGTCACTTCAGTCATGTCTGACTCTGTGCGACCCCATAGATGGCAGCCCACCAGGCTCTGCCATCCCTGGGATTCTCCAGGCAAGAACACTAGAGTGGGTTGCCATTTCCTTCTCCAATCCATGAAAGTAAAAAGTGAAAGTGAAGTCGCTCAGTCATGTCCGACTCTTCACGACCCCATGGGTTGCAGCCCACCAGGCTCCTCTGTCCATGGGATTCTCCAGGCAAGAGTACTGGAGTGGGTTGCCATTGCATGGCTTACTTCCTACTTTATTAGGCTGCTAGTATCGAGGTTTCAATCCTTCAAGTTAGGAATTGAGGTGGGTTTGGGTTCTGTTGCTTAAAGACCAAACTTTCCCCTCTGACTTGTCCTATATGGTTCATATGGCATTTTCTAGCCTTTAAAAAGCATGAAAATCTAGAATTCTGGATTCTCATGAAAAGTCAAGAGATTGGTAAGTCGAGGGCTTGATGACACTGGGCCTCATTACTGCACATCAGCACTTAGCTTGTGTAGCGCAGTGGCTCCTCAGCTTGGGTGGGGCCTGTGTCCTCCGCTTTGCTGCAGCCTCCTCCTCCCTAGTGTGTGCTCCCATCTTGCTTCTCCTTTTTATGATCTTCCTGGTTCTCGCAGATGGTTGGGTGTGTGGTGTCAGATACTGCACGGTATTCAGGGCACTCTTCTTAAAAAGGGAAGGAGACATAGGAATCACTTAAAAACGGATTTCCACCATATTGGTTAGAGTTAAAGCAATGATTAGAGAGGTTTATGCTGGAGGTTTTACTATCCCTGGTGGTTCAAATGGTAAAGAATCTGCCTGTGATGCAGGAGACCCGATTCAATCCCTGGGTCGGGAAGATCCTCTGGAGGAGGGAATGGCAACCCACTCCAGTATTCTTGCCTGGAGAATCCCATGGTCAGAGCAGCCTGGTGGGCTACAGTGCAAGGGATTGCAAAGAGTCAGAAACTACTGAGTGACTGAACAGCAACAACAACCATTAGAGAGGTTTATGCTGGAGGTTTTAGAAAACTCAACTTTGGAGCCCTTCTTTCTGTACCATGGCATCTCAAGGGAAGCCTCGCCTGTCCTTATTCCCTCCAGGTCAGCTCAGTGCAGAGCGTGGGGGACCGCACACCCTCTGCCTTCTGAGCTGTGGGTTTAGGATGAATGCTGGATCCCCACAGAAGAGAAGGCGTTTTAACTGAGGTCTGGACACAGTGAACCCAGAAAAGGCCAGGTTTTCCACCTCCACTTGAGGTGTCTGGTATTACCCGCTGGGAAGACTTACATGTGACAGTTTATTTAGAGGACGCGGCTTTCCAAGTCTGTGCCAGATGGCCAGAGAGACAGCTGACATGCGCCAGACAGCTACTCAGGGGGGATTTAGAAACACAAACACATCCACACGTTCGGATGAGCCGCTCTTTCCGGAGGGAAGGGCAGAGCCTGTGACTCTTTGATGGTGTTGGCCAGAGTTGCTCTGAACACCACAGGGCTGGGCCCTGTGTCACTGTCACTTGCCCTTGGAGGGCAGGAAAGTGTTGGCGGTGGGTTGAGTGGAGTGATGTGAACAGCAGGGCTGGGTTATGCCATCGGTCACCCCCTTATACTCCACACGTCCACGTAAAGAAAGCGCCCCGGCCTTAGTGCTCTTACATAGGGTGAACAGGCTTCCCTGGTGGCTCAGATGGTGCAGAATCTGCCTGCAAAGTAGGAGACGTGGGTTCAGTCCCTGGGTTGGGACAATCCCCTGGAGGATGGCATGGCAACCCACTCCAGTATTCTTTCCTGGGGAATTCCACAGACAGAGGAGCCTGGCGGGCTACTGTCCACGGAGTCAGAAAGAGTCGGACACGACTGAGTGACTAACACTTTCATAGTGCTGAGCAGAGGAGGGTCCCTGCTCTCGGGGAGCCCATGTGCTAACAGCGGAAACACAACAAGTCATTGAACAGGTGATTTCACACGAGTGTAAGTGCCATGGAGACCGAGGAGCAGGTCTGGGAGCTGAGGAGTGACCAGCCGGGCAGGGGGAGGTGGGGCCGTCTGACCCGGATGAAGAGCAGGGAGCACTACAGAGCTGTCCGGGCCAAGGAGGCACAGGAGGCTGGGGGCCTGTGGGGGGGGCTTCCCACCTCGGCCCCTTCCCTGGGACAAAGGCCAGCAGATGCTCAGAGGATGGGGTGAGCGCAGGCGAGATGGGACTAGCAGGTGGGGTGGGTGTGACTCTAGCCCCTACCTGCTTGCACAAGCCTCAGTGTATCCATCTGTGAAATGGGGCTTGTCGCCATGGTGAGGTTTAAATTAGATGATGTGGGCAAGGACACCTCTTGTGGTGCTGAACTGCCAGGGAATGAATGAATGAGTAAATGGAAGCGGGAGGAAGGAACAGCTGAAGGCTGTAACTGGTTCTCTCCATCTCAGAAGGAAGAAGTTCAGGGCATCCTGTTGGCCTCACAGCTCTGCCCAGGGGCCTCTGCTGGGTGCCCCGAGAGCCAGGGAGGGGGGCGCCTCCACTGAACAATGGTTTTACAACTTTAACTGTGTGGTTGTGGATGAAGCTTTCCCAGAGAGGGAATGAGCTCACCATCGCTGGGAGCAGGCAGACAGCTCTGGGAGGCCCATAGGCAGGGATTTTTCAAGCACAGTCCTTCTCAGATCGGGGGACTGAGTGACTGCCAGTTTCCTCCCAACGTGAGCACTGGGTCTTTCCCCTGTGAGTCCCTGCTCATCAGGCATACGGATGTGGATGGTCCTGCAATGCCACCCATCTTCACTCAGCAAGCGTGTGCCAAACACCTACAGTGTGCCGGGCGCTGCCCTTGGAAGGTCTCCCTCTGGGGCGGCAGGTGACTGGGGGATCCCCACCACCCCCAAGGAGAGGCCAAAGGAGTAAGCACGGAATGCTTGTCAGAGGAGGCGTTGTGTGATGGCCAAGTGGATTCCATGGGATGGGGAAGCGGGGAAGGGTGTTCTGGACAGAAGGATTGGCATTTGCAGAGGCTCAGAGGCAGGTGCTGAGAGGCCGTTCTGGAGTTGCTGGGATTTGACCAAATCACAAGCTGAATAGTAGGAGCTGGTAGGCTTCAGACAGGTTAGGGTCAGTCACTGGAGGCCCCAGATGAAGAGATCTTGTCCTGAGGTGGGTGTGTCCTTCCTGGGATTTTGAGTAGACGGGCGTCAGACTCCATGTCACCCAGGGTTTCCCAAGCAGACCCTGGGCTTTAGTTTCCTCCCCTGACATCAGGCCCCCACTGTCATGAGGCTGCAGGGGGGCCTTGGCTGGTGGCTGCTGACTTCTCTCCCATCCCTGCCTGAAGCTGCACCATCACGGCTGCCGAAACAGCGCCGGCTTTGCACCGGTCTTTTTCTTGGGCAAACTCGGCATCTGAGTGGAATCTCTGCCTCAGTCAGGGCAGAGCAGCTATGCATCCCCTGAGGGGCTCTGGGGCTCAGAAGGACCCACCGCCCTGCGCTCCCAGCCTGGCCCCGGGACCCTTGGCTCGAGACATGATACTTGAGTTTGAGCAGTGTGCATTTACTCTGCCTCTGCTGGGGAGCTGAGTATCGGGGTGCAGACTGCACGCTGGGCCACAGGTCTCCCCAAAGTCTCGGGTTTGCATTCAAGGCCACAGAGCTGGGTATCCGCAGTCACCGCTGCGCCTCCTCCCTGGACCTTGAGACACAGGGATTTCTGCATCCTTTGCTGGACATGGGGCCCAGCCCCAAGCAGATCCAGGTGCTCCACATGGCCAGGATGGGGGCCTCTCACAGTAGCAGTTTCTTTCCAAATGAGGACATCGTGGTTTCCAGCATCGGCATCTGCTTTCTGGACAGGGAAGTGTTGGCTCCATAGCACGTGGGCTTGTGTCCTTGGGAGCCATGGGGCCATCACCCAGGTCTCTCCACTCGGGTTTTACAAATAAAAAACTGAGCTGCCTGGAGATGAGAGAGGGAGGCTGCCAGGTGCAGGACTCAGGAGGCTGAGCGTGCGCTGCTTCTTTGCCCTGGCAAACCCCGGGCAGAGGAACTCTCTCCATCCCATGGTGAGGAAACTGAGTCCTGGGGCCGACTACACTGGCCCGCCTCGCCGAGACCTGACCCCAGCCTCATTCACTTTCCCTCACCAGGCCCTGCTAGACACTCACAGCCCTGGCACCCAGACAGGCCAGTGACGACAGTGATGATGGACTGATGTCCTCATCACCCTCCCAGCCCTGGACAGGAGGGAAGCTGAGTGTGGTCCCACTGGGCCTGGCCAGAGGCCAGCCTGGCTTCCGAGGGCCGGCGTCGGGCAGGAAGCATGGCTGCGGAGGTGGAAGGGCAGGGCAGCGGGGCGGGGGCTGGCGTGGGGCCAGCGGGCAGCTCGTAAAGGGCCCCATTGATGGGTGAGTGGCGGAGTGGGGACACAGTGGCCTTCCTGTTGTCCCCTGTCCCCGGCAGTTCAGAGGCCTCTGCCCTGCTCCCAGCTGCTTGGTATTCCCGGGGCTGCGTCACCTCCACGGGAGCCCAAGCTCTTTCTCCTGCTCCCTTCTGGTTCACAGGCAAACCAGCGGCCGGGGACTGGGGGCTGCATGGGTTTCTGAGGGCTGAGTGAACAACCCCACAACGGCGGCTCAAGACAACCAAACTCATTCATTCTCTGCTGGCCGGGCGGGCGTCTGGGCCGTGGTGTTGGGCCTGTGGCCCTCGGAGGCTCTGGGGAGGAGCCCTCCCCGCCTCATCCGGCGTCTGGGGCTCCTGGGTGTCCTGGGCGTCCTTGTCCTGCAGCGGCACCATTGACCTTCCTCCCCATGTGCGGTGCCCGCCCCGCCCCATCTCCTTGCTCTTATCAGTCATCGGATTCAGGGCCCATCCTTACCTTGTATGGCCCCATCTTACCGTGGTCACGTCTACAAAGACCCCGTTTCCAAACCAACTCATGCTCTGAGGTCCCACGTAGGTGGGAATTTGGGGGGATGCCATTCAACCCCTCACTCATCATCAGGCCCAGGCCCGCCCTCCCCCCCAATCCCCGGTGGTGCTTTCTGCTCTGGAATCACTTGTGGGCTTTCGTCTTCTGCCTCCTGTTGGCCCATTGGAAGCTTTCTTGCCCTTTGGGGATCGGTCTCCACGTGGCTGCCTCTGTGGAACCTCTTTCCTTCCCCAGGAACATGAGGGCTCCTCCCTTGTGATGGCCCTTCAATCTCACTCTGGCCTCTCTGGGCCACTGCTCATACTCTGCCCTGTTGAAGGTGTGTAAAGTTTTTTTTTGTCTCCCCCCCACCCTGGACCATGCACAGGTTCCTGAGCTGGGGACTTCACTGTGACTTTATCCTTCTCTTCTTTATCCTCAGAGGTCCAGTGCCTGCTCTGTGCTGGCCATTGTACTGGGTTTTTGATCTTTGTTCACTGTTGAATCCTCATAGCCACTCCAGGAGGCAGGGCTGTTGTCATTCCCATTTTACAGATGAAGAAACTGAGGCTCTGAGACACGGCCACATGCCCACTGTGATTGAGGCTGGCTAGGCTTGACACTCAGACCTCTTCAGGTCCACCAGGGAGTGATACTCACGGGCTGTCCTAGGACCAGCCCCAGACAGAGAGTCTGGACTTGGTTCATTTATTCAAAAATGGTTCTCAAGCACCTTCCAAGTGCTCTGCCTTGGGGACCTAGCAGGCAGCTGGCAGCCCCTATCTTTGCCACATGGGCTTATGATCTATGAAGACAAAGCAAATGCCTTATCATTTACCCACACTGTGAAGGGTGCTGACTTTGCCACTGACCCCCTTTTGTGACCTTGGCCAAGGGCAGCCCCTCGGGGGACCTTGGTTTCCCCACGTGTGCTCAGCTGATCCTTGTGGGCCCTTGCAGCCTGAGAAGGAGCGTTCTGTGTCCAGCAGCCCTGCTTGTGGCATCCACCTCTTCCGTTAGCTCAGTAGGACTGGAGTCCTGCATCCTGAGAGGCCCCAAATGGCCCACCGCTGGCCAACAGCTGTGATCAGGTGGGGTGTGTTCTCCCCGAGTCCCCGGCGCTCAGAAGCCTGCTGCACAAAGGCCAAGTTGGAGCAGAAGTGGGTTTTGAATCCCTCTGGGCCTGTGTTCCGGCTCTGGGAAAGAATCCAGAGGCTTTTTCCAAGTCCTGTGACTCAGAGCTCCCAGCGAGGCCACCGGGTCAAGTTCCACACTCAATAGGGGCTTTCACAGCCCGGCGGAGCTGGCCTGGGCTGGGACCCGGCCACTGGAGGGCCAATCTTCCCACTGCCCACACAGAGGAAGCCGGGTTCATGATGGCTTACCTGGGAAAGTCCCCGGGGTTCCAGGAATTGAGGGAGTGGGACAAGCTTTGGGAACAGCCAAAGGTCAGTAGGCCAGTCTCCCACCCACAGAGGTGGGACAAGCTTTGGGAACAGCCGAAGGTCAGCAGGCCAGTCTCCCACCCACCGAGGACACGTCCGCCAGCCACACGGAGCCACGCGAGGAAAGGATGGCGTCCGCATCGCTGGCCGCACGTGCAGCTGAGGGGCCCTCGGAACCGCTGGTCGTGGGACCGTGCCCCTCCCTGCCCCCGACCTGAACACAGTGCAGCCTGCAGGGGAGCCCAGCTCACATCCAGTTTTCTTTTTAATGTTTTAAAAAAGTTTAATTGGAGCATAGTTGATTTACAGTGTTGTGCTAGTTTCAGGCGGAGAAGGCAATGGCAAGCCACTCCAGTACTGTTGCCTAGAAAATCCCATGGATGGAGGAGCCTGGTAGGCTGCAGTCCGTGGGGTCGCTAAGGGTCGGACACGACTGAGCGACTTCACTTTCACTTTTCACTTTCACACATTGGAGAAGGAAATGGCAACCCACTCCAGTGTTCTTGCCTGGAGAATCCCAGGGACGGGGGAGCCTGGTGGGCTTCCATCTATGGGGTCACACAGAGTCGGACATGACTGAAGTGACTTAGCAGCAGCAGCAGCAGCAGCTAGTTTCAGGAATATGGCAAAATGAATCACTTACATATACATTCACCGCTTTTTAGACTCTTTTCCCGTTTAGGCCATAACAGAGCAGTAGAGTTCCCTGTGCTAAACGGCAAGTCCTTATCAGTTATCCGTCTTCCGTAGAGTAGTGTATGTCAGTTCAGTTCAGTCTCTCAGTCGTGTCCGACTCTCCGCGACCCCATGAACCACAGCACGCCAGGCCTCCCTGTCAATCACCAACTCCTGGAGTTCACTCAAACTCATGTCCATCACATCGGTGTTGCCATCCAGCCATCTCATCCTCTGTCGTCCCCTTCTCCTCCCGCCTTCCATCTTTCCCAGCATCAGGGTCTTTTCCGATGAGTCAGCTCTTCGCATGAGGTGGCCAAAGTATTGGAGTTTCAGCTTCAGCATCAGTCCTTCCAATGAACACCCAGGACTGATTTCCTTTAGGATGGACTGGTTGGATCTCCTTGCAGTCCAAGGGGCTCTCCAGAGTCTTCTCCAGCACCGCAGTTCAAAAGCATCGATCCTTAGTGTATATATGTCAATCCCAATCTAGTTTTCTTTAGTGAAAACCTTCATTCCACCTCACTGTGCCAAACTCAGCTGAGGAGAGAAATGTGAAGTCTGAGGGTGCTTGGGAGAGAGACCATGAATGTAGTGACTGAATCAGCACAGACCTACTCTCCTGCGGTTCTGACGGCTGGGGGCTGCGGTGAGCCTTGAGGAGCTAAAATCAGTGGCACAGTGCCCGTTTATTCTGGAGGCTAAGTCCAGTTTTCGGTAGTCAAGTCTCCCTCCACCTCTGTCTTAGGAGAACGTTGTGGCTGCATTTAGGGCCCACCTGGACCATCTAGGATAAATCCCCACCTCTTGCTTAACCCCATCCCATCTTTGAAATCCCTTTTGCTGTGTGAGGCGACATATCGAAGGTTCAGGGAATTAGGACGTGGACGCTTTTGGGGCCATTCGTCAGCCCACTGCGAAGAGCCTCCGGTGGGGGCTTTGCCCACACTGGTGCATCTGGGGTTCTTTCTCTTTGGCCTGGAAACCACTGGGGCTGGGAGCAGTGTGGGACTAGTGTGATCCAGGCCTGTTCAGAGCCACAGCCTTGGGCTTAGGGAGGTTCTTCAGGCAGAGCTGGGGCAGGTCTTGCCCCCTGAGCCCAAAGCTGGTGGCGTGATGTTGGGTCAGGGCACCTGGGAGCAGGGGCCAGCACCTGGGGGTCTGGCAGTGTGGGTCTGTGAAGCTGGGAGTGACAGGACCACAGGTGAGCGGGTGGGGGGCTTGAGAGATGTTGGTGGAAGCGAGGCAGAGTCTGACCTCAGGTGGGAGTGGAGGGCTGGTGAGCCAGAGGGTCAGGGATTGATTTAGAGCTGAGTGAGGTGTGGGAGGGAAGGGCCCCCCTTCCGGCTCCTCCTGGCAGCATGTCTCAGGCTCTCAGACGCCCACCATCCCCGGGGATCTTGTTAAAATTCAGGTTCTGATTCAGTGGGTCCGGGTGAGGCCGGATGCTGTTCCTAATGAGCTCCCAGGTGACCCGCGAGGCTGCTCTGTGGGGTGCTGTGAGAGGCAGGGGGTCAAGTGGCTTCAGCCCTCCAGCTGGTGGGAATGTCCAGACCCTGCTGGGTGGACCTGGGGAGCCCCAGGGACAAGGAGGCTCCTAGAGGGGTCGTGAGCTGCTGGAGGTCTCACAGGAAGGGGAGGGCTCTAGGCTTGAACACAGGGGCTCCACCAGGCCAACCTGAGAGTGGGTTTTTGCCCAAATCACCCAGCCAGTCCTGGGGAGCCAGTGGGAAGCCTCGCCAAGGCTCTTATGAGGGGCAGAGCTTTGGGGTGCAGCTTCTGCATGAACCAGTGTCCATAGGCAGGAGCAGCAGGAAGGGAACCATGTTTAATGAGCACGTACTTCATGCCAGCCCCCTCATGTGTCACCTCGCTTATCCCTGATACACGGCCAGAAATTTTCTCTTGGCTCCTGCAGCATTCAGTACACAGTAGGTGCCCAGGGAGGGTCACAATGACTCGGGGCATGTCCCAGCCAGGCCCATGAGGGCCAGAAGCGCCTGCTGGATGCCGCAGCAGCCTCGGCGACTCCGTCAGATGCTTTGCGTGCCTCCTGGCTTCTCTGAGGTCATTTGTTCCGCGAAAACGGTGGCTGTTTTCAAATGAGATGTTGGTGTCGCGGTGGGCATGGGTCGGCCAGCTCTCTCACTAAACCTGCCTCCTCTTGGGCTCAACAGAGCGCAAAGGAGACACTCCAAAATGGAGCCAGGGCCCTGACCTGTGTGCCTCTGTTTCCCTGAGGCCTGATCCAGCCTCTGCCTTGTTAGCCCCTACCCTGTGGCCCGTGTTTCCCCACCGAAGGCTCCAAGCCGGTTCTTTCAAACCATCTGAAAGTAATAAGGAAGCAGCTTATGGATGGAATGCCTTTAACATGAAGCTGTATCTTGCGGTCAGTATTTCTTTCTGACCAAACATTCCTCCTTCACTGAGCTGGGCTGGGGAAGGGGCCCAGGAAAGCTGTGGGCCTGAAGCTGGCAGAGAAACCAGCTCATACCTCCTGGGCCGGGAAACGGCAGGGCTGGTCTTCGAGCTGATGTTTCCTCCATCTCTGCCCCCTTGGTCTGGCCTCCAGGCTGCCGGGAGAGCATCCTAAAACCAGAGCCGACTGGAAGCAGCCCGGCGCCAGAGCCTTCTGTGGCTCCTGCTGTTTTGGACTGTTGTCTCAGTACCCCATCATCTTGGGCTTCCCTCCTAGCTCAGCTGGTAAAGAATCCGCCTGCAATGCGGGAGACCCCAGATTGATTCCTGAGTCAGGGAGATCCACTGGAGAAGGGATAGGCTACCCACTCCAGCTTTCTTGGGCTTTCCTGGTGGCTCAGCTGGTAAAGAATCCTCCTGCAATGTGGGAGACCTGGGTTCGATCCCTGGGTTGGGAAGATCCCCTGGAGAAGGGAAAGTCTACCCACTCCAGTCTTCTGGCCTGGAAAATTCTATGGAATGTATAGTCCATGGGGTCGCAAAGAGTCAGACACGACTGAGCGACTTTCACTTTCTTTTCACTTTCCCATCGTCTTGTTCCTCTTGACAACCCTGGCCCCTGAGAGTCTTCCCAGGGTGAGGAGTCTGGGGCATCAACTGTGCAGAGGTCCTCACTCGGGGATGGAGCCTGAGAGCAGCCCCCTCCCCTCAAACGTGATGCCCCCTCCCCATCACAGCCTCCGTGTTCCTGCCCTAGTCCCGGCCCTGCTTCTCCCTCACCGCCCTCCCCTACCACCCCAGTGCAGCCATCCTGGGGTTCCTTTCATGCCCAGCCTCCTTCCAGGGGGAGGGTGGCTCCTCCCCCTGGAACTCCCTCCTCCCCTTTTCCTTAGCCAGTCATGACTCCTACTCTGGATTCCCCAGATTCCGCCAGGCACCTGTGGTCCCCAGGTGGCCCTGTTGGGCCCTCATCATGCCTTCTTATGCTTTGGTATCTGTCAAGCCCTTGAGGCTGTGAGGGCCAGGACTTCTCTGTTGTGTTTATTCCCCAGGCCTAGCACAGGGCCTGGAACATAGTTGTTGCTCAAGAAATGTGTGTTGGGTGGGTGGATAGATGGGTGGATGGATGGTGGATGGATAGATGGGGGGGTGGATGGGTTGATGGATGGATGGTTGATGGGTAGATGGATGGATGGGTTTGCGGGCAGCTGGATGGATGAATGGTTGGTGGATGGGCAGATGGAAGGATGGAGGGATGGATGAGTGGTGGATAGATGGATAGATGGATGGGTGGATGTATAGTTGGATGGTGGATGGGTTGACGGATGGATGGATGGGTTGATAGATGGGTTGGTTGAAGGATGGATGGATGGGTGGATGGAGGGATGGATGAGTCGGTGGGTGGATGGATGGATTGATGGATGATGGATGGATGGATAAATGGACGTTGGACAGGTTGGTGGATGGGTGGATGTATAGTTGGATGGTGGATAGGTTGATGGGCGGCTGGATGGATAATGGATGAATTGATAGGTTGATGGATGGATGGGTGGGTGGATGGATAGATGTTAGATGGATGGATAGATAGATGTTGGTCAGGCTGATGTATGGATGGTAGACGGATGGATGAGTGGATTGATGGGTGGATGATGGATGGATTGGTGGGTGGATGTGTAGTTGGATGATGAATAGGTTGATGGGTGGATGGATGGATGGTGGACAGGTTGATGGATGGATGTTGGAAGGATGGATGGTGGATGAATGGGCAGATGGAAGGATGGATGGGTGGGTGGATGGATGGATGGATATGTTGATGGATGATGAGGGCCTGACAGGGCCACTTGGGGACCATGGGTGACTGGTAGAGTCTGGGGAATCCAGAGCAAGAGTCGTGACTGGCTAAGGGAAAGGGGAGGAGGGAGTTCCAGGTTAGGTGGATAGATGGTTGGATGAGTAGGTGAGTGAGTGGACAGTCTCATAACTGCACTTTATTTGTGAGTAATTTTAAGCCCTTCAAAGATGCACATGAATCCTGGGCTTAGTTGAGTAGGATGAGCTGGACCTCACTGATTGTCGCAGGAGGCCACATGGTCTAGGACCACAGACACGAAGAATCAAAGCTGTGGTGATGTGTCCAAGGCCTGGGGATACAGAGCACAGCTGAACACAGTGCCTGCCCTCTTGGAACTCACTGTCCATTGTGGGAGATGGGGAGGGGAAGATCATGGTGGCCTACTGTGTTTGGGTGGTAGTGGTGATAAAGTGCCCTGGGACACAGAGGGAGGGACCTATTTTTCAGGCCACACTGAGGAAGTCTTCATGGCAGAGGTGACATCTGAACAGGCTTTGTAGGATGAGTAGGTGTTGGCTGATGAAGCTGGTGGCTGTGGAAATTCTTGGTAGAAAGTACAGTGTGCATTAGAGTACCAGGCATTGTCCAGAGCAGAGAGGAGAGCTCTGTGGCTGGAGGTTGCTGATGCTGCTGCTGCTAAGTCACTTCAGTCATGTCCGACTCTGTGTGACCCCATAGACGGAAGCCCACCAGGCTCCCCCGTCCCTGGGATTCTCCAGGCAAGAACACTGGAGTGGGTTGCCATTTCCTTCTCCAATGTGTGAAAGTGAAAAGTGAAAGTGAAGTCGCTCAGTCGTGTCTGACCCCTAGCGACGCCATGGACTGCAGCCCACCAGGCTCCTCCATCCATGGGATTTTCCAGGCAAGAGTACTGGAGTGGCGTGCCATTGCCTTCGGCTGGAGGTTAGGAGGAAATAAAGCTAAGGAGGTAGATTGAGATGCCATCTGCTGGGGTAAGGCCTTTCAGCTGGATCTTGGTAGCAGCGGGGAGCCACGGAGCGTTTCACACAGAGGGCATCCACATTGCTTTGCCCAGAGCTGGCAAACAGTGCCAAGGTCAAATCCACCTTCACGCTGGAAATTCCAAACTTCCTGGGGAATCTTGTCCAGGACGCTGCCCACCCGCCCCGCCCTTCTCATCTCCAGGCTGTTTTAGCCCCTCGCAGTGTGACAGTCGCTCAGTCATGTTCACCTCTTTGTGACCCCATGGACCGCAGCCCACCAGGCTCCTCGTCCATGGAATTTCCAAGGCAAGAATACTGGAGTGGGTTGCCATTCCCTTCTCCAGGGGATCTTCCCAACCCAGTGATCAAACCCAGGTCGCCAACATTGCAGACAGACTCTTTACCATCTGAGCCACCGGGTAAGCCCTGTTTTAGCCCCTGAGTCCCAACAACAGGGTAAGAGATGTCTTGTTTTTGGCGGTTTTTGTACAGGTCTCCACTTCATCTCGGAGAAGGCAATGGCAAGCCACTCCAGTACTCTTGCCTGGAAAATCCCATGGATGGAGGAGCCTGGTAGGCTGCTGTCCGTGGGGTCTCTAAGGGTTGGACACGACTGAGTGACTTCACTTTCACTTTTCACTTTCACACATTGGAGAAGGAAATGGCAACCCACTCCAGTGTTCTTGCCTGGAGAATCCCAGGGACGGGGGAGTCTGATGGGCTGCCGTCTATGGGGTCACACAGAGTCGGACACGACTGAAGTGACTTAACAGTTAGCAGCCACTTCATCTGGGAAAGGTAGAAAAAAAAGAAGTCCTGCTTTTGTTCTGCACCCTCCCCTGGGAGAGAAGGGAATTTTACAGGGAGGGAGGGTACTCTGATAACCCAAACATTTCCCCCGGAACCAAAACACGTGAGAGCAGTTCCTCCTGGAGGTTTCTTCATCAGCGCCTCCCCCCCACCCCCGACCTGCTGAGAGCTGCCTCCGGGACGGTTTTCTCCCCATTGGGTGGCTCTCGCGGCTCCCTGGTGGGGGGCCTGGCCACTTGGCTTCCCTCCTGCTCCCGCCCACTTTCTCACCTTCCTGTAAACAGGAGGAGGCCGTTTCAGGATGGCAGGTGTGTCTTGCTGGAGGCAGATGGGCCTGGAATTTCCACAACTGGGCATCAGCAGCCCTCCACCCTCACAGGCACACAGCACCGGCAGACTTTTTAGGCGGGCCTCCCGCTGGGCTGTGTTAGCCCATTCATATGTGAAGAGGCTGAGGCTTGGCGAGGCTAGAAGATGTTGGTTCCCAGCCTGATGGTCCAGTGGCTCTTCCTGCAAGGAGGGACGCCTGGGGCCGGGCAGGGCGGAGGAGGTGGGGAGGCCAGGGCCGGGACCTCCACTGCTGGGTTCAGAGGCCGCCTGGCTCACATCTCAGCTCTGCCCCCTGCTGCCTGGGGTTGGCAGTGCCTGGCTTTCTCACTTGGGTTTGGGGGGAAGGTAACTGATGACAGCTCACTTCTCCCTCAACCCTGGCTGTCCTCTGGAGTCCACTTTTTTTTTTTGGCCATACCGTGGAGCTTGTGGGATCTTAGTTCCCAACTAGAGATAAAATCTGTGCCCCGGCAGTACAAGCGTGGAGTCCTACCCACTGGACCACCAAGGAAGACCCCTCGGTCCACTTTTTAACCTGAAGTCTCAGATAGGAGACAATGGCTTTGTTCTGTGCTCTGACGTGCTCTGTCATCTGAGGGTGTGGACGGGGGTCTCCCTCCCATCCTGGAGGGGATGGGCTACCCCACCTCCCCCGGGAAGAAGCAAGATGAGCTAGAAGAGGCCCACCTACCTTTTTGTGGCTTCCCACCCCTGCTCGGTTGATGGAAGGAAAGTGACAGTGTGTCTGGCAGGTAATTC